>NW_027361749.1:15207500-15807500 GCF_039654945.1 Dendrobates tinctorius
TGTTCTACATTATCACTTGGCAAATTGGAAAATGCAACATGTTGCACCTGCTTTATCAGGGAGATGTGATGAAGCCTTCATATTTTCTCACAGTGTGCTGAAAACAGCACTAGACCTTTTCAATCATCTTGATTTTTGAGAAATTCGTTCTAACACTGATTTTAACGGCACGTTAAGTAAAATTAGATTTGAAAATAATAAGTTAACTTAAGGGATGTGCGTAAGGAACATTCACATGAAAATTGTAATGTTGCCCCAACAACCAACCAAAAGTCCTTCGGTGCAATAGTAACAAGTACATTACAACTGACTGAACTGCTGTTGCTTTTACTACATCAATGTTAGGCCGTATGCATGGTGCTTGAAGGCACACAGAGTCTCTGTGGTTCTGTACTTCCTCAATATGGGTATATTCTAGCCTAGAATGGGGAAGAACACCTGCAGTATACATCATAAACTCAGCTGAGAACTCCTAGTTGATATTAGAATGCCTTGTATGTACTGGTGTGTTATTTGTGGTTTGGACCTGTACTGTAATTGAGAAAGAAGCAGACAGCCTGTGAGAAGAACTGATGTCCCAGGCTGGAGATCAAGAGCAGCAGTCAAAGTACCACTGCTGACCAGGAGATGGTTGTCACCACTGAGAGCTGCCAAAGGAAAAAAGAGCTGCCAGATGTTTTTTTTCTCCTCACTAAGAAGAAGAAGGGCATATGCCCAAAGCCAAGAGAAATATCCCCATGTGTGTCAAGCTGGGGTCTGTAAAGGCCACACCATGGAGCAAGACTGAGTACTGAAACACGGTGCTATGTCTTCTGAGCAAGATGTCATGGCTGCTGTGTGTGGGATATCGGTGAGAGCATGATCTCTGATTTGTGTGCCTTCCCCTCTGTTCAGGCAAGCAGGTCTTAAGAAAACATTGCAAGCACAAATGCCCCTGCATCAGAGTGGAGATGATATCATATGCCCTATAGTTTCTTTCTGGAATGTACAGTACAGACCAAAAGTTTGGACACACCTTCTCATTCAAAGAGTTTTGTTTATTTTCATGACTATGAAAATTGTAGATTCACTCTGAAGGCATCAAAACTATGAATTAAGATGTGTGGAATATAATTAACAAAAAAGTGTGAAACAACTGAAAATATGTCTTATATTCTAGGTTCTTCAAAGTAGCCACCTTTTGCTTTGATTACTGCTTTGCACACTATTGGCATTCTCTTGATGAGCTTCAAGAGGTAGTCACCTAAAATGGTTTTCACTTCACAGGTGTGCCCTGTCAGGTTTAATAAGTGGGATTTCTTGCCTTATAAATGGGGTTGGGACCATCAGTTGTGTTGTGCAGAAGTCTGGTGGATACACAGCTGATAGTCCTACTGAATATACTGTTAGCTGCTTTTTTCTTGACATGATACAATTTCTAAGTAAAGAAAAATGAGTGGCCATCATTACTTTAAGAAATGAAGGTCAGTCTGTCGGAAAAATTGGGAAAACTTTGAAAGTGTCCCCAAGTGCAGAGGCAAAACCATCAAGCGCTACAAAGAAACTGGCTCACATGAGGACCGCCCCTGGAAAGGAAGACCAAGAGTCACCTCTGCTGCAGAGGATAAGTTCATCCGAGTCACCAGTCTCAGAAATTGCAGGTTAACAGCAGCTCAGATTATAGACCAGGTCAATGCCACACAGTTCTAGCAGCAGGCACATCTCTACAACAATTGCTAAGAGGAGACTTTGTGCAGCAGGCCTTCATGGCAAAATAGCTGCTAGGAAACCACTGCTAAGGACAGGCAACAAGCGGAAGAGACTTGTTTGGGCTAAAGAACACAAGGAATGGACATTAGACCAGTGGAAATCTGTGCTTTGGTCTGATGAGTCCAAATTTGAGATCTTTGGTTCCAACGGCCGTGTCTTTGTGTGACGCAGAAAAGGTGCGACTCTACATGCCTGGACCCTGGTTCCCACCGTGACGCATGGAGGAGAAGGTGTGATGGTGTGGGGGTGCTTTGCTGGTGACACTGTTGGGGATTTATTCAAAATTGAAGGCATTCTGAACCAGCATGGCTACCACAGCATCTTGCAGCGGCATGCTATTCAATGCGGTTTGCGTTTAGCTGGACCATCATTTATTTTTCAACAGGACAATGACCCCAAACACACCTCAAGGCTGTGTAAGGGCTATTTGACCAAGAAGGAGAGTGATGGGGTGCTACACCAGATGACCTGGCCTCCACAGTCACCAGACCTGAACCCAATCGAGATGGTTTGGGGTGAGCTGGACCACAGAGTGAAGGCAAAAGGGCCAACAAATGTTAAGCATCTCTGGGAACTCCTTCAAGACTGTTGGAAGACCATTACCGGTGACAATCTCTTGAAGCTCATCAAGAGAATGCCAAGAAAGTGCAAAACAGTAATCAAAGCAAAAGGTGGCTACTTTAAAGAACCTAGAATATAAGACATACAGTATTTTCAGTTGTTTCACACTTTTTTGTTAATCATAAAATTCCACATGTGTTAATTCATAGTTTTAATGCCTTCAGAGTGAATCTGCAATTTTCATAGACATGAAAATAAAGAAAACATTGAATGTGAAGGTGTGGCCAAACTTTTGGTTTGCACTGTAAGTAGGCTCGCTGTACAGATCGCATCTAAAACATGATCCTTATTACAGTGATGTATCGGCATTGTAAAAGACTAGGGCTGCACTGCTGTGCTAGACACAAGAAATCTGGAGGACGTGATGAGGGATTAGATCATACAGTTTATTCTCAATGCCTTTCAAAGTTGAACTAACTCTCTGTAGTCTCATCCTCCATTTCTCTCCACTGTCTCACATCAGCATCTACTTTACTCCTCACACATGTTTCCTGCTTCATGTCACCCAGAGGTTTCCGGCCTGATGCCACTAGGTCAGCCGAGAAACCTTTCGGTGATGTCAGGTGGGAAACCTCTAGGTGACATCAGGTGGGAAACGTGCCCGAGGAGAGAAGCTGATGTGAGACAGTGGAGAGCAAAGGAGAAAGAGACTATGGAGAGTTGGTTCAACTTCAAAACGTGTTGAGAATAAATGGCATGATTTAATCCCTCAATACATCCTCCACATTTATTGGATCATACAGTACACTTACTATTTCCATCCTACCAAATTTTAAAAATAAAAATTTTCACACTGGCCACTGGGGTTTTTTGGACTCTAGATTCCCGTTGTTTCAAGAAATTTAGATGTACAATAGCCACAATGAACAAACATATTCAACATAATCGCAACTGAGGCTGTGCAAAGGACATTGTGAAGGAAAGAGGAGAAGGAGGAGCTGTGTTATCGCCTATTGTGATTGTTGAATCCAAGATCAGCTGTGTATAGATGTGTTATCACAAAATGTAATCCTGCCTCAGATGATAAGGAGACCAGCTGAAAACTTGACAGGCAAGATTAGTCTAAAATAGCCCCAGTGGCCAGTGTAAAAACTGCAAGATTACTAATTTGTTTTTATTTTAAATTAAGATTGTGATTTTTTATTATTTATTTATATAGCACCATTGATTCCATGGTGCTGTACATGAGAAGGGGTTACATACAAATTACAGGTATCACTTACAGTAAAAAACTACAATAACAGACTGATACAGAGGGGAGAGGACCCTGCCCTTGTGGGCTAAAGGGCCTATCACACTATGCAATATCGCTAGCAATATCGCTATAACGTCACTGGCTTTTGTGACGTTATAGCGATATTGCTAGCGATATCGCTATGTCTGATACTTACCTCAAACCGCTCCACCGCTGGTTAACGCTGATCGCGCAAGAACGTCCTTGACTGTTTCTCGTCGTCAGTTTCCAGCGGCGCTTCCTATGGAGAGACGAGCGACGAGTGTGGACGCGGGCGGGAGGACGTCAGGATCGCCTCGTCTGACAGGTAAGTAGTGACCCCCGACCCCTGCGATGTTGCTGGTGAGATCTGCCTGTGTGGCAGCTCACTAGCAAACACTTAGCGATGCACCAGCGATCCTGATTGGGTCATATCGCTGGTCAGGATCACTGGTACATCGCTAAGTGTGACAGTACCTTTACATTCTACAGGATGGTGGGGAAGGCGACAGTACGTTGGGGGGTTGCGGCAGTTCCAGTGTTGGTGAGAATTCTAGAGGATGGGGGATATTTGGGAGAAGTCTTGGAGGCAATTAGGTGAGGAGCGAATAAGTGTGGAGGAGAGAAGGAGGTCTTGGGAGGACCGGAGATCACGTGAGGGAAGATATCGGGAGATTAGTTCAGAGACATATGGAGGAGACAGGTTATGGATGGCTTTGTAGATCAGTATTAGTAATTTAAACTGGATATGCTGAGGGAATGGGAGCCAGTGAAGAGATTTGCAGAGGGGAGAAACGGATGAGTAGTGAGGAGACGGAAGTATTAGTCAGGCAGCAGGGTTAAGAATTGACTGTAGAGGTGCGAGGGTGTTAGCAGGGAGGCCACAGAAAAGGATGTTGCAGTAGTCGAGGCGGGAGATGATGAGGGCATGCATAAGCATTTTAGTAGACTGAGGGTTGATGAAAGGACAGTGTTGTGAATTCTGTTTCTGGGCTCTCTCTCATGGTTACTGAAGGTAGTGGAGCTGGTGAGATTGACAGAGGTGTTGCAAGTTCTCTTTCTGGGCTCCCTCTGGTGGTTACTGGAGGTAGTGGAGCTGGTCAGATTGACAGAGGCTTGCCACCTGATAATGATGAGGACGATTGGAGATCTGGGGTTTCTGACTGGAGTATTTAAGACAGCTGAATTCCTTCAATCCCTGCTGGTGATTTTCTTCCTGTGCCTTCTGAGGTCTGATGTCTCCTGCTCTGTACCTGCATGGTTCAGCTAAGTGTTTCATTTGCTAATCTTTTTGCATTTGATCTGGTTTTGTCTATCACTGCTTTGTGCGGGTCAGCTTGCTCCTGCTGGGGCTGTGCTGGATCATCGCCCATATGTTACTGCTTGTGTCAGTTTGTTCTGTCCCCTGTTATATTGGTCTCTTTTTGCTTTGCTTTCAGTATATACCAGAGTGCTGATATAGTGGGGGTGAAGTCATGTGACTTCAGTGTTTTTTTGTGCACCAGACGTGTTGGATTTTTCAGGGTTTTTTGCGTTATTGCAGACAGTGTCTTTCCATTTCTGTCCTGTCTAGTCAGTTTGGGGACCATCATTTGCTCAGTCTATTTTTCTGCCTGCGTTTGTGTTTTCATCTTGTCTCACCGACAATATATGTTTTGGGGCTATCTATTCCTTTGGGGTCTGCTCCGGGGCAGTTTAGATTTCACCATTCTTGCTTTAGGCTGAGTTAGCTCTCTGGCTGTGCCGAGGCGTCTAGGGCATCGTAGGTACGCTCCATGGCTACTGCTAGTTGTGTGGGTAGGATCAGGGGTCTGCAATCCGCTTAGTTACCAACCTCTCTGGTTTTCTGGTGGCTTAGCCTGGTCCTGCTATCCTCCTCGGTGACCCATTCATAACAGGATGGATTCTGGGTATATTTTTGAGCTGGAGGCGACAGGAGTGGAAAGAGCTTGCATGTGCGGTTTGAAAGACAGGGCAGTCAAGGGTTACTCCGAGGCAGCGAACTTCTGGTAAGGGGGAAAGTGCGGTGTCATTAATTGTGATAGATAGATTAGGTAAGGAAGATCTGTGAGATGGAGGAAAGATGATAGAAAATGGTAAAAAAAAAAAAAAAAAAAAAAAAAAATTTGCCAAACATTAAAAAACCCACAAAATCCTGATTTTAAGGCTGTGTACCCATGTAAGCGTTTTTTTCGCATTTTTAAGCGTTCTTACCGGCAAAAACGCTTACAAGAAGCATCCCATTCATTTTAATGAATTCCACACTTTTTGTGCATATTGATGCGTTTTTCCCACAAAAAAAACACATCGCGGTAAAAAACGCAGCATGCTCATTAATTTCGCTGAAAAATCCGCATTTCTAACTATATTCTATGAGACTGGGCATGCTCTCGAGAAAAAAGCATAAAAAACGCGCAAAAAACGTGTTTTTTTCCACGCTTTTCCTTGGAAGGAGTCCGGTTTTTAGTTAGGAATTTTCTGCATACGTGGGTACATAGCCTAAGCACTAGGTCATTTTCAACTTCCCTTTAACCTTAATGACCAAGCCAAATTTTACAATTCTGACCACTGTCACTTTATGAAGTAATAACTCTGGAACTCTTCAATGGATCCCACTGATTCTGAGAATGTTTTTTCATGACTTATTGTACTTCATGATGGTAGTAAAATTTCTTTCACATGACTTGCGTTTATTTAAGAAAAAAACAGAAATTTGGCAAAAATTTTGAAAATTTTGTAATTTTCAAACTTTTAATTTTTATTCCCTTAAATAAAAAAGAGTTGTGTCACACAAAATAGTTCATAAATAACATTTCCCACATGTCTACTTTACATCACCACAATATATTTTTCTTAGTTTGGAAGTTAGAAGGGTTAAAAGTTGACCAGCGATTTCTCATTTTTACAACAAAATTTACAATTTTTTTAAGGACCACGTCACATTTGAAGTGACTTTTAGGGGTCTGTATGACAGAAAATACCCAAAAGTGACACCATTTCAAAATCTGCACCCCTCAAACTGTTCAAAACCACATTCAAGAAGCTTATAAACCTTTCAGTTGCTTCACAAGAACTGAAGCAATGTGGAAGGAAAAATGAACATTTCACTTTTTTCACCAAAAATTTACTTTCGACCCAAACATTTTTATTTTCACAATGGGAACAAGAGAAAATGGACCACAAAAATTGTTGTGCAATTTCTCCTGAGTATGCTGATACCTTATATGTGGGGGAAATCCATTGTTTGGGCACACAGCAGAGCTTGGAAGGCAGGGAGCACCATTTGACTTTTTGAACTCAAAATTGTCTGGAATCGAGAACAGATGCCGGGTTGTGTTTGGAAGCCCCTGATGTGCCTAAACAGTGGAAACTCCCACAAGTGACCCAATTTTGGAAACCACACCTCTCAAGGATTTTATCCAGGGGTATAATGAGCATTTTGAACGCACAGGTACAACACAGAATTTGATAACATTAGGTTGTCATATTGAATATATTGTCAATAGTGTTGAGCACAAGTGCTCGCTACTTCAGTTTACATCGGGGGTTCGGGTATGCACCAAATATCACAGGTGCTCGAGTAACATGCTCAGGTCTCTGCCCAGCATGCTTTGCGGCTTTTAAACACCAAAAAAAAATGCAGGGATCCACGATACTCCGTGCATACTCGAGTACCTGATGCAAACTCGAGTAGTAAGGACATGGTCTCAGCACTAGCCTTCATATCGTCATAATTTTTCTTGTTTTTACTTAAGAAAACCTCCCTCAAATCTGACAACAGCCCTAACCCCAACCCTAACACAACCTTAACCTTTACCCTAACACAACTCCATCCCCAACCCTAAAACAACCCTAACCCCAACCCTAATCCTAACACAACCCCGACTCTAATTACTCTAACCCCAAGCCTAACTACAAAGAATTGGAACAAATTACAGTTTTTTTCTTTTATAATTTTTATCTAGCAAAGGGGATTTACTATGGCTTTTTTTATTTTGATCACCGTGACAGGATCAAAAGGTACCAATAGATAAAATTCTCTAATGTTGCCAGGTACATGCATGCACTTGCCATTTTTTTCCAAGAAGATAGCATGGAGGACCAGGGCATGGAGCAGGAAGGACCGGGGATGGTGGAGGTGTAGGAGGGGCTAAGGGGACTCCATTTCTCTCTTATATGCTAGATCATATCAGAGGAGAGAGAAATGAAGTGAAAATCGGACTTTTTGTGAACGATGTTAATTGGTGAATAATGGCGATCATATGACAGGGAACCGTAAAAATAGGCCCTGATTATGTTCTCCAGGGTCTCAGCTAAATCCCGGTTGCTGTGACCCCGGAGATTTTCTGACGCTGTGGGGGGCACAGAATCCTTATTTCTCGTTAAAAAATGGCACCGAGGAATTAGTACCCTTAACTGCCGCCGTTAAAAGGCATATTGGCTGTTGTTAAGAGGTTAAAGAGGTCTGTCTTTTAGAAAAGTTCTTATGGGGTATGTCTGTGTTATGTATGCACTCAGTCCTGCTGCAGTAAGATATTTTCTAGAAGTGTGCTTCAGGATTTTTAATAACATGGTATATAACTATTTCATTTCCTTTTATCTGAAATCCATAAAAGTGCTTCTGATGTCCTTGTTACGCTTACCTTATCATTTGCCATATCATTAAGTCGTGCTATTAACCCCTTACCTACAATTGACGTAATATTCCGTCCATGTGACCATGGACCTAATTACCATGGACGGAATATTACGTCATCGCGATCAGCGGCGCCCACGTGGTGAGCGCTGCTGATCGCGGCCGAGTGTCAGCTAATTATCATAGCTGACACCCGGCACAATGTGTCAGGGGCAGTCACGGACCACCCCCGACACGTTAACCCCTTGCACACCGCGATCAAACACGATCGCGGTGTACCGGGGGTTAAAGGGAAGCATCGGCAGGGAGGGGGCTCCCTCCTTGCTTCCCTGAGCCCCCCACGGCAGCGCAATGTGCAGCGCTGCTGTGGGGGACTCCTTTCCTGCAGGTCCCCGGATCCAATATGCGACGGGGACCTCCAGGGGCCTGCAGGAAGCTGGCTTCCTCAGTGCCTGCAAAGCGCAGGCATGAGGAAGCCTGTGCAGTGCCTGTGACAGATCGCTGATCTGTCACAGTGATCTGTGATGTGACAGATCAGCGATCTGTCACAGGACAGTGATGTCCCCCCTGGGACATTGTAATAAAGTAAAAAAAAAAATAAAAAAAAGTGTAAAAATAATTTTAAAAAAAATCGCCAAATAAATTTAAAAAAAAAAAAAAAATATTCCCCAATAAATTCATTTTTTGGAAATAAAAAAAACCAAAACAATAAAAGTACACATATTTGGTATCGCCGCGTCCGTAACGACCCGCCCTATAAAACAGTCCCAATAGTTAACCCCTTAAGCGAACCCCTTAAAAAATAAAAATAAAAAACGAAGCAAAAAATAATGATTTATTATCATACCGCCGAACAAAAAGTGCAATAACGCGCGATCAAAAAGACGCATATAAATATCCATGGTACCGCTGAAAACGTCATCTTGTCCCGCAAAAAACGAGCCACCATACAGCATCATCAGCGAAAAAATAAAAAAGTTATAGCTCGCAGAATAAAGTGATGCAAAAATAATTATTTTTTATATAAAATTGTTTTCATTGCATAAAACCGACAAAACATAAAAAAATGACCTAAATAAGGTATCGCTGTAACCGTACTGACCCGAAGAATAAAACCGCCTTATAAATTTTACCGCACCCGGACCGGCGTAAACGCACCACCCAAAAGAAATTCATGAAACGCTGGTTTTTGTAAATTCTGCTTCCCAAAAAACGAGATAAAAAGCGATCAAAAAATGTCACATGCCCAAACATGATACCAATAAAAGCGTCAACTCGTCCCGCAAAAAATAAGACCTCACATGACTCGGTGGGTCAAAATATGGAAAAATTATAGCTCTCAATATGTGGTGATGCAAAAACTATTTTTACAATAAAAAGCGTCTTTTAGCGTGCGACAGCTGTCAAACATAAAAACCGCCATAAATAGTAAATCAAACCCCCCCGTTATCACCCCCTTAGTTAGGGAAAAATAATAAAATTAAAAAAATGTATTTATTTCTATTTTCCCACTAGGGTTAGGGCTAGGGTTAGGGCTAGGGTTAGGGCTAGGGTTAAGGTTAGGGCTAGGGTTAGGGTTAGTGCTAGGGTTAGGGTTAGGGCTAGGGTTAGGGTTAGGGTTAGGGCTAGGGTTAGGGTTAGAATTGGGGGTTTCCACTATTTGCGCACATCAGGTGCTCTCCAAACGCAACATGGCATCTGATCTCAATTCCAGCCAATTCTGCGTTGAAAAAGTCAAATGGTGCTCCTTCCCTTCCAAGCTCTGCCATGCACCCAAACAGTGTTTTACTCCCTCGTATGGGGTATCAGCCTACTCAGGACAATTTGCAAAACAACTTTTGGGGTCCTATTTCTCCTGTTGCCCTTAGGAAAATAAAAATTTTGGGGCAAAAATATCATTTTTGTGGAAAAAATTTTTTTTGTTATTTTCACGCCTGAGTGTTATAAACTTCTGTGAAGCACTAGGGGGTTCAAAGTCCTCACCACACATCTAGATAAGTTTCTTGGGGGGTCTAGTTTCCAAAATGGGGTCATTTGTGGGGGGTTTCCACTGTTTTGGTACATCAGGGGCTTTCCAAACGCGACATGGTGTCCGATCTCAATTCCAGCCAAAAAAGTTAAATGGTGCTGCTTGCCTTCCGAGCTCTGCCATGTGCCCAAATAGTCATTTACACCCACATATGGGGTATCAGCGTACTCAGGACAAATTGCACAATAACTTTTAGGATCCTGTTACCCTTGGGAAAATAAAAATTGGGGGTGAAAAGATCATTTTGTGGAAAAAATATGATTTTTTAATTGTACCGCTGTACATTATAAACTTCTGTGAAGCCCTTGTGGGTTCAAAGTTCTCACCACATATCTAGATAAGTTCCTTAGGGGGTCTAGTTTCAAAAATGGGGTCACTTGTGGGGGGTTTCCACTGTTTAGGTACATCAGGGGCTCTCCAAACGCGACATGGCGTCCGATCAGAATTCCAGCCAATTTTGCATTGAAAAAGTCAAACGGCGCTCCTTCCCTTCTGAGCTCTGCCATGCGCCGAAACAGTGGTTCCCCCCCACATATCAGGTATCAGTGTGCTCAGGACAAATTGCACAATAATTTTTGCAGTCCAATTTCTCCTGTTACACTTGGTAAAATAAAAAAAATTGAACCTGAAGTAATTTTTTTGTGAAAAAAAGTTAAATGTTAATTTTTTTTCAAATATTCAAAAAATTCCTGTGACGCACCTGAATGGTTAATAAAGTCCTTGAATGTGGTTTTAAGCACCTTAAGGGGTGCAGTTTTTAGAATGGTGTCACTTTTGGGTATTTTCTATCATATAGACCCCTCAAAGTGGCTTCAAATGTGATGTGGTCCGTAAAAATAAAATGGTGTTGCAAAAATGAGAGATCGCTGGTCAACTTTTAACCCTTATATCTTACTAACAAATAAAAATTTTGGTTCCAAAATTGTGCTGATGTAAAGTAAACATGTGGTAAATGTTACTTATTAACTTTTTTGTGTGCCATATCTCTGTGATTTAAGGGCATAAAAATTCAAAGTTGGAAAATTGCGGAATTTTCAAAATTTTGGCCAAATTTCCGTTTTACTCATAAATAAACGCAAGTTATATGAATGAAATTTTACCACTAACATGAAGTAAAATATGTCATGAGAAAAAAATGTCAGAATCACTGGGATCCACGGAAGCGTTTCAGAGTTATGACCTCATAAAGGGACAGTGGTCAGAATTGTAAAAATTGGCCCGGTAGTTAACGTGCAAACCACCCTTGGTAGTGAAGGGGTTAAAGGCAGCCATGTACGACCACTGTGTTTTCCAGGTGACACAAGATGGTAACTTAGAGCTAATTAGTTATGGCTGGACAACCTGTAACATGAAATGACAATGTATGGTATGCAGTCAGTGCTGCTAGGAGTTAAAGGGAACCGGTCATTGAGTTTTTATACCCTAAACTACTGTCATCTAAGTAAAGTCGCTGTAATGGTGATTAAATCTATATCTTCAGAAGTCCTTGTTGTCATGTCAGAAATACAATGACAAATTGTTATGCAAATGAGCTGCAAGTGCAGTGGGGATGGAACTGCACCTACAGCTTTTTTCCCTATTACTCTGCCTGCCTTTTCTCAGTGACTGACAGGTCACTTCTGTTTCCCCTGTCTGAGATTTCAAGCAGACACCTTCATTCCCTGGGGTGGTGTATGTGCAGTAAAGTCCTCATGATGTTGTAAAAGCTGGACTATTAATCTTCACATGCTCCTCCCCAGGAAGTGATGGAACCTGTGTGGGATCTCTGCCAGGGTACACAAGAGTGACTTGTGAGTCACTGACAAGAGGCCAGAATCAGGTGGGGAATTAAGGAGAGAAGCTGCTAAACCGTGCTGCACTTGCAGCTCATTTGCATAACAATTTGTCAATGTATTTATCAAAAACGATAACTAGAATTTCTGATACAGAGGTATGCACAGTGGCTTATGAAAATATCTATCCCCCTTGGCATTTTTCGTGTTTTGTCATCTCACAACCTGGAAAGTCACTGTTTTTTTTGAGGGTTTGCATCAGTTCATGTAAAAATCATGCCTACAACTGTGAACATTTGGTTTTATTTTTATTGTGAAGCAAACAACAAATAGGACAAAATAACTGAAAACTTATGTGTTTATTACTATTCACCACCCTAAAGTCAGTACTTTGTAAAACCTCCTTTTGCGGCATTTACAGCTGCAAGTCACTTTAGATAAGTCTATGAGTTTTCCCAGCTGCCACTGGGAATTTTGCCCATTCCACATGCCAAAACTGCTCCAGCTCCTTCAAGTTAGATGGTTTCCTCTGGTGAACAACAATCTTCAAGTCTGACCACATATTCTCAATTGGATTAAGGTCTGGGCTTTCACTAGGCCACTCCAAAACACTTGCATATTTTCCCTTAAACCACTTGAGTGTTGCTTTAGCAGTATGCTTTGGGTCATTGCCTTGTTGGAAGGTGAATCTCTGCCCAGTCCCAAATCACTGACACACTGAGACAGGTTTTGCTCAAGAATATCCCTGTATTTCACACCATACATCTTCCCCTTAAATCTGATCATTTTCCCTGTCAGTGCTGCTTAAAAACATCCCTGCAGCATGATGCTGCCACCATCATGTTTCACTGTGGGGATGGTGTTCTTGGGGTGATGAGCTGTGTGAGTTTGCCACCAGACATAGCATTTACCTTGGTGGCCAAAAAGTAAAGTTCAATTTTGGTATCATCTGACCACTGCACCTTCCTCCTACAGGGGAGTCTCTCACATGTTTTTAGCAAACTAAAAATGAGCATTACAGTTTTTGTCTGTAAGTAAATGATTTTTTCTGCCCTCTCTTCCATAAAGGCCACCTCTATGGAGTGTATGGCTTACTGTGGTCATATGGACAGATACTTCAGTCTCTGCTTGGGAACTCTGCAGCTCCTTCAGGGTTACCTTTGGTCTCTGTGCTGCTTCTCAGATTAATTCCCTCCTTGCCCGGGCTGAAAGTTTTGGCGGGCGGCCCTCTCTTGGCAGGTTTGTTGTGGTACCATGTTCTTTCCATTTAATGATAATGGATTTGATGTACCTCCAGGGGATCACCAGAGATTGGGATATTTTTTATAACACAACCCTGACTTGTACTTCTCAACAACTTTATCCCTGACTTGTTTGGCGATAGCTTTGGTCTTCATGGTATTGTTTGGCTAGTGGTGCCTCTTCTTTTATGGCTTTGCAGCCTCTGCGGCCTTTCAGAAAAGGTATGTATATACTAACAGACCATGTTACACATAGATTGCACACAGGTGGACTTCCTGTCACTAAGCATGTGACTTATGATGGGAGTTGCTTACACCAGAAATTTTTAGGGGCTTCATAGTAAAAGGGGTGAATACATATGCACAAGCCAATTTTTAGCTATTTGATCACATAAATTTAATTTCTGCCTTTATTTTTCTCACTTCACCAACTATTAGTGCTGATGCATCACACACAAATCAGACTACAAAAATGTTTAAATACAGGCTGTAATGTAGCAAATTGGGTAAAATGCCAAGGGGGTGAAAACTTTTGCATTCCACTGTATTTATTTAGCAGCATTACATAGATAACAAAGTTTTGGGGTGTAAAAACCTGCTGACAGGTTCCCTTTAAAAGACTTTGAGAATGCTAATATCTTGGCAGTAAAACATTTCTGCTCCTGAAAACTTTAGTTACTTCACAATACAATCAATGAAATGTACAGGTGAATTTCATTCATTCTACTAATGATAAAGGGAACATATTGAGATCTACTGCACTTTCAAAGACTGTCAGCTCCTCCTAGGGGACATTTGACAGTGGCAGTATATGTGCGTAATATAGATCATTGTGAAGTCAGACCTGTGCAATCTCAATGGAAAAGTGATTATGTAAATGGATTTTCTGTAGTTGTTTAAAAATAACGACAGTTTCATTGAAGCCTTTTTCTGTTTTGCCTTTATCCTGTATATTTACCGTGATTTCCCTTGTGACTTGATTGAGCCAACAACTCCAACATATGAGAATGTAAGATGCTCACCGCTGGATTCAGCCTCCCACCCGAATCTTCACACACAATGACCTTTCCAAGCTATAATGCTAAAAAGATCTTTGAATTCTAATGACAGAGTGAAGTCTCTGGAAATAAGATTAGATTGAGAATTGGTATTGTTCGTTATTTCCATATCTGACTGATCCAGAATCGAGATTCTTTTACAGTAGGACATGTTTTGTAGAAGAGATTATAACAGAAAAAATCAAGTGCAAATGTGTAGAGGAGGGGCTCTGAGGATGTCTTATGCTCGTTATGGAAAGGTGTATCCCACCTGTACATAGGCCCAGGTGTGCACGTAGCATTGGATCAACCTGTGCGGCCACACAAGGGCCTAAGAGTTAAGGTGGAAATGTGCATTATCATGAGCTATTGGGCTGTAAGGTGCCAATATACTGTTTTGTTCTTGCATAAGGAAAAACATGGATTTCTAAAATGGGATGTCTGAATGAGGCTCAATGCCAGGTTCCGACAGGCATATTTAAAATCGGCCATTTTTCATCCAGAAAAATGGATGTTTTTTTTAAAATTCACATTGTCATCTGTTTTTTATATATCCATATGCATACTTGTGCGTCAATAGAAAAAAGAAAATGAAATATAGGCAAAATAGTAATTATGATATTTTAGAAATATTGGTACATTTTACATCTAAAGCGCAGCTAAAATGAGACTATTCCAAAGAGACCTACAAGATGTACATAAACTGCTGAACTGTTGAGCACTGAGGTACAGTTTGGCATATGACCTAAGACTTCCATACACATTGCAGGAATAACAGTCCTGCCACTGATTTTGGCAAGACTGGCCAACAATCTGTTATGTATTGGGCCCTCCTGACACCCCAACAGATGATGAGAAGAATAAAGAAGTTATAATTTCAACGCCAGATCCCTTTTTTATTTTTAGGGGAGAAACCTCAGTCTGTGGCTTTCTCCTCTCTTCTCATTGAAAATGTCATGATCCTATGGTAGGTTTGGGACTGATGCGCCAGGGGTTAATCATTGTGGCCTCTCTCTGAATCTAGGAGGGCTTTTTATAGCCTCGGTTAGAGTCCTGTCAGTTATACTCCTGCCCTCGGCTCAGTTAGCTGACCCCTGTGTGCCTGTGCCTTGTACCTGTTTTCAGGTGTGATATTGGTTCTGACCCTGTCTGTTTCCCCGTTGTGTATTTGTCTTCTGATTTGGTACTGTCTGCTTGCTTGCCTAGTTCTTTGACTTCTGCATGGTTATTGACTATCCATTCTGTCTGTCCCCTTGGTACAGCTATTGCCTCTCGGTTTTCTGACTACTTTGGTTTGCCCTGACTACTCTCCTGCTTCTGGGGCTCTTACCCGGTAGTCCTGAGTCCCTCTGCCTCCTGCGATCTGGTCGGACCCCGCCACGTCCCACTAGCTTCTCCGGGCGTCCTGCAGTTGGCCCCACCCCGGTCCCTCCCCCTGCGGTCATGTGCCGCAGGTCCTGCTCACCAGCGGTCACTTGCCATTCCGTCTCTTCTCCCAGAAGCTGCAAGCTCCATCTATCTGCACAGGACTCGCACGGACCGGTGGGTACCTGTTATGCGGTCCGTGACAGAAAACACATGAATGAGCTGTGAACTCATCTGAATGATAAAATGAACATTTGACCAACATCTAAAATATTATTTTATTACCAGTTGTTGAGTATGACTCATAGGCCATTGAACCCTGGCATGCACAGTATGGCAGTACATGGGGGCTCACAGGGGCTTGCTCTTTTTGAGAGAAACTATGACTGGCCGAACATATTTTAAATTAAGTCTGGCACAAGGTTTTTGCTATTTCATTGGCGAGCACAATTTCACAGTTTAACATAAAAGCCAGGTTTAGTCTTTTATTTACTAGTTTTCTATTGTTTTCTTGCTTTTATCTGTACAGTTAATTCTCATTTAGTATGTGCTCATGGAAAATGCTTCCAGGCAGTGGGAGCCTAGGGAGATATTTAAATGGTTAGAAATAGGTGCAGGAAGGAAGGGCTTGGGTTCATGGAGAACTGGGCCGGCTTGTCTGTTGGCTACAGGCTCTACGGTAGGGATGTGCAGCACCTCAATGAGGAAGGTACTAATCTGCTGGGGGAAATATTAATAAGACGGATGGAGGAGCTTTTAAATTAGGATCTGGGGAAGATAGGATGGATGTGCTAATTGTAGGATAGATAGAGGAGACAAAGAGAATTAGACAGTAGGGGTTAATGAGTATTTAGGAGGGCTGAGATATGCAAGGAAAGTAGGGAGGTTAGTAGGAGTAAAAAATGTGCAAATAGTATTAAATGTCTAGTGGGAAATGCAAGAAGTCTTACAAACAAAATGAATGAATTGGAGACTCCTGTGTCGGCCACAAAATATGATGTGGTGAGCATTTCGGAAATCTGACTAGATGAAATCCAAGACTGGGTAACAAATGGAGAGGGTTACACTACATTTAGAAAAAACAGGAAAAACAAACAAGGTGGAGGGGCGTGTATTTTTTTAAATCCACCTGTTCTCAATTACGACATTGGTTGGAGCTGCAACAATGTAGAATCAGTATGGGTAAATGTACATGGAGACAGCAATAATTGAAAGCTTGTAATTGTAGTTTGCTACAAGACACCTAATATAGCTGAACAGGTAGGGATTAAAATGCTGCAACAAATTAACTCCTTTACAATCTTAGATGTATAGTTACATCTAAGTTGGCCTCCCCCCATTTGCTGCAAGCTCCACTGATGAGCCAACAATTTTTATGGCACATGTCATCTGATTTGGACATCTGACATGTGCCCCTAACAGCCACAGGTGCATTCGCGATCCACCCTCGGCGGTAAACATGTTAAATGCCACTGTAAATCTCTGACAGAGGTATTTAACACAATTGTGCCAGAAGCGCATCTCTAATCCCGCCCATCGGCGCCTGTGTCACATGACCACGGGTCACAGATGGGTTGGCATGACAATCCGGGGTCTGCAGCTAGTGAGCATTTCTGCTACTCGGAGCTGAAGCCCTGCCCTGTGTAGCACGAGCAATCGGATGATCTCAGCTTCTAGTCTCCCGTTGAGATTATTAAGGCAGGGAAAAAGTAAAAAAAATATATAAAAGTTCAAATCACCCCCCATTCTTCCCATTTGAAATAAAATAATAATAAAAAAATAATACAGTTATCTGGCATTGCCATATTCAGAATCGCCCAATCTATCAATAAGTACAAATAATTAATCCAATTGGTAAACAGCGTAACAAGAAAAAAAATCAAAACGCCAGAATTATGTTTTTTTTGGTTGCCACAACATTGCATTAAAATGCAATAACGGGAGATCAAAAGTTCATATCTGCACCAAAATGGTATCAATAAAAATGTCAGCTCTGTGGGCAAAAATAAGCCCTCACCCAGACCCACGAAGAATGGAGACGCTACGGATGTCTGAAAATGAGAAACTTTTTTTTATAGAAACTTTTGATTTTTTTTACCACTTAAATAAAAAAGAATCTATACATGTTTGGTATCTACAAACTCATAATGGCAGGTCAGTTTTAGCGTTTAGTGAACATGATAAAAAAGCAAAATAAAAAACAATTTTGGAATTGCACTTTTTTGCAATTTCATCACACTTTTAATTTTTCTTACTGTTTTCCAGTACATGATATGACAAAATCAATTGTGTCTTTCAAAAGTACAACTCGTTCCACAAAAAGCAAGCCCTCACATGGCCAATAAAAAAGTTATGGCTCTTGGAAGAAGGGGAACAAAAAACGAAAACTCAAAAACGGAAAAACCCAAGATCGCAAAGTGGTTTAATAGGCAGCAAATAATAATAGGGTCTTTATTATGGGGAATATTAACAATCCAGACATTCAATCGGACATAGAATCTCCTGGTTTTGCTAGATGCTGCAGTTATTATTATTATTATTATTATTTATTGTTCTAGCGCCATTTATTCCATGGCGCTTTACATGTGAGGAGCGGTATACATAAAAACAAGTACAATAATCTTAAACAATACAAGTCATAACTGGTACAGGAGGAGAGAGGACCCTGCCCGCGAGGGCTCACAATCTTCAAGGGATGGGTGATAATACAGTAGGCGAGGGTAGAGCTGGTCGTGCAGCGGTTTGGTCGATCGGTGGTTACTGCAGGTTATAGGCTTGTCGGAAGAGGTGGGTCTTCAGGCTCTTTTTGAAGGTTTCGATGGTAGGTGAGAGTCTGATATGTTGTGGTAGAGAGTTCCAGAGTAGGGGTGATGCGCAAGAGAAATCTTGTATGCGATTGTGGGAAGAGGAGATAAGACGGGAGTAGAGAAGGAGATCTTGTGAGGATCGGAGGTTGCGTGCAGGAAAGTACCGGGAGACGAGGTCACAGATGTATGGAGGAGACAAGTTGTGGATGGCTTTGTATGTCATGGTTAGGGTTTTGTAATGGAGTCTCTGGGCAATTGGGAGCCAGTGAAGGGATTGACAGAGGGGAGAAGCTGGGGAATAGCGGGGGGACAGGTGGATTAGTCGGGCAGCAGAGTTTAGAATAGATGGTAAGACAATTTCAAGATGGTAAGACAGTTCAAGACAATTACCTCTCTCAGCTGGTAGATGAACCAACCAGGGGAGGTAATCTGCTGGATCTGGTTCTGTCAAATAGACCAGATACAATGTCAGATCTATAGGTCAAGGAGCATTTGGGAAACAACAACCATAATAAGGTATGTTTCAATTTAATATTCCATTAAACATTTCAAAGGGGAAATGCAAAAACCTGGAACTTTAGGAAAGCTGATTTCAGCAAAGTAAGGAAGAGCTTACTCGAGCAGACAGGGACCATGCCATGGTAAGTGGGGATAATGGGGCATGTTGGAGGAAATACTACTAGAATCCTGAGGAAGTGCTCTCGAGATGCACGGCGGGCTGGGTAACACCTGACTAACCTTGTGCTTGTGCTTCTGACTGTACACTGTAGGTAATGTAATTCTTTTTATACCTGCCACGCATGTGCTTCACTTCCCTTGCACTGTAACCTTATCTATGTTTGCATGCCAGCTATCTCTATGCACTGTTGCACTTTATTACCTTGTGCCATGGACCGTATGCTAATTAGGTATCTGTATTGTGACTGACAGCAACATATAATAATAATATAATAATACATTTTATTTCTATAGTGCCAATGTGGCGCCCCCAGGAGTACGGTTGCCACAGTGGCATTACCTTCCTCCTAGGGAGGGTGATGTCATGCTTGGAAGCAATGAAGGATCTCTCTGTCAGGTAAATCCAGCACACAGCACAGTTCCCACTTCAAGCCAGCAGAGGGAGCGCTGAGCCTAACTGCTGAGGAGGTGCTCTCTGTGGCCAGGAAAGGGAAGTTAGTTCAATTTGTGTGGAGATGGAAACGAGTGTAGACGCGGAGAGAGGAGCTGGAGGATTGAGCAGAATTCAGGCTGACTTCTAGCTGTAGCGCATGGTCTGGAGTCCGGTATCCGAGGTTGTATGGATGCTGATGGTCCTGCAGCAGAAACCGGAGGAGCGAGAAGCTGTAAATGATCTGTTCCCAACTAAGACTCGGAGGCACAGCAGCAACTTGTGTGTGCCAGAAAAAGGGAGGCTACAGCTGCCTGCCATACGAGGGGAGTTCTGAAAGAGTGCAAGCAAGAGGAACTTCAGTGTAACTCAGAACTTCCAAGTGCCTCAGATAAGCGCTAGAAAGGAGACAACACAACCCATCTGCATAGAGAGATTCCTAAGTTGCTTCCAGGCTATTCAACTCCTGTTCCATCTGTAATCTGGACCCTGGACTGCACTTACAAAGCACAGTAAAGGTAAAGGAAACTGCACCCTGTTGTGTCATTGCCTTCTTCCTGCAACCCCTTCAGCACTGCTACATCTCTGTGCCTAACACTACACCTTCTTCCTCAACACCTATTACTACTGCCCTGGGACTACAGCTCTACCTGTGGGGAGCTCTTACATCTTGCTGCCTTATACCATCTGTCCCAGAGGATCTGCCTGCAGCGTCGGCTTAACCCCTTCATTGCCGAGCACCACAGGTGGTGTCACGTATCATCCACATATAAACTTTATTCAGCCACGTTTCACCACTTTTGCATTGACGTCCAGGGCCACAGACCAGGTCACTGCCACCGTGACACGTCCCTCTGAGACACCGGCCCAGTACCGAGTAACCCCACTGCCCTGGCAGGCAATCCACTGACATATTCCGCAGCACTTTACATTTCAGAGGGGATTTGTACAGACAATAGACATTACAGCATAACAATAATCACATAGATCATAACAGATACCAAGAGGAATGAGGGCCCTGCTTGCAAGCTTACAATCTATGAGGAAAAAGGTAGACACGAAAGGTGGGTGGTAACAATTGCCCTGATTGTATGGACCAGCCATAATGTTAAGTGTGAAACAGTACGGATACAGAGGGCTAATGGATGCATAAAGCATGTGGGAACATGATGCGGGGAACCTGGTTATGGTAAAACTTTTGGCTGTGCCACACAGGGATAGATTAGGTTAATGTGTTGAAGCGGTAGGCCAGTCTGAATAAATGTGTTTTCAGGGCACGCTTAAAATTGTGGGGATTGGGGACTAATCTTATTGACCTGGGAACTGCATTCCAAAGAATTGGCGCAGCACGTGTAAAGTCTTGGAGACGGGAGTGAGAGGTTCTGATTATTGAGGATGCTAACCTCAGGTCATCAGCTGAACGGAGGGTGCGGGTAGGGTGGTATACTGATACAAGGGAGGAGATGTAGGGTGGTGCTGAGCCATGGAGAGCTTTGTGGGTGAGGGTAATAAGTTTATACTGAATTCTGGAGTGGATGGGTAGCTAGTGTAATAACTGGCACAGGGAAGAGGCATCGGTGTAACGATTGATGAGGAATATGATCCTGGCTGCAGCATTCAAGACAGATTGGAGGGGGGAGAGTTTGGTAAGAGGGAGACCGATTAGATGAGAGTTACAATAGTCGAGACGAGAATGAATAAGAGAAACAGTAAGAGTTTTTGCGGAGTCAAAAGTAAGAAAAGGTTGAATTCTAGAACTGTTTTTGAGGTGCAGATAACAAGAGCGAGCTAGTGATCGGATGTGGGGGGCAAAGGAAAGCTTGGAGTAGGAGTCAAGTATGACCCCAAGACAGTGGGCATGTTGCTGGGGAGTAGTAGTGGAACCACACACGGGAATGGCAATGTCGGGTATAGGTACATTAGTAGCAGGAGGAAACACAAGGAGTTCAGTCTTTGACAGGTTCAATTTCAGATACAGTGAGGACATGATGTTAGACAGAGCGTTTAGACAATCGCTGGTGTTTTCTAGAAAGGCTGGCGTGATGTCAGGAGAAGAAGCGTATAATTGGGTGTCATCAGCATAGAGATGGTACTGGAAACCAAATCTACTATTTGGAACCAATACGGGCAGTGTGAAAAGAGAAGCGGAGGGGGCCTTGGACTGATCCTTGAGGAACCCCAACAGTAAGGGAAGATGAGAGGAGGAGTAACCAGCAAAAGATACAGTAAAGGAGCAGACAGAGAGATAGGAGGAGAACCAGGAGAGAACGGTGTCCTTGAGGCCAACTGAATGAAGCAAAGTGAGGAGGAGTTGATGATCCACAGTGTCGAATGCTGCAGAGAGATCCAAGAGAATTAGCATGGAGTAATGACCATTTGATATACTTTTTAGAGAACACTGTTTCTCTCCAATTGCATTCTACCTACTTTTTTGCTGTAAGCCTGCACTGGGAACATTTATTTTAATATATAACGTTACATTTGCCATGTCATATATTTTATATGTCTACACTATTATGCTGGCCTCTATGGGTCAGGCTTTCCCCCATGTTGTGAGGCACCTTTGCTTTTATTTTTAATTGTTGTTACTATATATTTAATAAAAATTGAATTTTCATTTAAAGTGCTTCATTTGCTCACCTTCCTTAAATAAGTGGGAATAGGTATGGTTGGCTATTTTGGTTTTCTATGTACATTGTCTGTTGACAGTGAGCTGCTTATTAGAGGAAGGGGCGTGGTCAGATCAGAGCTCACGGGAGCACCCGTCCAGGCAGTGATAATCACAGGGTGATAAAACATTCCTTGTATGGAAACAGCACACATTTCTGAATTCAGTGTGTCGGCCCTTACATCATTCTGTCCTCAACTTACATAGCAAAAACCTTCTGACAGACTCCCTTTAAAAAAGCTGTTTCCTTTTGTCTGCAAAGAGGTTCTACAGCAACTAGAGTGTGCATTGTAATAATGCAGCCCGTGTATCGCAGTCTTGGGTTTTACATGACCACAGATCTTACATAGTTCTTTCTTTATCTATAGCGGAAAAATACTGATGACTAGAGTTGAGCGACTTTAGTCGGATCGGGTTTCATGAAACAAAATTTTTTTCAGATGAAACTGGTCCGACTAGGGCAAAAAAAGTCGGAGTTTCGTCCGAAACCCGACCCCAATGCAAGTCAATGGGGAATAAAAGTCGGCACTGAGTGGATGAATGTCATCCGCTCAATGCCGACTTTTATTCCCCATTGACTTGCTTTGGGGTCGGGTTTCGGACGAAACTCCGACTTTTTTTGCCCTAGTCGGACCAGTTTCATCTGAAACAAATTTTGTTTCATGAAACCCGATCAGACTAAAGTCGGTCAACTCTACTGATGACCACACTGATGGAAAATGACACCGGTTCAGTTTTTTCATGTATGTGTTTTAAACCCACGTGTGAAGAAGGCCTTAGGAAAAGTTTGTTTCAATAACTTCGTTAATGCACACTGCACACAGTCTATGTGATCACATCATCTGCTTTTTCTTAGATTTTGACTAGAAACCTTCCTGAGAACGCAAATACATTAGAAAATGTGAAGACGCAGTTAGGAAATATGGAACGATCCTAGTAAATACCGGTAATTGCTGCTGTTTCCCAGCTACATTTCTTGTCCATTCATCTCTTCAGTAGTAAAAAAACTAATTTGAATTAGAAAAAGAAACCCCTTCAATATGTCATAATTTTACTTTTAAAATACATTTTCCTTTTTCATGCTCGGAGACAACAATTAAATGATGTAAATGAGGTTTATGTGCAGACCTGAAAGCGGATAAACGCATAAAGGCTTGTGATTGACGGTCTGTCCGATCTTATCAACGCTGAGGCCCTGATAGAACTATAGATGGGATAAAATACTGTTGCATGGCTTCTTTGACATAAAACATTTCCAAGGCTGCACTGATAATCAGCTTTTGCCTCCAGACCTAAATTACCATATTTTTCAGCATGCAAAATATTTTCCAGGAGTGACAGATAGTAACTTCCTCCGTGTTACACGCTAGTTCAGATTTGTGATGTCGCCAGCTTATTAAAAACCAATGCTATTATTGTTCAACACCTGCCACATTTTAAACAATCGCGAAACAATCCCGGTATCTGCAGTCTTTGTAGGCTCATCCGGTATAATTGTTTTGTTGTTTTTTTTTTCTTTTTCACATAACGTGTCTCTAGCAGTGGATTTACAAATTTTATTAGTATTTATTGAATATACATCTCAAAAAGACAATTTAAAGAGGGACATGTTATACAGATTACATACTTATTATACCGGCCTGCATTTAGTATGCAAAGTTGGAATCTGACATCTACTGGCCAACGCTGGAGTTGCACTCATTGCATTTGCAATTGCATTGGGTCTCTTCTGCCACCTACTGGTATAATGTTAAATGTGACAATTATTTTTCATGGATTTCTATTCCCCAGGCTCTTCCGAATTCAAAAGCTCATTAATGCTCCAACTGATAAAAATGTAGATGACTCAGCAGTTGCTAATTTTCACTCTGCATAGTCTTCTTTAAGTGATTTTACATGGTTTTATATGTGCTGTAAAACAATTGTCAGAAGGATCTCGTGTTATTGATGTCACTTTTATAACATTTAATCGTACATCACAATCATATATATATAATATTACTCACTTCTGTATCTATACAGTTAGATACTGTCCTGTCTCCAGCACCGCTCTCTGTGATGTCATGTTCCAGCAGTCGGGTTGTCACGGTAATCCATGCGCACCTCTGGGGTCTTACATCTTGGCCTTATAGGCTGGCTATGGTGGCGGCATGCTACCTGAGTATTCAGGGAGTTGACATGCCTCTCCCTACTAGTACTCCTTTGGACTTCACTTCGTTACAGAGTCTTCTGACAAATTCAGCTCTGCTATATCGCTGGGCTCTGCAATACCATCATAAGTGTGCCTCCTGACATACACATTTCTGTTTTACTGGTGGACTCTGTTACATCAGCACAAGGGTGCTTCCTGACATACCTAATTCTGTTGTACTGCTTGGCTCTGCTACATCATCAAGATTGTGCTTCCAGACATATCCACCATTGTCATACTGCTGGAGTCTGCTACATCATCCCAATGGTGCTTCTTGTCATACATGGCACTGCTGCACCATTCTATTCTGCTGGGTCCTCCTCAAATATTCAGCTTTGCTGCACTGTCCAACTTTGCTGCATCAAGGTTCCTTCTCTCATACCCAGCTCTGCTGCATCATTCTACTCTGCTGTACTACTGCTCTGCTACACCACTGAGTCCACTTGTGAGGAGATGGACATACTGCCCACGTTTCCCCTTGTAGAATAATTATATTGTGTAATGTGAATTGTGACATGTGTTAATAGCGTTGATATTTTTTGTTGCCTGACAGATTTGAGAGTTGGAGTGAAAGATTGGAACTAGCCCAGAGTAGGAGGGGCTAAGGTGAAGAGTCAGAGACAGTTTCCTGTAAGTACATCATATAGGACCCAGTGTGCATCCGAAGTAGGCTTAAGCTCTAGACAGTAGCAGTGCCGCATGACATGGGTGTACTGAAGTGAGGGGAGACCAACATGGTGGTTAGCATGAGCCACTGCAAAGAGGAATGGAGATCCAACAAAAGGACCACAATGCCCAGACTTACTGCTTTGTCTACCAAACTTTCTGCCTCATGTTGCTATTAGGCTGTTAGTTTGGGTCGAGCGACTACTGTCAATCTGGGTATGTTGGTCCATTTACGGACTATCAAACTGTGTGAACCTGGCCTAAGCCAGAAATACAAAGAATACAGATTCACCTGGACTATCCTGGACAGAGTGGGAGTTGAGCTTTTACTTTACACTCCAGCACTTGGTTTCTTTTTAGATTTTCACACACTTAATTGAGGGAAATTACATTTTTCCCATCAAAACAGCTTCTTACAATTTCCCAGTAAGATAAAAAAGCCAGCCTCTCAGTAGCCACACTGCTACAACAGCTATAGGCCTGGATGCTTTTATGTGTTCAGAAAGGAATACTAAAGTACAGAATGTCTACATGTGATTGATAATTGAATGCCTATCTGTTTCCACCTGCAGCCCTTTACAGACTGGAGAAATGTCGGGGGTAGTGAACTTCAATTAGATTACTTACAGGAATATAGGAAGATACAGAAATTTACTTTTCCCCCATTATCAGTACAATTTCTCAGTCCTGGAAAGCTCCAGAGAAATCTACGTATGTTCACGTATTGAATCTACAGCTATTCATATGCTTTGTAATGTACGTTTTATTTAGATATAGGTCAAAGCAGCTCACTCTCCAGTTAATTCTATTCATTTAGCACAATTTAAAGAAAATCTGTCACCTCGTTGTTATTCTGAACAATTAAATATCGCTGTCGTTGTATTCATTTTCACATTTGTCATAAAATAGTCATGGTCGTTCCAACAAACTTTGCATAAATCAATAGTACTAGCAAACCTAATTAAAATTGTATAACAGAAACTTCCTTCTGTTCACTGAGGGATCAGATTACAGATACCTATTGAAGTCTATGGAGAGGTGGAGGAGCGGTATGAGAGGCAGAAGCTGAGAGATACACAAAGGGTACTGCTGTTAACTGCAGGATTTACAGCCACGTTGCTCATTACTGATGTATAATTTGACTCCATCCTGTCGCTGCTTTTGATGTTTTGTTACAACGACAGGAGAGCAGGATCCCTCCGTGTCTAATGGGTTACCGCTATAGTCAGCAGTTGACTGCAGCAGATACCTGTCCATCCAGACTGAGCAGTAAGCAGTATAGTGAAAACAGGGAAACTTTTGGTGTTGGGTGAGTATTATTTGTTTTGCTATTTTAAATCATTCTGAGATGTATTTTCTTATTTTTTGTGGCTGCCCGTTCCATTAAACAAAATCGTGACCCCTACAAAGACATGTTAATAAATTATATTCAGCACAAAATGTTCGACCTATTGTATGTAAGAAAACTGGGTAACCAATTACTTGAAAAGTGAGTTTATTCTCTAAAGCATATATTTCTAACTAGTTGTTTGGATTGTAAGGATTGACTGGGCTGAGGACTTTTACAGTGACCCAAAACAGTAGTAAAACAGGTTCTACCTTGTGTGTGTCTTGGTCGCCTGGCCACATGATGTTAGATGATATAGTAACCTGGAACCCACATTTTGATAATCAATGAGCCAGTCCAGTATACCAAAATAAACTAGTTTAATTTGGTAATTGATGGAACATATACAGTTGTGGCCAAAAGTATTGACACCCCTGCAATTCTGTCAGATAATACTCAGTTTCTTCCTGAAAATGATTGCAAACACAAATTCTTTGGTATTATTATCTTCATTTAATTTGTCTTAAATGAAAAAACACAAAAAGAATTGTCCTAAAGCCAAATTGGATATAATTCCACACCAAACATAAAAAAGAGGGTGGACAAAAGTATTGGCACTGTTCGAAAAATCATGTGATGCTTCTCTAATTTATGTAATTAACAGCACCTGTAACTTACCTGTGGCACCTAACAGGTGTTGGCAATAACTAAATCACACTTGCAGCCAGTTGACATGGATTAAAGTTGACTCAACATCTGTCCTGTGTCCTTGTGTGTACCACATTGCTCATGGAAAAATGAAAGAAGACCAAAGAACTGTCTGAGGACTTGAGAAACCAATTTGTGAGGAAGCATGAGCAATCTCAAGGCTACAAGTCCATCTCCAAAGACCTGAATGTACCTGTGTCTACCGTGCGCAGTGTCATCAAGACGTTTAAAGCCCATGGCACTGTAGCTAACCTCCCTAGATGTGGACGGAAAAGAAAAATTGACAAGAGATTTCAACGCAAGATTGTGTGGATGTTGGATAAAGAATCTCGACTAACATCCAAACAAGTTCAAGCTGCCCTGCAGTCCGAGGGTACAACAGTGTCAACCCGTACTATCCGACGGCATCTGAATGAAAAGGGACTGTATGGTAGGAGACCCAGGAAGACCCCACTTCTTACCCCGAGACATAAAAAAGCCAGGCTGGAGTTTGCCAAAACTTACCTGAAAAAGCCTAAAACATTTTGGAAGAATGTTCTCTTGTCAGATGAGAAAAAAGTAAAGGTTTTTGGGCAAATGCATCAACATAGAGTTTACATGAGAAAAAAAGAGGCATTCAAAGAAAAAAACACGGTCCCTTCAGTCAAACATGGCAGAGGTTCCTTGATGTTTTGGGGTTGCTTTGCTGCCTCTGGCACTGGACTGCTTGACCATGTGCATGGCATTATGAAGTCTGAAGACTACCAACAAATTTTGCAGCATAATGTAGGGCCCAGTGTGAGAAAGTTGGGTCTCCCTCAGAGGTCATGGGTCTTTCAACAGGACAATAACCCAAAACACACTTCAAAAAGCACTAGAAAATGGTTTGAGAGAAAGCACTGGAGACTTCTAAGGTGGCCAGCAATGAGTCCAGACCTGAATCCCATAGAACATCTGTGGAGAGATCTAAAAATGGCAGTTTGGAGAAGGCACCCTTGTAAAATCAGGGACCTGGAGCAGTTTGCCAAAGAAGAATGGTCTAAAATTCCAGCAGAGCATTGTAAGAAACTCATTGATGGTTACCGGAAGCGGTTGGTCGCAGTTATTTTGGCTAAAGGTTGTGCAACCAAGTATTAGGCTGAGGGTGCCAATACTTTTGTCTGGC
Source organism: Dendrobates tinctorius (assembly GCF_039654945.1). Classification (NCBI taxonomy): domain Eukaryota; kingdom Metazoa; phylum Chordata; class Amphibia; order Anura; family Dendrobatidae; genus Dendrobates; species Dendrobates tinctorius. The sequence goes on from NW_027361749.1 coordinate 15,235,783, forward strand.
CCATTTTTGGAGTTTTGTGTGAAATGATCAATGTTTTGCTTTTTGCGTCATTCTCTTTTGTGTTTTTTCATTTAAGACAAATTAAATGAAGATAATAATACCAAAGAATTTGTGTTTGCAATCATTTTCAGGAAGAAACTGAGTATTATCTGACAGAATTCCAGGGGTGTCAATACTTTTGGCCACAACTGTATACAATTGGTAGCAATTTGTGATGAGTGAGTATACTCGTTGTTCGGGTTTTTCTGAGCATGCTCGGGTGTCCTCCGAGTATTTTGGCGTGCTCGGAGATTTAGTTTGTGTCAACTCAGCTGCATGATTTGTGGCTGCTGGACAGGCTGAATACATGTGAGGAATGCCTGTTTTTTAGGGAATTCCAACATGTATTCAGGCTGGCTAGCAGGCGCAAATCATGCAGCTGTGTCGACACAAACTATATCTCCGAGCACTACAAAGTACTTGGAGGACACCCAAAAATGCTTGCGAAAACCCGAGCTAGTAGCAATAAAATCATATAATGGAGATGGCACGCCCCTTCATCTGGTACCAACCAGGATGCCATGTTCAAAGCGCCATAACAGCTGAACAACTCCTTTAAAGTAGTCCAAAAATTTGAAAAAGACAACTGCATCATGATCTTTTAAAAATTGAAAAATGGAGGATTTATTACCACCACATATTGCACAATGTAAATAACGTAACAATTACAAGCTTAGTTTTCAACATTGTCACACACATAGTGGTTACCCGTGGCGGCACTTAACTTGTAAGCAGCATTTCCATTATACAGCACAGTTGACTTGAGTCCTTCGTTTTTCACGCTAGCTTTCCTTTTGATCACAGCCCACTTCAGTGCCATGACCCTGCCTGGAAAGCTCAGTATTTCTTAACTAATAATTCCAAGTTCAGCCTACATGCAGCCTCTGTGCTTCTCATCTCACGCACCATCTCAGGGTCCCCACTCACCCACAGCTCTTGGATCTCTGTCTGTGTACCCTTAAGACTTAGCTCCCTGTGTGTTCTTCTGTTCCACTGTCCTTTGCACCAAAATATCTGTAATATTACTTCCTCCTCCACACTGTCATCACAATCTAGAAATAGCATACGATAGAAGAATTGCATCAACTAATTAGTCCAATAAATAGTTGCGTCAGACATGAAGATATTTCATTAATGAAACACATTACAGCACTAAGCAGAATCTGTCAGTAGGCCGTCCATATGGTCATGTAGTACATAGAAAATTTAATAAAATTATATCTTGGTATCTGCGATCTGATATATTATTCCAGAGAAATCCTCACTTGTATTATTATGTAAATGAGCTGTTAAGCTATGGGCGGGACACAGATCTCCCTGAGAATCTGTCTCCAGAGCTTATTTAAAATGAAAAGGGCAATTACCAGTGTGAGAGATGGGATCAGGATCACTCCTGTATCTATCTGCTATCAATGGTATGTCCCCTGGCTGCAATCCCTTCAGCACCCATCTCTCCTGAACCCCAATCACTCCTGTATCTCTCTGCTATCAATGGTATGTCCCCTGGCCGCAATCCCTTCAGCACCCATCTCTCCTGAACCCCAATCACTCCTGTATCTCTCTGCTATCAATGGTATGTCCCCTGGCTGCAATCCCTTCAGCACCCATCTCTCCTGAACCCCAATCACTCCTGTTCTATCTGCTATCAATGATAGATCTGCCCTCCTGGACCTTTTTTTTTATTCTCTCTATTCTTTCCTGACTTCTAATTAATCCCCTCCTGTGTGTGTAACCATTCTCCCTGCTGCTAATCCCTCCTGATCACACCTGGGCCTGTTTGATGTGAATTTGAGCCATTATAAATTCTTAGAGATTGGTCTGCCTAGACCCTGGTCTGCCATTGCAAGGGTGCCATTATAAGGATAAATACCTCAAACCTGTGCCTTTGACGCCCACCACTCTGCTCCTCTCTCTGTATAACTTTGGATTGCCCGCTCTGTCTGCAATAAACTCCATGTGATTCACGACCTCTTTACCTCTCGCAATTTTTCCTTCCTTGGCCTCACTGAAACATGGCTGACACCCTCCGACACCGCCTCCCCTGCTGCGCTATGCTATGGCAGCCTCCACTTCACCCACACTCCTCGCCCTAGCAATAGACATGGTGGAGGAGTGGGCCTTCTCCTTTCTTCCAACTGCACCTTCAACCCAATCCTACCTCTACCCTCCCTTATCCTCCCCTCTTTTGAAGTCCACTCTGTCCGCATCTACTCTCCCTCCAACCTCCAAGTGGCTGTCATATACCAATCTCCAGGCCCCACCACTGCCTTTATTGACCAATTCTCCACCTGGCTCCTCCACTTTCTCTCTGCTGACATTCCCACCATCATCATGGGTGACTTCAACATCCCCATTGACACCCACCAGTCAGCAGCCTCAAAACTTCTGTCGCTCACTTCTTCCTTTGGACTTACTCAGTGGTCCTCCTCAGCCACCCACACAGACGGACACACATTAGACCTGGTCTTCACCCGCCTCTGCTCTCCTTCAAGCTTCACAACCTCACCTCTTCCTCTATCTAACCACCATCTACTCACTTTCTCATCTCTGTCCTCCTCACCTGTCACCCATGCCCAGCAACACGCGCACCCCCGCAGAAACCTTGCACATCTAGACACTCGCATGCTCTCTGACTCTGTCCTACCACTGTCCTCCATATCTTCACTCCACAACACAGACACTGCCACTAGTTTCTACAATGCACTCTTGCATCAGCCATCGACTCGGTCGCCCCTGTCATGCATAACAGAGTGCGACGAATCAATAGACAACCCTGGCACAATAACACCACTAAAAACCTTCGGCAAGCATCCAGAATTGCTGAACGGCGCTGGAAGAAAACGCATTCCCAAGACGACTTCACTCAACTCAAACAAGCAACACTCGCATTCAAATCAGCTCTCACCTCTGCTAAACAGGTCTACTTCACATCCCTTGTATCTTCCTTATCCCACAACCCCAAACAGTTGTTCAATACTTTTAACTCCCTCCTCTGCCCACCACTGCCCCCTCCAACTTCCCTAATCTCTGCTGAGGACTTCGCCATGCACTTCAAAAACAAGATGGACCAAACACGGCAAGTCTTTATTATTCAACCAACACAACCCCTTTGTATACCAGACCAATGCCCAAACCCCATAACCTCCTTATCCAACATCACTTAAGGGGAGCTTGCTCATCTTCTCTCCAAATCACACCTCACCACTTGTGCACTTGATCCCATCCCATCCCACCTCCTCCCAAACCTCGCCACTACTCTTATCCCATCTCTAACCCACCTCTTCAACCTATCACTAACTTCCGGTACCTTCCCTTTTGCTTTCAAACATGCTACAATCACGCCTATCCTCAAAAAGCCAACCCTCAACCCAACCGCTATGTCCAGCTATCGCCCAATATCGCTGCTCCCATTCGCTTCCAAACTCCTGGAGCAGCACGTCCACGCTGAACTTTCCTCCCATCTCTGATCTAACCTGCTCTTTGACAATCTACAATCTGGTTTCCGCCCCATCACTCCACTGAGACAACCCTGACCAAAATTACTAACGACCTACTTACAGCCGACTTACTTACAGAACGACTTACTTACAGACAACGGCAGCCCTGGCACACAACGCAAACACGCTTTCTTCAGCGCTGCTCGAGGTGTGCAGAGCGGCAGTGGAGAAAATCTCTCTTAGCAGAAGACTTCATCCACTATAAGTTCATGCTCAAAACCTATAACTCTGCCCTTCATCTGGCCAAACAATCCTACTTCACCACCCTCATCACCTCACTATCCAACAACCCAAGACGACTTTTTGAAACCTTAAACTCCCTCCTGAAACCTAAAGTACAGGCCCCCATCACCAACCTCAGCGGTGAGGATCTGGCCACTTATTTCCTAGAAAAAATCAACCACATCCATCAGGATATCTCAGCCCTATCTCCTCAGTGCCTGGATCCCCTTCCCTGCCGCACCTCAAGCTCACTAGACATCTTTGAGCCTGTTTCAGAAGAAGAAGTTTCCAAGCTCCTCGCTTCTGCTCGGCCTACAACCTGCAACAGTGACCCTATTCCTTCACAGCTCCTGCAGTCTCTCTCACCAGTGGTCACCACTCACCTGACTAAAATATTTAACCTCTCTCTTTCTTCAGGTATATTTCCCTCCTCATTTAAACATGCCATCATAACCCCTTTACTTAAAAAGCCATCCCTGGACCAGAACTGCACTGCTAACTACAGACCTGTCTCTAACCTTCCCTTCATCTCTAAACTCCTGGAACGCCTGGTCCACTCCCGTCTAATCCGCTATCTCTCGGATAACTCTCTTCTCGACCCCTTACAATCTGGTTTCCGCTCTTTACACTCTACTGAAACTGCCCTCACTAAAGTCTCTAATGATTTAATAACAGCTAAATCGAAAGGTCATTGCTCCCTGCTGATTCTCCTGGATCTCTCTGCCGCATTTGACACTGTGGATCACCAGCTCCTCCTCACTATGCTCCGCTCTATAGGCCTCAAGGACACGGCCCTCTCCTGGTTCTCCTCCTACCTCTCTGACCGCTCCTTCACTGTATCTTTTTCCGGCTCCTCTTCCTCTTCTCGTCCCCTTACTATCGGGGTCCCGCAGGGCTCAGTCCTAGGCCCCCTCCTCTTCTCTTTATACACTGCCCCTATTGGACAAACAATCAGCAGATTTGGGTTCCAGTATCATCTCTATGCTGATGACACCCAATTATACACTTCTTCCCCTGACATCACCCCTACCCTAATTCAAAATACCAAGGATTGTCTGTCTGCTGTCTCTAGCATCATGTCCTCCCTCTATCTGAAACTAAATCTCTCTAAAACTGAACTTCTTGTGTTTCTCCCCTCTACTAACCTCACTCTACCTAACATCGAAATAACCCTGGAGGGTTCAACCATAACTCCCAAGCAGCATGCCCGCTGTCTTGGGGTCATATTCGACACTGAACTTTCCTTTACTCCGTACATCCGATCACTCAGTCGCTCTTGTCACCTGCATCTTAAAAACATCTCCAGAATCCGACCTTTTCTCACCTTTGAAACTGCTAAGACTCTTACTGTCGCTCTTATTCATTCTCGCCTGGACTACTGCAACTCTCTTCTGATCGGTCTCCCTCTTACCAAACTTTCTCCTCTCCAATCCATCTTGAATGCGGCAGCCAGGGTCATATTTCTGTCCAGCCGCTTCACCGATGCCTCCATCTTGTGCCAGTCATTACACTGGCTACCTATTCGCTACAGGGTCCAGTATAAACTCATCTCTCTCACCCACAAAGCTCTCCACTGTTCTGCACCGCCTTATATCTCCTCTCTCATCTCTGTCTATCGCCCTACACGTGCCCTCCGTTCTACAAATGACCTAAGACTAACATCCCCCGTAATCCGAACCTCGCACCTCCGCCTCCAAGACTTCTCTCGTGCTGCTCCAGGTCTCTGGAATGCACTTCCCCAGGCGATCAGACTGATACCTAGCCCTGACCTATTCAAGCGCGCTTTGAAAACCCATCTCTTCAAACAAGCCTACCACATCAACTACCCAGCAAGCTAACTTTGCCCTGTTCCCTCCTTCCAAATATTATTCTGAATCTGCACCCTACTATTCATCTGTCTCCACACCCTTCATGCACATGATAACTGCACTTGATACTTGTCTATTGCACTTAAACACACGGGCTGATGACCGGATCATGCAGCTTTATATGAAAATCCCTATTATAATTGCCAGACCTGAATTAACAAGCATTTTTCACCTACTGTGTCCCCCCATTTCCTTGTAGATTGTAAGCTTGCGAGCAGTGACCTCACTCCTAATGTCACTGTTTGAATTGTCTTAACTTGTATTGAATTTATTGTCTGTACATGTCCCCGCTTAATTGTAAAGTGCTGCGGAATATGTTGGCGCTATATAAATAAAAATTATTATTATTATTATTATTACAGCCAAAGCGAACGGACAATACTCAATACTCCTCCTTCTAGACCTGTCCTCTGCCTTCGACACAGTTGACCACTGCCTCCTACTAAAGATCCTCTCTTCCTTTGGCATCAAAGACCTTGCCCTATCCTGGATCTCCTCATACCTCCCCAACCGCACATTCAGCATCTCCCACACTATCTCCTCATCCCACCCTCTCTCTGTTGGAGTCCCCCAAGGCTCTGTTCTAGGACCCCTACTCTTCTCAATCTATACACTTGGCCTGGGGCAACTCATAAAGTCCCACGGATTCCAGTACCATCTTTATGCTGATGACACTCAGATCTACCTCTCTGGCCCAGACGTCACCTCTCTGCTGTCCAGAATCCCGGAGTGTCTATCAGCCATATCCTCCTTCTTCTCATCCCGCTTCCTCAAACTGAATGTGGACAAATCTGAACTGATCATCTTTCCCCCATTTCACAGATCCCCCTTACCTGACCTATCTATCACAATTGACGACATCACGTATTCCCCCGTACCGGAGGTCCGCTGCCTCGGAGTAACCCTTGAATCTGCCCTGTCCTTCAAACCGCACATCCAAGCTCTCTCCACCTCCTGCCGCCTCCAGCTCAAAAATATTTCCAGAATCCGTCCCTTCCTCAACCCTCACTCTACTAAAATGCTTGTGCATGCCCTCATCATCTCGCGTCTCGACTACTGCAACATCCTTTTCTGTGGCCTCCTTGCTAACACCGTCGCACCTCTCAAGTCCATCCTTAACTCTGCTGCCCGACTAATTCATCTCTCTCATCGCTAGTCCTCCGCTTCTCCCCTCTGCAAATCTCTTCACTGGCTTCGATTCCCTCAGCGTATCCAATTCAAATTACTAATACTGACCTACAAGGCCATCTATAACCTGTCTCCTCCATATATCTCTGAATTAATCTCCCGATATCTTCCTTCATGTAATCTCCGATCCTCCCAAGACCTCCTTCTCTCCTCCACACTTTTTCGCTCTTCACCCAACCGCCTCCAAGACTTCTCCCGAATAGCCCCCATCCTCTGGAATTCTTTGCCCCAACACGTCCGGCTATCAACCACACTCGGATCCTTCAGACGGAACCTGAAAACCCATCTCTTCAGGAAAGCCTACAGCCTGCAATGACCCCGCTACCTCCTCACCACTACTGGAGCTACCGCCTCACCATCACTGGAGCTGCTGCAACCCCCTAACCTACTGTCTACTTCTCCACCATTCTGTAGAATGTAAGCCCAAAAGGGCAGGGTCCTCTCTCCCCTCTATATCAGTCTGTGATTGTTAGTTTGTTTACTGTAAGTGATATCTGTCATTTGTATGTAACCCCTTCTCATGTACAGCACCATGGAATCAATGGCGCTATATAAATAAATATTAATAATAATAATAATCAGGAGAGCAAAATGTCAGTCATTACATGTCTCACACTAGTATCACCCCATTTAATTTAAAACAAGCTCTAGAGGCAGATTTTCAGGGAGATTTGTGTCCGGCCCATAGATCTTAACAGCTCATTTACATATTAAGAAAAAATTTCACTGGAATAAGACATCAGAATTCCAATATTAAGGTATCGTTTTATTCAATTTCCTGAGACCTGGATGCTCATATAGACAGAGGGTTGATCCTACTGACATATTCTGGCTAAGTCATAATAGAAGCAACTTCAGGGCATGCAGGCCATCTTCCTCCCCTTTCCATTACAGTACTGTGGTATGTTTTCGTTTATGCAGGAGTACAATTTTCGATTGACATAGCAGCAGCTAGTCTATTCCTTTTTACTTCAATGTGATCTTGAGTTCTGTAAAAAAGGCTTTTGTAATTCACCATGGGGTAGAGTGGATATACACTATGTATAGAGTTCTAGTTTAAATTGTAATACGGCTTTTTTTTAATATTCTGCATTTTTTCAATCTTCTGCCTATGACGGTATAAGTCTGACATGAATTCTTCATTTGATTTGCTTCTGTCATGATGTTCTGATGTTTCCAGAAAATCTTCAAACCGATTCTTATATAGTTAGGAAGGCTGAGAATGGCATAGGTGAGGCCCAGAGGCATGTCAGGTTTTGTCTTTTTCATCTTTTCACTTACCTTTCATCAAAGCTAGAAGATATTAATGGTATACTGAATTTATGAGGAACAGGACTGTGCACATGTTATGATTTCTGAGATGCATGGAGCCATACCAAGGATATTTGAACAAATGGAATAATATTTCTGTATTTAAAGGGAAGCTTCCACTGTCAAGCATGTATTTTTGATTTATATTAGCCACATCAGTATTATTCTTAAATACTACCTATATAAAAGGTTCAATTCGACAGGCAGCGCATTGGTACAGAGGTACTTGAGTACAGCATGACTTCTCTAAGCATCGGGATCCAAGGGGTAATGTTCTTCCTTGCGGAGAGCGACATGTCAAGCCCAACATGCCAAGGTAAGGAGACCTTTACGCCCCAATTCTCCTCTGGGAAATATGCCGCTGGTAACGGTGATACGTGTGTGGTACTAGTCTCTTCTCCCCCCTGCTGTTCTGTGACATTGTCTCCTGTCACATACGGGTTCCAGGTGGCCTCTCGCTTCCTCCCTTTGCAGGACTCGTACAGCAGTCCAGCTAGGTGCTATTGCAGCACCTTTTTCTATATCTCCATCTGTACCTGGAGCTTGTCTTGCGACCTCAGGGTTGGCTCTACCCTGATAAGTGAGGCTTTGTCTTTAGTTATTTAGTGTGCTGCCTGTTTTATTCTCTTATTTTATTCTCATGTACAGCACCATGGAATCAATGGTGCTATATAAATAAACAACAATAATAATAATTATTTAATATTGCTCTACATATTTTTAAAGGGATTAGCCAGCTTATTATGCTGCAAAATAGTCTGTCATGTTTAATGTATTAGGGGCATGTATTTTCTAGGACCTATGAACTGTCACCTGTGTGGTTTATCTATTGCATGGGGGGAATATACATGGTTTTAATTATGTTTTAACCCTTATATGTTAATAAAGTTTTTCCCTTTTATGCAGTGGGTATGGAAAGTATACAGACCCCTTTACATTTTTCACTCTTTGCTTCATTGCAGCCATTTGGTAAATTCAAAAAAGTTCATTTTTTTGTCATTAATGTACACACTACAACCCATCTTGACTGAAAAAACAGAAATGTAGAAATTTTTGCAAATTTATTAAAAAAGAAAAACTGAAATATCACATGGTCATAAGTATTCAGACCCTTTGCTCAGACACTCATATTTAAGTCTCATGCTGTCCATTTCCTTGTGATCTTCCTTGAGATGGTTCTACTCGTTCATTGGAGTCCAGCTGTGTTTAATTAAACTGATAGGAACTGATTTGTAAAGGCACACACCTGTGTTTATAAAGGTACTGTCACACTTAGCGATGTACCAGCGATCCCGACCAGCGATATGACGCGGTCAGGATCGCTGGTACATCGCTAAGTGGTCGCTAGTGAGCTGCCACACACGCAGATCTCACCAGCGACATCGCTGGGGACGGGGGACGCTACTTACCTGTCACACCAGGCGATCCTGCGTCCTCCCGCCCGGCTCCACACGTCGCTCGTTGTCACAGCAGGAAGCGCCGCAGGAAGCTGACGACGAGAAACAGTCCAGCCTGTTCTCGCGCAATCAGCGATAAGCAGCGGGGGAGCGGGTTGTAGGTAAGTATCACACACAGCGATATCGCTAGCAATATCGCTATAATGTCACAAGTTATAGCGATATTGCTAGCGATATCGCTTAGTGTGACAGGCCCTTAAGACCTCACTGCTCATAGTGCATTAGTGCATGTCAGACTGTATATATTGGGGGTGTGCATATCTTACCATGGTTCTTTTCTCTTGCTTGCATACCTATTATCTCCACTGATATTGCACCCCATTTGTTTAAAATGTTTATAGTTATTGGTTGTGCACCTGGTGCATTCTATTCCTTTCATGTCATGCACATGACAGCACGATTAACACCCGGTGGTCAGCCAGTCAAACCTGAACAGTAAGGCTGAGTTCACACGTAGCGTTCTTTTTGCGTTTCCACTGCGGTTTTAAACGCACGATTTTGCCGCGAAAACGCGAAAAATAAGCATCCAATGCATTCCTATGGGATTCCGCAATGCTGTGCTAATACTGCGTTTTTTTCTGCGGCGAAATCGCTTCGCGGTAAAAAAGCGCAGCATGCTCATTAATTTAGCGGAATCGCAGCGATCCCGCACCCATAGGAATGCATTGTTCTGCTTACTTTCCGCATGTGGCTGTGCACACCATGCGAAAAGTAAGTAGAACATTTGCGGATGGTACCCACGATCTGGAGGAGAGGAGACTGTCCTCCGGGCTCTGGGTACCATATCCCTGTAAAAATAGAATTAAAATAAAAAATATTGTTCTTCTTACCTCCGGCGTCCCACGCAGCCTTCCCGCTGTTCTCCACGCTCCCGGTCCCAGTAATCCTTTGCAAGAATGACATCAATGGCGTCCGTTCTCACGGGATCGCGACATCTCGCGGTCATTCGCGATGACGTCGGAGCACGACGTCATCGCGAATGACCGCGAGACGTCGCGACCCCGCGAGAACGGATGCCATCGCGGTCATTCTCGCAAAGGATTACTTGGACCGGCAGCATGGAGAGAGGCGGGAAGGCTGCGCGGGATGCCGGAAGGTAAGAATAGCAATATTTTGTATTTTTTTATTATTTTTTACATCCTATCTTTTACTACTGATGCTGCATAGGCAGCCTCAGTAGTAAAAAGTTGGTCACACTCGTCAAACACTATGTTTGACGAGTGTGACCAACCTGTCAATCAGTTCTCCAAGCGATGCTACAGATCGCTTGGAAAACGCTAGCATTCTGGAAGCTAATTACGCTTGCAAAATGGTAGTTTTTCTGCGGGAAAATCGCGGGAATTTAAAATGCGATTTTCCCATGGAATGGAATCCGGAATTCTCGCGGTAACTTCCGCGAGAGTTCCACTACGTGTGCATATAGCCTCACAACGAACTTTACTGTTCCAGTTTGCCCATCTCTAGATTCAAGTTAAAAGTAGCTTTACTACATTATGGCACCTAGAAAACCAAATCTGCTAGCAGGTCTATGCCAACTTCCAGGAAAAATCAACTACAAAAATAAAAAAAAATCACATACAAAGAAACCAGTGCACATGCACAAATATAATCAAATAAATATATAGTGAATTTAGTGGATCAAAAAATGCAAAATAGGAAACCCAGATTAAAAACACTTTAAAACACAAACACATAAACAAAACCCTTTAAGTAGTTAAAAGAGGTGACCTGTATAACCTACCTGTAAATAATATGGTATCACTTTCAGATAAAACACTCCAAATGCTTAATTAATAAAGATATAAAATGGTAATATAGAAGCACATTAGCAAAAAGTAAAAAAAAATAGAAAAAGAATAAAAAGAATAAAAACAACTTTGTGTAAATTTTAAAATGGGGAACAATACTATGAGAACGATATAAAAAAAACAACAATGTCTATATCTAAATTACAAAAATAATAGAGTCATAAACTGATACTGCAAAAGAGTATTGGGGGTCAGGAAATACAGGAAATACCCAATGGTTAAACTGTTCCCAAGTGCAGCTTCCTCATGGGTGAATTTTATTCTGTAGTGATAATGAGACTGTCTGGGCAGGTTGATCTCCTAGGTACTAAAGCTATTTCGTGTTTGGTTTCCCAAGAATTTTTACTCAAAGTCGGCAAAGTTCGGACATAGTTTGGTAAATCATTGCGTTTCCACTAATGCTTTTGTTATTACTTTAGCTAGGATAGTGACGATGTATGATGAGTGGAGGGGGCAGGGGTACGCGTTTGATGAGGGGAGGTGGTGTGGAAAGGTTAGAGGAGCAGCGCCTTCTTTTTTTTTTTACCTTAACTTTTGGTCCACTTCACATTGTCAGGCAGGTCCTATTTAAGTGATCGCTTGATTGAAAACAGGTGTGGCAGTAATCAGGCCTGGATGTTGCTGGGGAATTTGAACTCAGTTTCCCAAAGACATGATAAGCCACAGTTCATTTATTTTTAAGGGGGAGGGTACAATCACTTTTTCACACAAGGTCCTGTGCATTTTGTTTTTACTTGTGTTATCTCTGTCTAATATTTAAATTTGTTTGGTGATCTGAATCATTTAAGTGTGACAAACATGCAAAAGAATAGAAAATCAGGAAGGGGGCAAACACTTTTTCACACAATTGTATATAGAAGATCACTGTTAATGTGAATTTGAAATATCTACCTCTGTTGATTCCAAGCTGCTTCCTCTTATAAAAATTTTTTAACCACCAAGTTTGCTGTCTGTTTATGACCTGTTATTGATCTGTCTTCGGTTTGTGAGTGTATTCATTCCACTGTTCCTTGAGTAAGGCCGAGATCACACTACTGTGTATGATGCGAGAAACTCACACAAGTCTCTCGGAACAACACCCAGCGCTGCCACTGGCACTCAGGACCGGAGCTGCGGCTGCATAGAAATACATGACTCGTGCGAGTTTCTCGCATCACACATGGTAGTGTGATCCCACCCTAAAAGCTATTTTAACACCAAAGGCCATTATATACTATATTTAACCCCTTAGTGCCTGAGGCAATTTTGACCTTAATGACCAGGCCACATTTTTTAAATCTGACCAGTGTCACTTTATGAGGTAATAACTCTGAAACACTTCAGCGCATCCCAGTGATTCTGAGAATGTTTTTTCATGACATATTATTTCATGATAGTAGTAAAATTTATTCAATATGACTTGCAATTATTTGTGAAAATATCGGTAAGTTGGCGATTGCAGGCATCGCAATTTTCAAACTTTTAATTTTTATGCCCTTAAACCAGAGAGCTATGTCACACAAAATGGTTAATAAATAACATTTCCCACATGTCTGCTTTACATCAGCATAATTTTTTAAATAAATTTTTTTGTTAGGAAGTTAGAATTGTTAAAACTTGAAAATTAATTTTTCATTTTTCCAACAAAATGTACAAAAAAAAAATGTTGGGAACCACCTCTCATTTGAGGTGACTTTGGTGGGCTTGTATGACAGAAAAGACCGAAAAGTGACACTATTCTAAAAACTGCACCCCTTAATGTCCTCAAAACCACATTCAAAAAGTTTATTAACCCTTCAGGTTCTTCAGAGGAACTAAAGCAATGTGGAAGAAAATTATGAACATTTTACTTTTTTTCACAAAATTGTAACTTTAGCCCCAGTTTTTTTTATTTTTACAAGGGTAACAGAAGAAAATGGACCCCAACATTTCTTGTGAAATTTCTCCTAAGTACACCGATAACCAATACGTGAGGGAAAACCATTGTTTGGGCACACAACAGGGCTCGTAATGGAAGGAAACCGTTTGAGTTTTTAAATGCAAAAATAGCTGGAATCGAGAATGGAAACCATGCATGTTTGGAGAGCCCCTGATGTGCCTAAAGAGTTGAAGCTCCCCACATGTGACCCCATTTTAGAAACTAGACCCCAGAAGGAATATATATAGATGTGTGCTTGAACCCACAGATGCTTCACAAAAATTTATAATGTACAGCCGTGAATATAAAAAAAACAAAAACGTACTTTTGGCCCCAAATGTTTTACACAACAGTAACATGAGCAAATGGACCCAAACATTTGTTATGCAGTTTCTCCTGAGTATGCTGATACCCCATATGTGGAGAAAAACTACTGTTTAGGTGCATGGCGGGGCTTAGAAAGAAAGGAGTTAAGTTTTAGAACACAGACTTTGATGGAATGGTCTGCGGGCATCATGTCGCGTTGGGAGAATGTCATGATCCAGGCCAGGGTTTGTTTCTTGTTAATCTCTCCCCAGTCTGGTCATGTGAGGGTTAACTTTCTCTGCCTCGTTTTGGGATCTGTGTTGCTATTTCAGTTCGCTGCGGCCAGCAGACAGCATCAGTTATAGTTCCTGCCCCAGGCTTGAACCGCTGACCCTTTTACACCCTTGTTTGTCCTCTGCCCGTTTACTCCTGCTACCCCACTTGTCTTAGTGTTTACTCCCTGTGCTTTGACTTCTAGGTATGTGTCCTGGCTTGCTCTCTGACCTGTCTGACTGTCTTATATCTCTGAAATCTCTGCTCCCAGCTAGTTCTGTCTTCTCTGGCTTGAACTTGACCATGTGCATTGTGTTTCCCTCTGGTACTGCATTATCTGACTGTCGCTGACCCGGCTCGTCTGACCACTCTCTCATCACCTAGTGGCTCCTGTGCTGTCGCACTGTGGTGCTAAACTGTGAGTGCAGCCTCTCCTCCCTCACCAGCCCCCCTGGTGGAGGTTGTGCTATACTGCACTTCAGCATCATTACATTATAACTGACCCAATATTTAAAGGGGATTTTTCATTTTTTATCTCTGGTCATGGACACGCTTCGTAAACTGGAGGATCAGGTTTCCAGTTTGACACAGATGATGTGAGAATTTTCGGTGGAACATAGGGTTTTGGCCACGTCTCATACTCAATTACAGAAAGAGTTGATGGAGACTCTTAAGACTGTGCAGGGTACCACCCCTCATGCTGTTGGTCGGCCTGGTGATTCTATAGATGTCGCTTTGCACTCTCCCGAACCCTTGGCTAAACTTCCTGACTCTTTTTCTGGTGCGAAAGACAAGTTTCGTACGTTCAGGGAGAGTTGTAAATTATTATTTTTGCTTAGACCTCTCATCTGGGGATGAGAGTCAGCGGGTGGGGATAATTATTTCCTTACTCAGGGAGGGTCCCCAATCTTGGGCTTTTTCGCTGCCCCTGAAAAGATGTCAGGCCCTAGGACTTATCTATGATGAACCGGACTGAGTCAGGCTGGCATAGGACACTATCATGGGTCTTGTTCAGGGAAAGCTCTCAGCCGAGTGGTATTGCTCGGAGTTCAGATGATGGTCCCCTGACATGTCCTGGAACGACTCCGCGCTCAGGTCTCAGTTCTGGAGGGGACGATCTGATCCTCTGAAGGATGCTCTGGCTCTCCATCCGCCACCTAGTTCCTTGGAGGAGGCTATGACTCAGGCCATCCGGATGGATTGTAGACTACGGGAGAGGGGTGTCATGCAGCGGGAAGTTCCTCTTCTTCCGAGCAATTCCGAAATTACGCCACATTCCTTGCCCATGGAGGTGGGGGCCACCACCATCAAGGAAAGAGAGAGGAGACGACGATGATAAGGCAGACTCTGCTTCTACTGTGGTAGTCAAGGACACTGGAAAAAGGACAGTCCTTCCTGTCCTCCGATTCACAAGGTGCCAGGAAACCCCTAAGTCTGGGAAACTATTGAGGAGGTTGCCCAGACTCTCAAGTACCTTTTTCCTCACTGCTAAAATTACAATTGGAAGTGGAACTTTTTGTTGAAAACTGTTGTACTCTGTTACACCCGGTCCCTGTCCTGGCACTGTGCCCCGGTCTGCCGCTGCTCCCCGTCCAGGGCACTCACCTCGTGCCTCGCGCGCTGTTGCTATGCAGCAGCCGACTCCCTGTGTGTCCTACTCTGCTTCTCAGCCTTCAGGTCTCTTCCCTTCCCCCACCTCCTAGCGTCCCATCAGCAGTCCTGCAGTCAAAGCTATTAGGGCACAAGCGTGCGCTCTCCAGGCTTCTTAAAGGGACAGCGCGCATTTTCCAAAAAAACAATTATCCAAGGGCAGAGCACTGGCTGCTATATCTGGCCTCTCCTCCATAGGGAGAGCCCGGATCAACGAGTATCAATCATTGCTACATCTGGTTCTGTTGCTAATATGTCTGCGCTGCGTTAGCAGTCTCTGTGCATTTTCTCATGCTGTCTGTTTCCACAGAAATATCTGAATCCTGTTAACCCTGGTTATACCTGCAACCATCTGGGCGAAAGCCATCCAGTTCTGCCAACAGCCATCCGAGTCCGAGGACTGTGACAAGGTTACTGGAGCCAGCTATCTATCAATTACCCGAATCCAGGACCCGTCTCATTACGGACTCTGCTTCTATTTCTGTTATCCCTTTTGGTCCCGCTGGGACAGCTGCCACGTGTCCGGGGTCTAACTGGAGGTAGCACCTGTGTCCTCTGGGTATTCGATTCTGGTCCTGTCTGAGGGGCTTTACTACAGGTACCCGGGGCTCACTACTTACGCTCCCTTTGGAGCCCCCCGGACCGTGGTCCCGAGGTTCCACTTTAAAAATAAAAAACGAATGTGAACTTCACCATCTCTGCCTCTGCTTACATTCGATACATACTCCCACTTCAGCTTTTGTTGACTGTGGGTCATCGCTGAACTTGATTGACTCTGATTTGGTAGCCAAATGTAAGTTAGGGACAGTCAGGTTGGGTACCCCCATCAATATTGTGGCCATTGATAAAACTCCTTTTTCTAAGAATGTGATTAAGTTTGTCTCCGAGGAGTTTATCCTCAGGGTGGGGTCCCATAATCAAGAATGTATTACATGTTTTGTTCTAGACAATCTGCCAGTGGGATTGGTGTTGGGATTTCCCTGGTTACGAATACATAACCCGGTCATTGACTGGGAAGCTCGGAATGTTGTTAATTAGGGTCCCAATTATTCTAAGAGATGTCTTGTTAATGTATCTGTCTCATTCGTCAGTCTGGAGGGTATTCTGGAGTACCTGAAGGATTTTGAGGATGTGTTCTCTGAAAAGGAGGCTGAGGTTTTACCACCACACTGCCCATTCGATTGTGCTATTGATCTCATTCGTGGTGCCAAATTGCCCAAGGACCATTTGTACAACCTCTCTGGCCCTGATTGGGCAGCTATGAAGGAGTATATCTCCGAAAGCCTTTGTAAGGGGCATATTAGTCCTCCTTTTTCTCCCGTGGCAGCATGGATATTTTTTGCTAAAAAAAAGGATGGTGGTTTATGCCCATGCCTCGATTTTCGAGAATTGAATAAGCTCACTGTAAGGAACACATACCCCCTCCCACTTATACCTGATTTGTACAATCAATTGTCTGGGGCCAGGTGGTTCTCTAAGTTGGGAGCATATGATCTCATCTGTATGTGGGAGGCAGATGAGTGGAAAACTGCATTTCTCACCTCTGAGGGTTTGTTTGAGAACTTGGTTATGCCATTTGGCCTGACTAATACGCCAGCGATATTCCAGATTTTTATCAATCATGTTTTTTCCGATTTCATTGGGAACTTCATGGCAGTTTATCTGGATGAAATCCTCATATAGTTTTCTGATAAACAGAATCACATGGGTCACTTGCGTGCTGTTCTCCAGAGGCTCAGGAAGAACTCACTCTTTGCTAAACTAGAGAAGTGTTCATTTTTTGTCCAAGAATTGTCCTTTCTGGATGCAGGCTGGCAGCAGGCTCTGGCCGGAAGTGCTGCCAAAGCAGTGGTGAGATTAGCGGGGGGTGTGGTGAAGAGTGACATCAAAAGAGCTTCCTCCTCTTCATCACTCCCTCTTTTGTCTTGAATGCTTTATATGCTCATTAAATATATCAGGAGGCTCTTTACTGTATACCGGTCAAATTTTGTTTAAATGCAGATTGCACATTTTCTGTACAATAAACCTCATTTGAATCCAGAAATATAACTGAGTCCATCAGTTATTAGATATATGAAACTGAAATAGCTGTTGCAAAAAACAAAATTGTTCTAAAGAAAAAAGGTTAACATTAATTGGGGTGCCCAAACTTTAACATATGACTATATCATCAAATCCGGCTACCCTGTATCATTGCACCAGTAGGCAGCGGGGAATGAGGCTTGCAGGGATATATTACAACGGGTTAGGTGATTGGACCATAACCCTGATGAAGACGGACTGCGCCCTTCGAATTGCATTGGCTGTTTGCCCCATCGCGCACCCTCCGTTCAGCTCTAGTGATGTCACTCTTCACCATGCCCCCCGTTAACCTCGCCACTGCTTCGGTGGTGCTTCCAGATGGATCCTGCCACCAGCCTGCATCTTTGTTAATCTGTGAGAGACACAGCAACGGGAGGATGCTGCCTAGGCTCTCACCTCCCTGCTCAGGAGCATGTCGCATCCTGGGTCTACTGTGTGATACACCACAAGCCATCAGCATAAGTAAGTCTTATTAAGACTCATTGCCTTAAGTGTTATTAACTTGCACATTTCTGGGTTGATGTCCTAGGCTTAAACAATAGGTATACACCTTTAGTACTACTTTCTTGGCTTGCAGCATGGTGATTTCACTATTCAGAGTTTTTTGGACCCCATAATTTGTTATGCACTTTCTCCCAAATGTGGTCAAAAATTTCTGTTTGGGCACATGGCAGGGCAAGGAAAGAGTGCCGTTTGTCTGGAATAGATTGTGAATGAAATGTTGCATAAGGAGACCCCCCAACAGGTGAAAACAGCAGAAACCCCACACAAGTGACCCAATTTTGGAAAGTAGACCCCTCAAGGAATTAATTTAGGCATGTACTGAGCATTCTAACCTACAGATGATTCACAAAATTTTAGAACATTTATAATTTACACTTGGGGTAATGGGAAAAATTGGACCCCACAATTTTTTATGCAATTTCTCCCCAATATGGCATTACCCCATATGTGGTTGAATACTACTGGCACACGGCAGGGATTGGATGGAAAGGAGTGCTACTTGGCTTTTA
Organism: Dendrobates tinctorius; assembly: GCF_039654945.1. NCBI lineage: Eukaryota > Metazoa > Chordata > Amphibia > Anura > Dendrobatidae > Dendrobates > Dendrobates tinctorius. The sequence goes on from NW_027361749.1 coordinate 15,254,394, forward strand.
TAATGCAAATTTCATTTGAATAGATTGTGGGCTCCATTAGCTGAGCCCCTTAGATTCCAGAACAGCTGAAAACCCCCATGTGACCCCATATTGGAAACTTTACTGCCTAAGAAATTAATCTAGGAGTGTTGTGAGTATTTTGGACCAATAGGTGCCTCACAGAATTTTATAACAGTGAGATGTGGAAATATAACATTTTAGTTGTAAAAAGGTAATTTTTGTATTTCCTGCAAATTTCTCAGGTACACATGGGGTAATAGGTGATCTGGACCCAATATTTCATTGCATGATTGCTCCTGAATGCGGTGATGTCTCACATGTCATCAGGAATTACTGTTTGGCACATGTCAGGGCTGAGAAGTAAGCAACACTATTTGGCTTTTGGAGCACAGATTTTGCTAGAATATTTTTGGGTCACATTTGTGGAGCTCCACAGGTGCCAGAACAGCAGAGAAAAAGCAAAAGATACCCCATTGTAGAAATTGCACATCTCAATGGATTCATCTATGGCTGCAGTGACTATTTTGTAAGATCCGCGATATGCTTTATTCTGAAGAATTGCCAATATGCCAGTTTAGTGCTCATACATTGTGCCCCCATAAAGTGTAGAACCCCCATATATTTTCACCCCCAAAGAAATTGTGTTCAGCTTGTGCTTCTGGAGACTCACACCCTTTATATTGTTAAGTGCTCTCCCCACTACAATAATGCCAAACATGTGGCCACTTACTGTGGTTTAGGCACAATGGGGCTCAGAAGGAGGGGGCATTTGGATTTGGAAGCACAGGATTCACTGGATTTTATTTGAGGTGGCTGGAGCTATGTCATTTTTCCAGAGTCTTGGTTCTACCAATAATGTGGGAACCTCATATAGTTCTAGTGACAGATGACATACCTGAGTGGGGTCTGATTTTATGCGATATAAATTAGGGGTTTTATCAATAACATTTTTGGGTACGTAATTTTTTTTATCTCCTTCTGTAAAAGGCTGAGATCACATTCTTGAGTTCTGCTCTGATCACTTATGTTGGAGTTTCTGTGTAAATCCCACAAAAATTTGAGTCAGGCGAAACCACCAACAGAACCACCCGCCATAATGAGGCAGATGGAGACACTTTAGAGTACATTTGGTGTCTTCTCCATTGGTATCCATCTTTTCAGGCATGCACAAATCTGTGGTCGACCATACTTGTGAACTAAAAAGATGTCTAAAATGATGTGACACCACCAGAACAGAATAGTCTAAAGTGACTCGATCTGCCTCATAAGTGAGTAGTGCCATCTGGGGTTTTGCCTGAATCTCGATTTTTTTTGGGGGGGAATTTGCATGGAAACCCCAACCTAAGTGCTTACTGAAGAGCGCAAGAATAATTTGAGCTGAGCATTAATCCGATTTTTGGGAGTCAGAATAAACAAATGGACAGCTATACAAAAATAGTTCTCATTTTAATATTTGTGCAGTTCACCATGAGGTATAATGGATTAGACAAATTTATTCTTTGGGTTGGTGCGATAACAGAAATGCCAGATTTACTGTCTATCTCTATTTCTTTTTAGGTTTTGCTGCTATCACAAAGTAAACATTTTTTTTATGAAAAGTATTTTTTTCTTCATCAAATTCTGAGAGCTGTAACTTTTTATGCAAACAGAGCTGTATGAGGGCTTATTTTTTGTGGGACAAGTTGCAGATTTTTTTGGTACTATTTTAGGTCACTATATTTTTTGATCGCTTTTTATACAGATTTTTCAAATACAAAATGAACAAAAATCAGCAATTGAGTTATTGTTTTTGTGCCATTCACCTTGCGGTAAAAGTGGTAAGACCCATTTGTTCATTAGGCCAGTACCATTACATCGATACCAGATTTATACTGTATATTTTGTTTAAGTTTTGCTATTTTTACAAAAAAAAATGATATTTTGCAAAAATGAATTTGTTCTTTTGTTTTTGCATCGTCATATTCCGAGAGCTGGTCTTCGAATGAGCCATTTTAGGGCTTGTTTTTTGTGGGATGATTTTACGTTTTTATTTGCACCAATTTTTTTTTTAAATACAAATTTGATTGCCTTTTCATTCACTTTTTATGTGTCACTATGATGAAAAAGAAAAATTTTTGGTGTGTTTTTTATTTATATTTTTGCATCGTTCGTCATACTGACTAAATAATGTGCCAATTTTATAGAGCGATTTGTTCCGGACGCAGCAATGCCAATTGTGTAAATTTTTTTTGTTTATTTTAGTTTTATCACAAACACTGCATTTTGAGTAATGAAACGGCTTTTCATGATTTTTATGCATTTTTCATTTGTTTTGCTTCCTTTTGTTTACATATTTTATTTTACGTTTTATACTTTTTAACTTAATCCCACTGTGACATGTATAATTTTATTTTGAGTGCTGGTCTCATACACTGCACTACTTGTGTACTGCAGTGCATGAGTCATCACTGTCATAATTTACAGCAGCATTTAAGAGGTTAATTGTCCCTGATGGGTCGCAAAACTTTCCAGGGGGGGGATACTGCTGTGTGTCAGCTGTCATGTACAGCTGACACCAAGGGGAATTGCCACTGCTCAGAGGCACTATCCTATTATTCCTCAGCGCTGCTAAAAAGCGGCACTGAGGAATAAAGCCCCTTAACGACCGCAGTTATTAGGCTTATGGGCGGTCATTAAGGAATCAAAGGGGTGCAGTATCACCTGAAAACACTTTAAACAAGCCCTTTTTGCGTTCGGCCTTAACAATTGCATATATTAATATTAGAGAAATACTGATAATATATTCCTGAATATAATATTGAAGAGGGCATTACCTTACATGGTAATATTCTTTTCTTGCCTTATAATAATGTATCCTAGCACAGTACCATCCATCTTTTCACATTTATTTTATTTTCATCTTATCTGTCCATTGAATTCACACAGATTCCTGTGCTTTATTGTGTCCTATAAAACCAAGGTCTGAATTAGACCTCAGTACATTTAAAGTGGTCCTGCACTATAAAAAAGAGCTTGACATTGATACACTGCGTGAAACCTGTTTGGAATGAAAAATTGAAATGGGAATGAGAATTATCATCACTGGCATTTCTGTGTTTAAAGACTGCCTGCATCATTGCTGTTGTTATTATTATATTGTTATTTTTGTTATAAATTTATATTTCAGTGAATGACAATCAGTAAATCAAATAAATAATTTTTAGGTTTCCAAGACTGACAATTCTTATTTAGACATACTCTAATTAGAATATATATAACAGTTTAAAAAAAATAGTAATTTAAGTAAACCAAAATTGAAATTTTTATACAGTTTTATTAAAATAGTGTTTTTTTTTAAATAAATAAATTGTAATTTTTGAATGAAGCAAGAAATGCCAAAAAATAGACGGAAGCGAAACTCAGATACACGCTGTATTAGACATAAAGGAAGGCCTCATACACATTCTGTTCAAATTGTCATGTAGTGGTACTCCTAGACTCACAAAGGCTATGCACTAAGTGCAAATCCTGCCAAAAATTACAAGCAGGGTCACACATACACCATTCAAGGCTTCAACCGTAGTGCCTCATTCAAATATTGTGCATAAAGTGTAGTTGAGACACTCATTCTTGATAGCGACAACTGGCGGTCCTCATTCAAATATTTTTAAAGTGTAGTTGATGTACTTCTACACTCCATAAAGGCTTAGTACAAAGTGCAAAGCCAGGAGAAAATGATAAGGCGGGTAATACGGTAATTCTCTTCAGGTATCTGTTTCTCCTCTTTCCTTGGGAGGCTGGGGGACTGCCTCCACCTGCTTCCTGCAGCCCGATTCCCAGGCTGTGCCTGTAAGTGACCAAGCTTGAGGTAGTGCTGGAGCCGCCGACATGTAGAAATGTACAACAGCCCCCCGTGTCACCTGCCCTATCATCTGTTCCCACATAAAAGGTGGGGAATCCCAAGGACAGTCCAATCTCTCTGGCATAATAACCCCTTTTCGAGCCATCTCGAGGAGCCTCTACCAGGCCCATTCAATTCACAAGAAGGATTCATCCTGCTCCCTTCCTTCTCGGATCACACCTACTGCATACCAGTCATGCTGCCCCTCCATTTTGAGGAATGTAACCCCGGTTCTAGCCATCCTGTCTTTCAGCCTTCGAGGCAAGTGTTACGTCTCTACCGTCCGCTGGTTGAACAAGATTTGATGACTCTTTTTTGGACCCCCATCTCCACTGCCGGTCGTACATAAAGACCTCCCCCCGGGGTGCCAACTCTCTGTACCTTGTGGCTAGTGGGTCCATTAGTAGGCCTCCAGCCCTGGTCCTGGCTCGACTACTTCTCTCTTTCGACCAGCTTAGGTACCACAGTTCGCTCATCAGTTCTTGGATCCTGGCTTTCCAGTCTGCCGTCCTCAAGAACCCCACTGGCGAAGGCTGCGGCCTTGGTACAGGTGTTGGTGGTTCTGGGAAAGAGTCTGCTTCTGGACCACAGAGTTCTGCCACCTCTGCTGTCGCACCAGCTTGGTCTGGCTCTGATATTCCTCCAGTCGCTCCCTTTGGAGTCTCATGGGATTCTGCCATCTTTGTCACCTTGTCATCCACTAGGCACGTTACACTCTTTTGTGGAGCATTATATACCACCTAATGTAATGCAAATCACTTAATACTCTATGAATGACTAATTGAATGCAGACAGTTTTTTAATGCTTTTTTGGACTGTTATATACCACCGAAATGTAACCCAAACCATGCAATACTCTATGGATTAAAGAAGGGCGGACACCTGGATGTTCGTGTCTGGCGGGTTTGGCCGAACAGTTACAAAAAGTTTGGGTTCGGGTATCAGAACAGTAACCGGACCCGAACCCGGACCCCATTCACTTGAATGGGGGGCCCGAACATCCATGTACATGACAGTGCGGCAAACACTGCTTCTGATCAGCGGTGAAATCATCCCCACCGGTCAGAGAGCTGCAGTTCCCACGCTGTCAAAAGACAGCGTGAACACTCAGCTGTGATCGGAGGTATAAAGCTTACCTTTGGTCACTGGTGTCAGCTAATGGGACTACTGATCCCATCATCGGACACCAGCTACTGCTAATTACAGTGAGAGCAGGAGTGGCGGATGGGAGAATTCATCAGTCGCTGCTGTGCTGTAAATAACTAATTGAAAAAAAACTGGCATGGGTTCTCCTGTATTTTTGCTAGCCAGCCAGGCAAAACTCACAGCTGGGGGTTGCAACCCTAAGCTATCAGCGTAAGCAAGGCTAGTTATCAAAAATAGAGGGGTCCTCACGCTGTTTTTTTAATTATTTAAATAAATAATTTTTAAAAACGGTGTGGGGTCCCCCCATTTTTGACAACCAACCTTGATAAAGCAGACAGCTGGTGGCTGGTATTCTCAGGCTGGTAAGGTGCCATGGATATTGGCCCTCCAGCATAAAAATAGCAGCCCGCAGCTGCCCAGAAAAGGGACATCTATTAGATGCGCAAATTCTGGCGCTTTGCACGGATCTTCCCATTTGCTTGCCCTGTAGCGGTGGAAAGTGGGGTGATAGTTGGGGGGGTTGATGTCACCTTTGTATTTTCAGGTGACATCAAGCCCCGAGGGTAGTAAAGGAGAGGCGTTAATAAGGCAACCCCATTACTAACCCCATAGTCAAATTGTAAGAAAATACAGACACCCAGAAAAAAGTCTTTTAAAGGAAAGAATGACAGACTCCTTTAATAATCTTAATTAAACCATACTTATGACCTCGCCTAATTCCACTGAAGCCCTCGCTCTCCTGTAATAAACCAAAAATAAAAAAACAATAATATGCCATACTTGTCCGTTGTTCGGTACCACGCTGTAATCCATGTCTGGGGGATAAACAGTTTTCAACCTGGACCGTGTCAAGATGAGACCCTCCAGGCTGAGAACCACTGGTGACAGAGCTGCTGCTAGCGTTGCTTCAGTGACCATTGGTGACGTCATAGAGGTTACGTCCAGTCACTGAGGCTCCGTTCCCAGCCGGGCTGAACTGCTGTGACCTCGGTGAGATCCCCGCTAGCACCGTGAGAAAAACTTTATTCTGTCTGTGTCTTTACTTACCACACAGCTATAGGATTAGTAATGGATATGTGTCTTACAGACTCCTCTCCATTTCTAAGCCGTGGGCTTGATGTCACCTGGCAATACAAATGTGACATCAACCCAACAAATATGAACCCCACTTGCCACTACTACTGGTAAAGTGGGAAGAATCGGGCAAAGTGCCAGAATTAATGCATCTAATAGATGTGGGTTTTCTGGGCAGCTGCGGGCTGCTATGTTTAGGCTGGTGGGCAATATCAATGGCACCATACCAGCCTGAGAATATCAGCCCCCAGCTGTTAGCTTTAGCAAGGCTGGTTGTCAAAAATGGGGTGAACCCCATGCTGTTTCTTTAATTATATAATTATTTATAAAACAGCGTGGGAACCCCTCTATTTTTGATAACTAGCCTTGCTGAAGCTAACCGCAGAGGGTGGCAGGCACCAGCTGTGAGTTTTGTCAGGCTGGTTAGCAAAAATGCAGGGGAACCCATACCTTTTTTTTTAATTATTTATTTACAGCACAGTAGCGGCTAATGAATACTCCCATCCGCAGCTCCTGCTCTCACTGTAATTAGCGGCAGCAGGTGTCGGATGATGGAAATACTAGTCCCATCAGCTGACACCAGTGACCGGAGGTAAAGTTTATACCTCCGATCACAGCTGAGCACTCTCGCTGTCTTTTGACAGTGTAGAAACAGCGGCTCTCTGACTGGCGGGGATGATTTCACCGCTGATCAGAAGCCATGTTTGCAAATTATGCACCACCAGTGTGAAATTCCCCTGACCAAGAGGCACAGAATCAATATAAAATATGAGGATGAGTTTTTGCAGTACACTATAAGATAAGCCATGAGTCTGGGAAAACGGTACATCCACCATATTGGCCCCCACCTCATTATCCAAAAGAATAGGCACTCTTTCAGTTTTCATACCAACAACAACCTCTGCAAGTAAGACAAACATAGGTACACATTTTGGAAATGTATACGCCCAGGTTGTAATCCTCCCTCCAATCTAGTAATGTTTTTTTTAAATGATTATGAACTTGTTTTCTTAGCATTATGTGAGGTCTGCAAGCACTGAAAATAAATACAAAATTTGGTGCTTGGAAATTCGAAGACATGATGTCAGTAGTTTATAGAATAAAAGAGAAAAGCGATTTACATTTTACCCAAAAATATACCCACAAAGAGAAAAATGAGACAAACTGAAAATTTTGCAGTGGTCTCTTAATTTTTGCCAGAGCTGTATATATGTATATGTATGTATATATATATATATATATATATCAGAGTGCTCAGCACGGTCTACCCGAGTACAAAGCAATGTAGATGGGACTGCTACCCTAAAACACACCCATATATACCAAAGTCTGCAGCAGTGCAAAAATAACCAATATAATACTATTGATCACTCACCTAGTTAGAAAAGAAAGTAATCATGAGGAGAATATATACTAACCACATGATGCACATGGCAGTGTGAGTATAGAAGAGGGTAGTATATAAAACATCAATAGATGTTACCTGGTGGTGGTCTAAGGGCTCATACCAATTTGCGAGTAAATTGGTCCGATTTCAGGACCAAAAAAACGGCTGAGTGCTATGCAAGGGTCATGCAAGTGTAATGCGATTTCCATTGGATTTTTCCGTATGACATGCGTATGCAATCCGTATGCAATGCGATTTTAACATGAGGTTTTACATAGAGCAGTTCTCTCCATGTAAAAACTCATGTTAAAATAGCATTGCAAACTAACATTGTACACATCGTTTTAAAAAAAATAATTCTTCAAAACACACACACATATACTGTATATATATATGAGAGAGCTAGATAGCAGAATAGCCGGTAATTTATTTGTTGGCTTTTGTAAAATAATTGCAAAAGCCGAAAGGATATAAGACATGGTTTACATATAGTAAACCATTTCATTTCTTTTTTATTTTTATATGTCCCTGTCTTATAATTAGATTAGGGTATGTGTGTGAAATTTTGGAGATGTAGGTGTTAAATTAAGGGGTTAATTCGTAGATAAAGTTTGCGTGGGCTCACGCGCAAATTTCACAACCAGAGAGGGAAAGCAAGTGATTAAGGGCATATTTTATTAGCCTAGAGACGGACCATTGTTTTAGGCCCCTTCCCCTGGCTAAAAAATGTGCCCCTGCCACCCCAGAAAAGGCGCATCTATAAGATGCACCTTTTCTGGCACTTATCCTCTCTATTCCCATTGCCTTGTAGTGGTGGCGAATGGGTTAATATTAATGGGTTAATGTCACCTTGCGATTGGAAGGTGACATTAAGCCGATAAATAATGGAGAGGTGTCAATAAGACACCGATCCATTATTAACCCTAGACTAGTAAACGGTTAAAACACACACACACACACACACACTTTAATTAAAAAGTCTTTTAATGAAATAAAGACAAGTTTTTGACCACATTTTATTGCTCTGCTTTTCCAAAATAAAACCATGACCTGCAAAAAAAATAACATAAAAAAGCAACAAAATCCCTACCTCTCCGCCGTTCAGTCATGTCCCACGCTGTAATCCTTCACAAGGGGATAAATAGTTTACAATGAGAACCGGTGATAATACGACCAGCCCCACTGTAAACTACTGCAGTTCAGCTCTGCGCAGCCTCACTGTTAGGAGTCAGATTTCTGCCTCTCCTTTGCTGAAATCTAGACCCTCACATTCTGCAGTCTCCTGCTCCTTATTTGCTGTAGAGGAGACTGCAGAGGAGATTGCCTTGCGGCAACTCTCTCCAGAGGCTAAGTCCTCTACCTCTGCATCTGAGCATGCTCATGGGACGAACTCCCATTGGAGTTCGGGAGTCAGGAGTTCAGGTCCTGTGTCAGATCCCATTGGCTCCTCTTGGAGACCTGGAGATTTCCAGAAGGTCCCGTTCGCTATAAAAAGCGCGCATGGCTGTTCCGCCATGCGCTAGTATAGACTTATCTGCTATGTGTGTATGGTGACGGATGCATGTGTCTGGTGACTTACTTATTTGAAACCCCTTCCCTCTGATATTACGAATGGTGTCAGAATGTTGGTATTAGTCAGCGCCAGGTAGTGGCAAGCTATGCGCCACTGTGCTCACCGCGCCTATCACTAGCGTCCGACAGTGCCCGGCACTGTCGTTAAGCGGCTGCAGTTACTGCCGCGCTGCGCTCAGCAGCACCTCTTGGCGTTCGCGGCTGCGACGCCACACGCTGGCTGGCCCTGTGAAGTCAACAGGTCCAGCGTTTATACCTAATTTACATTAGGCCTTCTCTGTGCTTTGCCTGCCTTAAGTGCCTCGGGTGATGCTAACCCGAGCGCAGTACTCCGCCTCCTGGCGAGTCTGCCATTATTCTGCAGCGGTCTTTTCATCTACCGCACGGTGGACCCCGAGTGGCGAAGGTACTTTATTTATATTTTTATTTAGTGCCTTCCACCATTCCTAACATTATACTAGCGCTAGGGTCTGGCTAGTGATGGCAGATCAGCAGCAACTTATGCTATGCATTCGGCAGCTTGAGAACCGTTTAGTCACTCTTGAGAAGGATATCGCCACTGCACAAGCTACTGATGCTGCTGTACAGGCTCTAACTGATGCGGTAGGTGGTATGTCCATGTCCACCCTCGCACCGACAGTCACCCGCCTCCCGTTACCCAATAAGTTTTCCGGGGATGGCGCCTCCTGTAGTGGCTTTATCAGCCAGTGCTCAATCCACCTGGAGTTGCTGGCCACGCATTTCCCTATGGAATGGGCCAAGGTGGCATTTGTAATTTCCCTACTGTCGGGCAAGGCCTTGGAATGGGCTACGTCTTTGTGGGAACGCGGTGACCCTGATATTCGGACCGCAGGTAACCTGTTAATGGCTATCAAGCAGGTTTTCCTCGGCCCGTGGGTCACGCATGACACTTCTCTGCAGTTACTTGCTCTTACTCAGGGATCCCTCTCGGTTAGCCAGTATGCCGTCCGTTTTTGGACACTGGCGTCCGAGTTGGAATGGTCCGATAAGGCCCTTATTCCCGTTTTTTGGCGAGGCCTAGCAGAGCATTTCAAGGATGCTCTCTCTACCAGAGAGATCCCCACTACCTTGGAGGAGCTAATTTCTGTCTCCTCATGTATTGACCTCCGTTTTTCGGAGCGCGGTATGGAGCGTGCTCACTCCAAGCGGATAGCTAGTCCGGCTCTCAAATTTTTTGAGCCTCTTGAGCTGCCTGAGCCAGAGGTTCTACCCCCAGAGCCCATGGAGGTGTCTTTTACCAGTTTTGATACAGCTCCGGCTCAAGTGTCCATTTGCGGTTGTCATCATGTGTGCTGCTTCTCAGGAGGCCAGCTCCCCGCAATGGTCGGACTCTGAGCCGGGCGACGAGTCCTTTGTTCCTCCTCATCTTAGGGCTCAGGTCCTCGCCTGGGCACACGCGTCCAATGCGTACAACCATCGGGGCTATATGCAAACCACGAAGCTATTGGCCGGCGCGTATTGGTGGCCCCACAGGGCTCGGGATATCAAGAAATGCATTCAGGCCTGCGCCTCATGTGCTCAGGATAGCCTTCCTAGGCGGAGAGTGGTGACGGCCGCCGACTCACGGCGGCACTCTGTTGCATCGCCTGCTCCCGCTATCTCCCAGGTGTCCCTTCTGAAACCTGGTGACCTTGCCTCCACTGATGCCTTCCATGTGTCCCGGTTCACTGTATCACCCACCAGGACACCAAGCTCACCTTTGGGCGAGTTTGAGCCCTATGCCACTGTAGGGCACAGGCTGATGGTCCGGAAGGCTCAGGGAGGGGGGCCCCTAGGAGGGGGGTAATATTAGGAGTCAGATTTCTGCCTCTCCTTTGCTGAAATCTAGACCCTCACATTCTGCAGTCTCCAGCTCCTCATTTTCTGTAGAGGAGACTGAAGAGGAGATTGCCTTGCGGCAACTCTCTCCAGAGGCTAGGTCCTCTACTCCTGCGTCTGAGCATGCTCATGGGACGAACTCCCATTTGAGTTCGGGAATCAGGTGTTCAGGTCCTGTGTCGGATCCCATTGGCTCCTCTTGGAGACCTGGAGATTTCCAGAAGGTCTCGTTCGCTATAAAAAGCGTGCATGGCTGTTCCGCCATGCGCTAGTATAGCCATACTGCTGCTGTATGTTTGTTGATGGATGCATGGACTGGTGAATGACTCATTGGAAACCCCTACCCTCTGATACTATGTTTGTGAGAGTGCCTGAGTTATTGCCAGTATCAGCGCCAGCGCTAGCACGCTCTTGCTCTATTGCCTCAGCAGCCTAGCATCAGCATTGCGCCTGCTAGTTAGCAGTGTCTTTACAGCGGCTCTGTCTCTGCCGCGCTGCAGTTGCAGCTCTTCGTGCGTCCACGGTTGCGACGCTCTACACCTGATCCTTGTCGGTAGGTCTAGACGGAGTAAGTACCGCCATCTAGTGCTACTCCTGTGACCATATACCACGGGTGCAGCGTTGTAGTTCTGTGTCCTAAACAGACTCAGCGTTTTTGTGTTTTGTTTCTGTGACTCTGTGAGATCAACAGAGTCTGAGCAGTGCACATTGGGTGCCATTAACCCCTGTGCACATTACCGTTAGATTGCTCTGCCGTCACCTAGCAGCAGTTATTACATCTTCTGCATGGTGGACCCCGAGTGGCGAAGGTACTTTATTTATATTTTTATTTAGTGCCTTCCGCCACTCCTAACACTCACTGGCTGCCCTGAGATGAACTAATAAGCGTAGGAACGTTTCTGACTTTTTTCCCATGCTCATCAGTTCACCTCAGGTGAGCCAGAGGACTCCACGCAGCCTCAGTGACGTCAGAGGAAGTCATCGGCTTTTTTTCTATCTATCTATCTATCTATCTATCTATCTATCTATCTATCTATCTATTATAAATACATATATACAGTATGTCTGTGTGTCACTGACATGTGTATATCTATGTATTCTATGTGTATATATCTATATCTATTCTTTTCTGAGCTGTCAGTGTGATTATACAGTAGCCGCATATGAATTGCCGGCTTTTCAAAGGACATTGGTGCATATAAATTGGTCAGCACTTGCATGCTGCGAGTGCTGTCAGATTTTTACACGCACCCATTGACTTGCATTGGCGATTTTAATCCGAAAATCGCAGCAAATCTCAGCATGCTGTGATTTTTTTCTCAGTCCAATTTCAGCTGCGAAAAAAAATCGCAAATGAGATGTCACACATTGAAAAACATTGATCAGAGTGTAATCCGATTTTTAATTGGATTGCACTCATCCGATTTTCGCATCAGTGAGTATGAGCCCTAATAGTGGTCCCCAGCTCGAGGTGTGGCGCACACGCCGATGTGCATTTCAGAATTAGGTCCTTCGTCCCCCTGATACCATGCATGATACAAGTCACATAATAGCCCTAATTATTGTTATTCCTCATATATAAAAGAATGCCGGTCTTTTCTGAAAAGTCATCTAAAAGCACAGGTACTTTTTCATGTTACATGAAAAGTAGGCTTACAGTATAATAAACTTACTGTTTAAATGATAAAAAACATTTTACTAAATCAAGCATCTCAGTCAACAGAGAACTTTTGTGCAGACCTGACAGAGTTAAAGAAAAGAACAAAACAGTAATGGTAGTACACAGTTTATTGCTGCTACAACCCTGCAAACTCTGTGGTATTGAAGAAAATGAGATGCAGTCATAAAACTTTACATGCTAAGAATGATGGGTGCAATGACTGCAGCGAACCACTGCAAGGCCAATCACTTCTGTCTCCCAACTGGCTAATCAGTACAGCAGATACAAATCAAAGGGATAGATTTGTGGAGCCCAAAGGTAAGCAGGCATGCATCAGTATACTTATGAGCTGCTGATTAAATCTCCCACAAAGGTTACTGGCTTAGAAAGCCTCAGGAAGCCAACATCCTTGTTTCCAATCCCAGAGGAGCAATACAAGCAGCTGCACAAATAACTTAACATATCAATTTGACAGAAGTACAACAATGGTTTGTATTTTCATGTGTAAAAGATGAGTGAGAAATACCTATGTCCACTGATGTCAACAAAAGACAAAAGCATTTTTTATTTATTATTTATTTTTTGGTTTATTCACTATTTTTACGGACACATGAATAAATCTTGGACACATGGAAATTAACAATACAAAAGGTTTAGCAAAAATAGTGAAAATTACATATGTTAAGAGACTGCCACCAGGGCCGCCATGAGGGCATTACTGCCCTGACTGGAGTAAGGGGACCGATGACCAGAGGGGGCCCGCATCGGGCCTTGTCTCTATTGGTCATCGGGCCCCAGCATTAGGATTCTGCCAGTGCAATAACTGAACCTGCATCTGAGGCTGGCAGCTGACATCAGCACACACGTCGCATGACATCAGTGTCATTCGCTGGTGAGTGCGTGCTTGAACTGCACTGAGGGAACTTCGCCGCAAGAGCGCGGCAAGGTAAAGAGAAGGTTTTTTCTTCTTTTTCTTCTTCTATTCAAAGCAGCACATGGCAGGATGGGAGACACAGGGGCAGGATGGCAGACACAGGGGGCACGAATGGAGACACAAGTAAGAATAGAGACAAACGGTCCATGAATGGTAACACAGGGGGCAAGAAAGGAGACACAGGGGGAAGAATGGAGGCATGGAGAAGAATGGAGACACAGGGGCAAGAATAGAGACACAGGGGCAAGAATGGAGACACAGGGGGCAAGAATGGAGACACAGGGGGCAATAATGGAGATGGGGAAGAATGGAGACACAGGGGACAAGAATGGAGACACAGGGGGCAAGAATGGAGACACAGGGGGCAAGAATGGAGACACAGGGGGCAGGATCATTGGGCAGGATGGAGACAGATGGGGCAGAATCACAGGTCAGGATGGAGACAGATGGGGCAAGATGAGGACACAGGGGCAGGATCATGGGGCAGGATGGAGACACATGGGGCAAGATGGAGACAAATGGGCCAGGATCATGGGGCAGAATGGAGACAGATGGGGCAGGATCATGGGGCAGTATGGAGACACATGGGGCAGGATTATGGGGCAGGATGGTGACATGGGGCAGGATGGAGACGGATGTGGCAGGATCACTGGACAGATGGAACAGGATCACAGGGCAGATGGGACAGGATCATGGGACAAATGGGGCAGGATCACGGGACAACAAATGGGGCCAGAATCGATACTAATGAGGTTAGGATGGGAGAACATATGGGGCCAGGATGGGAGAACATGTGGCTGGAGCCAGGAATGAGACACACAGGGGACAGGATAGGGGATATTATTACCATAGGGGCTAATTAAGGGATATTATTACTGTAGTCATGTATTTATTTTATTTTTTGAGGATACTGTTTTAAATGGGGGCCGGTCATGTTACTGTGCAGAGTGACACTATGTCTCCATTTTTTCTTCATCTAGCGTAGTGTAGAAGTTGGGAAAAAATTAAGTAATGTGTTCTGCAAGCACTGCTCTAGATAACTGTGCTATTTCCTGCAGAGACGAGCCCTGGCTGGAAGAAGTGATGGTGGTCTTTGCTGGATGAAGATGAAAAGCAAAGATGAAGGACTTCACCTAGAGACATCACTGGTGAGTCAGTGTTAGGGACAGCGGAATGCACTAAATTTTAAATAACAGAAAGTGCGTTCGCCGCCCAGGGTTCACCATACACAGGTGTTAAACTGCTACTATGTAATGGCAGATGCGCTATATGGCGGTATATCACACAGGGTTGAAAGTCACCCAGTGTGCACTGGGCGTACTCTGTTAACTTCACAGAGACACCTTAAACATAAACATAAGTACTAAGCCTGTTGGACTCACAGGTCTCAGAGAAATGCACGCACGGTATATGGTCACAGGAGCTGAGCCCAAGGCAGAGGGACAGAGTCCATCTAGACCTACCATGCGCGTGGCGTCGCTACCACGGATGCCTACAGGTGCTGCAGACTGCAGCGCGGTGACTGACACAGCCGCTATGCGACAGAGCCCAGGAGGGGCGCACAGTCGGACGCTAGTTAGGTGATGATATGTACTGTGGCCTGCAGCTGTCACTGACTGGCGCTGACTCTATGACTAAGTCCCTATCCACACACATAATATCAGAGGGAGGGGAGTCTTAATGAGTCATTCACAGGTTCATGCATCCGTCATCATTCACACTTGTAGCAAGTAGAGTCTATACTAGCGCATGGCTGAGCGGCCATGCGGGCCTTTTATAGCCGTGCGCTTCTGGGACCTTCCAGATCTCTGAGATGGACCAATCAGATCAGGAGAAGGACCTGAGCACGTGACTCCCGATCTCCACTGGGAGATTGTCTTGTGAGTATGCCCAGTAGCACGGCGAGAGGAGTTAGCCTCTGGAGTGGCTTGCTACAGAGCAGGCTGCACTACAATTGCTAGTCCAGAGGTGGCAGCAACAACCAGACCCAGAGAACTGTTCTGAGCAGGGCTTCTGGATCGCCGAGATTGCTGTGCAGGTCCCTGAGAGGTCGGAGGGGAATGGGAGACCGCTGACTGCATGGCTCTGGATTCCAGCTGTGCAGCTGCAGGAACCCGACACCTAACAGTCAGTGTGTTACCTGTACACTGACACTATACACTGTATACTATATACAGTGTTCCGGTGTACAATGTCACCAGTGATCATTGCATTACCCTTACACTGGCACTATATACAGAGTTCCTGTGTATAATGTCATTGATCATTGTATAACCTGTACAATATATACAGACCTCGTGTGTATAATGTCACTGTTGATCACTGTATTACCTGTACACTATATACAGAGCTCCTGTGTATAATGTCATCGGTATTCACTATGTTACCTATCCACAGACACTGCATACTAAGTACAGATTTCCTTTGTTTAATGGCACTTATGATGATATTAGTATTTTTTTTATTAATAATCAGCATTGTAGTATTCAGTCACTATGTGTTGGTGATATGTTGTCGGGCCATGGTGTGGTGGTATTTGTTCCTTGTATGTAATATTATTCGGTCACTGTGGTGGTAATATATGGTCTGGACATGGCGTGGCAGTAATTGTTCCTTGTATATGGTATTAAAGGGTCACTATGTGGTGGTAATAGGGTGTCTGGTCATGGTGCGATGGTATTTGTCCCTTGTATGTGATATGATTGGTCATTTTAAAAATTTAAAAATAAATAAAAATATACCAAAATTGTATTGGATATTTTAACAAATGATTAATAGGTTAGAGAAGAGCTTGGCCAAAAGAGTCTACCTTGTCGTAGTGGCGGCTTAGAAAATCTTTTAGCCAGAACATAAGCTGCTGGCTAAGTGAGATCTTTTGATGAGAATTGTTAATGTGATTGGTGAGAAGTGGAGTTTTTCCAAGGGAGAGTGGTGGGGCTGTGGACAATTCGAGAGGTGGAGGTGGGACTGGGGTGGAGCCTGGACAGAGTCTCAAGGGGGCATCCAAAATTTTGCCAGTATGGGGCCCCAAAATTCCTAGTGGCAGCCCTGACTCCCACAGATGAATCCCTTACCAATTATGTTTTATTTAGAGTGTTTTTGTATTATAAATGTAAAATAAGCCAAAAAAATGAGCATACTAAAAAAAAGACAAAAGTCAAAAACACTATTTTTCATTAAAAAATAAATTTATTAAGTACTCATAAAATTGATAATTGTATCGCTTCTGTCAATAAAGTGCATTTTTTTGCTAAACTGTCCATATAACATTACCTATTGTCAATGGGTAATAAATCATAAATTAATATTGTTGTCAGCATTTATATACACTCCTCAACATTCAAATTGCAGCACCAAAAAAGAAAACTAGTGAGACTATGGAAATTACAGGATCGCTAGACATGATAATGATAAGCAAATGATGAGTTTCAAAACATCTTGATTTATTCATTATCAATCAAGTATCACTGCACAATGTAGAAATACACTTTTACCGTGTGGCATGCTATTAATGAGGTCATTACTGATTTTCTGAGGAATGTTCTGCCAGGCTGACATGGAAATCATCAAGATCTACTGCGGGCAGCTCCCTTTGTAATTGCCAACAAATTACGTCTCAGATGCACTTGATGACAGAAACATACAGGAATGAAGCACTGCAGAGAAGCAAGAATCACTTATCTTCCAGGCAGCAGCTTCACACCCAGCCGAGAACATGATCTTTCTGCTCTGAACAGTGACATCACAGTTACTCAGGGCAGATAGATCACTTCCAGGCTGTGGAGTAACGTAATATGACTTTCACTAGTCATATTTACATCTTATGCACGCGCCTTTCACATGATATGCAAATGCATTTACCTCTTCTTTACGGCACCATCGAAGGAATAAAATAACCACACTATCCATAAATAGAGAAATGGTGAGAGAAGACTTAGCTAATTTAAATGAATTTAAATCTCCTGGTCAAGGTGAATTACATCCTATGGTACTGAAACAGCTAGCAGAGGAAATTGCAGAACCAGTAGCCAGAATCTTTGAAAAATCCTGGAAAACAGGAGAAGTCCCAGAAGATTGGAGAAGGGCAAATGTTGTCCCTATCTTCAAAAAAAATGAAAGAAGACAGAGCCAGGAAATTACATGCCAGTGAGCCTTAAGCCCCCGTTACACACTGCGATATCGCTAGCAATATCGCTGTAAAGTCACCGATTTTGTGACGTTGCAGCGATATTGCTAGCGATATCGCTGCATGTGATACTTACCTCCGACCGGCTCCCCCGCTGCTCATCGTTGGTCGCGCGAGAAGGTCCTGGATCATTTCTCGTCGGCCACTTCCTGCGGCGCTTCCTGTGGCGCCGACGAGCGACGCGTGGAGCTGGGCGGGAGGACGCAGGATCGCCGCATCTGACAGGTACTGTAAGTAGCGATCCCCGTCCCCAGCGATGTCGCTGGTGAGATCTGCCTGTGTGGCAGCTCACTAGTGACCACCTAGCGATGCACCAGCGATCCTGACCGCGTCATATCGCTGGTCGGGATCGCTGGTGCATCGCTAGGTGTAACGGTACCCTTACTTCTATACCAGGAAAGATATTTGAAATTATTAAACAGCATGTATGTAAGTACTTGGATAAGAATACTGTAATTAACCAGAGCCAGCATGGGTTTGTAGCAAACAAGTCATGCCAGACTAATCTAATATCCTTCTATGATGGAATCACTGACTGGATGGATCAGGGAAATGCAGTAGCTATAGTATATCTTGACTTCAGAACAGCATTTGATAATGCATCTACTACTATCCTTATTGGAAAAATGACCAAGTATGGGAACGGTAATAAATTGTTGCACATACTATTGGAAAAGTGTTTCAAATGCGGTACCACAAGGCTCTGTCCTGGCCCCAAAGTTGGCATTTAACCGGGAGAAATGCAAGATTATACATCTGGGCAAGAAAAATGAAAATTACATCTATAGAATGGAAGGAATAGAGCTATGCAACAGCACGTGTGAAAAAGACTTGGTTAAACTAATAGACCACAGACTGCACATGAGCCAAGAGTGTGATGCAGCAGAAAAAAGGCAAACGGTTCTAGGATGTATTAAGAAGCATAGAGTCTAGATCGCATGAAGTAAATATCCCTCTCTACTCCTCCTTGCTCAGGCCTCATCTGGAACACTGTGGCCAGTTCTGGGTACCATATTTTAATAAAGACGTTGAAAAACTGGAGCAAGTTCAGAGAAGAGATACCAGGATGGTAAGCGGACTGCAAAGTATGTCATATGAGGAACGGTTAAAGGATCTGGGAATGTTTAGCTTGCAAAAACGAAGGCTAAGAGGAGACTTAATAGCTGTGTAGAAATATGTCAAGGGAAGTCACAATGTAGAAGGATCATCGTGGAAACACGAGAAGCAATGGAATGAAATTGAAAGGGAGAAGATACAGATTAGATATTAGAAAAAACTTTTTGACAGTGAGGGTGATAAGAGTGGATCAGGCTGCCATGAGAGGTGGTGAGTTCTCCTTCAATTTAAGTCTTCAAACAGAGACTGGACAGACATCTGTCTGAGATGGTTTAGTGAAACCTACATTGAGCAGCAATTCTAACATGTTATGATTCTACCTAGTGATCTTTTTTTAAACTACAATTTTTATTAGACTAAATATGTTTATTATTTTAAATTTAAACAACATATATAATAACAAAATCAAACATTCACAAAAAATTAACAAGACAGCATTGTAACATGAAAACGTGTATAAGACATAGGTGAATAATTTGAAATCCATGCAAACCAAATCCTGTTCCACTGTATTGCAAAACTTTAAGGGTCATTTACGGTTCAAAACAACCTATCACTGACAGCTTACACATATGATAAACTTATAACCAATATAGCCCACCTTAAACAACATTATTGATCAGAAGCAGGGAACAAATTAAAGACAGTAGACATGGACACTCAAGGGAGGGAAAAAAGACATATTGTGATTGAGCTAGTTACCATAGTTTTTTGGGCCCAAAAGTAATCCCAAGGGGCCCAGATTGTCTCAAATAAGTCAACCTTTGCATTTAGAATAGCAGTCATATATTCCATTTGGTGAATATCGGAGATTCTACTACTCAATTCCTGATTAGAGGAAGGGTGATTCTGCTTCCAGCAACAGGATATTAGACATCTGGCAGCAGCTAGAAAATATAACAACAATTTAAAAAATGTTTTTTCCCTAACCCTTTAGAGGTGATGTTGAGAAGATAAACCGAAGGGTTTAGAGGAAACTCAAAATAGCAAAACTCTTTGTATCAAAGATTTAACTGAGATCCAGATTGGAGCTATTTTGGTGCAGGTCCAGAGAATGTGAGTCAAAGAACCCCCAGAGGCACTACAGTGCCAGCAGACATCCAGAATTTGAGAGTTGAGTTTGTAAATTAGTTCTGGCGTATGATACCAAAACATTAGTATTTTTTATTAACGCTACTTATATAGGGTGCAAATAGAAGATTTCGCCACTTTATTCCAGATAGTCTACCAAGGTGACAACTCCTTGCTTAGGAAATGTTCCGATTTAAACATGTAAGAGTGCTTGACGGGAGGATCTTCCTGGAGAAAGTTTATTACCTTATAGATAACAGAGATCGGCCCTTTATTAGATAGTCCTCTCCTGTATAGCCTTTCAAGCTCGGTTTTGAAACAGTTGAGGATCCAAAGAGGGAGGTTGCCAAGTGTTTGATCTGCACATATTGAAAAAATTAATGATTATTAATAGAAAAGTTTGCTTTAATATAATTGAATAAGTAGATTTCCAAGGAAGTCCTTTCAACCAGATCTACAGACCTAAACAGTCCAGCTTAAATTTATGGTTTGACCATCGGTGACTCTAGGATGTTCGGTATTCAGGGTTGGTAGATAAAAAAAATAATTGGAGAGTTTGAGGATGGAAATCCCAACTGTTTAATACACGTAAGCAAAATATCTGTAGTGAGCTGTATTGAGCCCATAAGTGGGATGGACCGCTTAATAGGCTGGTCATACCACAAAAGGAAGTTCGGGTGGATGGGGGCTAGCCACAACTTCTCTAGCTTCATACATTTGTCAATGGCCCACATTGAGACCCAGGATGGAATCCTTATTAAGTGTGTAGCCCAATAATGTTTAGTAACTAATAGCCTACCCTGCAGTCTATTCATTGTCAGGATTTGTTTAGAGATTCTGTGACATTTCTTCCAGAAGCATCTTAAGATACAGGCTTGAAGGGATTTAAGTTGATCTAGTGGGATCTTTACTGGAAGTGTTTAGAAGAAATATATTAATTTAGGAAGAAGGGACATTTTCACAGCTGTTATGCGACCTATAAGGGAGACTGAAAGTGTTTTCCATTTAGTCAATAAATTCCTCAAGTCCTTAAAGAATGAGAGAAAGTAGTTGGAGTATAGAATTGTATAAGAGAAAGTTAGGTTTATTCCCAAGTGCTTAATTGCTTCTAACTTACAACAGAATTTATAGTTTCTCTTGAGATGGGCCAACATCTCACCTGATATATTCAATGGAAGTGCCTTTATCTTTGAAGCATTAATCCTATACCCGAACAGATGGCCAAATTCTTGAAGGACTGTTTTGAGGTCAGGGAACGAAATGTGAAGTTTAGTGAGAGTTAATAGGACATCATCTGGGAATAGTGAGATTTTGAAGATCTTTTCCACCCCTGAGATATTGGGACTATAGCAAATAATGGCAGCTGAAGGCTGTATGCACACAGCAAATAGTAAAGGAGACAGGGGGCCCTTGTTTCATAATTTATTTTGAAACTGGGGAGAGGTGATGAGGGAGTTTAACAGAAGCAGAGGGTGAGTTATAGAGTGACATCACTGTAAGGAAGGGGCCTGATATACCAAATGTTTGACTGTCTCAAATAATAAAGACCAATGGAGGTGATCAAAAGCCTTGTCTAAGCTTAGGAGAATAGCCAGGTCCTTTTTCCTATTTACCACCCTTCTGGTGTTATCTCCCCCTTGGCGAAACGAGACAAAACCCACCTGATCTTTATGAATTAACTAGCTGAAGAACCCGGTGTTACCTGGGCATAGTAACTAATTTTGGTTAGTTATAACAAATTAAAATGATTATCCTCCATCCCATAGTCCCGTGCCTATATACCCATCATACCTATCCTCCATCCCATAGTCCCGTGCCCATATTCCCATCATACATATCCTCCATCCCAAAGTCCCATGCCCATATACCCATCACACATCCTCCATACCATAGTTCTGTGCCCATATACCCATCATACATATCCTCCATCCCATAGTCCAGTGCTCATATACCCATCATACATATCCTCCATCCCATAGTCCCGTGCCCATATACCTATCATATATCCTCTATCCCATAGTGCAATGCCCATATACCCATCACACATCCTCCATCCCATACTTCTGTGCCCATATACCCATCATACATATCCTCCATCCCATAGTCCCATGTGCATATACCCATCATACATATCCTCCATCTCATAGTCCAGTGCTCATATAACTATCACACATCCTTCATCCGATAGTCCCATGCCCATGTACCCATCATACATATCCTCCATCCCATAGTCCCGTTTCCATATACACATTATACATATCCTCCACCCCATGGTCCCGTGTCCATATACCCATCATACTTGTCCTCTATCCCATAGTCCCGTGCCCATATACCCATCATACATCCTCTATCGCATAGCCCAGTGCCCATATACCCATCATACAATAATGTATGTAAAGCGCTATGGAAGTAATGGCGCTAAATAAGTGAGTAAAATAAATGAATAGATACATATCCTCCATCCCATAGTCCCGTGCCCATATACCCATCACACATCCTCTATCCCATAGTCCAGTGCCCATATACCCATCATACATATCCTCTATCCCATAGTCCCATGCCCATATACCCACCACAGATCCTCCATCCCATAGTCCCATGCCCATATACCCATCACACATCCTCCATCCCATAGTCCATTGCCCATATACCCATCACACATTCTCTATCCCATAGTCCAGTGCCCATATACCAATCACACATCCTCCATCCCATAGTCCAGTGCCCATATACCAATCACACATCCTCCATCTCGTAGTCCCATGCCCATATAACCATCATACATATCCTCGATCCCATAGTCCCATGCCCATATACCCATCACACGTCCTCCATCCCATAGTCCAGTGCCCATATACCCATCACACATCCTTTATCCCATAGTCTCGTGCCCATATACCCATCACACATCTTCTATCCAATAGTCCAATGGCCATGTACCATCACACATCCTCCATCCCATAATCCCGTGCCTATATACCCATCATGCATATCCACCATCCCGAAGACCCGTGCCCATATACCCATCACACATCCTCCATCCCATAGTCCCGAGCCGGGTGGCGCTGAGCAGGAAGTCCCTGGAGATGTGCTGTTATGTAACCTGGCAATGTGGCTCTGTGTGCGGCCGCCATGATACGATTTTCTATGTCGGTAACAACAGAACCTGGCAGTAATAGAGGACGAGGTGATTAATTTCTGTCATGTGCTTTCTGCTCCTTTCTGGGGGGCAGACAATCCCATCACACATCCTCTATCCAATAGTCCAGTGGCCATGTATCATCACACATCCTCCATCCCATAGTTCTGTGCCCATATACCAATCATGCATATTCACCATCCGGTAGTCCCATGCCCATGTACCCATCAAACATCCTCCATCCCATAGTCCCGAGCCAGGTGGCGCTGAGCAGGAAGTTCCTGGAGATGTGCTTTTATGTAACCTGTAGTGTTGAGCATTCCGATACTGCAAATATTGGGTATCGGCCGATATTCGTTGTATCGGAGTTCCGATACCGAGTTCCGATATTTTTACAATATCGAATACCGGAATCGGAAGTTCCCATAATGCAATGAGCCAGTTGTGTTTGCCATGTTAACCAATGGCATGGCTGTGATTGGCTGCTGAAATGATGTCATCATGATGTGCGGTCTGTGCGGGCCTACCGGGGGTCTGTGGGGGCCTGCCGGGGGTCTGTACGGGTGTGCCGGGGGTCTGTGCGGGCTGCCGGGCGTCTGTACGGGCCTGCCGGGGGTATGTGCGGGCTGCCGGGGGTCTGTGTGGGCCTGCCGGGGGTCTGTGTGGGCCTGCCGGGGGTCTGTGTGGGCCTGCCGGGGGTCTGTGCAGGCTGCCGGGCGTCTGTACTGGCCTGCCGGGGGTCTGTGCGGGCTGCCGGGGGTCTGTGCGGGCCTGCCGGGGGTCTGTGCGGGCTGCCGGGGATCTGTGCGGGCCTGCCGGGGGTCTGTGCGGGCTGCCGGGGGTCTGTACAGGTCTGCCGGGGGTCTGTGCGGGCTGCCGGGGGTCTGTGCGGGCCTGCCGAGGGTCTGTGCGGGCTGCCGGGGGTCTGTGCGGGCCTGCCGGGGGTTGTGTGCAGGCATCGTCCGATGGGACTACAAGTCCTATCAGGCTATGCCTGCTACAATGACAGTGATTGACACATTAGCCAATGATGGGACAGTAGTAGTCCCATCATCCGGCCAATGTGTTGAATCTAAAAAAAAACCAAAAAACATACATGCTACATACATACTACATACAGTGGGGAAAAAAAGTATTTAGTCAGTCAGCAATAGTGCAAGTTCCACCACTTAAAAAGATGAGAGGCGTCTGTAATTTACATCATAGGTAGACCTCAACTATGGGAGACAAACTGAGAAAAAAAAATCCAGAAAATCACATTGTCTGTTTTTTTTTTCATTTTATTTGCATATTATGGTGGAAAATAAGTATTTGGTCAGAAACAAGCAATCAAGATTTCTGGCTCTCACAGACCTGTAACTTCTTCTTTAAGAGTCTCCTCTTTCCTCCACTCATTACCTGTAGTAATGGCACCTGTTTAAACTTGTTATCAGTATAAAAAGACACCTGTGCACACCCTCAAACAGTCTGACTCCAAACTCCACTATGGTGAAGACCAAAGAGCTGTCAAAGGACACCAGAAACAAAATTGTAGCCCTGCACCAGGCTGGGAAGACTGAATCTGCAATAGCCAACCAGCTTGGAGTGAAGAAATCAACTGTGGGAGCAATAATTAGAAAATGGAAGACATACAAGACAACTGATAATCTCCCTCGATCTGGTGCTCCACGCAAAATCCCACCCCGTGGGGTCAGAATGATCACAAGAACGGTGAGCAAAAATCCCAGAACCACGCGGGGGGACCTAGTGAATGAACTGCAGAGAGCTGGGACCAATGTAACAAGGCCTACCATAAGTAACACACTACGCCACCATGGACTCAGATCCTGCAGTGCCAGACGTGTCCCACTGCTTAAGCCTGTACATGTCCGGGCCCGTCTGAAGTTTGCTAGAGAGCATTTGGATGATCCAGAGGAGTTTTGGGAGAATGTCCTATGGTCTGATGAAACCAAACTGGAACTGTTTGGTAGAAACACAACTTGTCATGTTTGGAGGAAAAAGAATACTGAGTTGCATCCATCAAACACCATACCTACTGTAAAGCATGGTGGTGGAAACATCATGCTTTGGGGCTGTTTCTCTGCAAAGGGGCCAGGACGACTGATCCGGGTACATGAAAGAATGAATGGGGCCATGTATCGTGAGATTTTGAGTGCAAACCTCCTTCCATCAGCAAGGGCATTGAATATGAAACGTGGCTGGGTCTTTCAACATGACAATGATCCAAAGCACACCGCCAGGGCAACGAAGGAGTGGCTTCGTAAGAAGCATTTCAAGGTCCTGGAGTGGCCTAGCCAGTCTCCAGATCTCAACCCTATAGAAAACCTTTGGAGGGAGTTGAAAGTCCGTGTTGCCAAGCGAAAAGCCAAAAACATCACTGCTCTAGAGGAGATCTGCATGGAGGAATGGGCCAACATACCAACAACAGTGTGTGGCAACCTTGTGAAGACTTACAGAAAACGTTTGACCTCTGTCATTGCCAACAAAGGATATATCACAAAGTATTGAGATGAAATTTTGTTTCTGACCAAATACTTATTTTCCACCATAATATGCAAATAAAATGAAAAAAAACCAGACAATGTGATTTTCTGGATTTTTTTTTCTCAGTTTGTCTCCCATAGTTGAGGTCTACCTATGATGTAAATTACAGATGCCTCTCATCTTTTTAAGTGGTGGAACTTGCACTATTGCTGACTGACTAAATACTTTTTTTCCCCACTGTATATACAACGTTCATACAACATACATACATACTACATACATGCTTCATATATACTACAGTCATTCAACATACATACTACATACATACTACATATATACTACATTCATACAACATACATACATACTACATACATACTACATATATACTAAATTCATACAACATACATACATACATACTACATACTACATACATACTACATATATACTACATTCATACATACTACATAATACATACATATTACACATATTCTACATTCATACAACATACATACATACTACATACATACTACATATATACTACATTCATACAACATACATACATGCTACATACATGCTACATATATACTACATTCATACAACATACATACTACATACTTACTACATACATACAACATACATACAACATGCTACATACATACAACATACATGCAACATACATACTACATACATACTACATACAATACATTCATACATTCATACAATACATACATGTAGACATACAGTACATATAACATAGAGTACATACTCACCATCACTTGTCACTTTGATACCCGACGCCAGTGTCATCTCACTGTAAAAAATATTAAAATAACAAACAACCAATATACTCCCTGATCCGCAGAAATCCACGAGTGTCCCACGACGATCTCCTGCAGTGCATCACTGTGAGGTTACTATAGTTCACTGGTCTCACTTTTTATGGCAAAAGCTGCGTGGGAACTTTCTCACACAGCAATGCCAAAAGTGAGACTAGGGACTATTTTTTTACAGTGGCGGAGGAATACAGTGCAGAAGGATACCTACCTCCCATCATTGTATTCCTGAAGCCCCTAGAGAGCGGTCGCATCAGCTGATGCTGCTGTTCTCCACGGGAGATCGTCGTGGGACACGCGTGGATTTCTGCGGATCAGGGAGTATATTGGTTGCTTGTTATGTTAATATTTTTTACAGATGACACTGGCTTTGGGGATCAAAGTGACAAGTGATGGTGTGTATGTACTCTATGTTATATGTACTGTATGTCTATATGTATGTATTGTATGAATGTATTGTATGTAGTATGTATGCAGTAGGTATGTAGTATGTATATTGTATGTCTGTAGCATGTTTTATGTATGTTGTATGTATGTAGTATGTATGTAGTATGTACTATGTATGTATGTATGCTGTATGAATGTAGTATATATGTAGTATGTATGTAGTATGTATGTATGTTGTATGAATGCAGTATATATGTAGTATGTATGTTGTATGAATGTAGTATATATGTAGTATGCATGTAGTATGTATGTTGTATGAATGTAGTATATATGTAGTATGCATGTAGTATGTATGTATGTTGTATGAATGTAGTAAATATGTAGTATGCATGTAGTATGTATGTATGTTGTGTGAATGTAGTATATATATATAGTATGTATGTAGTATGTATGTATGTATGTTGTATGAATGTATTATATATGTAGTATGTATGTAGTATGTAGTATGTATGTATGTTGTATGAAAGTTGTATATATGTAGTATGTATGTAGTATGTATATATACAGTATATATATATTTTTTTTTTACATTCAATACATTAGCCGGATGGTGGGACTACTACTGTCCCATCATTGGCTAATGTGTCAATCACTGTCATTGTAGCAGGCATAGCCCGATGGGACTTGCATACACAACCCCCGGCAGGCCTGCACAGACCTCCAGCAGCCCACACAGACCCCCGGCAGCCCGCACAGACCCCCGGCAGGCCCGCACAGACCCCCGGCAGCTCACACAGACCCCCGGCAGGCCCGCACAGACCCCCGAGAGGCCCGTACAGACCCCGCCTGCACACACACACGCACAGTCTCCGCCCATGCACCGCCCACACTCTTCCCCCTTCCGAACTGGATGTGCAAGGAATGAAAGGATTTATTTTCATTCCGATATTTGTGCCCCATCGACTTGCATGGGTTTCCGGTATCGGAAACGGCGATACCCGATATTTTTGGGGTATCGGTCCGATCCAATCCGATCCGATATTTCCCGATATCGGAAGGTATCGCTCAAAACTGGTAACCTGGCAATGTGGCTCTGTGTGTGGCCGCGATGATGCAATTTTCTACGTTGGTAACAATAGAACCTGGCAGTAATAGAGGACAGGCTGATTAATTTCTGTAGTGCTTTCTGCTCCTTTCTGGGGGCAGACAATCCCTGGGAGCTTCTGTTCCCGGGGAAGCTAGATTTCTCCTACCCAGTTAGTGCCTGCTGAGGTGTTGAGGAGCGGGAAAACTGTTGCTCATAGCAACCAATCACTGCTCAGCTTTCATCTTTTAAACAGCTCTGGTGAAATGACAGATGCTTAGTGATTGGTTGCTATGGGCAACACAGGCAGTGTAATCTGTTGTGTTCAAGAAGATGTGCCTATGAAATAGATATATTAGATATTTATTATATATACTCTATATATATATCAGATTAGATATTTTTATATATATGTATATATTAGATATTTATTATACGGGACTTTGCATGTGGAGTGAGTGTGGCTATGTGGAGTTCGTGCGGCTTGATACACACACACATACATACATACATACACTCATTTTATATATATATATAGATAGATAGATAGTTACAGGTAATACAGTGAACACTGATAACATTATATGCATGAGCTCTGTATATAGTATGTAATATTCAGGTAATACAGTGATCTAAGGAGTTCTGTTGTAGTTTTAATCTTAGTGTACAGGTAATACAGTTATCCCCAGTGACATTATACACATGATATATATACTGTAGTACATATTGTACAGGTAATACAGGAATCACTGGTGACATTATACATGAGAGATCTGTATGTAGTATACAGAGTGAGTAATTAGGTTTTACAACGATCACCGGTAAGTAACATTATACACAGGAGCTCTGTATATAGTGTCAGTATACAGGTAATACAGTGATCATTGGTGACATAACATACATAAGCTATTTTATAGTGTAGGTGTACAGGTCATATAGTGATCATTGGTGACATTATACATAGGAGTGCTGTATAAAATATATACAGTGCAGTGTACAGAAAATACATTGATCACCAGTGATATTATACACAGGAGCTCTGTATATAGTATATAGTGTACAACATAATAAAGTGATCACTGGTGACATTATACACAGGAGCTCTGCATATAGTAGCTAGCATATTGTATACAACGTGATAGAGTGATCCTCGTTGACATTATACTTATGAGCTCTGCATATAGTATATAATGTATAGTGTACAGGTAATTGTTATGATTGGGTCACCGAGGAGGAAAGCAAGACCAAGCTAAGCCACAGAAAACCAGAGAGGTTGGTAACTAAGCGGATTGTAGACCCCTGATCCTATTCACACAACTAGCAGTAGCCGTGGAGCGTACCTACGATGATTCTAGATGCCTCAACACAGTCGGAGAATTTAGTAAGCCTAAAGCAAGAAAGGGGAAATTTAAACTGCCCCAGAGCAGACCCCAAAGGAATAGATAGCCCCCAAACATATATTGTCGGTGAGACAAGATGAAAACACAAACGCAGGTAGGAAAATAGGCTGAACAAACGATGGGGCCCAAACTAACTAGACAGGACAGGAAAGGAAAGACACTGTCTGCAATCACGCATAAACCCTGCAAAAAATGCCCAACACATCTGATAGAAAAAATACTGAAGTCACTAGACTTCGCCCACTATATCAGCACTCTGGTATATTCTGAAAGCAGAGCAAAGAGAGGCCAATCTAATAAGGGACAAAAACGAACTGGCACAAACAATAACATAAGGATGGAAACTAAGCACAGCCCCAGCCGGGGCTGGCTGACCACACAAAACTGAAATAGACAAAACCAAATCAAATGTGAGCAATAGCAAAAGAACACTTAGCTTGAGCATGCAGGGACTGAGCTGGAAACTAAGACCTCAGGAGGCAGGAAAAAATTACCAGCAGGGATAGATGGAGTCGGCTGTCTTAAATCCAGTCAGAAACTCCCAATGTCCAATCGTCCTCATTATCAGGTGGCAGGCCTCTGTTAATTAGATCAGCTCCATTACATCCTGAAACCACCAGAGGGAGCTCGGAAAGAGAACTCGTGACTAGTGTTGAGCGGTACCTTCCGATATCGTGAAATATCAGATCGGATTGGATCGGACCGATACCCAAAAAGTATCGGATATCGCCGATTCCGATACCGGAAACCAATGCAAGTCAATGGGACAGAAATATCGGAATTAAAATAAACCCTTTCTTTCCTTGAAGGTTAATTCTACATGAAGAAAAACAACTAATAATAATGTAGAATGTATTGGGTAGGTGGAGGAGACATTAAAGGCATAGAGGTTTAGCCCAATCAAATGGAATAGCAGGAATAATTTTTTTTTTAAGACGTTGGGAGTTACAAAGATATTGACTATGTTAACCTTTTTTATATTTTGTCAGATATGTATGTTTCACTAGTTCCATGCTCTTCACCTTCTTTTTTTACTTCTCCCACACTTTCTCCTTCATGATCCTCAGCAGCAGCAGCATCTTTTTCATCAACTTCTTCTTCACCTTATTCATCTTCTTCTTCTTCACCTTCTTCCTATTATTCTTTTTTTTACATTCTTCATATTCTTCGTATTCAACTATTATTCTTCTTCATATTCTACTTCTTCATCTTCTTCCTATTCTTCTTCTTCATCATTTTCTTATTTGTGACAGGCATTCCTGTAGTTGTTATCTATAAAAGTTTGAAGATTATACCAGCCGTTCTGCCTGTCACAAAAGATTTACAACAGGATTTGTCCGCGTTCAGTTTGGCCTGCAGCAGCAGGCATTTTCCAGGGGCACCTCGAGGAGGAACGGACTCACCCCCATACACTGCTTAGTCTTCTTCTGCTTATAATTTAGATAATATCTTTTGCTCTGATTTTTAGTCTTATGCTTAATGTTCTTCTGCTTTTTGTTCTTCTGCTTCTTGGTCTTCTGTCTTTTGTTGTTCTGTATCTTGGTGGTTGTCTTCATGTTCTCTGTCCTCTTGGTCATCTTCTTCAGGGTCATCTTTTTGGTCTTCTTTGGGGTGGTCTTCAGGGTCGTCGTCAGGGAGATCCAGAGTGATTACCAAAAACCATTTCAAAAAGTTTGAACTTGGAAATGTAGCAGAAGGTACAAGAAGGCTGAGGAACTGCCGATAACCAGCTGACGATACTGGAACGCGGATGGGTAGCAGAAGGAACAAGAGCCAATGGAACTACCGAGGACCAGCTGATGGTGCTGGAACGCGGATGGGTAGCAGAAGCTACAAGAGCCAATGGCACTACCGAGGACCAGCTGATGGTACTGGAACCCAGTTACTAAGCAGGAGGTACCTGGGCTAGAAAGCACTACCAAGGACCAGCAGACGTTGCTGGAATTTGGATACTGAGATGGAGGCACCTAGGCCAAAGGCACTGACGAGAACCAGCTGGCGGTGCTGGAACCCGGAGGGGCAGCAGAAGATACCCATAAAAAACAAAGCTGCAAGGCCACGAGCCGGCTGCAGTTCCCGAAACCCACAGTCCTACAGGGGGTGCTTGTCCTATTGGCACTACGGAACCAGCCCTTATTGCCAAAACCCGCAGCCCACATAGGAAGCACCTAAACTGCAGACACCATAGAGTCGGCTAACCCGACCGCAACACGTCAGGACAACGTATTGGTGGCAAAGTGACGTTGACACTACCTGGAAACAGCTGGCGTGCTGGAACCAGGCTGGGCAGGAGGGAGTAGCCATGCCAAAGACACTGCCGAGAACCAGCTGACGGTGCTGGAACCCGGATGGGATGCAGAAGCTACAAGAGCCAATGCAACTACCGAGGACCAGCTGATGGTGCTGGAGCCCGGAGGGGCAGTAGAAGGAACAAGAGCCAATGGCACAACCGAGGACCAACTGATGGTACTGGAACCCGGTTACTAAGCAGGAGGTACCTGTGCCAGAAAGCACTACCAAGGACCAGTAGACATTGCTGTAACTCGGATACCGTGAAGGAGGCACCTAAGCAAAAGGCACTGCCGAGAACAAGCTGACGGTACTGGAACCCGGATGGTAGCAGAAGGTACCCATGAAAAACAAAGTTGCAAGGCCACGAGCTGGCCGCAGTTACTGAAACCCACAATCCTACAGGGGGTGCTTGTCCTATTGGTACTACGGAACCAGCCTTTATTGCCAGATCCCGCAGCCCACATAGGAAGCACCTAAACTGCAGGCACCATAGAGTCGGCTAACCCGACTGCAACACGACAGGACAAAGTTTTGGAGGCAAAGTGACGTTGACACTACCCGGAAACAGCTGGCATGCTGGAACCAGGCTGGGCAGGAGGGAGTACCCGTGCCAAAGACACTACCAGGAACCAGCTGGCGGTGCTGGAACCCAGAGTAAATGCTACAAACAGAGTGGAGACAGAGGCCTAATTGGAGCAAGTTTAAAATCTGTAGTTGTGTGAGTGTGGACAGAGCAGGAGAAATTGCCGGACACACAGCAGGGGATCAGCTGACGTTACTGAACCCTAGTGACACAGGAGCAAGTGTCGATTGTGCAGATGGCACTTCTGAGCAGCAACTGGTGGTGTGGAGCCCAGGGTAAATACTAGAGACAGAGTGGAGCCAGAGGCCTAATTGGAGCAAGTTTAAAATCAGTAGTAGTGTGAATGTGGACAGAGCAGGAGACATTGACGGACACACAGCAGGGGAGCAGCTGGTGTTACTGAACCCCACTAACCCAGGAGCTAGTGTTTTTCTCTGTGCAGACGGCACTTCTGAGCAACAACTGGCAGTGTTGGAGCCCAGGGTCAATCAAGGAGTAGGCTGAGACCTACTTGGAGCAAGTTTAATATCTGATGCGGGATGAATGTGGAGGGAGCAGGAGATATTGCTGTACACAGCAGTGGAGCAGCTGGCGTTACTGAACCCCACTAACACAGGAGCTAGTGTTTTTCTCTGTGCAGATGGCATTTCTGAGCAACAACTGGTGGTGTTGGAGCCCAGGGTCAATCATGGAGTAGGCTGAGGCCTACTTGGAGTAAGTTTAATATCTGATGTAGTTTGAATGTGGAGGGAGCAGGAGACATTGCCGGACACATAGCAGGGGAACAGCTGGAGTTACTGAACCCCACTAACACAGGAGCTAGTGTTTTTTTCTGTGCAGACAGCACTTCTGAACAGCAACTGGTCATGTTGGAGCCCAGGGATTACAGTTCAGGTGGTAGAAACATGAACACAACAGGAGACCTGGATACTGTTGCCAACCAATTATTTAATCTGGAAGACAATTGGCAAATTCAGGCGAGATCCAGGCCTTGTTCATTTTCAGAAAAGTAAGCTGGTCAATGTTATCGGAGGATAGTCGCATGCGACGGTCTGTTAGTACACCTCCTGCGGCACTAAAGACGCGTTACGATAATACACTAGCAGCAGGGCAAGTCAGCACCTCCAATGCATACTGGCTAAGCTCTGGCCAGGTATCCAGCTTAGAGACCCAAAACTTGAAGGGGGAAGAGCCGTCTGGGAGTACATTGAGAGGGCAAGACATGTAGTCTGTCACCATCTGACGGAAACCTTGCCTCCTGCTGACTGGAGCCGTCTGTGATGGTGTAAACATTTGCGGCGGGCACACAAAACTTTGCCACATTTTGGCCATACTGGTCTTGCCTTGTGCTGAGGCGCTGCTTCTGCTCCCTCTTTGTGCAAAGCTTCCTCCACTGCCTCAACGCACAGAGCTGCTTTGTAAAGCACTAGCAGCACTGCTTTCGGGTGGAATGGAGAACATGATGGAATGCACCAGTGTGTCTTGGTACTCCCGCATTTTATGCTCCTGGTTCAACAGTGTTATGAGGCTTTGTAAGTTGTCGCGGTAGCGAGGATCTAGGAGGGTGTACACCCAATAATGAGCCGTGTTGAGAATGTGGGCGATGCAGCGGTCGTTTCTCAGGCACTGCAGCATGAAATCAACCATGTGCTGCAGACTCCCAACTGGCCAAGAAACGCTGTCCCCTGCTTGAGGCATCATCTCTGCCTGCTCTGCATCACCCCACCCTCGCTCTACATACTGACTACTAGAGCATTGTGCACCTCCCTCCTCTGGAGAAATGTCTTCCTCCTCCATTGACTCCTCCTCATCCTCCTCACAAAGTGTCCCCTGGCTAGGCCTTTGTGAGGAACCACGTTGCGCAGACTGTCCAGAAGCAGATGGCATTTGTGACTCATCCTCCACCTCTTCCAAAACCTCCTCCCTTAGTGCTTGCAGTGTTTTTTGAAGCAGGCAGATAAGGGGGACAGTCATGCTGACTAGTGCATCATCTGAACTCGCCATCCGCGTGGAATCATCGAAGGCACGCAAAACATGGCAGATGTCCTTCATAGAGGCCCACTCAGTGGTGGTGAAGTGTGACCGGCGCGCAGTGCGACTTGTTTGCACCTGATGCAGCTGGTTCGCCATTACTGCTGCCTGTTGCTCACACAACCGCTTCAACATATGTAACGTTGAATTCCACCTGGTGGATAGGTCACATATGATGCGATGTTCCGGAAGGCAGAATCGGCGCTGCAGAGCTGCAATGCGTGATCTTGCCATGCTGGAACGCCGCAAGTGAGCGCACTCTATGCGGACCTTGTGCAGCAGTGCATCAAGATCCGGATAGTCCCTCAGAAAGCTCTGCATGACCAAATTGAGCACATGTGCTAGACATGGGGTGTGAGTGAGGTTGCCTAGGCCCAGAGCTGCCACCAGATTTCGGCCATAGTCACACACTACTAAGCCTGGCTGGAGATTCGCTGGCACAAACCACACGTCACTCTCCTGCTTGATGGCATTCCAGAGCTCCTGCGCTGGGTGGCTTCGATTCCCCAAAGAAATTAATTTCAGTACGGCCTGTTGACGTTTGGCCACGGCTGTGCTCATGTCAGTCGTAACAGGTAAGCGTTCATGGGTCCATGTGGAGTTAGACCGTGACGGCTCCTGCAGCGCTGATTCTGAGGAAATGGAGTATGAGGAGGAGTCAATGTGTACAGACTGGATTCCTGCAATCCTTGGAGTTGGCAGAACACATACAGCGCCACTCTCAAGATCTGTACCCGGCTCCACAACATTGACCCAATGGGCAGTGAGGGAAAGGTATCGTCCCTGTCAATGGTTACTGGTCCACGCATCGGTGGTCAGGTGGACCTTGCTACTGACGGCGTTTAGTAGCGCATGTTTAATTTTTCCCTCCACATGCTTTTGCAGGGCAGGGACAGCTTGCCTGCTGAAATAAAAGCGACTGTGCACGGTGTATTGTGGGAATGCCAATGCCATGAAGTTACGGAAGGTGTCAGTCTCCACCAGCCTGAATGAGAGCCAATTTCTTCCATGCCTGTGCTACCAATGGCTGTAGAGTGGCCTGGGAGTGTGAGGATGACAGGGAACGTGGTGCTGTGGGTGGAATGTCACTGGGTCTCTGGACAACAGTGCCAGAGGTTCTTCCATGGCGATCCTGTGAGGAAGCCGAACCAGCTGTGTGTGAGTTGGAGGAAGAGGCTACAACACGAGCTGAAGAGGTGGTAGGTAGTGCTGTAGGTTGGCCTACGTCTTCAGTGTGTCTTTGTAACTCCACCACGTGCTTGGTCCGCACATGTTTCCACATATTTGTGGTATTGAGGTTGCTGACACTTTTCCCTCTTTTGACTTTCTAATTACACAGCTTGCATTTGACAAAGCAAATGTCATCTGCAACTGTGTCAAAAAAGGACCATGCACTGCAAGTCCTGGGAGCGCCCGTTTTGGGTTTTGGAAGAGGAATGCTCCTAATGGATGCCGAAGTGGAGGCTACAGGCAACCAAGTCTGCCCCCTCCCTCTCCCTCCTGTTTTGGCCGTTTGGGGAATCTCTTCCTCAGAGCTGCTCTCACCACCTTCCTGTTCCTCACGCCATGATGGGTCAAGGACCTCATCATCTACACTCCCCTCTTCAAACACCTGCTTCTCCTGGGTAGTCTCACCAGCACAGTACGCACCAGAAAGTGGCACCTGAGTCTCATCATCTGATGCGTACTGAGGTGTGCTGACCATAGTCACTGGCCCACCCACCTCTTCAGATTCAGAGGGACAAAGCAGTTGTGCATCACTGCATACTCCCTCTTCTTCACATTCTAGAATGCTGCTTGGCTGGCCCCCTGTTTCCAAGCCAAGAGATTCAGAGAACAGAAGTAGAGATGGCTCCTGTCCAGGGCTCTCTGACTGCCTGGGCAATTTGGCAGGTGGTGAAGAGACAGATGGATGTGAAAGTAATGTGGATGTAATTGAAGTCGATGCGTTAGCTGCCATCCATCTGACAACGGCTTCAATTTGTTCGTCCCGCAGCAGTGGGGCACGGCGAGGTCCTACAAAGCAGTGCATAAAGGACTGTTCCCTGGTAAAACTGGGGGATGCTGAGTCACTGGTGCCCGCAGCAGGCACAGAATCCCCACGTCCTCTCCCTGCTGAAACTCCACGCCCACATGCCTTACTCCCTGCCTTCTTCATCTTGGTAGACTGATAAAGATAGGCAGAAAAGTACAAAGGGGGGCTTAGTGTGCTTATTCCTGAACAGCCGCTAACAGGTATAAGAAACACTAATTTTATAAAGTGTGTGGACTACACTTTAGTATGAGCTAATGTGGCCCACTCAAGTGGAGGAGAAATTCAGGAAAAATAAGCAGCACTACAGCAAAAAAGAACAATGTATGAGGCAGTGACGCACGCTGAGCGGACTACAACCAGAGGTGGCTGCAGAACACACTACAGCGTGAGCTGCACTAACACACAGAGACCTCACAGACAGCCGTGAACAGTGTAGACAACTGTGCACTAGCACTGAAAGGCTGCAGAAAGGCTCCGCTGTCTACTCCTATATAGTGTTTGCAACCAATGTAGATGGATATGGATGGATGCACACTAATAGGAGAATTAATGAAAAATGAGCAGCAATAAAACAAAAATAAATATGTATGAGGCAGTGACACACGCTGAGCGGCCTACAACCAGGGGTGGCTGCAGGACACACTACAGCGTGAGCTGCACTCACACGGACCTTGCAGACAGCTGTGAACAGCTCTGCAAGGCAAAAGAAAGCTTCTCACAGGGATTGCTAAACTAACCTGGGTAAAGCACAATCTAGCAAATCGATATTTCTAACTGTCCCTCAGAGTCACAAGAGCAGTGACCTGTCCCTAACTGAATTCACAGCAGAGTGAACCCAAATTGGTGGCATCATTGATGATGACATCATTTCAGCAGCCAATCACAGGCATGCCATTAGTTAACATGCCTACATGCCTAACAGGATGTGCCCACACTTCTTAGGATTCCTCATTGGCTGAATCAAATCAAACTGGCTCATAGCATTATGGGAACTTCCGATTCCGGTATTCGATATGCAAAAAGTATCGGAACTCAGTATCGGAATTCCGATACTGCAAATATTGGCCGATACCAGATATTTGTGGTATCGGAATGCTCAACACTACTCGTGACCCCTGTGTCAATATAACCATCTCCACTACCTTCACCAGTAACCAGAGGTAGGCCAGATAGTGAATTCACAACAGTACCCCCCCTTGAGGAGGGGTCAACGAATCCTCATCCACGCTACCAGGCTGATCAGGATGGGCCCCATGAAAAGCACGAACCAATCTATCGGCATGAATGTCAGGGGCAGAGACCCAATAATTAGCCTCCTGGCCATAACCCTTCCATTTGACCAAGTACTAGAGTCTCCATTTAGCCAAACGAGAATCCTATATTTTCTCTATCTCATATTCCACATTGCCTTTAACCAATACAGAGTCAGGAGGTGCCGCCATAGGAACTACTGGCTCCACAAACCTCTTCAACAGAGATTTATGAAACGTTATGACTCTTAAACGTAACTGGAAGAGCCAATCGAAAAGAAACAGGATTAAGAATCTCCAAAATCTTACAAGGTCCAATGAATCTTGGCTTGAACTTTGGAGACGCAACCTTCATGGGAATATTCTTTGACGACAACCAAACCATATCACCCACTTTAAACCGGGGACCAATGGTCATATGCCGGTTGGAAAACCGTTGGGCTTTTTCCTGAGAGAGTGATAACTTATCCACCACTTGGTCCCAAATCTGCTGCATTCTCTCTACCACAGTGCCAACACTTGGGCAGGTCGAAGATTTCACTTGCCCTGAAGAAAATCGAGGATGAAACCCAAAGTTACAGAAAAAGGGCGACATCAAAGTGGCAGAACTAGCTCTATTGTTTAGCGCGAATTCGGCCAAGGGCAAAAATGAGACCCAGTCATCCTGATCAGCAGATATAAAACATCTCAAATAGAACTCAAAAGTCTGGTTTGTTCTCTCAGTCTGCCCATTGGTCTGTGGATGAAACGCAGAGGAGAAAGATAACTGAATTCCCAGATTGGAACAAAAGGCTTTCCAGAATCTGGAAACAAACTGGACTCCTCTGTCCGACGCAATGTTCTCAGGAATCCCATGCAACCGAAATAGACGAAACAAAACAAAGAAGCAGGGATGGGCTATACACGGGGGATCACCACAGACAATTGATTAGCGTTTAGATGGACAATTTTTATTGGACATGTATAAACCACACACAAGTTAAAAACATTAAAAAGTCACACATGTGACTTGACAATCGCATGACTGGCTCACAATAGAACCTACACCCTGTAGGTATACTCCACAGGAGACCTGCCTATATAAACAGCATACCAACTGGTGACTAAGTGTGAGAAATGGAATGATATAAATGAGCATGCTATAATGCCCCTCAATCTGAATTCCTGAAAAGATTCAAATGATGTTGTACCCCCTAAATAGGTTCTATAGAGAAAACACACTTAATCACCATCGCCCACAGTGCCCATCAAGGAAATAAAACATGCACATGGATGACCGTCATCAGATGAGTGCATCCTCAAGCTCAGAATAGAGACAAAAAAGGCACATGAACACTGATGGACGGAGTCAATATCCATAAGTGATGGTATGAAAAATAGCACTAAAGTGCAGAGCCCATGTGGATCGACCTCAGGGAGAGAGAATACCCGACGCATGTCGCCACCCGCAGTGGCTTCGTCAGGGGTACTGAGTGTAGCGACAAAACACCTCCTTATATACATGGAGTTAATGAATAATGGCGCACAGCTGCGTCACTTACCAAACTAGCAAAGAGATAGGTTAATGTCCTGTAAACACAGACACCGGTGAACGGCCATACTAAGAGACACTGCGCAAGCACCGGCGTGTGATAACAGGAGATGCGTCACAACTGGTACACGGAATTACTGCGCATGCGCCGGCATACGATAACAGGAAATGAGTCACAGCTCACAGTTGCAATGTCAACCCATACACAGGATCACTGCGCATGTCTTATGGCAAATAGCCACATCAATCGCCAAGTGGCGGTGAATTATGGTACAGAGTCACAGACTCCGATGATTTGCAATAACAGCCATGCGCGTGCGTGAGTATATGATACAGGGGGCATAGCTTAACTCAGATAAACCAATAGTTGCTACAGATATGTATAGCGCCCAATTATGCCGCTGAGCACAACTGGAATAACGCCGGTAGTCAGCCGCAGACAAACACACTGCGCATGCGCCGGCGCATCATGGCCGATGAAACAAGGCTCAAATTGGCCATATAAACCAATAGATTTAAAGACTGTGCGTGTAAATGGTACACAATTATGATACCCACCTGGCTGTAAAAACCATGGAATATGACAATAGATACGCCAAAAGGTCGTCATAGTCAAAAACATTGCGCATGTGTCAACGTGAGATGACTAAAGGTACATAAGGGCTCCAGAAAATCATGGAACCCACGCACATGATTATTGCACATGTTAATGATGTGCAATTACGCCGCATGCCCAACTATAAGGTAGTAGATAAAAGCATATCCATTAATGATTCCAACAAACTGTAAAACAGGACGCATGCGCCGACATAGGATGACCGAAAGCAGAATAGGGCTCAAAAGTTATCCTAAAAAAATTATATATATAAGTGATGCACATACTTTGGGTACACCAGTGTAAATAAATGGAAAAAATGATGGTACTGTGAGCACTGAAAATGATCACAACACACATGAGCAAATTGCAGTGTGTACGTTCGCTGATGAATCATGGCTTAAAATTGCCATAGGCATCAATGCACCTAGTTCTTACACATGAACGAAGCATCACTCATCAGACTAAGATGACAGTAGATTGAACACATATGCCCACATGCAGCCATGTACAAAGACAGTGCACATTCGATAGCATGCATGAGAGCAAAAAAGACACAGTAGCCCAAAAGTTGCCAAAAAGAGCAATGATTGATGTGCATACTCCAAAGAGTATCCATGCTCGTAACCGAAGTCAAATAGCACAATGATTCACAAATACAGGCGATCAATAGAGCGATAGAAGTAGGATGCAATGTGTACAATCAGATCACAAGAAACAACTTGTGAATATCATGGAGGTTGATACACATAAGTGGGCATGAATTCATAGTGCGCGTCTGTACTATAGGCACAATCATAATGGCAATGGTCAAGAGCACAAACAATGATGGTCAACCACATATGAGGCCAATACCTATATAACAACAGGTTGCAATGGTCAATAATGCCACAAAGATAGACGAATGCCTTAAGATCCACTGACATTGTAGGACCAATCATACCCAAACCCAAATTAGATTGCAATGGAAAGAATAACCCCAAAGAAAGATTCAATAGGAACTCTTAATAATATGCATGTGGGTAGATGAGGGATGTCATAAGAACAGAAAATTTATTCAAAAACACAATACTGTCGTAATAAGACAATCATAGACTTCATACTTATTCAGCTGCGCTACATCACCGACAGGATAGTAGAGGTATATAATGGACCATGGTTAGTCCACAAATCAGGGGATAAACCTCAGTAATCCAATACCATGGGCGTTTCCATACAAGGTGCACCGTTGGAACCAGAGACAAAAAGTGGAATATACACAGTGTTGAGATAAACAAGGAGCAAGCTGAAAAGATAGCCATTGAAGCTCAACCTTAACATATAACAGTACAAAGAAATAGAAGAAGCTGGTATGCTGTTTATATAAATATGGAAAAAAAAACCTAAAATACAAAAAACACACCAAATCCTCCCAAAATAGAATAGTCCCCAATGGTCCAGATAGCAGGACAGTCCTCAGATTTTCAATATTGGAAAAAAGAATCAATTCTGTTTATAGAACCCTGTAAATAACAGATCCTCGTTCAGGCCAACAGGGGCTAAAGCGTTCAAATTAAAAATCCATTTGGATTCTCGTCTGAGGAGCTCCAATGTAATGTCGTCTCCCCTAATGTCTGGTTGCACAGACTCCAATCCCAGAATTCTTGTTCCATGCCACTGTGAATTGTGTGTCGCAAGGTAATGCGAGGCAACTGACGTGAGCGTGTTGCCCTTTTCTTTATCCTTTTTGGCTGTAGTGATGTTTGAAAAGTGTTGCTGCATCCGCCTTCTCAATTCCTGAGAGGTCTGACCCACGTATACCTTCGGACAAGGGCATACAAGAGCATAGATAACAAAACGCGATTTGCAGTTGAAATAAGATGCAGTCTTGATCTGAAAAGGAGAGAAGGGGCGAGTCACAGAGTTATCATTGGCCATATAGGGACAGATGTTACAGTTCCCACAAGAAAAAGTGCCTATTAGCCGTATGCCCCTGTTGAGCCTAATAACA
Source organism: Dendrobates tinctorius (assembly GCF_039654945.1). Lineage (NCBI taxonomy): Eukaryota > Metazoa > Chordata > Amphibia > Anura > Dendrobatidae > Dendrobates > Dendrobates tinctorius. Next base: position 15,295,893 of record NW_027361749.1, read on the forward strand.
GGGTGTCTGAAATGGCTGTGACTCAGACAGTCTTTGAGGTTTTTAGCCCTCCTAGCCACCAAACTTGGTAGTATAGGAATATGGGGCTTTAATCTAGGCTCACTCAGGAGAATCCCCCAATGCCTAGAGAGGATACCCCTAATGTCGCGCCACTGATTGTTATAGGTGGTTATTATGCCCAGGGGTTTGGGAGGGCCCTTGATACGTGGTTGTAACAGCCTATTCCTATCTGAATCTCTAGCCGTCCTGAAAGCATTAGAGATTACCTTTTTGGGGTAACCCCTGTCCTTGAACCGGCAAGTCAAATCACGTGCCTGGGTCAAAAAATCATCTCTGTTACTGCAATTTCTTTTGGTTCGAAAAAATTGGCCTTTAGGAATGCCCTTTTTAAGATGTTGAGGATGAAAACTCGTAAAGTGCAATAGGCTATTTGTAGACGTTGGCTTCCGATAGAGGGTTGTGGTAATCCGAGATCCATTGAGGGAAAGCTTAAGATCCAAAAATTCTACCTCACTTTGCGAGAAGTATGAAGTCAATCGGATGTTCCAAGGGTTGACATTCAAAGAGTCCACAAAGAGCCGGCAGTCATCCAGGGTACCTGTCCAAAAAAACAGTATATCATCAATATAACGATACCAGTTGGTAATGTATTTGGAGAATGCCTCCATACAGGACACCCGGGTGACCTCCCACCAACCTAAGAACAAATTTGCATACGAGGGCGCGCAACACGCGCCCATCGCAGTGCCAGTAACCTGTCTATAGTGGACCCGGTCAAAAATAAAGTGATTTTTGTCTAAGATGAAAGAAAGCAAGTCCAGTAGAAACGAGTCATGTTTTCTATCTCCCGTGGATTGCTGATCTAAAAAGAAGGACACCGCTTGGATGCCAAGATCATGTCGTATGCATGTGTACAGAGATTCCACATCTAGTGTTACAAGCCACATGCCAGGTGTGACTGTAAGATCCTGTAACTGTTGGATTAGATATGTGGAATCTCTCACAAACGACTTGAGAGAGGTCACCAATGGCTGTAGAAAAAAATCAATATAAATACAAGGGCGTTCCAACAAGCCACCAATCCCGGACACAATAGGCCTACCTGGGGGTGCCTGAAGGGACTTATGGACCTTTGGAAGCATGTAGAAAGTCGGGATCCTCGGGTGATGATTTGTCATGAAATCCTTTTCCCGTTTGGTTATGATATGGCAGCCAAAGGCGGAATCCAATAGTCTGTCCAATTTAGCCTTAAAGGCTGACAAAGGATCAGAAGGTAATACCTGATAACAATTGGAATTTGTTAATTGGCGTTTTGCCTCATTTACAGCCAGGTGGGTATCATAACTGTGTACCATTTACACGCACAGTCTTTAAATCTATTGGTTTATATGGCCAATTTGAGCCTTGTTTCATCGGCCATGATGCGCCGGCGCATGCGCAGTGTGTTTGCCTGCGGCTGACTACCGGCGTTATTCCAGTTGTGCTCAGCGGCATAATTGGGCGCTATACATATCTGTAGCAACTATTGGTTTATCTGAGCTAAGATATGCCCCCTGTATCATATACTCACGCACGCGCATGGCTGTTATTGCAAATCATCGGAGTCTGTGACTCTGTACCATAATTCACCGCCACTTGGCGATTGATGTGGCTATTTGCCATAAGACATGCGCAGTGATGGGTTGACATGGCAACTGTGAGCTGTGACTCATTTCCTGTTATCGTATGCCGGCGCATGCGCAGTAATTCTGTGTACCGGTTGTGACGCATCTCCTGTTATCACACGCCGGCGCTTGTGCAGTGTCTCTTAGTATGGCCGTTCACCGGTGTCTGTGTTTACAGGACATTAACCTATCTCTTTGCTAGTTTGGTAAGTGACGCAGCTGTGCGCCATTATTCATTAACTCCATGTACATAAGGACGTGTTGTAGCTACACTCAGTACCCCTGACGAAGCCACTGCGGGTGGCGACATGCGTCGGGTATTCTCTCTCCCTGAGGTCGCTCCACATGGGCTCTGCACTTTAGTGCTATTTTTCATACCATCACTTATGGATATTGACTCCGTCCATCAGTGTTCATGTGCCTTTTTTGTCTCTATTCTGAGCTTGAGGATGCACTCATCTGATGACGGCCATGTGCATGTTTTATTTCCTTGATGGGCACTGTGGGCGATGGTGATTAAGTGTGTTTTCTCTATAGAACCTATTTAGGGGGTACAACATCATTTAAATCTTTTCAGGCATTCAGATTGAGGGGCATTATAGCATGCTCATTTATATCATTCCATTTCTCACACTTAGTCACCAGTTGGTATGCTGTTTATATAGGCAGGTCTCCTGTGGAGTATACCTACAGGGTGTAGGTTCTATTGTGAGCCAGTTATGCGATTGTCAAGTCACATGTGTGACTTTTTAATGTTTTTAACTTGTGTGTGGTTTATACATGTCCAATAAAAATTGTCTATCTAAACGCTAATCAATTGTCTGTGGTGATCCCCCGTGTATAGCCCATCCCTGCTTCTTTGTTTTGCTTTACACAGTTCTTCTGAATGGGCTGGGTTGGATCCCACTTTGTTATTTATTGATGGTGGTGCCCCTACTCTTGGTTTGCACAAAATAGACAAAACCAAATCAAATGTGAACAATAGCAAAAGAACACTTAGCATGAACATGCAGGGCCTGAGCTGGAAACTAAGACCTCAGGAGGCAGGAAAAAAATCACCAGCAGGGATAGAGGGAGTCGGCTGTCTTAAATCCAGTCGGAAACTCCCAATGTCCAATCGTCCTCCTCATTATCAGGTGGCAGGCCTCTGTTAATTAGATCAGCTCCATTACCTCCTGTAACAACCAGAGGGAGCTCGGAAAGAGAACTCGCGACCCCTGTGTCAATATAACCATCTCCACTACCTTCACCAGTAACCAGAGGTAGGCCAGAAAGTGAATTCACAACAGGTAATACAGTGATCATTGGTGACATTATACATAGGAGTGCTATATATAGTGTCAGTATACAGGTAATAGAGTGATCATTGGTGACATAACATACAGGAGCTATATTATAGTGTAAGTGTACAGGTCATATAGTGATCATTGGTGTGTCATGGTTTACTGAGGCTCCAGGTGAAGCGGTGCAGAGGTTAATCTGGGAAGCCTCTCTATGGATCTGGGGAGGGTTCTTATAGCCTCATGGAGGAGCCGTCCCCTGTCGTTTATACTCCTAGCTGAGTGTACCTGACCCTGTTCTATCTGTGCTTAATGCCTGTCTTCGTATGCTTGCTTGGTGTTTGATTTGGTCCTGTCACAGTTAACGTCTCTTGCATTCTGACTCTGTACCTCTATGCCCACTCTGTGTATGACCCCTGGCTACGTATTGACCTTTCTGTGATTATCCCTCCTGTACCTCACTGCCCGCTCTGTGTATGACCTCCTGACTTGTCAGACCTGAGTTCCCCTCTCCTCTACTTCAGTATTCCTGTAGCGAGTATACTATATCATCTGCAGTAGTAGGACGCTAAGCCCCGCCCCCTGCTGTCACATGATCGTAGGTCCTGTGCGCACCTAGCTCTGCTTCGTTGCTCCACCTCCCGCTGGTCCTCAAGCTACTCTGATCCTACCCACATTAGATGCCAGGACTCCCGTGGCTGCGGGTAAGAGTCCTCCACATGCACTGTATCTGTGTCCTTGTTACTTGAGGTGGCAGTGCTGCTGAAGCACCCCTGACATGGTGACATTATACATAGGAGCGCTGTATAAAATATATAGAGTGCAGTGTACAGAAAATACATTGATCACCAGTGATATTACACACAGGAGCTCTGTATATAGTATACTGTACAGTGTACAGAGTAATACAGCGATCACTTTGACATTATACACAGTAGCTCTGTATATAACGGCAGGCCTTTTGTATTCAATACTGGATAGGAGTACTCTTTCTTGCTTGTTCGGGGAACTGGGAGTAATTTTAGCAACCCGATCCCCCAAGCCGGAAAGAACAGGCTGAATTCCATCCCTGTGTATAACCCCTTCTCAATGTATGACCTATACAGTACATATGTCACACTTTGGTTGCGATTGTGTGGAGGAGGTCGCTCAGGAGCTGATCCTGTTGCACACACGGCAGCTTCCAGCAGTATAATACAGCCAACCCCTGCCTCTAACAGCATCTCTTTTTGCAGCTGTTTAACCCCTTAAATATTGCTGTCAACCACAATCTGGTGGTCAGCTGTTTATAGATCTTCTCACCCTTTCTTGTTCAATCATCGGGTGCCTATGGTTTAGCATGGCAGTCAGAGATCTGCTTTAGACTGTTGTGAAACTGAGCCATAAGCTTATGCTTTATAACAGACCTTGAATTTACCAATATACTTCAATAATGTAGTATTGTCATATATACAGCCAGTAATTATATGGTCACAAGTTTATGTATCCTAGGGAGACTAAAAATTACAGTAAAAAAAATTAAAAAGTATAACGAAAATAAAATGTACTCCCCTTTTTCCAGTTAAAGAAAAAGTGATAAAATAATGACCTTTGGGTGACTAGTGCTAAGCAGCTCTATATTTTAGACTATTTTTGACCTAAACAGAGCATTCTGATAGCTATTGCTTAATATTCATTTTAAAAATAGAAACCCATATCACTATATTATTTGACAAATTGCTGTGGGTACAGTTAGTTCTGGGTTACTGGGTTAACTCTGATGGTTGCAATGTCACAGACCAGCACCTTTGCTCTACAAAGCAGTCATTGGCTGTGTGCTGCTGTCAGTGTGATCAGCATGGAATGATGTCTGGACATAAAGCTAAGTTTAGCAAGTAGGACAGAGGTCATGTTTTTTACCATGTGTACTAAATGGGAAACATCAAAACACAACTTGAATGTAATTAGAACCAACTTAGTGAAGAGTCTCAGTGCTCATGTGAACATACATACAAAGTATTTAACATACATAGTATTTAAGTATCTTCTTTCACAGTATAGATGACTGTGTAAATGTGATACAGGAAATATGTATATCTTTGTAGTGTGTTAGCCAGTAGATAGAAAAATATCCAGAATTGAGAGTCCTCAGTAGTTGATATCTTTTAATGGCTAAATAACAAGATGGTAACAAATTGTAAGTTTTCGAGCCTACTCGGGTCTCTTCATGAGTGGCACAGCAGGGTACATGATTGACTGTTGCTTCATTCATATTCTTTTCATTGCAGTCTGGCAGTGATGATAAATAGACGCGATGGTGGATATATAATAAATTAAATAAGCTATAACCCTAAAAGTTTATAATAAAGAATGGCGTGGTCAATACAATCTATATGCAAAAATCAGTGGAATCAGGAATCAATGTAGCAGATTAACCCCTTCACCCCCAAGGGTGGTTTGCACGTTCATGACCGGGCCAATTTTTCAATTCTGACCACTGTCCCTTTATGAGGTCATAACTCTGGAACGCTTCCATGGATCCCAGTGATTCTGACATTGTTTTCTCGTAACATATTGTACTTCATGTTACTGGTAAAATTTCATTCAAATAACTTGCGTTTATTTGTGAAAAAAATGGAAATTTGGCAAAAATTTTGAAAATTTCGCAATTTTCCAACTTTGAATTTTTATGCCCTTAAATCACAGAGATACGGCACACAAAAAACTTGATAACTAACATTTCCCACATGTTTACTTTACATCAGCACAATTTTGGAAGCAAAATTTTTTTTTGTTAGGAAGTTATAAGGGTTAAAAGTTGACCAGCGATTTCTCATTTTTACAACACCATTTTATTTTTAGGACCACATCACATTTGAAGCCACTTTGCGGGGTCTATAGGATAGAAAATACCCAAAAGTGACACCATTCTAAAAACTGCACCCCTTAAGGTGCTCAAAACCACATTCAAGAAGTATATTAACCCTTTAGGTGCATCACAGGAATTTTTTTGAATATTTAAAAAAAAATGAACATCTAACTTTTTTTCACAAAAAAAGTACTTCAGGTTCAATTTTCTTTATTTTACCAAGGGTAACAGGAGAAATTGGACTGCAAAAGTTATTGTGCAATTTGTCCTGAGTACGCTGATACCTGATTTGTGGGGGGGAACGACTGTTTCGGCGCATGGCAGAGCTCAGAATGGAAGGAGCGCCGTTTGACTTTTTCAATGCAAAATTGGCTGGAATTCAGATCGGACGCCATGTCACGTTTGGAGAGTCCCTGATGTACCTAAACAGTGGAAACCCCCTACAAGTGACCCCATTTTGGAAACTAGACCCCCCAAGGAACTTATCTAGATATGTGATGAGAACTTTGAACCCACAAGGGCTTTACAGAAGTTTATAACGTACAGCGGTACAATTAAAAAAATCATATTTTTTCCACAAAAATGATCTTTTCACCCCAATTTTTATTTTCCCAAGGGTAACAGGACCCTAAAAGTTATTGTGCAATTTGTTCTGAGTACGCTGATACCCCACATGTGGGGGTTAACCACTATTTGGGCGCATGGCAGAGCTCGGAAGGGAAGCAGCGCCATTTGACGTTTTTGGCTGGAATTGAGATCGGACACCATGTCGCGATTGGAAAACCCCTGATGTACCTAAACAGTGGAAACCCCCCACAAATGACACCATTTTGGAAACTAGACCCCCTAAGGAACTTATCTAGATGTGTGGTGAGAACTTTGAACCCCCAAGGGCTTCACAGAAGTTTATAACATAAAGCCGTACAATTAAAAAATCATATTTTTTCCACAAAAATGATCTTTTCACCCTCAATTCTTATTTTTCCAAGGGTAACAGCACCCTAAAAGTTATTGTGCAATTTGTTCTGAGTACGCTGATACCCCACATGTGGGGGTAAACCACTATTTGGGCGCATGGCAGAGCTCGGAAGGGAAGCAGCGCCATTTGACGTTTTTGGCTGGAATTGAGATCGGACACCATGTCGTGATTGGAAAACCCCTGATGTACCTAAACAGTGGAAACCCCCCACAAATGACACCATTTTGGAAACTAGACCCCCTAAGGAACTTATCTAGATGTGTGGTAAGAACTTTGAACCTCCCAGTGCTTCACAGAAGTTTATAACGCCCAGGCGTGAAAATAAAAAATTCGGATTTTTTCCACAAACATGATCTTTTAGTCACCATTTTTTTTATTTTCCCAAGGGTAACAGGAGAAATTAGACCCCAAAAGTTGTTGTCCAATTTGTCCTGAGTATGCTGATACCCCATATGTGGTAGAAAACTACTGTATGGGCACACGTCGGGGCTCGGAAGGGAAGTAGTGACGTTTTGGAATGCAGACATTGCTGGAATGGTCTGCAGGTGTCATGTTGCCTTTGGAGAGCCCCTAATGTACCTAAACAGGGGAAACCCCCACAAATGACCCCATTTTGAAAACTAGACCCCCTAAGGAACTTATCTAGATGTGTGGTGAGCACTTTGAACCCCCAAGGGCTTCACAGAAGTTTATAATGCCAGGGCATGAAAATAAAAAAATCGTATTTTTTCCACAAACATGATCAATTAGTCCCCAATTTTTTTATTTTCCCAAGGGTAACAGGAGAAATTGAACCCCAAAAGTTGTTGCCCAATTTGTCCTGAGTAAGCTGACACCCCATATGTGGGAGAAAACTACTGTATGGACACACGTCAGGGCTCGGAAGGGAAGTAGTGACGTTTTGGAATGCAGACATTGATGGAATGGTCTGCGGGTGTCATGTTGCCTTTGGAGAGCCCCTAATGTACCTAAACAGTGGAAACCCCCCACAAATGACCCCATTTTGAAAACTAGACCCCCTAAGGAACTTATTTAGATGTGAGGTGAGAACTTTGAACCCCCAAGGGCTTCACAGAAGTTTATAATGTCAGGGCATGAAAATAAAAAAATCGTATTTTTTCCACAAACATGATCAATTAGTCCCCAATTTTTTTATTTTCCCAAGGGTAACAGGAGAAATTGAACCCAAAAGTTGTCGTCCAATTTGTCATGAGTACGCTGACACCCCATATGTGGGAGAAAACTACTGTATGGACACACGTCAGGGCTCGGAAGGGAAGTAGTGACGTTTTGGAATGCAGACTTTGATGGAATGGTCTGCGGGTGTCATGTTGCCTTTGGAGAGCCCCTAATGTACCTAAACAGTGGAAACACCCACAAATGACCCCATTTTGGAAATTAGAACCGCTAAGGAACTTATCTAGATGTGTGGTGAGCACTTTGAACCCCCAAGGGCTTCACAGAAGTTTATAATGCCAGGGCATGAAAATAAAAAAATCGTATTTTTTCCACAAACATGATCAATTAGTCCCCAATTTTTTCATTTTCCCAAGGTTAACAGGAGAAATTGGACACCAAAAGTTGTTGTCCAATTTGTCATGAGTACGCTGACACCCCATATGTGGGAGAAAACTACTGTATGGACACACGTCGGGGCTCGGAAGGGAAGCAGTGACGTTTTGGAATGCAGACTTTGATGGAATGGTCTGCGGGTGTCATGTGCATTTGGAGAGCCCCTGATGTACCTAAACTATTGAAACTCCCCACAAGTGACCCCATTTTGGACACTAGACCCCCCACGGAACTTATCTAGATGTGTGGTGAGCACTTTGAACCCCCAAGTGCTTCACAGAAGTTTATAACGCTCGGACGTGAAAATAAAAAAATCATTTTCTTCCACAAAAATGATATTTTTGCCCCCAATTTTTTATTTTTCCAAGGGTAACAGGAGAAATTGGACCCCAAAAATAGTTTTGCAATTTGTCCTGAGTAGGCTGATACCCTACATGTGGGGGTAAAACACTGTTTGGGCGCATGGCAGAGCTTGGAAGGGAAGGAGCACTATATGACTTTTTCAACTCAGAATTGGCTGGAATTGAGATCAGATGCAATGTTGCATTTGGAGAGCCCCTGATATGCCCAAACAGTGGAAACCCCCAATTCTAACTCCAACCTGAACCCCAACACACCCCTAACCCTAATCTCAGCCCTAACCCTAGCCCTAACCCTAGCCCTAACCCTAACCCTAGCCCTAACCCTAGCCCTAACCCTAACCCTAGCCCTAACCCTAACCCTAACCCTAGCCCTAACCCTAGCCCTAACCCTAACCCTAATGGAAAAATGGAAATAAATACATTTTTTTAATTTTATTATTTTTCCCTAACTAAAGGGGTGATAACGGGGGGTTTGATTTACTATTTATGGCGGTTTTTATGTTAGGCGGCTGTCGCACGCTGAAAGACGCTTTTTATTGTAAAAATAGTTTTTGCATCACCACATATTGAGAGCTATAATTTTTCCGTATTTTGACCCACCGAGTCATGTGAGGTCTTATTTTTTGCAGGACAAGTTTACATTTTTATCGGTACCATTTTCGGGCACGTGACATTTTTTGATCGCTTTTTATTCCGATTTTTGGGACGCAGAATGAACAAAAACCAGCGTTTCATTAATTTCTTTTGGGGGGGTGCGTTTACACCGTTCTGCGTGCGGTAAAATTGTTAAAGCGGTTTTATTCTTCGGGTCAGTACGGTTACAGCGATACCTCATTTAGGTCGTTTTTTTATGTTTTGTCGGTTTTATGCAACGAAAACTATTTTATATAAAAAATAATTATTTTTGCATCGCTTTATTCTGCGAGCTATAACTTTTTTATTTTTTTGCTGATGATGCTGTGTGGTGGCACGTTTTTTGCGGGACAAGATGACGTTTTCAGCGGTACCATGGATATTTATATGCGTCTTTTTGATCGCGCGTTATTACACTTTTTGTTTGGCGGTATGATAATAAATCATTATTTTTTGCTTCGTTTTTTATTTTTATTTTTTAAGCGGTTCGCTAAAGGGGTTAACTAATGGGACAGTTTTATAGGGCGGGTCGTTATGGACGTGGCGATACCTAATATGTGTACTTTTATTGTTTTGGTTTTTTTTTATTTTCAAAAAATGAATTTATTGGGGAATATTTTTTTTTTTTACTAATTTATTTGGCGATTTTTTTTTTTATTATTATTACACTTTTTTTAATTTTTTTTTTACTTTATTACATAGTCCCAGGTGGGACATCACTGTCCTGTGACAGATCGCTGATCTGTCACATCACAGATCACTGTGACAGATCAGCAATCTGTCACAGGCATTGAAGAAGACTTCCTCTTGCCTGCGCTTTGCAGGCACTGAGGAAGCCAGCTTCCTGCAGGCCCCCGAAGGCCCCCGTCGCCATCTTGGATTCGGGGGCCTGGAGGAAAGGAGTCCCCCACAGCAGCGCTGCACATTGCGCTGCCGTGGGGGGCTCAGGGAAGCACGGAGGGAGCCCCCTCTCTGCCGATGCTTCCCTTTAACCCCCGGTACACCGCGATCGTGTTTGATCGCGGTGTGCAAGGGGTTAACGTGTCGGGGGCGGTCCGTGAGCGGTCCGTGACCGCCCCTGACACATTGTGCCGAGTGTCAGCTGTGATAATCAGCTGACACCCGGCCGCGATCAGTGGCGCTCACCACGTGGGCGCCGCTGATCGTGGTAGACGTACTATCCCGTCCATGGGCATAGGGGCCCGGGTCCCATGGACGGGATAGTACGTCTCATGTCAGGAGGGGGTTAAACTTCTTTTGCATTATGGAATGTATCATGAGTGGCCCCATTCCAAGGCTGGTGATCTCAACCACCATGGATGTTCCATCATTACTTGGAATACTTGGAAATGCCAAAATGACTAAGGACTCTACAATCCCACTTACAAAGATCAGTTGTGAGTCACCGAGGGGCAACCACCAAAAGGGCAGAGACACACTGCTGTATTTTTCGTCCGAGAATCGCATTGTAAAACTCGCACTGGCTGTCTGCTCTCCTGACCTGAGCTTGACAGCTGCATAGTAATCCATCATGCTGTCATGCTCAGGTCAGGAGAGGTGCCGGCCAGTCCGTTCAGTGCAATGCGATTATCGCAGGAGAAATACGCCAGTCTGTCTCTGCCCAAACACTGATAGTCTTTCCCGAGAATAGCACAATATTGCCAAAGTCCTTGTAAACTCATTTTGAGTGTCTTGTGCAGAAGCACACTGCTCTCCAACCTCTCGAGCTCCTGCTGGATGGACGGTTTCTCTTGATTGAGTTATGCATTAGTCCAGCAGGATCAGAACACCTGAACTGTTTGCACTCTTGATGATGCCATGAGGGGTAGCCTTGCATTTGCAGTATGGAAAATTCAGTGGAGCTGAAGTGTGAGATGACTGGGATTAAAGTGGTGCGCTGCATCAATTCTGGCTGTCCTCAGTGCAGTGTTAAACAGTTCAATATAAAAGAGATGGTAAACTCTGCATATGTTCATCCACAGCACATTGACAGCAGAATTGGCTTATCCCTTTGGCAATGAGCAGTAAAATATAAAATAAAAAAGGTGACATATTGGAATCATTGGGGCGAAACTAGACAACATGTACAGTACATTACGAAGATGCTTAAATGCAATGTTGACTTAAAATTATCCGGTAAAGATGATTGCTACAATATTTAATTGCTAACGCTATTCTTTGTCCATTTCATAGGATTTTCTTTCAACCTTTTTCAATATTAATGGTAGATAAAAGTAATCAACTTTATTGTAGCCAACAAAATTTTAATAATTTTAAGTCCTAGAAAAATGGGCAGAGTATATCTTGTAATCCTTTTAGGTCATTTCAACATAATCCTCCTCTACTAGTATGTAGATTTAATCCTCCTACTCTGCCATGTATAGCAATGCATGATATGATATACCAGCTATGTGCATCATATAAACATTTATGCATGTGATACAGTTACATAAACTGAAGAACACATTTTGCTGCCTACACTGACAGATTATGTGTTATACAATATGTATCTGGAGCACCACGACCTATATGTGTATGACCATCATTTATATCTGCACAAATGGCTGCACTTTCCTCAAACAAGCAAAACCTTTATGAAAGTCCTGATAGGAATTGAAATCTTGAAACATATTGAAAACTAAAACTAGCATGTCCCAAAGGTTATCTTAACATCATGAAGTTTGTGAACCTTTAACAAAATTGCTTCATGGAATCGTAAAATGACCTTTTTAAAAAGGAGTTAATTCTAGATCTCTGGATAATTTTGGAAAAAATTCCATCAGAAATGTGCGTAATAGACTAATGACATTTGTTCATGCTAAATGGTACTTGATATTATAAAGCTCTGGAGCCACTATAGCTTCTTGCTGGGGAAATACATAGAATTAGTCTAATTCAGGTTGTCTTCAGGTCTTTTTGGCTGATGTATTTTAGTATTACCCAGGGGTGGACATATTATTGGTGCAATTTTTTCCCAAGTGTAAGTGTAATTTTTCCCCACTTATAATTCCAAAGTAGCAAGAAGCCTCTGTCAAAAACATATCTGTCTGTGTCCTCCCCTGATATGATCCTACATGATTATGCAGATATTAATGCTAATAAATGAAGGCAGCTAGTTTTCAGCATAACTATTATGAACATAGGACTTCTAATTTTCCTTTGGTGAGACTTTTTCACTCATCAAAGCAATATTGATTCCTCTTCATTTAAGGTGTTATCTAAATGCATAATTTTGAAAAAATGCTTTCAATATTTTAAAGTAACAAGATCATCAAAACTAACCCACTCACTCCTCCGGTGATACAGTGCTGACTGTCTTGCTAGACATGCTATCTGCACATTTATACTTACCTGAAGAATCATACTGGCAGGTTAGTTTTAGCATTTAGTGAACATGGTAAATAAAAACCACCCAAAACAATTGTGGAATTAGACTTTTTTTCAATTTCACTGCATTTTGATTTCTTTTTCCTGTTTTCCAGTACACTGTATGGTAAAATCAGGGCCGGACTGGCCATCTGGCAATTCTGGCAAATGCCAGAAGGGCCTGTCTGGTCATGGGCCACCTTGTCTGCTATGTAGTTAACAGAATCAGTGTTCTTAAGACACTCATACTGTTAAGAGATGTGATGGAACACAAAGTCGCTGACTCCGTCACATACCCCAGCAGTCCACGGGTATCATTAGAAATATTGGTCTGGTAGTAAATCTTGCTTTCCTCTATCCAGGGTAATATATCCCATCTGGTGCTTGGGGACGGGGATAGCATGGCCCTATGTGATTTGGAATGCCAGGGCTAAATTTTAGCCCCAGTCCGTACCTGGGTAAAATCAATGGTGTCATTAAAAAGTACAACTCCTCCAGCAAAGCAAAAAACAGGCCTTCATATGGCTATATTGATGGGAAAATAAAAAAGTTATGGCCTTGGAAAGAAGGGGAGCAAAAAAAGAAAGAGAAAAAACAGAAAATCAAAAGGTGTTGAAGGAGTTAAATCATAAATAAAAATAATTGTTAACTTTCCACAGTGATGATTTTTTTTATAGGTTTCACAGGTATATTTGGTGCAGCAAAAAAAACAAATTGTGCACTGAGTTAAAAAAACATAAAAATAAAGGAAACATTAAAATTAGAATTGTTAGAAATCTCCCTTACATGTGGTGGCTTGTGCCACTTAACAAATAACTATGTGACAAAAAATGCCAAGGGATTCCAAAGAAATACTGCAGTTTTGTAATATGACTTTTGGTTGCACACTGATACTGTGTGTATGATGCACAGTGGATACATTTTGCAGTAAAAAAAAATACATATAAAGGCAGTCTCAATCCTTATCTTTCTAGCTCTGATCTTGTGACATTTCTCTTCCATGTGGTGCCATGGCTGACATTATGAAATGCAAATGGATTTTCTTTGTTTTGAAACACTCTTTTATAGTTAACTGAACACCTGTTTAATGAATAATTAGATGTACCTGTGGTTTTATTCGTGTAAATTAGAATTTTGCAGTCTAAACTTTAGCTTTGCTCCTAAGACTTTCATTGGGATGTATTCATTTTTGCAACATGGTCTTTAATTAATTTGTTAAGAAAATGACTTTTTTGGGATGTATAAAATAACAAATCTTGTTTGCAATCAATTGCCCACATTTGTGGGAATATTTTGCAGCACTGTATCCCATAGAAAATGGTTTTCTTGGGGTGTACTCATTTATGCTGTACTACTAATATAGCTAAATAATTACCTCCTGGACTACTCTGTCAGAATAACAAAAGCTGTGTAGCTGAACAGGATTGCTAAGCGGCTGCAATAAGGTATTTTCAGGTGTTTTTTTTTCTTTCTTTTGCTGCATAAGGAAACTATAAATAAGCAGTTAGGGCTCAACCTTAATTCTTCAATTTTAAGTTCATTCCGATTTCTAAATTATTGATAAGGGATGGATATTCAATGAACAAAAATATATAAATCCACTGACTGAGTTATTAGTTTTTTTCTTGTCTTATATAATTATTACCAGGTGCAAGAGGGTGAACAATTTAATTATTTTTAATTTCAAAATAAAAAATGTAAGAAATAATTTGATCATTTTCCAACTGTTGGGGCTCTTGGATAGATATCCTTCATGGTCCAGTGGGTGTCAGCTGACTTGTCATTTTCAATATTTTGTTTGGTTGCCGAAATGAAGTGGCACCTCAACAGATATGTTAGCTGCGCTAAAGTAGATTACTTGACTTGCAAATCGTACATGAAAGCCAAAAGTAAGGTAATTAATTTGCTGCAGGTACTTAATTAAGCTTGCCCAATGTGATTAATTTACAGACTGGATATTTTTAGAGAATGCCAAGCATAATTTACATTATAATCGGATAAACATTTGATTTACTGATCTTGCACTGTGGAATTCTTCATAATTTTTAGATGCTGTCATTCCTATTTGATGTAAATTCATAAGATGTAATATATTTTACATTTGTTATTAACATTTTTCTGTGTTGAAGACTATTGCAAAACTTTTAATATAGCAAAAAAAATAAAAATTATGGGAACAGATATTAACCCCTTATCCACTAGGCCAACCTTTTTTACCTTTATGACCAGGCCAAATTTTACAATTCTGACCAGTGTCATTTTATGAGGGAATAACTCTGGAATGCTTCAATGGATCCACTGATTTTGAGGCTGTTTTTATTTTTGTATGACATATTGAATGTCGTGATAACGGTAAAATTTCTTTGATATAGATTGCGTTTATTTGTGGAAAAAAGGAAGTTTGGCAAAAATTTGGAAAATTTTGCAGCTTTCAAACTTTTAATTGTTATGCCCTTAAATCAAAGAGTTATGTCACACAAAATAATTAATAAATAACATTTACTACATGTCTACTTTACATTAGTGCAATTTCTGAAGCAAAATTGAATTTGTTAGGGTGAAAATTTGACAATTTTTCCAACAAATCTCTAAAACCATTTTTTTTTGGTATCTCATCAAATTTGAAGTGACTTTGAGGGGTCTATATCGCAGAAAATAACCAAAAGAAACAACATTCTAGAAATTACACCCCTCAAGGTGCTTAAAACCACATTCATAAAGTTTATTAACCTTTCAGGTGCTTCATAGGAATTTTTGAAATATGGAAAAAAAATGATGATTAAATTTTTTTTCACAAAAATTTTACTTTAGACCCATGGAAAACATACTGGAAAATATGTTGAGCAATTTTCCCTGAGCATAACAATACTTGTGGGGAAAAACCACTGTTTGGGCACACGGCAGGGCTCTGAAGCGAAGGAAGCACCATTTGACTTTTTTGAATCTAAAATTTGCTGGCATAATTAGCGGAAACCATGTCATGTTTGGAAAGCCCCTTATGTGCCTAAATAGTGGAAACCACTTACAAGTGGCACCATTTTGGAAACTATACCCCTCAGGTAACTTTTCTAGATTTGTGGTGAGATCCTTGAACCCCCAGGTGCTTCACAGAAGTTTATAACGTTGAGACGTGAAAATTGAAAAAATCCTATTTTTCCAACAAAAATGTTTTTCAAACCCAAACATTGCAATTTCACAAGGGTAACAGAAGAAATTGCACCACACAATTTGTTGTGCAATTCCCCTGAGTATGCCGATACCCCATATGTGGGCAAAATCTACTGTTTGGGCACACTGCAGGGCTCTGAATGAAAGGAATGCCATTTGACTTTTTGAATGGAAAATTTGCTGGAATAATTAGCGGGCTTCATGTCAAGTTTGAAGTGCCCCTCTTGTATCTAAAGAGTGGAAACCCCCCACAAGTCACACCATTTTGGAAACTATATCCCTCAGGAAGCTTATCTAGATGTGTGGTGATCACCTTCAACCCGCAGGTTTTTCAAAGAAGTTTATAACATAGAGCCATGAAAATAAAAATAAAAATTTCCCACAAAAATGTACTTAGTCCTACATTTTTAGGAACTTTGCTATGCTTTACAAACTGTCAGCGCTGCACTGAGAGACAAACTTGCTACACCATGCTGTGTGCATGGTGTAGTATATTTTCTAGCTCTGGTGAAGTAGCAGCCTACTTCACTTTCCCTGTGCTATTTAAGGGACTACTTAGAAAAAGTATACATCTGCTTTATAAAGATTCATATTATGGTATAGTATGAAAAGTCATATTAAAAAAAACACAAAAACACTTTTTAAATAGTGCACCACACTGTATATCTAGCAGTTTTCCACTCCGACAGCCTCTTGTAGGAAATAGAACACATGCAAAGTAACACATACAGTGGGTACGGAAAGTATTCAGACTCCTTTAAATTTTTCATCTTTGTTTCATTGCAGCCATTTGGCAAATTCAAAAAGTTCATTTTTTTCTCATTAATGTACACTCTGCACCCCATCTTGACTGAAAAAAACAGAAATGTAGACATTTTTGCAAATTTATTAAAAAAGTAAAACTGAAATATCACATGGTCATAAACATTCAGACCCTTTGCTCAGACACTCATATTTAAGTCATATGCTGTCCATTTCTGTCATGATCCATTTTTTGGATCTGTCAGATCTGGATCTCCTCATATCTAAACCTTTTTTCCTTTTCGGTCATCAGGGTTAATATGAGTTCTTGCCCCCGGTGGCCACCGGGGTTACTGCAGGGAAACTGCATGTGATTAATTATTTATGCTAGTGGTAACTTCTCCCCCTCCTTCCTATAAAAGGAGTTCAGGTGCTGGAAATCACTGTTGGTTATACACTTGCTCTTGGGAGACCAACCAAGCTGGAGTTCAGGAGCTGAGTTCTGTGGTGCTTCAGTTTTGCTGTTCTGAAGCGGCTACTCTGCTGTCCAGGAGCATTGCAGCAGAACAAGCTAAGTTCTATTTTATTTTACCCTGTCTGTTATCTTTCCTTTGGGTTTTTGTGTTGTACAATTTTTTCCCTGTCTCACCCCCTGGGGAGGGGGTTGGGGGTTTAGCTCAGGGCTAAACAGGAGACAGGGACAGGTCGGGGACTTGGGCCTCACTACCTTTAAGTGTACCCCCAAGTTAAGGAAAGACAGGGCACCCCCTTAGCCGGAGGGGCAGTTCAGGGGGCCCCGGTTCCTCATCATCATTTTCCCCCTTACTGCCCCGTGACAGTTTCCTTGTGATCCTCCTTGAGATGGTTCTACTCATTCATTGAAATCCAGCTGTGTTTAATTAAACTGATAGAACTTGATTTGTAAAGGCACACACCTGTCTATATAAGACATCACAGCTCACAGTGCATGTCAGACCAAATGAGAATCATAAGGTCAAAGGAACTGGACAAAGAGCTCAGAGACAGAATTGTGGCAAGGCACATATCTGGCCAAGGCTACAAAAGAATTTCTGCAGTACTCAAGGTTCCTATGAGCACAGTGGCCTCCATAATCCTTAAATGGAAGAGGTTTGGGACCACCAGAAGTCTACCTAGACCTGGCCATCCAGCCAAACTGAGTAATCATGGGAGAAGAGCCTTGGTGAGAGAGGAAAAGAAGAACCCCAAGATCACTGTGGCTGAGCTCCACAGATGCAATAGGGAGATGGGAGAAAGTTCCACAAAGTCAACTATCACTGCAGCCCTCCACCAGTTGGGCCTTTATGGCAGAGTGGACCATTGGAAGCCTCTCCTCAGTGCCAGACATATGAAAGCCCACATAGAGTTTGCTAAAAAACACATGAAGGACTCCCAGACTATGAGAAATAAGATTCTCTGGTCTGATGAGACAAAGATAGAACTTTTTGGTGATAATTCTAAGTGGCATGTGTGAAGAAAACCAGGCATTGCTCATCACCTGCCCAATACAATCCCAACAGTGAAATATGGGGTTGTTTTTCAGCTGCAGGGACAGGACGACTGGTTGCAATTGAAAGAATCATGAATGTGGCCAAATACAGAGATATCCTGGATGAAAACCTATTCCAGAGTGCTCTGGACCTCAGACTTGGCCGAAGGTTTACCTTCCAACAAATGACCCTAAGCACACAGCTGAAATAACAAAGAAGTGTCTTCGGAACAACTCTGTGACCATTCTTGACAGGCCCAGCCAGAGACCTGACCTAAACCCAATTGAGCATCTCTGGAGAGACCTGAAAATGGCTGTCCACCACCAA
Source organism: Dendrobates tinctorius (assembly GCF_039654945.1). Classification (NCBI taxonomy): domain Eukaryota; kingdom Metazoa; phylum Chordata; class Amphibia; order Anura; family Dendrobatidae; genus Dendrobates; species Dendrobates tinctorius. The sequence continues at coordinate 15,314,341 of NW_027361749.1, forward strand.
TCACCATCCAACCTGATGGAACTGGAGAGGATCTGCAAGGAAGAATGGCAGAGGATCCCCAAATCCAGGTGTGAAAAACTTGTTGTATCATTCCCTAGAAGACTCATGGCTGTACTAGCTCAAAAGGGTGCTTCTACTCAATACTGAGCAAAGGGTCTGAACACTTATGACCATGTGATATTTCAGTCTTTGTTTTTTAATAAATTTGCAAAAATTTCTACATTTCTGTTTTTTTCAGTCAAGATGGGTTTGTTAGTGATGAGCGAGTATACTCGTTGCTCGGTTTTTCCTAGCATGCTCGGGTGTCCTCTGAGTATTTTGGCATGCTCGGAGATGTAGTTTCTGCTGCTGTAGCAGCATGATTTGTGATTGCTAGACAGGCTGATTGCATGTGTGGAATGCCTGTTTGTTAGTGAATTCCCACATGTATTCAGGCTGTTCAGCAGCCACAAATCATGCGCTGAGGCGACGAAAGCTAAATCTCTGAGCATGCCAAAATACTCGGAGGTCACCCAAGTATACTCGCTCATCACTAGTTGAAGTGTGTACATTAATGAGTAAAAAACGAACTATTTTGAATTTATCAAATGGGAGCAATTAAACAGAGTGAAATACTTAAAGGAGTCTGAATACTTTCCATACCCACTGCAACTTCAGAATCCGACTTTACACAGGAACTTTTTATAGCCTGTAATCATAGGAACTCAAAATGAGTAAATCTTTTGACATTTGCAAGCTTTGGCTAATTTTTAAAAAAATTTGATTTACAACAAATGGATTTGCCATGAATCACAAGTACTCTAGTTGCACTGAAAAGACAAGTATAGCACACATGTGGTTCTACTTAAAAGTGTTAAAGAAGAGTGAAGTTTCTGAATGGCCAAGTCAAAGTTCTGACCATAGTTCTATACAAATATTATGGAAGGACTTGAAGTTAGTAGGCCATAAGAGAAAATCCACCAATATAAAAGAGTGGAAGCTATTTTGTAGGAAAGAAATTGGCTAAAATTCTTCCATACATATGTACAGAACTAATTGATGATTACTGGAAATGTTTAGATGCAGTTATTGTTGCACAAGGGGGCCACATCAGATACTGAAAGCAAGGGTTCACATTCTTTTCTCATTCACCGACATGTGATATTGAGTCATGATCCTTATTTAAAAAGTGACAAAGTCTAAAGTTTTTGACTTGTTTGATTTGGTTCTTTTTATTTGCTTTTAGATAAAAAGATGTTTGTGAAAATCTGATGTAGTTTTAGGTCAAGTTTATTCAGGAATGTGGAAAATTCTGAAGGGTTCACAAACTTGAAGCACCAGTGTATGTAGCGCTTCTGCCGGCAACCCTGCACGGTGTCCACTTCAATGCAGGAATGCTGGCTCACTCACTGCCCCAACCCCGTAGCGTGGTCTCCCTGCGTATCCCTCCTCTTTCTCTGGTGTGTGTGCCACAGTTCCCGGCAGCACATCTAGTACATGCTTCCCCTGTTCTTAAGAGGGCAAGGCACGCATATACTAAATGTCCTCAGCTTGTCGCTGAGAGGCATTTAGTATAATGTAGTGCACCTGCCAGATGGCTCTCAGTCAATAGCTAGGAGATATCTTCTATTAACGACTCCCTCTCCCCTATGAAGTCGCCAAGCAATGAGTAGAATCATTAGTCAGTAAGGTGTACCACTAGTGAGTTGTTAGGTCCCCTGGTCCAGGTGCAGCCAGTGTCCTGAACCTGTATCCCCATTCCCGGTGTGGCCAGTTTTGTATCCGTAGTCCCATGGTCCTGTTATAGCCAGTTCTGTATCCGTAGTACCTTGGTTCCAGAGTGGCCAGGGCCTGAACCTCTTCCCCTGATCCTGGAGCAGCCAGTGCCTGTACTTTGTTCCCTAGTCTGTGAGCAGCCAGTGCCTGATCACTGTCCCCTGATACTGGTGTGGCCAGCCTTTTACCCAAAGTCCCATGGTTTGGGTGCAGCAAGTCCTGTTCCTGACGTCCTCTGGTCTCAGTGCTCACCAGTCCATGAGTGGCCAAACCCTGATCCAGTATCCTAGACCGGCATGTCTGAACTAATCCCTAAATCAGTGTCAGCATACCTGACCCCTGGGGTCATCAGCTACAGTATAAGGCTGCGTTCAAACGTTGCGGTTTTTTCACGTTTTCGCGGCAATTTTTAACGCACGATTTTGCTGCGAAAACGCAAAAGAAAACATCCCATGCAATCCTATGGGATTCCGTAATGCTGTGCTAATGCTGCGGATTTTCCCGTGGTGGAATCGCATCACGGAAAAATAAGCAGCATGCTCATTATTTTGCGGAATCGCGGCGATTCCGCCCACATAGGAATGCATTGTTCAGCTTACTTTCCGCATGTCGCTGTGCCCACCATGCGAAAAGTTAGCAGAATATTTGCAGATGGTACCCACGCTCCGGAGGAGAGGAGACTGTCCTCCGGGCTCTGAGTACCATATCCCTGTAAAAAATAGAATTAAAATAAAAAAATCGGGTTATATTCACCTTTCGATGTCCCTCGCAGCGTCCCCAGGCTTCAGCGATGCTGCCTGCAGGTCCCGTTCCCAGTGATGCATTGCGGCAATGACCTTTGATAACGTCGCGGTCTTGCGACACCGTAGCGGTCTCTCGAGACCGCGATGTCATCAAAGGTCATTGGCGCAATGCATCACTGGGAACGGGACTTGCCGGCAGCATCGCGATGATCGGGGACGCTGCGCGGGATGTCGGAAGGTGAGAAAAACACAATTTTTAATTTGTTTTTATTATTTTTAACATTAGATCATTTTACTACTGATGCTGCATAACCAGCCTCTATAGTAAAAAGTTGGTCACACGCGTCAAACACTATGTTTGACGAGTGTGACCAACCTGTCAATCAGTTCTCCAAGCGATGCTACAGATCGCTTGGAAAATGCTAGCATTCTGCAAGCTAATTACACTTGCAAATCGTTAGTGTTTCCGCTGGAAAATCGCAGGAATTTAAAATGCGGTTTTCCTGTGGAATAGAATTCCGGAATTCCCGCGGTAACTTCCGCGGGAGTTCCGCAACGTGAGAACTTAGCCTAATATGCTGAGATAGTTGCATTGCAGCGAAGTTCGCCTGACTCATTCCAAGGTCATGAGAGCATTCTCTGGCTGAAGCAATCTTCAGCAATTTATAAAATGATGGTGGTTATTTTTGGCTATTTGCACAAATCAAATTGCAAATTGTACAAATTTATCAGGTTCAATAAATTCACATGAATTGTCACAAATTTGATTCACCTCCAATTGATTCACTCATCTTTAGTAGTAACACATAATTATGCATGGAATATGAATACATGGAGTGGTAGGGCAATGTTAATTAAGAATATTCACAGTTTTTTTATTTAAATGCTCAGGAATAAAATCAATAAAGATACGTTGTATCACTTTATTACTGATAAAAATAACAGGATCGAGGGGATTAACCACATACAGTAATGAGCAAAAGGTTAACAATGTTTTGAACTTTTGAATTTCAGGCTCCATATCTCACCATCCACTACAGTTTCGAACGTGAAACTATCATCATTTTATAGACTATCACCTTGTCCATCTTATACACAAATTTGACTTGTAACGATTTAGCATATGACTAGTTACGCAGATTCTTGTCATGTCATTGCATTGTTACTGCTTTTCTCCTAAAAATCAAAATATTAACTATTTTGTTAGTATTTTGTAAATCTACTTTCGGTTTTAAACACTGAATAAATCCTTCAGGCCATGCTCTCTATCAGATTCAAGCATGTGTCAACCAAAATCTGATCCCAGGTCTCTTCTACACATTTCCAAATTTGGTGCATACTGGTCCACTCATTTGTGTATGTATACAGCTTTTTTTCAACTCTATCCACAAGTCTTTGATCAAGTTGAGGTTTGGAGACTGGTGGCCAATTCAGCACCTCTACTTTATTGTTATCCAACCATTTCTTCACCAATCTCGACATATGCTTCTGGTCATTGTTTTACTAGAACGCTAAGTCATACTTTTCATAACCATAGTACTCGAGCATAAGAAACAACTTGTCTTCTAGGATACATACATATAGCTCAGCATTGAGACCATCATTAAACCTGGTCAAGTATCCAGTCCTTTTGGCTGTGAAACAACTGCATATCATCAGGCTTCCTAAACGGAACACTTCCTTACATTTTTCAATCTGTAAGCCCCTTTTTCCTTGTTTTCTTCAAACACCCCTCACAGCCTAGTCTATTGACTTTGGTTTCATTGCTCCAACTCACCCATTTACAATCCTCTACTATCCACTTTTCATACTTTTTTGCAAACTCAAGCTGACATTTCTTATGTTGATATTGAATTTGAAGCTTCTTCAACTTTTTTGGGGCCACCATTCCAGACTTGTGTAATGTGCATCACTTGGCGTTTACGCATGTCGTCTGTGATCTCACTATTATGAAGCATACGAGCCACCTCCACTGCCATGTTTCTCGCACCAGAACTGATAGACCTTGTGATGAAACTAACTTGTTAACTCCGATATTTTGCCTGAACGTCCACCTCTTGACTTTTGACTGGATGGATGGACTTCATTTCGTATTTTTCCAACTGTCATGGCAATCACATGATGCAGTTTGGCATGATTCGATTCAGTGATCTTTTGTTTGGGAATCAACCTAATAATACACTGAACTATTAGGGAATGTGAGAAAATGTAATGTAATTTTCCATTGTGAGGTAGCACTGTTATTCAAGTAGGGGATACTCGCTTAGCCGCCACAAAAACAGATCCGGCACGGGTTTTCCATAAAACAATCATAGTCCCTTCGGTTTATTCAGCATCATAAACCATCAAAGCAACAGAAAACAGCATATAATCAGCATAACGTCCATTACAGAGTTCAGCTCTGTTATCCCCATGGTCACACAAGTTATGCATATGCAGGCTCCCTCACCTCAGTTATCTCACCCACGTCAGGGTCACTCCTGGTTCCTTTAGCATGCTGCAGACGTCCATTCCCTCCAGGGAATCGCCAGGCACGTGCAGCCATTACACACAGCCACTTCTCATGCCGTTAGTCATGAGACACATCTCCCAGTGGGACCTTCCACACCGGACCAACCAGGTCCCTGCATTCACCACTTGTGACCTACCCTGGCCACCAAATATGGTCCATAGCCACGCCCACCAGGTCACATGGCTATGACCTCATCACAGGTCCTTGAACCATTCACACACTATTTGCAATAGCGTCCTTAAACACACCCCCTGGGTGGGTTTGTAGGTAACTGGGTTTGCCTGTCTCCCCAGTTACTTGGAGACTTCTCCCTGACACATTGACACAACACGTCAGCAGTATCACTGCTGATCAACACACACATCAGTCTCCATCTCAAGGCCACCCACCTTGAGATACATAATGGTCTTTCACGACTCTGCCATTCATCCTCTCTCCTCGGACATCCACACAGCCCCCCCTAGCGGACACAGTGGTCACTACACCACACCGTATACAGGAAGAAAAACATATTTCCACCACCAATAGCAAAACAGTAACAATGCAGTTACATGACATGACCCTGCATAACTAATTATATGCAAAATAGTTGCAAGCCAAATTTACGCATGAGATAGCAAAGATAATTGTCTATAAAATGATGGTAGTCTCACGTTTGGAGCAGTAGTGGATGGTGAGATATGGAGCTGAAAGTCAAAAGTTTAAAACATTGTTACCATTTTACTCCACACTTTATGCCTAGTGTCCTTTTTCAGGAAATAATTGTCTACACATTTAGAGGAGAACATTTGATATTATTTTGAGAAATTACTGTGTAAGATTGTAATCAATCAAGGCAACTTCAATAATTTTGAAATTCACTTTATTCATCATTCACCATATGCACTATTTGAAATAAAGCCATCCAAAAAGGAATCTGTGAATCTCCATCTAGTGTCATCAGATGTGATTGCACTGACACCTCCTAATCGTTGTTAGGTCAGGAGCTTACAAAGCTGCATACTGTAAAATATGTAATACAAATACTACAGGTACAAGAATTATGTTTCTACAAGCTTTAATAATGAGCACATTTAGGATTAAATTTAAAGTGAAGGAATTACACTGTCAGGGTGACAAGTGATGGGTGCTTTGGAAGCAGACATCAAAGGCCGCATAGTATCTATTTTTTAAATGTCATACCTTGCATGAAAACGGGAATGAAATTTGACTTATTTTTTCCTCCTTAAATCTATCTTGTAAAAACCAATTAAATGAGTGGCAGCTCTTGTTCTGGCAAGGTCTGAAGCAGCCATCATGGAAAATAATTACCTGTCACCCACGCAAAAAACGAATGCCCTAGTTATGAAAATTGAGATATTCTCCTCTTCTAAGGTATATTAAAATACATCACTTGCCTTCTGTTGACATCATTACGAATCTCTTCTTTGAACAAAAACATTAGATTTACAGTAGGTGATTAGACAAAGATGATTAATTTAATAGAAAAAGAACATCACTTTCCAAAGTTTCCTTTATCTGAAGGTTACTAGAAAGGTGATCGTGGCTCTAGACTGTATGACAAAGCTAATTTTAAAAGCTAATTTCAGATGAGATACATTTTTTTAAGTAGGTCATAGAAATGTTTCTAAGGAAAGCATTTCATTTAGGCATAAGACCAAGTGGCTGTTTGATTGCTCGCATTTAGATCTCAGTATTTGCGGCGGGAGGGTTGAGACAGCTTCAGCTGTTGCCATCATTCCAGGAACAGATCCAGCTGGTTGTCTTTCAAATCCTATCACTATATTACATTTAAGTTTAGGTACAAAACGGGTCACTCTGGACTAATGTCAATTCACTGTGAAATAGAGGGGAGTAAATAACATTAGCAAAAATCTTCAAGAAGCAATCCACTTTTATGGTGCTTTTCAATCGGGAAAGCAAAATGGCCGTGTATTTATCAAAAGTAAATTGTTGACTCTGCCAGATGATGGCAGGAATATGATTAGTAAGAGTAAGAGTGTAATAATGACACATTCAGTTTTATATAAATGGTTGCCAATAGTTCCATGTGATGTGCTGATATATTTACATTTTATTTTTAATTAAACTGTTCACTGCTCATTGCTGATGTTTTAACTGTTACAAATCAAATTCTTCTACATTTCAGATTTTACAATAAAGAGTTAGTGCCACAACACAGGATACATGATAAATGCTAGATCACTGGGAGATTCAATGCTTGGACCCCATTATTCAGTAGAGCTGTGTTTCCCAACTCCAGAAAGGGACACAGTAGGGACAGCACCGCCCCTGAAAGGAACGTCACTGATGATGCTTCAATTCAGGGAGGGGGCAGAGGCTGTGAGAGTGACTGCAACCTCTCCCTGATGATGTTTCATTTGAGTATCTCGGCATGCACTGGGATACTCAAAAGAGTCGTCATCAGACAGGAAATAGGAAAAAAATGCAAAAGCTGGTAGACACTTTACCTAGGTAATGGTACAGAAATTTTTAAAGCAAGCATATTAGAAAATAGCTTAGAATTAAAGGGCTAAAATGATACAAATTAGAAGAAAAATGCTTTGCCTTCGGACCACCCCTTTAACTTCAATTATTTGTGCACACTATTTTGTTGCTCAATAAGAAGGGGGCCTGCCAAATATATTTATTTGACATCAGGCGTGTCCAACACGCCTGATAATCCACTATATTTCCTATATTTTCTGTAATGTTTTCCATTATAACTTTGTTTATTAAGTCCTGTTGCTGGATTTTTAATTAGTCATGCCTCAAAAAGATAGAACGTTACAGTTCTAACAACCAGGACAGTGTTATATTTTTTTAACATACTGTACCTATTTTCAATGTGAAAGCACATCAATTAGCATTTTTTCATTTGCATATAAAAAATAACTAGTTTTGCAAAAATGATTTTTCTAGAGTTACCATTATACCATAAAGCACTTTAATGTCTGTCTCCCAATGTAGTTTTCCACAATGTCTTCTGTATCAGTATTCAGTCTTCTTTCTCCTTTTAGTGTGCTCCAATATTCTCCTTGATTTTATCAGGATGAGCCACAATGATTTGGATTTTGAGGAACATCCTGGAGCCTTTGGTGCCATAGTTCCTCACACATTGCTTTATGTGTTACGATTGCATAGGAACCCAAAGCGGCTCCAAACCAATTTTTTCTTACTACTGGGTATCTTGAGAAATTCTTTGCATTCCAAAATGTTATGTATCTCTGGTCCACAAAATATACCTGATTTGACCTTTGCCTTGGGCAATTTAAGAAAATATGATGAATACAGACCAAAATATAATAATTGTTGGGATACCAAGCCCACCAACAACTGAAAAAATCCAAAGGAATGGAAAAAAAAAAAGAAAAAAAAAAGACGGGCTTCTTAAAACTGCGCTGACCAGAAACACACCTTCCAAATTAAACACACTGCAACCGATGGGTTTAAATGAAATTAGTGATCTTTTTTAGATATATTTGGGGAATTATTTGAATAGCAATCTATGAGTATGGTTTTTAGGGTTAATAATTCTGAAACATTTCTGAAGTCGGTGTAGTCTCGAGGGTTAGTGCATGTGACTTGTATTATATTTTTGAGTCCGTTTGATGTGGCAGGTTCGATTCCACGTATTTTATATATTTTTTTAATTTTTGATATATTTTTTGGTATATTAAGGTTTGACGATATTGGTGAAATGTTATTGGATTTCAGAGCATTATAGCATGTATAAGCAGCTTTTTTTAACAATTGTTTTTAGATGATATGTGGGCGTTTTCACAGGAAATTATGTCAAAGGAAGGTGTATTTGTAATGATTTGTGTCTGTACATATATCTGAAACTTGTGATTATTCCTGAGGCCTTGATGAAGTGGCTGGTTTAAGCCACGAAACACATAGGCTCATTAAAGGATTTTTTCTGTTACCTCTGCTGCGGAATATGTGTTTCTGGTCAGCGCGGTTTAAAGAAGCCCGGCTTTTTTTTTTTTTTTCCATTCCTTTGGATTTTTTAATTTATTGCCAGCGGGACACCAGTGACGACCGGATATCTAGGAGTGATTCCCAGTTTGTTGTGACTCACACAACTATAGCAGGTGAGTCTAACTGATTGGGGATTTCATTGCGGTTTCTTAATAGACGATACACCCTATGTGCGCTTCCTATTTTTGTTTAAGCCCACCAACAGACATATTAGGATAATATAGGCACCCTAACGGACACTCCTAAATCAAATCATGAAAACCAAAGGACCGCAAAGGAGTAAAGAGTCCATAATAATATAAAAATGTATAGATTTTATTAAACATATATCTTATTGAGAATACAAACAATAGTACACTACAGGATCAGGTAGTGATGGCCAAGGTCACTTTATAAAAAATGTACAAAATGCTGCAGTGCTACAACAGATCATGGACATAAACACAGGGTATATGTAGAGATCCTTATTTCACCATAATGTCTATTGCATGTGCGGTCGCACCTTGATAAAGTGCAGCGAAACGCACGTTGGTGGCGGCGGGCTCGGGTCCAGGCTGACACAATATGGGTAAGCACTTTGCATGGTATTTTCTTTGCACATTCAATAGACATTATGGTAAAATAAGGATCTCTACATATACCCTGTGTTTGTGTCGATGATCTGTTGTAGCACTGCAGCGCTTTGTACATTTTCTATAAAGTGACTTTGGCCATCACTACCAGATCCTGTAGTGTACTATTGTTTGTATTCTTATTTATATGATATATGTTTAATAAAATCTATACATTTTTATATTATTATGGATTCTTTACTCCTTTGCGGTCCTTTGGTTTTCACAATTTAGGAAAATATGTCTTGAAGACTTCAAGGCTGCCAACTTCTTATCCTGAATTCTGGGGAACTTCTGTATAAGTGCCAGTTGGTGCATCGGTGGCATTGGCACCTTCTTAGGGTCTTCTATTGGCTACTATTTTTGCTCCACCTCACAGAGAAATCTGAAAATTGTCGAGATTCCCCTTCTAGCAGTATGCCCTGATGTTCCTTAAGTCCCAAAAGCAACAAATATAGGGAAATAGCAGGATTCCAACTATTTTAGTGATTTCCAAGTTGTACACATCAATTTTGATTCCTATCTTGTTTATTCTTTACTTCATATGAACAAAGATGGAAATGTGCCCATTTTACACTTAAAAATAGCTACTGTCAAGGCCCCGGTCCCCACTTGCCTCGCTGTGCGCACCTCCCAGCACGCTCCTGCTCCCTGGCACGTCCCCGCGCCCGGCCTCCGGCTCCCTCGGCGTCGGGCACCTGCGCACTGCCTTACTCCTGGCGTGCAGCCTCCTGGGTAGAGTGACGCGCTGGCCCCGCCTCCAACATGGCGGCACCCATCTCTACTTATGCTCGGCATCTGGACCGGTAAGACGCCTGTCTATCAAATGTAGTGATGCTGTCTCGTTGTGGCGTTCTGTGTTCCAGGCCCCTTCATCCTTGCCACTGCCTGCGCTGTGCTCAGTGTCTCTGGTTCCCTGGTCCATGTCTCGCCCTGCGCTGTCTCTGTCGTCTCCCCTTCTGTACTCAGTCATATCGTGCCCTCCTTGGGTCCCTACACCTTCTTTGTCCTGCTCCTTCCGTCTTCTCGTCCTACCCTCATACCTTCCCTGTTGTCTGCATTGCTTCCCGCATAGTGTATTATTTGTGCTTCCTCTCTATTGCAGCCTCCAGTCTCTGTCGCCCCTTGGCTCTCCGATCCTGTGCCCTGCCCAAGGTCTCTGTGTTCTCCGGTGCTTAACTGTACGGATATGTCTGTGTCTCCTTACCAGTCCATAGTCCCAGTCGTCCCTTTGGTTCCGGCTGTCGCGGTTCTATCCCCTGGGGGTCTGTCCCTAACACTCCCTGAATAGGGGGTGGTTCTCACCTGAGCGCTCGCCCTCGGGGGCTCTGGAGCCGTAACCCAGAGGGTCCACTTCCGGGTTTTCTTTACTTTCCTTTGTGCAACAGCAAACCGTAACAGCATAGACAGGCCATGGATCCCGCTGGAGCCACGGCTGCCCAAAAAGAGTTTTCCTTCTGGAGAACCAGACACGCATGATGTACTTTATGAAAACTATGGACTCGCATCTCTCCGCTCTCCAATCCTCTGATCTTGGTAATGCCGCCCAGTTGGCTGGCTTACAACAGGAATTGGCTCAGCAGAGTGACACCCAGTCACATATCCTCAGCTACATGGCTTCGGTGGATGATAGGTTGCTTTCCTTGCACTCGGCCGCCTCTGCTCCTCCTGCTGCGGGTTCTCATCCCCCTCCGCGTTTGGCCAAACCACCCCGGTATAGCAGTGATGCCAAATTGTACCGGGGCTTTATAAATCAGTTCCGCCTACATTTTGAACTGCTGCCCCAGCAGTACCCCACAGACCGAGCCAAAGTGGCCTTCATCATCTCTCATCTGGAGGGGGGACGCTTTGGCTTGGGTCAATCCCCTCTGGGAGCGTGATGACCCTGTAGTTACCCAGTTATCCGTTTTTCTTGACACTTTCCGTCGGGTTTTTGACAAACCGGGTCGTTTAGCCTCCACCACTGAGGCTTTGTTTAACCTTTGCCAAGGTTCTCTAACCATGGGCAAGTACGCCATACAGTTCAGGACCCTGTCCTCTGACTTAGGTTGGAATAACGAGGCCTTGGTTGGCGCCTTCTGGCGAGACCTCTAGAGTCGTATAAAAGATGAGCTCGCTGGTCGTGACACCCCAACAGCTCTGGAGGATTTGATCTCTCTAGCCACTCGGATATATCTCCGGGTTTCAAGAACGGGCAAGGGAGAGAAGGGTCTCTCGTCCATTATCTTCTGTTCGCAGACCACCCAGTCCCCGACCTAGGAGCCTCTCCTCACCCTCGGCACCCGAACCTATGCAGGTGGACCGCCTGAAGCTCTCTGACCAGCGCCGTAGGGAGAGAAGCCTCCAGGGTCTGTGTTTCTACTGCGGTAGCGGTTCCCATTTGCTCCGAACTTGTCCGGATCGTCCGGAAAACTCCATCACCTAGGCCAGGTAAGAGAGGTGTCATGATCTCAGTGCGGGTTTGACTCGCACACGTGGGGTTAATGTCTGGAACCAGTGCTGATAACTGGCATTTCTGGGGTTAAAGGTTGTGATCCCGGTGCAGGCTTACCTGCACACCTGGGGCTATGATTGTGGCCTCTCCCTGGTTCTGGGGGAGGCTTCTTATAGCCTCAGGACGCTCCCATCCCCGTCAGTTATACTTTCGCCCTTGGCATTGTGTGGTGACCCCTGAGTGTGTTTGTGCTGTGTTCTGGTTACTTGATTCTCTGTGTATGACTCGGTCTGTTCTCTGGATATCGCTTTGGATTCTGCCTGGTACCTTATATGTCTGTTTGGTTTTGATCTCTGCTTGGCCCTGATTATCCGCTCTGTCTCATCCCTGGTACTGTACTGTGATCCTGTGCATGACCTTTGGCTTTGTCTGACCTCCTGTCTGTTTGTCCCTCCTGTACTTCGTTTGCCCGTACTGTTGTGACCTCCATTTTGCCTGACTCTGAGTTGTTGTATGGTGTCCTGTCATATCTGAAAGCAGGACGCTAAGCCACGCCCCTTGCAGTCACATGACCATAGGTCCTGTGCAAGCTTGCTCATTTTCAGTGTCCGCAGGTCCCGTGCCTCTTTACTTTCCAGCGCTGACTGGACCCTGACACTATTAGCTTGAAGCACGCTTTGTCACCTCTGCTGCCCTGCTCCCCAGGTAACTCTTAGCACTGCTTCTGTACTCAGGACACATACACTGGCTCTATGAGCAAGTGTAGTGCGGTGTCTCTGACATTATAACTGACCGTTTCAGTTTTTTTTTTTTTTCTGAAGGAAAAAAAAAAAAAAGTGTGTGTTATCCTCATGGATCCCATACAAGCCTTGTCTGATCAGGTCAAGCACCTGACCCAAATGTTCCATAAGCTCAATGTGGAACAACGCACGATAGCCCAGACCCAGCAACAGTTGGTGGTTACTGTGCAGGGGGCTGTCGATGCAGGGGCTTCTGGGGGTAGGGATGTGTCATTAGCATCCCCCGAATCTCTGGTCAAATTACCAGACCTTTTCTCAGGGGATAAAAAGGAGTTCAGGTCTTTCAGAGAAGGATGCAAGCTTTTTTTTCTCTAAGGCCCCGCTCCTCCGGGGATGAGTTCCAGAGGGTGGGGGTCTTTATTTCCCTACTTCGGGGGGCTCCGCAAGCATGGGCTTTCTCTCTGTCTTCCTCTGCTCCTGAGCGTATGTCAGTGAACGCATTCTTTGAGGCCCTCGGGCACATTTATGATGAACCTGACCGAGTGCGATTGGCAGAGGACATGTTGATGAGTGTCTGTGAGGGTAAACACTCAGCTGAGTGGTTTTGTTCTGAATTCCACCGCTGGGCAGCAGAGGTCTCTTGGAGCGACGCCGCACTCCGAGGACTCTTTCGCAGAGGCTTGTCAGAGCGGCTGCAGGATGCCTTGGCGTTACATCCCCCACCTAACTCTCTCGAGAACGCCATTACCCAGGCCGTCCGGATGGACCGCAGGCTGCGGGCCAGAGGGGTGATGCAGGTGGATACTCCATTATTCCCCAGTGGAAAAGAGACTGCCCCTGAGCCCATGGATGTAGGCGCCCTCTCCCTGAAGGATACGGAGAGGAAACGCCGGAAGGACAAGCAGTTATGCTTTTACTGCGGTAAAACGGGACATTGGAAAAGGGAGTGCCCGAATTGCCCGTCTTCAAACCCGGTCGGCGAGAAACGACTAGGTCTGGGTAGTCAACGGGGAGGCTGCTCAGACCCTCAGGTACCATTTTCCTCGTTTTCTAAAGTAGTACTGCCTGTGGAACTCTTTGTGGATGGTAGTTCTTTTTCCTCTACAGCCTTCGTGGACTGCGGATCATCCATTAATCTTATTGACTCCCAATTGGTCACACACTGCAAGATAGGGACAGTTAGTCTCAAGGTTCCGATCAAGGTGATGGCCATTGACTCATCTCCCCTCACTAAGGAGGGAATTCGCTTTATGTCTGATGTGTTTTCACTCAGAGTGGGCGCTACACATGTGGAAAACATAAGTTGTTTTGTGCTGGACAATCTACCTGCAGGGTTGGTGTTGGGCATGCCCTGGTTACAACACCATAACCCAGTTATTAACTGGAAAACGGGGGAGATTGTACAATGGGGGTTTAATGATTTTGAGTTATGTGATAAATCCGCACTGCTGGTTGAACCTGTTAAATCTGTGTCTGTATCATCTGTCGAGCTGGAAGGTATTCCGGAATGCCTGAAGGACTTCGAAGATGTATTCTCCGAAAGAGAGGCCGAGACATTACCGCCACATAGACCCTTTGACTGCACTATTGAGCTGGTCCCGGGGGCTAAATTACCCAAAGCCCGTCTGTTTAATTTGTCCGGTCCTGAGCGCTTGGTTATGAAGGAGTACATTACTGAAAGTCTGCGCAAAGGACACATACGTCCTTCAGTCTCACCTGTGGTGGCAGGTTTCTTTTTTGTAAAGAAAAAAGATGGCGGGTTACGTCCCTGTCTAGACTTCCGGGAGCTTAATCAAATTACTGTATGGAATACGTACCCCCTTCCGTTGATTCCCGATTTATGTAACGAACTATCAGGGGCAAAGTGGTTTTCTAAACTGGACCTTCGGGGGGCATATAACTTGATAAGGGTCCGAGAGGGGGATGAATGGAAAACCGCGTTCTTCACGACCGAGGGACTATTTGAAAATTTAGTCATGCCGTTTGGTCTTACCAACGTCCCTGCCATATTTCAGAATTTCATCAACGTGGTATTCTCGGATCTCATTGGTCGTTTTGTCGTTATCTACTTAGATGATATTTTGATATATTCCCCCGACAAGTATTCTCATTTGGAACATGTACGAACTGTGCTCCAAAGGCTGAGAGAAAATCATTTGTATGCCAAATTAGAGAAATGTATATTCTGCGTACAAGAGTTGTCCTTTTTGGGGTTAATTGTATCTGGTGAGGGTTTTCGCATGGACCCCAAGAAGGTGCTGGCCATTGCGGATTGGGTGCAACCCCGAGATCTTAAGGGTCTTCAGCGCTTCTTGGGGTTCGCCAATTATTACCGCAAATTTATCCGGGGGTTTTCGCAGGTGGTCAAACCTCTCACGGATCTAACATGCAAAGGTGCGGATGTGAGAAATTGGTCCTCGCTCGCAAAAGAGGCCTTTGCAACGCTGAAAAAATATTTTATGTCTGCTCCTGTATTAGTGCAGCCAGATCCGTCCAAACCATTCTTCGTGGAAGTGCACGCCTCTGAGGTGGGGGTAGGGGTGGTGTTGTCCCAAGGGCCTGCCACTCTAACCAACCTCAGGCCATGTGCTTTCTTTTCCAAGAAGTTCTCTGCTGCGGAAAGAAATTACGATGTAGGCAATAGAGAGCTTCTTGCGGTCAAATTGACGTTTGAAGAATGGAGGCACTTTTTGGAGGGGGCCAGTCACCCGGTTACGGTGATCACGGATCACAAAAATTTGTCGTACATTGAGTCTGCTAAAAGACTAACGCCCAGACAGGCCCGTTGGTCACTCTTTTTTTCCCGTTTTCAGTTTACGATTACATTTCGTCCAGGGTCTAAGAATGTCAAGGCTGACGCCTTATCAAGCAGTTTTCAGCCGGTGTCGCCCCCTGAGCCACCGTCCTCCATTCTTCACCCTGGGGTTGTGATAGCAGAGGTCTCATCTGAATTGGAACGGGAGATTCAGGGGGCCCAGTCGCAGGCCTCAGCGGCCAAGCCGGAGGGGAAGTTAGTTGTCCCAGAGCAACTTCGCCTGAAACTCTTGCAGGAGTTCCATGAATCCAAGCTGAGTGCTCACCCAGGTATTTCAGCCACACGTCTGGTGGTGGCTAGGATCTTTCGGTGGCCCACCCTTGATTCGGACATAAAAAAATTCATTGCTGGTTGTGGGGTCTGCGCTCGTTCTAAAAGCTCTCATAGCCGGCCGGCAGGGGAGCTGATACCCTTGGCAGTGCCCGAAAGGCCATGGATTCACTTATCCATGGATTTTGTTACCAATCTCCCTCCATCTAAGGGTAATACAGTGGTATGGGTAGTGGTGGACAGGTTTGCTAAGCAGGCTCATTTCGTACCCCTGTCCGCACTACCGTCAGCTGAGACGTTGTCCAGGTTGTTTGTGCAGCATGTGATCCGGTTGCATGGGGTACCCCTGAATGTGGTGTCTGATCGTGGTGTGCAGTTTGTGGCTATGTTTTGGCGTGCTTTCTGCAAAAAATTAGGTATGTCTCTGTCCTTTTCGTCTGCATACCATCCTGAGAGCAATGGGCAGACGGAGCGCACTAACCAGTCCCTGGAACAGATCCTCAGGTGTCTAACCTCTGCTAGACAGAATGACTGGTGCGATGCACTGCCGTTGGCTGAATTTGCCTTCAATAGTCGGGTGAGTCAATCCACTGGTAGGTCCCCTTTCTTGATTAACTATGGGTTCAGTCCTCATTTTGGTGAGTTTTTTCGTCTGGATTCGGGGTGTCCCGGGGCTGAGGACTCTGTTCAGCGGTTAAAAGATACATGGGCAGAAGTCCAGCGGCGTATATCTAGGTCTCAAGGCAGGTATAAGTTTTTCGCGGACAGGAAACGAACACCTAGTCCCATGTTTCGGGTGGGAGAGAAAGTTTGGCTCTCCACGCGAAACATTAAGTTAAAGATTCCGTCAGCCAAGTTGGGACCCAAATTCATTGGCCCGTACAAGATTGTGGAAAAAGTCAATCCAGTGGCGTATAGGCTGTGCCTTCCACCCTCTTTCAAGATCCCTAACGTCTTCCACAAATCTCTACTGAAACCTTTTGAAGCAGTCCGGGGAGACTCCGAGTCTGCTGCTCCTCCTGTTTTGGTCGAGGGGCAGGTGGAGTACGAGGTTGGTCATATCGTAGATTCCAGGTTGGTACGGCGGTCGGTACAGTACCTGGTTCATTGGAAGGGGTATGGACCGGAGGACAGGTCCTGGGTACCGGCCCGGTTGATGCATGCTGATCGCCTGGTGCGGGCTTTCCATGCTAAGTACCCGGGCAAGCCTGGGGGTCCAGAGGCCCCCCGTTGAGAGGGGGGTACTGTCATGATCTCAGTGCGGGTTTGACTCGCACACGTGGGGTTAATGTCTGGAACCAGTGCTGATGACTGGCATTTCTGGGGTTAAAGGTTGTGATCCCAGTGCAGGCTTACCCGCACACCTGGGGCTATGATTGTGGCCTCTCCCTGGTTCTGGGGGAGGTTTCTTATAGCCTCAGGATGCTCCCATCCCCGTCAGTTATACTTTCGCTCTTGGCATTGTGTGGTGACCCCTGAGTGTGTTTGTGCTGTGTTCTGGTTACTTGATTCTCTGTGTATGACTCGGTCTGTTCTCTGGATATCGCTTTGGATTCTGCCTGGTACCTTATGTGTCTGTTTGGTTTTGATCTCTGCTTGGCCCTGATTATCCGCTCTGTCTCATCCCTGGTACTGTACTGTGATCCTGTGTATGACCTTTGGCTTTGTCTGACCTCCCGTCTGTTTGTCCCTCCTGTACTTCGTTTGCCCGTACTGTTGTGACCTCCGTTTTGCCTGACTCTGAGTTGTTGTATGGTGTCCTGTCATATCTGAAAGCAGGACGCTAAGCCACGCCCCCTTGCAGTCACACGACCATAGGTCCTGTGCAAGCTTGCTCATTTTCAGTGTCCGCAGGTCCCGTGCCTCTTTACTTTCCAGCGCTGACTGGACCCTGACACTATTAGCTTGAAGCACGCTTTGTCACCTCTGCTGCCCTGCTCCCCAGGTAACTCTTAGCACTGCTTCTGTACTCAGGACACGTGCACTGGCTCTATGAGCCAGTGTAGTGCGGTGTCTCTGACAAGAGGCCTCCCTAAGTACATGTGATACCTCTCTACCCCTCATTCTGTCTGTCCTCTTGCATGTTGGTGGGAAGCGGGCTTCTCTAGTGGCCTATGTGGACTCGGGTGCCGCTGGGAATTTTATTAGGCTGGAGGAAGTTAACAAATTTTCTGTTCCCGTGAGGGCCTTGGAGAATCCTCAAGTTCTCGCCTCCGTGGATGGTTGACTCCTGCTAGAGACAGTTACTCTCGTCATGAGGTAGAGTTGCAAGTAGGGGCTCTGAACAAAGAGAAAATCACGTTTTATGTTTTAGCAGGTATTTCCCATCTAATCTTGCTCGGTCTTCCTTGGCTGCAGCCCCTCGAGCCCACCTTAGATTGGTATATTGGCAACGTCTTGCGCTGGGGGGAGTCTTGTTGGGCTCGGTGTCTGCTGTCGGTGCGTCCCGTAGGTACCCCTCGCTCTTCACTTGTTCCGTCTGGATTGCTGTCGGCTTCCTGTGATTTTTTTGGATGTTTTTGACAAGAAAGAAGCTGAGACTCTTCCTCCGCACCGTCCCTATGACTGCCCCATTGAGCTTGTTCCAGGTACCACTCCGCCTCGTGGAAGGATTTATCCTCTCTCCTCGGCAGAGACCAAAGCCATGTCTGAATACATCCAAGACAACCTGGCAAGAGGCTTCATTCGAAAGTCTTCGTCCACTGCAGGAGCAGGCTTCTCTTTCGTAAAGAAGAAAGATGGGTCGCTGCACCCGTGCATCAATTAACGTGGCCTGAATCGCATCACGGTGAAGAATAAATATCCACTGCCACTTATCTCTGAGCTTTTTGATCGCTTGAAGGGAGCACATGTATTTACTAAGCTTGATTTACGAGGGCCCTATAATCTGGCTCGTATACGCTCTGGGGACGAGTGGAAGACTGCGTTCAACACACGAGATGGGCACTACGAGTATTTGGTTATGCCCTTTGGGCTCTGAAACGCACCTGCAGTATTCCAGGAACTTGTTAATGATGTCTTTCGAGAGCTCCTCTACTCCTGTGTCGTAGTCTACCTGGACGACATCTTAGTCTTCCCCCCTGATCTGGCCACACATCGCCGAGACGTTTGCCAAGTCCTCCAACGTCTCAGAGAGAACCACCTTTTTGCCAAGTTGGAGAAATGCCTCTTTGAGCAAACTTCATTGCCTTTTCTTAATTACATCGTCTCGAACTCGGGGTTAGAGATGGAGCCTGAGAAAGTCTCGGCAGTTCTCAATTGGCCACGTCCCCTCGGAGTTAAGGCAATTCAGCGGTTTTTAGGTTTTGCCAATTATTATAGGCAATTTATCCCTCACTTCTCTTCATTGACTAAACCCATCTCAGCTCTTGTCCGCAAAGGAGCCGATCCCAATCATTGGCCCTCTGATGCAGAAGCTGCCTTTGAGGCCCTGAAACAAGAGTTCGCTAAGTCTCCTGTACTCCATCGCCCGGATGCCAGCAGGCCATTCATCCTCGAGGTTGACGCATCCTCGGTGGGAGCTGGAGCAGTTCTTCTGCAGAAATCTTCCTCTGGCCGTGTTCTCACTTGCGGATTCTTTTCTAAGGCCTTCTCCGCTCCAGAGCGTAACTATGTCGTTGGAGACAGAGAACTCTTGGCCATAAAATGGCTCTTGAAGAATGGTGCCATCTTCTCAAGGGTTCCATCCATCCGTTCATCATTTTTATGGATCACAAGAATTTGGACTACCTTCAGTCCGCCCTAAGGCTCAACCCACGGCAGGCCAGATGGTCACTGTTTTTCGAACGCTTTGACTTCGAACTCCACTTCTGACCCGGGGATAAGAACATCAAGGTGGATGCCCTATCACGGTCATTCCTGTCAGTCGATAAGGAGGAGGTTCCAGCCCATCTCATCGACCCCACCAAGATCCTTACCGTAGCCCCATTAAGCTTGGTCTCCCCACCATCTGGTAACAGAGGTAAGACCTTTGTTCGGAGTGGAGATAGACTAAAGGTTCTACGCTGGAGTCACTCATCAAAGTTTTCTGGACATTCTGGAGTTAAAAAGACTCTCTCGCTTGTCTCCCACCATTATTGGTGGCCTTTGCTTTGCAAAGACGTCCAGGATTTCATCACTTCCTGCCCTTGTGCCCGAAACAAGGTCCCTCGACACCCTCCCTCGGGACTCCTACTTCCGTTACCTGTGCCTGCCAACCCATGAACTCATATTGCTATGGATTTCGTCACCGATTTGCCTCCTTCGATGAACGGTGATATTGGTGGTCATGGATCGATTTACCAAAATGGCCCACTTCATCGCTATGCCTGGTCTGCCTACTGCTCCCGAGTTGGCGAAGATCTTTCTGCTTCACGTCTTCGCCTCCATGGTTTCCCTCAGCATATTGTCTCGGATCGAGGTGTCCAGTTTACCTCCCGTTTTTGGTGAGCTCTCTGCAGATTGCTGAAGATAACTCTGGATTTTTTCTCAGCCTATCACCCTCAGTCAAATGGTCAAGTCGAGCGGGTCAACCAGGCACAGATATCTTACCTTCGGCATTTTTCCAATGCTCATCAAGATGATTGGGTCTCTCTTCTTCCTTGGGCAGAATTCGCCTATAACAACCATCCAAGTGAAGCCTCCTCCAAATCTCCCTTTTTTTGTGGTTTTTGGTCAACACCCTGGCATTTCCCTTCCTGTGTCCCCTACCTCGGTTGTACCGGCAGCGGACACCTTGTCTGTGGTCTTCTCTCAGATTTGGAGGGAGACCATAGTAGCCCTTGAAAGTGCCAGCCTCAGAATGAAGAGGTATGCCGACAAAAACGTCTAGATGCTCCTCCGTATCACCCAGGGGATAGGGTTTGGTTAGCTTCTCGGCATATCAGGTTGAAAATCCCCTCCTACAAGTTAGGTCCACATTACATTGGTCCCTTTGAGGTCTTAAGTCGCATCAACGACGTGGCCTACAAGCTGAGATTACCTGCCTCACTAAAGATTCCCAATACCTTTCATGTATCTCTCCTCAAACCGGCAGTATTTAACCACTTCCACTCTGCGCCTTCCCAAACCTCCCAACCTTGTAGCTCGGATAACATCTTTGAGGTATGGGATATATTGGCGATGAGGACAGTTAAAGGAAAAACTTTGTTTTCGGTTGATTGGAAGGGTTTTGGTCCCGAGGAGAGATCATGGGAACCCCAGGAGAATATTGATGCTCTTCACATTATGAGATGGTTTCTCACCAGTGTTAGGAGGAGGGGGTGTAAAGGTGGTACTGTTATGGCCCCGGTCCCCACTTGCCTTGCTGCGCGCACCTCCCGGCTCGCTCCTGCTCCCCGGCACATCCCCGCGCCCGGCCTCCGGCTCCCTCGGCGTCGGGCACCTGCACATTGCCTTACTCCTGGAGCGCAGCCTCCTGGGTAGAGTGACATTCTGGCCCCGCCTCCAACACGGCGGCACCCATCTCTACTTATGCATGGCGTCTGGACCGGTAAGACGCCTGTCTATCAAATGCGGTGACGCTGTCTCGTGGCGGCGTTCTCTGTGTTCCAGGCCCCTTCATCCTTGCCACTGCCTGCGCTGTGCTCAGTGTCTCTGGTTCCCTGGTCCATGTCTCGCCCTGCGCTGTCTCTGTCTTCTCCCCTTCTGTACTCAGCCATACCGTGCCCTCCTTGGGTCCCTACACCTTCTTTGTCCTGCTCCTTCTGTCTTCTCGTCCTACCCTCATACCTTCCGTGTTGTCTGCCTTGCTTCCCACCTAGTGTATTATTTGTGCTTCCTCTCTATTGTAGCCTCCAGGCTCTGTTGCCCTCGGCTCTCCGGTCCTGTGCCCTGCCCAAGGTCTCTGTGTTCTCCAGTGCTTAACTGTACGGATACGTCTGTGCCTCCTTACCAGTCCATAGCCCCAGTCGTCCCTTTGGTTCCGGCTGTCGCAGTTCTATCCCCTGGGGGTCTGTCCCTAACACTCCCTGTATAGGGGGTGGTTCTCACCTGGGCGCTCGCCCTCGGGGGCTCTGGAAACGTAACCCAGAGGGTCCACTTCCGGGTTTTCTTTACTTTCCTTTGTGCAACAGCAAACCATAACAGCTACATTTCAGCAATTTACTATCTTGGATTTAAAAACTAAATTTTATTGTGATTAATAGCAATTTTGTACACTTTTGAGGCATAGTTGTTTTGAGGCATACATAATTGGGAAATAACACTTTTTTGCAATGAAAAATAAAATACGACCCGGTTGGAGAAGAATTTATGCATAAAGATAGTTTACCTAGTTATTATGTTTAGTTATGAATATTATGTAATAATGCATGGGGTGCTGGATATGATTTCTGTATTTTGATTACACATTTATCAGCATTTAGCTGTGAAGCTCCTGTCATTGTCAAAAAGAGGATCTATGGAGGGATTCATACCCTGTATGAGCGGAGACAGAGAGACATACATTTGCATACATATTAGAAGAATGCAATGTCCTTGTAACTGAGGATTGATCAATGTTTCACATTTTGTTTTGATATTTATAATTTCACTTCATATAAAATTAGCTATATTAAGCAAAAATTGCATACATTCATTATCTTAAGTTTGCATATATTACTCTATCAAAATCTCAGTAGTATCATCACACCTAAGGCTGATACATCTATTTATAATTAAGCTTGCTTGAAACCCAAAGATGAATAAACCTTTTGGCATTTAATTAGAAGACAGGCTGGTAGCAGATCTCTGGGCGCCAATTCTTACTAGGTAATTCAGAGTTACTTGACTGACAGTATTCGCAAGTAAAGTTTTACAACTTCAAAAACAAATCAGTTTGGGAAGCCAAGTGAAGTATTTTTCTAGATAAGATAAAACAGTTTTATGAACAAGCTTTCTTGGAGAAAATACCAGGCTGTGTAATACATAATCATATGACCTTGTTGGAATCATTTGTTAAATTTAGTTTTTACTAGTGATGAGCGAGCAATAAAATGCTCAGGTGCTCATTGCTTGGGCAAGTTGGAATACTTGGGTACTTGACCCGAGCAACGAGCCCAATGTAAGTCTATGGGAAAACCGAGTATCTTTACCGCAACCCCCCGGGGGTCCTTTTAGGGTCTAAAAACATCTGAAAATGATGGAAAACAGTGCCCAAATGCCATGGGATCATCATGGGGAATACTCCTGGAAGTATTTCTGGCTCCCAAGTGACAGCTGTGAGCAATGTTGTAAGAATCTTACGCCATTTTTACAGACGCGCCAAAAAACATACAAAAACGAAACCAAAATGGATTTTCCTGGGAAATATGTTAAGGAACGTCCTTTCCAGTGTAATGACTTTTATATAAGGCAAAATAATTTAACCTAAAACAAAAATGTTCCTCCACCACTTGGGCTACGTTCGTACACAGCGCTTTTGATGCATTTTTCAACTTTAGCATTGCTTTCAACCAAGATAAATGCTTTCACTGGGAAATGTCATTTTAACAGTTTACAACCTTCTTTGGCCATGTGGTGTGTGACCCATCATCAGACACATCCTGTTTCATTTATGAAGGAGGGACTCTGAAAGTCACAAAGTCTAATTTTTAGAGGGCCAGCAGTCGGCCCTCACTGTTCTTAGAGTGCCATCAGTCGGCTATGCTTTGTTGTTCCCATTATTAAACATTGGGTCTCTTATACTGTTATTGAATATGCAGTGAGTGGCAGGGCTGCCGAAAATTTGGCCACACCCCAACAACCAATTGAACAGACGTCATAAATGACCACGTGCAACCATAGTTCCCAGTATTCATTTGGTACTCCCATACTGTTTGCCTATGCATTGAATGCAAGGCCTGCCCTACACCAAAGTTACATGCACCCCAATAAGCCTTTGTAGCCACGTACTGGATGGCCACATGCAAACCAAGTTCACATTATTCATTTGGTACTCCCATACTGTTTGCTTATGCAATGAATGCAAGGCCTGCCCTGCACCAAACTTATATGCACCCCAATAAGCCTTTGAAGCCACGTACTGGATGGCCACATGAAAACCCACTTCACATTATTCATTTGGTACTCCCATACTCTTTGCTTATGCTTTGAAAGCAAGGCCTGCCCTGCACCAAAGTTACATGCACCCCAATAAGCCTTTGAAGCCACATACTGGATGGCCACATGCAACCATAGTTCCCAGTATTCATTTGGTACTCCCATACTATTTGCTTATCCATTGAATTCAAGGCCTGCCCTGCACCAAAGTTACACGCACCACAATAAGTCTTTGAAGCCACGTACTGGATGGCCACATGAAAACCAAGTTCACATTATTCATTTTGTACTCCCATACTGTTTGCTTATGCATTGAAAGCAAGGCCTGCCCTGCACCAAAGTTACATGCACCCCAATAAGTCTTTGAAGCCACATACTGGATGGCCACATGCAACCAAAGTTCCCATTATTATGATTTTTTACAGTCACCTAAAGTTTGCCCATGGAGTGAATACATGACCTGCCCAAAATTTGCACACACTCCAATCCCCCAAGAAGAAATGTGGAGGATGGCCTCCGAAAAATGTTTTCCCAGTTAAAATGAGGGGGTCTTCTATACTTGTAATGCCCATACACTAAGTTTATGTGCTGACAAACATTTCCCCCTGGGGGGTAAATAAATTTTCTAGGCTTAGTTAGTGTTTCACACTGTACAAATGTAATCCAAAACAGTTCAATCGAAGGCAATACTTATTGCCCTGCGGCTGAAGCATTTTGTGATATCTGTCATCTGAAGACAGAGAGAAATGCTGATGGGAAAGAGATCACGGTAAAAGAGATCTACAGTAAATACTGAGATGAGTACAGAGGAATGCTGGGAGGACACAGATTGTGCTTTTCTATCTACTTCATGTGCATATAAAATTTGTTATGCAATGCTAGTAATTTAAAAAAGTTACTCTACTGTTGGCAGGGCGCAGTGCCATATCATGACTATCTAGTTGCTCTTCCTGTCCAACTCTATGATTTTTTTTAAATTGATATATATTGGAACTTCTCATTGGTGGGGAGACACAAGAAACGATAAGCGAACTCTCCAGAGACCACGAACACCCCTTTGCAAACAATAACGTGGCTGTTGCAGCACAGAATACATTCACCCTGGTGTTTTAGTGGAGGATGTCCTCTAGGGTGTTTCATTTTGTATGCTAAAAATTAAAATGTCAAATTTTTGCAGACTTTGCTTACGCCCCGAGTCTCACTAATGTAAAAAGTATATATGCCAAATTTCAAGACGATCGAACAATATTTAGAGGTTGCACACTTTTATCAGTTTAATAAAAGTACGCAAAAAACAGATTTTCAATGTTAAGTATTTTTTATCAGAAATTCAAACAATTAAAAACTTAGAATAATAGTGACAATAAACAGTAACATTGATAGGCAGTATCATACGTAGTAAATGATTTACACTAATGTGCTGTGAAAGATGCAACTCCTTCTTTTGTTTGCTTGGTGACAGCTTTTCTATGATACTCGACAACTCTTAACAAGAACTGTTTCTGTTGTTCATCTCTGATTGAATTATTACATTTCTTTATCAGAGCAATGCCCCTTTCTGCAGTGTCATTCACCATCTTAAGGCTGTGTGCACACGTAAGCGTTTTTTTCACGTCTTTTAAGCGTTTTTACCGGTATAAACGCTTTAAAAGCGGTTAAAAGAAGCATCCCATTAATTTTAATGAATTCTGCACTTTTGTGCATATTGATGCATTTTTTCCGTGAAAAAAATGCATCGCGGTAAAAAATGCAGCATGCTCATTAATTTTGCGGAAAAATCCACATGACTAACTATTTTCTATGAGGCTGGGGACGCTCCGGAAAAAAACGTATAAAAAAGTGCGTTTTTTATGTAAACATGCGCGTTTTCTGGGAAGGAGTCCAGTTTTCAGTCAGGAATTTTCTGCCTATGTGGGTGCATAGCCTAAGAGAATTGATGAAGCTTCTTAGTGTATCACTGCAATATTCCTCTACGTCGTGGATCCCAAATAATTCAAAGAATGTCTTTGTCTTACTTGTAACAAAATTGCTGAGGTCTTTTCTTTCAAAAACTACCAACCGTTTCAGTTCCTTTTTCTTTTCAGGTTTCAGTCTTAAATTTTCAAACATCTTATCCTTCTCGGCCTGACCGATACATTCATCCAAAAATGCCAATTCTGTTAGTTTCTGACAGATACCAAATGTGTCTCTCAGGCTGGTTTCACACTTGCGTTTTTTTGCGCTGTATTTTAGCGCTAAAAAATGCATGCACTTTTTTCCCTATATTTTGCATGGGATGCGCTTATGTGCGCATACACATGCGTTTGTATGCGTTTTTACGTGCATGCGTTTTTTGTGGTGTGCGCTCGGGCGCATAAAATGCATCCTGTTGCATTTTTTGGGCGTCCGACTTGCCTCAAAAAAACGCATGCGCGCGCAATGCATTTTTTTACAGCAAGACACCCATTGTAAGTCTATGGGTGCGCATATGTGCGCATTGGCATGCTCATGTATGCTTTTTTTGCGCATGCGTTTTTTTGTTGACCATTGGTTAGACAATGGAAATTAGGGGTTTGGGTTAGAGTTAGGGTTAGTTAAGGGGGTTTAGGGTTAGGGTTAGGGTTTGGGTTAGTATGGTTTGGTTAAGGGTTAGGGTTTAGGGTTAGTTAGGGTTTAGGGTTAGGGTTTGGGTTAGGGTTAGTAGGGTTTGGTTAAGGGTTAGGGTTAGGGTTAGTAGGGTTTGGTTAAGCGTTAGGGTTAGTATGGTTTGATTAAGGGTTAGGGTTAGGGTATGGTTTGGTTAAGGGTTAGTAAAGTCATGGTTTGGGTTAGTGTGAGGCCAACTAATGTTGGAAAAAACGCAAACGCTGTAAAAACGCACTAAAAACGCATACAAATGCATAAAAACACTGCGTTTTTTTAATGCATGCGCATAAAAATGCTTGAAAAAAACGCAGCATTTGTATGCGTTTTTTCCATGCGCTTTTTTGTGGGAAAAACGCGCTGCAAAAAAAAGCAAGTGTGAAAGTAGCCTTAGCCACTGTGAGGGCCCGTTCTCTGACATCTTTATCTGGATAATATTGCAAAAGCTGTAGCATCTCCAAATCATTCTTTGGAGCCCACCGTCTTATACAACTGCCTCGTGCCAAAAGTGGACATATATCAGACAGACAAAACGTGCTGCTTTTCTTATTCCTTTCCATTCGGTATTACACATATGCAATTGTTTATTGACTAGCACAATTTTGATTACATATATGGCCTTTGCCATCCACCTTGCTTCAGTCAGAGCCCCTGGAACCTGAAATTCGAAATCGTTTTCATCCCAACCTCCAAGATATAGAAGTGATAGTTGTAATAGCTCTTTGTAATCTTCTCTTGGATGACTGCCATCTTTCAAGACATTTTTGAGGGAGTCCACCATTTTCACACGCTGTTCTTCATTTTCACCCGTAATTCTGCCAGAGACACACTGACTCTAATGCAATCCCCCTTTGTGTACTAGGACTTCTGTGTAACTTCTGCTTTTTATAGCACCTTTAAAAATCCAGTTTTTGTTTTTTTTTATTTCCTGCATCCTTGTTCAAAAAAAAGAAAATTGAAAAGATATGGAGAGGATAATAAAAACTGCTAAATGGGAACAAGAGTATGAATCTGTTTTAGGAAAGAAAAGAAAGGGGAAATTTTGATTATTCGACACCGAGGCCTTATTCAGATGGTCTGCCCTGCACTGAAGTCCCCCCCAAGTACATCATAAGGCTAGTAACCCAGGTATTAGGAAACCCCTTTTCTAGGTGGCAGGAGACATTTGTGTGCAGACTGTGGATTTTCTATATGCAGTATGATCTTTGTCATGCTGAGTTGTTACAAAATTTTGTCTAAAAAGTCACATTTTGTAAGAGGTAAAAACGTGCTGCAAAATCCACAGCAAAAATTGTGCCATGTCCAAATGTGGCATAAAAAGTGTCAATAAGAGGACTGTGTGATATATTGTCATTTTTCTGGCCTATGTAAAGTTGCTATAGTTTAAGATTTGCATGAAAAAAAACAATAAAAATATACAGTGGCATACAAAAGTTTGGGCACACCTGGTCAAAGTTACTGTTATTGTGAACAGTTAAGCAAGTTGAAGATGAAATGATCTCTAAAAGACCTAAAGTTAAAGATTTAGTCCGGAAAAAAATACTGTCATTTTTTTTTCATTTTAAATTGCAATGCAAAAGTTTGGGCACCCTTGGAGATTTGTGTGCTCAGAAAACTCTGGAGTTGTAGTACATTGTTCTGCTGTTCAGAGACATCTGCACTAATATGGCCTTCATGGAAGAATCATCACAAGAAAACCTTTCCTGCATCCTTGCCATGACAATCCTTGTGGATTTAGCAGCACACGAGAGTGTTTCTTTCATTTCCTTGCGATGGTAAATAAAAACTAAAAGCACTTGTTCCTTGGAAGGGAGTCAAGCTCCCAAAAATTCACCACCAGGCACCTTTTCAAGTAACCAAATTCCCTTTCTAGTACTCATTTTCAGTTTAACAACCTGCAAAACATAATCGAAACACAACATACACATTAGTGTGATGTCGATGATACATTTTCATGAATTTTCAGTACATTCAGATAAAAGTGATCAAAGTGTGCAACCCCTAAATATTAATCAATTTCACTAACATTTTTTACATGGATCTTTTAGATGACTTAGGCTAGTTTCACACTTGCTTTTTTTTGCAGCGCGTTTTTCCCGCAAAAAAACGCATTAAAAAAACGCATACAAATGCATACAAACGCTGCGTTTTTTTCCAGCATTTTAATGCGCATGCAGGAAAAAAACACAGCGTTTTTGCGCGTTTGTATGCGTTTTTTGTGCGTTTGCGTTTTTTTACAGATTTTGGAAAAACCCCACAAAAAAGAAAATACAACCATTCAACAACACACAAGACCAATGGGACTTCATTGTGGGTGTGGTATGTTAATATATATAGACCTTGTCTACAGTATTCTTCACATTTGCTTGATTCTTCTCGTGACCATGGATCTGCGCTGGAAGAGTTTTCACTTCAACTTGGATTTGGACATCGCGATGGCTCAGGCGTATGCAGTTGCTTGCCATGAACAAAGGAAGAGAGAGAGGCAGCGAAGACGGCGGCGTATGTGGATACATCCGATTGTTGAACTCCGGGAGAGCCGTGGGGCATACCACACCCTCTACAGCGAGCTACGTGCAAACCCGGAGAAATTTAATGATTATATCCGGATGTCCCACGAAAGTTTCATGGATTTGCTTGCTCGTGTCCAACAATCCATCCGGAGACAGGACACACAGCTCCGTCGTGCGATTCCTCCTGAGGAACGGCTACTGGTGACATTACGGTATGTTTTAAAAACAAAGGGGTGTGGTCTGATGTTTTTTTTTGGAAATTTAGTATTCAAAACCTTGGGTAATTAGTTTTCGTGAATGTACTAATATCTTATTTTATAGTTTTTAAAAATAATATACATAAATATTAATTTTACTTCTTTGTCTGTTCACAGATTCCTGGCGACTGGAGAAACCCTATCCTCACTACACTTCCAGTACCGTATTGGGATCTCTACCTTGTCTGGAATTGTTGCTGACACCTGCCGGGCTCTCTGGAATGTTCTTTGCCCAGAATTTATGCCCCTGCCCACCGCTGAAAAGTGGATGGAAATTGCTGACAAATTCTGGACAGTATGCAATTTTCCCAACTGTTTGGGAGCTGTTGATGGGAAACACATACGGATCATCAAACCCCAAAGAACGGGATCTGAGTACTATAATTACAAAAAGTACTTTTCAATAGTACTCATTGCAATTGCGGATGCCGGATGTATGTTTGTAGCAGTGGACATTGGAGCATTTGGCCGTGGTAATGACTCGCAGGCTTTTAAAAACTCAGACATGGGCCGGAGGTTGTATGGCAACCAATTTAATTTCCCTATGCCACGGCCTCTTCCTCACACCGAAGCTCCGCCACTGCCCTTTGTAATGGTTGGCGATGAGGCTTTTCAAATGTGCGGAAACTTACTGAAACCCTACTCCAGCCGGGACTTGGACCACACCAAAAAAATATTTAATTACAGGCTGACCAGGGCCAGAAGAACTGTCGAGTGTGCTTTTGGGATTCTTGTTTCCAGATGGCGAATTCTGGGCACGGCCATTAATCTTAAACTTGAAACAGTCGATGAGGTGGTGAAGGCCTGTGTGGTTCTACATAACTTTGTGATGGCTAAAGAGCACCCGACCTTTGAACTGGACGATGATGCTCCTAACCCATTGCCTGAATTCACTCAGCACACTCTCAGGTCATCCGTTGAAGTTGGCCAAATGAGGGACAAATTTGCGGCCTACTTTATTTCTGATGTAGGACGGGTGCACTGGCAAGATGAAATGGTGTAATGTTGTTGTTTATGGTAATAAAAATCCTTATTTGATACCATTACTGAGTGCACTATATTTTTTAAACTCCAATTAATTAAAAAACTTCCCATGTATAACTGAATTTTTTTATGTTCACACACCTGGGCAGGTAAATACACATATGAGTTAAAATTCAGCATTGCTAGTCTGCGTGAAATATATTGGAATGAGCAAAGCTGCAGGCCATGAATCATGAAACCATTTTTTTTTCAATAGAAAATTGTGCAACTAGTTTAAAACAAAGTATGTGATTTTCTCAAAACACAACCCTCAAAACCCAACCCCAATGAAAGTCCATGGGGAATACAAGTAAGTTACACTAGGCCTTGGAATGACTATACTAGGCCGTGGTATTTCAAATATGAGTATATTAGGCCTTGTGCCTACTAGTATATTCATATGTGAAATACCACGGCCTAGTATAGTCATAACAAGGCCACAAGGCCTACTCGATTTTGGCAAACTAGTATCTTGTTTCACAAAACTTGACAAGTTTCAACAGTTTGAAAATAGATTCTAGTTGGTAAAACTAGAGTTATTACACTAGGCCTTGTAATGACTATACTAGGCCGTGGTATTTCAAATATGAGTATAGTAGGCCTTGGGGCTAGTAGTATAGTAATATGTGAAATACCACGGCCTAGTATAGTCATACCAAGGCCTTCTGTAATAACTCGATTTTTAACAACTAGCATCTTGTTTCACAAAAAACAAACTGGTGAAACTAGAAAGAAACTTATTTTTTAGACAAGTTTCAACAGTTTGTTTTTCATGAAACCAGATTCTATTTGGTAAAAATAGAGTTATTACACTAGGCCTTGGAATGACTATACTAGGCCGTGGTATTTCAAATATGAGTATAGTAGGCCTTGGTGCTAGTAGTATAGTAATATGTGAAATACCACGGCCTAGTATAGTCATACCAAGGCCTACTGTAATAACTCGATTTTAAACAACTAGCATCTTGTTTCACAAAAAACAAACTGGTGAAACTAGAAAGAAACTTATTTTTTAGACAAGTTTCAACAGTTTGTTTTTCATGAAACCAGATTATATTTGGTAAAACTAGAGTTATTACACTAGGCCTTGTAATGACTATACTAGGCCGTGGTATTTCAAATATGAGTATAGTAGGCCTTGGGGCTAGTAGTATAGTAATATGTGAAATACCACGGCCTAGTATAGTCATACCAAGGCCTACTGTAATAACTCGATTTTTAACAACTAGCATCTTGTTTCACAAAAAACAAACTGGTGAAACTAGAAAGAAACTTATTTTTTAGACAAGTTTCCACAGTTTGTTTTTCATGAAACCAGATTCTATTTGGTAAAAATAGAGTTATTACACTAGGCCTTGGAATGACTATACTAGTCCATGTTATTTCACATATGACTATACTAGCCCTTGGGTTTTTTTTTAACATGTATTAACCCATCAGTGTGTGTGAGCGGCGCAAACAACATTAATGAAACTTATTAATGGTGAACCACAAATGTAAATTTATTTTTTATCACAAAAATAAAACTAAAAATTATTTTTTACGGCGTTTGGGGGCAGATGGTTTCAATTTGGGGGTGTGCAGGGAATATGCAACACTTGCAGTTGAAGACGGTGTTTGAGGGGAAGGGGCAACAAAACTTGTGGGGGAAGGTAGTCCAGTTAAGGGAATTAAAGTAGGAACACTTGTAGGAGAGGAAATCTGTTCAGGTACATTAGTTGTAATGGCATGTCGCCGTAGGCTTGTGTGCCTGGACCGACTTTGGCCCAATGCCCGCCTTGATTGATTTCGCCTTGAAGTAGGGGCAAATATGGAATGCAGGTCCCCCGTCTGCTGGTATGGCTGCTGCTGCTGAGGTGGCGGCTGCTGCTGAGGTGGCGGCTGCTGCTGAGGTGGCTGCTGCTGCTGAGGTGGCGGCTGCTGCTGAGGTGGCTGCTGCTGCTGAGGTGGCGGCTGCTGCTGAGGTGGCTGCTGCTGCTGAGGTGGTTGCTGCTGCTGCTGAGGTGGCGGCTGCTGCTGAGGTGGCGGCTGCTGCTGAGGTGGCTGCTGCTGCTGAGGTGGCTGCTGCTGCTCTTCGTTGTCAGTGCTCGTCCTTGCAGGAGGACTGGTGGCGGCAGTGATGGTCCAGGTTTGCAGAGTGGTGGTGGCAGGGCTACTACATGTTGTTGTAGCGGCAGGGCTGTTCCATGTTTGCCTAGTGGTGGCTGAGCTCCACGCATGCATGGGATTGGCGGTGGTGCTCCAGACAGGAGCAGCGCTTGCCATGGTGGTGTCGGTGAAGTGACCAGCTGCACTCAGACTTGTGGTGGTGTAACGGTGGGTGTCCTGGCTTTGAAGAGAGGTGTCCGTGCAGTGGTATGCAGCACAAGTCGGTAGTGAGGTGAAGCGAGTCAATGGTGGCACAGGTGGAAAGGACACCACTGACTGCTGACCGTACCGATTATGCTGCATAGCCTGCAAGAAAGCATTGTTGCAGGCCTGCAGCACATTCAGCTGTTGATCAGGACTAAGGTGTTCCGCCATGCCCTTTTCAATCTTACTAAAAAAATGGTGTGCTGGTCTGTTGAGGTCGGCCTCCAGACGGTCAAGGCGCTGTTCTACAGAATTGAAGCGGTGTTCAAAGTGGTTAAAACCACGTTCCATCAGTGCAAAACCGCTTTCAACTCTGTCGGACAGTGACTTGAGGCTGGAATTAAATGTCTCGCTCAAATGCATAAACTCGGGCAAGACATTCCTGTCCAAGGCCCTCTGCCGCTGGCGGGTAGTGCCCGCATAACCAGTGGCAGAGACCTGGGACAGGGGAACACCTGATGGCCCAGCTTCCTGGTCACCAGCTGTGTGTGTGTGGGACCTGCAAGGTGCTTCCTGGCTGTCGGATGGCTGGGACGGGTCAGAGGACGTCCGAGGAAGGACCGCTCCAGGGCCAGGTTGCAGGGTGCTGCTCCAGGTGCTGTGGAAGAAAGGAAAATCATTACTACCATGCCTTTACAAGAAGCATCAGCTGTGGATTAGAAAAACACAGATTAATAAAAATAAAAACCCAAAATGTATAATACTTACGATCTTGTGGCAAGGACCGGTCTTAGGAACTGCAACGCGTGATAGTGACGGTATCTAGTTCTGGTCCTTGACGCAGATCCACTGCGAACCTGGCCCTCAGCACGAACATCACTGTTGAAGCGGTCCTTGATCGAACGCCAACGTGTTCGGACTTTGTCCACTGTTGATAAAAAAAAACAGTGCCGTCAAGGACAACAGTCACTGCGTCACAATGTAGCAATACAATACTCAAAGCAGTCACTGTAGACCCCGATGACACTGTTGGGTTTCCTGCTAGAATACGCCTAGCACGAAACCCAACAGTGCCGTCAAGGACAACAGTCACTGCGGCACAATGTAGCAATACAATACTCAAAGCAGTCACTGTAGACCCCGATGACACTGTTGGGTTTCCTGCTAGAATACACCTAGCACGAAACCCAACAGTGCCGTCAAGGACAACAGTCACTGCGTCACAATGTAGCAATACAATACTCAAAGCAGTCACTGTAGACCACGATGACACTGTTGGGTTTCCTGCTAGAATACGCCTAGCACGAAACCCAACAGTGCCGTCAAGGACAACAGTCACTGCGGCACAATGTAGCAATACAATACTCAAAGCAGTCACTGTAGACCCCGATGACACTGTTGGGTTTCCTGCTAGAATACGCCTAGCACGAAACCCAACAGTGCCGTCAAGGACAACAGTCACTGCGGCACAATGTAGCAATACAATACTCAAAGCAGTCACTGTAGACCCCGATGACACTGTTGGGTTTCCTGCTAGAATACACCTAGCACGAAACCCAACAGTGCCGTCAAGGACAACAGTCACTGCGTCACAATGTAGCAATACAATACTCAAAGCAGTCACTGTAGACCACGATGACACTGTTGGGTTTCCTGCTAGAATACGCCTAGCACGAAACCCAACAGTGCCGTCAAGGACAACAGTCACTGCGGCACAATGTAGCAATACAATACTCAAAGCAGTCACTGTAGACCCCGATGACACTGTTGGGTTTCCTGCTAGAATACGCCTAGCACGAAACCCAACAGTGCCGTCAAGGACAACAGTCACTGCGGCACAATGTAGCAATACAATACTCAAAGCAGTCACTGTAGACCCCGATGACACTGTTGGGTTTCCTGCTAGAATACACCTAGCACGAAACCCAACAGTGCCGTCAAGGACAACAGTCACTGCGTCACAATGTAGCAATACAATACTCAAAGCAGTCACTGTAGACCACGATGACACTGTTGGGTTTCCTGCTAGAATACGCCTAGCACGAAACCCAACAGTGCCGTCAAGGACAACAGTCACTGCGGCACAATACAGAGCAGGGAAATACTCACTAAACGCCTTTTTGGCGGATGCTGTGGCGCTGTCCCAGCCATCCATCAACGCTGCGGCCACCTCATTCCATAGCCGCCGGGTCACCACATTGTCCTTGTACAGCCGGTCACGGCTGTCCCACAACGGCGAACGCTCCTGGACCAGGCTGATGAGCTGCTCATTATCCAGGTACACGTCTTCATCTCGTTGTGGAACCTAGACAAAACACATTCATTAGAATAATCCAATTTAAATTGAATAAAAAGTTACAAAAAAAGAAACATAAAAAAGAGTAAAAATAGAAGATAAAAAATAAAGAACATTACAAATCATTTGATACTTACATTCCGTATCACCACCGGGACTTGGCTTCGCTGCTCCTGCTCTTCGCCCTCACTAGTCCCGTCCACAGAAGAGGATGATGACGATGTCTTAAAAAAGTTGAAAAAAACGTAAGAGATTTGGAGAAGCAGCAGATATACTTACCAGATGCACAAAAATAATCACCTCACGGTCTGCTTGCGCCAATTCCTGCCGCGATGGGGAATACTCAGATTCTGAAGACATACTGCATGTAAAAATAATAAAAATCATTAGTACATACATAATTTAAAAGGACAGGCATATAATGTAATATACTCACATTCTTCGCTGATATAATGGGTTCTTGGTTGAATGTCTGCTCTTCAATCTGTCTAGTGTAGTATTGGCAGAGTTTTGGCAGGCACCTCCTTTATATAGACTTTTTTTTTTTGACTTTAGAAGATTCTAACTAGGATAAAAAGTGGACACCACCCAAAAAACGCAGCGCTAAAAAATCGCATACCTGCGCATGCCAGTGCGCACGTATGCGCATCCATAGGCTATAATGGCCATTTTTAGAGCAAAACGTGCGCATACGTGCGCATGCGATTTTTTCAAGGACCAAAAAATGCAACATGCAGCGTCTGGAAAATACCAACGCACACCCCAAAAAAACGCAGCGCATGAAAATCGCATACATGCGCTTACAAGCGCGCAGGTATGCGCACCCATGTTAAATATAGGGGAAAAATCGCATGCGCACGTATGCGTTTTTTTCCAGCGCTAAAAAACGCAAATGTGAAACCAGCCTTAGACCAAGGATTCAAGCAAAGTCATATGAAAATCATAACTTCGGAAAAAGGAAACACCCTAATGTCCTCCTATGAATCTTTTCCCAATTTAAAGGCGCGGATCTCCTTTACTTGGAATGCCCATACACTAAGTGTATGGGCTGAAAAACTTTTCACCCTAGGGGGTACACATCAAAGAAAAAAATGACACTTGGTTCATTTGTGCATGGGTTTTGTTAGTTGTGTGTTTTTTTTATTGAGTTTATTTTTCTCTCTCTCTCCCTTTGGAGATGGATGCAGACACTGAGTTGGCTGAGCGACTACGCTGTTTGTCTCCGGAAGTGACTGATCTCCGTCGGGAGGTTCTGCAGCAGCAGTAGCTGCAGGTTGCCAGTGTTGGGGCCTCTGCTGCTGGGTTGGGTTGGCCTGAACCTAAGATTGCTCTCCCTGACAGATTTTCAGGAGGCAGGGACAAGTTTTTTGTGCTTAAAGAGGCCTGCAAATTGTATTTCAAACTTTGTCCCTACTCATCTGGCAGTGAAGAGCAAAAAGTAGGGATGGTGATTTCTTTATTGCAGGGAGATCCACAATCCTGGGCTTTTTCCTTACAACAGGACACCGTTTGTGTCCAGTCTGTGGAGGGATTTCTTGGGGCCCTGGCCCTCATTTATGACGACCCTGACTGAGTTACCCTGCCGGAGTCTAGACTTTGCCGCCTCCTGCAGGGAAACCGGTCAGTAGAGTCATATAGCTCTGAATTCCGTAGGTGGGAAACTGAGACAACATGGAATGATGCAGCTCTTAAGAGCCAATTTTGTGAGGGTCTTTCTGAAAAACTAAAAGATGTTCTGGCTATGTATGAGGCTCCTGTATCATTGGAGGCAGCTATTTGGCTTGCTATACGTGCGAATAGACGCCTTCGGGATCGGTGGGTAAGACCACGTTCTCCAGGTCACTCTGGTGGGAGTCGTTCCCCTGTGTCCCGGGATCAGCCTGGTGGTGAACCTGTGTTGGGGGAGGAGGTAGAACCAATGGAGTTAGGAGGGGCCGCCACCCTGTACTTCTCCGCTGAGAGTCGCAAGAAAAAACTTGTTTCTTTTTTCTACGGGAAAAAGGGTCATTTTATTGGAGCCTGCCCTTTGGTACTAAGGCAAAGTGGTACTGAGTTAACCCTTGGTGGTCTGGAGTTAGATAAGCAGGTCGTGCATTTTTCTTTTGCTGGCAGTTCCCGATTTGTCCTTTCAGCAGAGGTGGTGCTAGAGAGCAAGGCCTGTGTTTGACAGTGGAGCTGGAGTCAGTATGGTGGACACAGAGTTTGTGAGAACTCATGGTCTTGCTTGCTGTACATTAGCTAAGCCTATTCCCATTTTCGCCATTGATTCAGCTCCACTTGCACAGAAGACTAACACAAATTGTTCATAATATAAAACTGAGGGTGGGGGCTGACTCATTCTGAAATAATTCCATGCAATGTTTTAGAGGGCTCCCCACTTCAATTGTGCTGGGCCTACCCTGGCTGATCAGACATAATCCGGTGGTGAATTGGCAAGCCAGGGAAATCATTGAATGGGGAGATTACTGTCAGGAAAACTGTCTGAATGTTTCCCTTTCTGCAGTCTCTGCTGAAATCTTGCCATCTTTTCTGAAGGGCTTTGATGATGTCTTTTCAGAGAGGGGGAGTCAGGAGCTACCCCGTTTCATGCATACGATTGTCCCATTAACCTGATCCCCGGAGCTAAACTGCCCAAAACCAGACTGTATAATCTTTCTGGCCCTGAGAGACAGGCTATGAAAGAGTTCATTGCCAAAAGTCTGGAGAAGGGAGACATCAGACCCTCATCTTCGCCCGTTGCGGCGGGGTTCTTCTTTGTGAAGATGGAGGATGGTGGCTTACGTCCCTGTGTAGATTTCCAGGAATTAAGACAAATCACCATCTGAGACCCATACCCTCTGCCTCTGATTCCAGATTTGTTCAGTCAGGTGGTGGGAGCTAAAGTGTTCTCCAAGTTGGACTTAAGGGGGACTTACAATCTGGTTAGGATCAGAGAGGGGGACAGATGGAAAACTGCCTTCAACACCCCTGAGGGGCATTTTGAGAGCCTGGTTATGCCATTCGGTCTCACTACTGCCCCTGCAGTTTTCCAGCACTTCATCAACAACATATTTCATCACTTGGTGGGTAGGTTTGTGGTGGTCTGTTTAGATGACATTTTGATTTATTTGCCGAATTTTGAGACACATCAGGGGCATGCTAAACAGGTTTTACAGATCTTAAGAGATAACAAACTGTACGCCAAACTGGAGAAATGTGTTTTTGCCTTACAGGAAATACAGTTTTTGGGATATTTGTTGTCATGTTCAAGGTTTCGGATGGATCCGGAGAAGGTCCTTGCTGTTCTGGACTGGGACCGTGTTGAGAACCTGAAGGCCTTGCAGTGTTTTCTGGGCTTTCCGAATTTTTACAGAAAATTCATATGGAATTACTCTGCAATTGTTAATCCCCTTACTGACATGACAAGGAAGGGGTCGGATTTTTCGAATTGGTCAGAGGTCGCTCTGAATGCTTTTTCCTCCCTAAAAAACTGTTTTGCCAAGGCACCCATACTCAGTCAACCCGATGCCTCTCAGCCATTTATTGTAGAGGTTGATGCATCAGAGGTGGGGGCTGTGTTGTCTCAGGGTCTGCCTCCTGGTAAGTGGCACCCATGTGCATTCTTTTCGAAAAAATTGTCCTCGACCGAGAGGAACTATGACGTGGGCAACAGGGAGCTGTTGGCAATTAAATTGGCATTAGAAGAATGGCGACATTGGCTGGATGGGGCTGCCCATCCTATTACAGTTATTACTAATCACCAAAATCTTGCATATCTGCAGTCGTCCAAGCGTCTGAACCTGAGACAAGCTAGGTGGTCGTTGTTTTTTACGAGGTTCAATTTCGTGGTCACTTTTCTCCCCGGGGACAAAAATGTTAAGGCGGATGCTCTGTCTAGGAGCTTCCCGGGTGGGGGAGACCAAGAGAGTCCAGTACCGATATTGCAGGAGGGGGTAGTTGTTTCAGATCTATATCCTGAACTGGAGGCTGAGGTGTTGGAGGCACAGGGGGACGCCCCGTCTCCTGTCCTTCATGGAAGCTATTTGTACTGCCCAATCTGCGCCGCAAGGTTATTAACGAACACCACAACTCGGTGCTAGTAGGGCATCCAGGGGGTAAAGCAACTGCGGACCTTCTGTCTCGTCGTTTTTGGTGGCCAGTGTTGCAACAGGATGTGGTGGAACAGGTGTCCACATGCAGTACTTGCATTCGCTGTAAGGTATGGCGTACTCACCCATCTTGTACTCTCCTCCCATTACCCATTCCCTCCAGGCCTTGGACACATCTATCCATGGATTTCATCACGGACCTACCAGTATCTGCATGTAAAACGGTGGTGTTTGTGGTCGTGGATAGATTTAGTAAAATGGTCCGTTTCGGCGCATTACCAGCACTTCCTAATGCCAGACTCTGGCCCAGGTTTTCATTAATGCGATCGTAAAACTTCACGGGGTTCCCTCCGATGTCGTGTCTGATCGGGGAACCCAATTTGTTTCCAAGTTCTGGAGGGCATTCTGTTCTCGACTGGGGGTACAGCTAACCTTCTCCTCAGCCTTTCATCCCCAGTCGAATGGGCAGACAGAGCGGGTCAACCAGAATTTGGAGACATACCTCAGGTGTTTCATCTCTGAAAACCAAGAGGATTGGTCATCTTACTTACCATTAGCTGAATTTGCAATTAATAATCACCGTCAAGAGTCTACTGGCAGGTCACTGTTTTTCGGTGCGTATGGTTATCATCCACAGTTTGGTACCTTTAATGGGGGAGGGGCTTCAGGAGTTCCGGAGGAGCGTTTCGCGTCGTCGCTCTCTTCCATGTGGCAGGGGGTCCTGAAGAATTTGAGAATTATGGGAGACAGGTACAAATGTATGGCTGACAGGAGACGTGTGCCAGGTCCGGACCTGAATGTGAATTACTTTGTGTGGTTGTCCACTAGGAATATTAAGTTGAAGGTTCCTTCTTGGAAGTTGGGACCCAGGTTTATTGGTCCTTATAGAATATCTGCTGTCATAAACCAAGCGGCATTTCGTCTGGAGCTTCCTCAAGCTCTCAAAATCCACAATGTTTTTCATAGATCTCTTCTTAAGAAATGTGTGAACCCAATTGAGTCCTCATCCCCACCGCCCCCCAATTTTGTTAGATGGCAATTTGGAGTTTGAGATTTCGAGGATTGTTGATTCTCGTCTCCTTCGCCGTTCCTTGCAGTACTTGGTGCACTGGAGGGGTTATGGTCCAGAGGAAAGAACGTGGGTGTCAGCATCAGAGGTGAATGCCCCCAGATTGGTTAGGGCATTCCATACCTCACATCTTGAGAAACCAGGTCCTGAGTGTCCGGAGGCCACTCATAGGAGAAGGGGTACTGTCACGAGCACTTTGGAGGTGACAGGCTATCATTCTGCATCAGGCCTCAGACGGTCTGAGCACCTGTACATACAGTCTGCACCCTGAACCATTTGCCTCTAGGACCCAGCGTCAACCTCCTCCTGTCCTGAGAAGTTTGGATCTATTTAGCTAATGGCTCAGCTGTGACCCAGTGCAGGTAATAGCTTCATTTCCACTTTTGCTTGCTAGCGTGTTGGACCTTCTCAGAGTGCTCCAGTTTGGTGTCTGGAATCCCTCTTCTGGTATCCGTATCTGGCGATTCAGCTAAGTGTTCCTCTGTTTGTCTCACCTTACCGTCTTTAGTTTAGCGGAGACTGCCTAGCGCGCATCTCCCTCCCATTCTCTATTCAGGACTAGGCCCCAGGGAGATTCAGGGCCTCAGGTTCCGGCTCGGCGATTGGTGAGGAACCAATATAGGGACTTGGTAGGAGTTCTAGGGAGAGATTAGATCTAGCCTAGGGGTCTCCAAATCCCTTCATTAGTGTCTGGGCCCCATTTCCCTTTATGTTACACTCGGTTTTACCTCACCGTGTGTGACAATCAATGACAATGGACAGAGCCCAAAAGAGGCTATTTAAAACCCTCCCACAGTCAGAGAGAGGCCAACAGCATTAACCCCTGAAGCACTAGACAAGAACTTCCATACAGACCATGATATAGCCAAAATCAGGAAGCGTATACCAATGTGTTGGTGTGAAGAGGTGCATGGGAATACACCTCCCAAAAAAAGACACTGTATTGGAGGTTATGTTTCGCTGTTATGTTATCATTCAGTGGTGTACAGAAGTCTGGCCCAATACAGACCTTGTTCATTTTTATAAGAGTCAGCCTGTCTGCATTTTCAGTTGACAGGCGAATGCGCTTATCAGTTTTAATTCCACCAGTGGCACTAAAAACCCGCTCTGACAAAACGCTAGCGGCAGGGCAGGCCAGGACCTCGAAGGCATAGACTGCCAGTTTATACCACGTGTCCATCTTGGATACCCAATAATTTAAAGGCACAGAAGAATCTTGGAGGACTTTGGTACGGTCAGCAAGGTACTCCTTCAGCATCTTCCAAAACATTGCACTCCCTGTGACAGTACCCTGCACCTCTGGGCCAGGGCGATTGGAGGGTCTGAGAAAACTCTCCCAGTACTTTGCCAGTGTTCCCATGCCTCTGCTGGATTGGAGTTGTGTCTCTCTTGCCTGTACTCCTCCTAACGAACTGTGACACCTGCCGCCAGCGTTTTCAGATGAGAATTTTTTAAAAAAATTCTGCAACAAGGGCCCTCTGTTACTGCACCATTTCAGTAGACCTGTCTGGCTCTGGAAGAAGAGATTGAAACTTTTCCTTGTAGTGTGTGTCTAGAAGAGTCACCGAAAATTTTCATAATGCGAGGGTCACGGGAAAGGCAGCACAACATAAAGTCAGCCATGCATGCCAGACTGCTAGCAGGCAATACTTCCATGTCCTCACCAACAGGACGACTGACCATGCTGTCCTCCTCCTCCCTGTCCACAGGCCATCCATGCTGAACAGACAGTATGACAGTTGTGCTTGTAGTACCATCTATAGCACATGAAAGTAGCTCCTGTTCTTCCTCCTCCTCCTCTTCCTCATTGTCAGCCAATCTATGTTGGGATGACAGGAGGCTGGGCTTTGTATAATCACCCTGTATGGT
This sequence comes from Dendrobates tinctorius, assembly GCF_039654945.1. NCBI lineage: Eukaryota > Metazoa > Chordata > Amphibia > Anura > Dendrobatidae > Dendrobates > Dendrobates tinctorius. Next base: position 15,356,232 of record NW_027361749.1, read on the forward strand.
TCCTTGCTCCATCTCATCGTGCTCTGTCTGCAATGCATCCTCTTTCATTGTGGCAGAGCTTTTCAGAATGCAGAGAAGCGGGATGGTGACACTAATTATGGCGTCACCGCCGTTCGCCATCTTAGTGGATTCCTCAAAAGTTTTGTAGGATGGTACATATGTCTGACATCTATGTCCACTCCTGAGGTCTTATGTGTGGAGTCTAACCTGAATAATGATGGCCTTGTTGATGCTGGTAGTCAACAACTGCCCTCTTTTGCTCACAAATCCTTTCCAACATATGCAGTGTAGAGTTCCAACGTGTGGGGACATCACACACCAGTCGGTGAGTCGGAAGCTGCAAACACTGCTGAAGCATGGCAAGGGTGCCTGAAGCTGTAGCTGACTTTCTAAAATGGGCACACAGGCAGTGTGATTTCACAAGCAGATCTGGCTGAACAACGAGGTTAAGCACATGGGCCAGGCATGATAGGTGTGTAAACTCGCCTCTCCTCAGAGCCGCCACCAGGTTCCAGCCATTGTGACACAAGACCATGCCTGGCTTTAGGTTCAGCGGTGTTATCCACAGACCGACTGCTCTTTCAGAGCTATCCACAACTCTTCAGCATTGTGCGGCTTGTCACCTAAGCATATTAGCTTCAGCACAGACTGTTGCCACTTGGCTGAGGCAGTGCTGCAGTGCTTCCAGCTTGTGAGTGATGTGCTCATTTTGGAGATGGAGGCTGAAGAGGAGGCGGAGGAGGAGGACGTACAGGAGCTGTAGACTGTGCGGGCAACCCTGATTGACGTAGGGCCTGCAATCCTCAGCGTCGGGAGCATGTGTTCCATCACAAGGTCCGACTGGGTTCCAGGTTCCACTGTGTTAACCCAGTGTGCCGTCAGTGATATGTACCGTCCCTGCCCAGTGATGTCACCCGCAGACACTGTTCCTGGAGCCTGGGGTTCAGCCCACAAAGTCAGGTGCTTTGCTTCCATGTGCCTGATCATGATGGTGGTGGTCATGCTAGTAGTTTTGCTACCCCTGCTGATGCGGGCATGGCAGGTGGTGCAAATGATCTGTTTGGGGTTATTGGCAGAGTCTTTTAAAAGCAACCAGACTCGGGAAGACCTAACAGTTGGGCTGGCAACTTCGGTCATGTTGGTGTTACTAGGAACAGTTGCCCACCTTCTGTCTACGGCCACCACACTGCTTCTTTCTGCCTGTTGGGGTGCTTACACCTCCCTCCCCCTGTGTGCTGCTGTCTTCACTCTGCATGTCCTCCTGCCAGGTTGGGTCAATTACTATATCATCCACCACCTCTTCTTTCACTTACTCACCCTGGTCCTCCTCCTGAGTTTCTGACGATTGTGTCTCATCATCGTCTACCTCTTGTGACACGTTCCCACCAACACCTTCGTGTGACCGTAGCTGCTCAAATATTTGGGCATCGCTACATGCGTTATCATGTTGCCCCGCTTCAAGTGGACCGGGTGAGAGGCCCGAATCTACAGTATAAATGGAAAACTGAACAGCTCTTCGGAGTCTCCAAGTGTGGGATCAGTTGTCTCTGGGCACTTAGCATGGTGGGAGGAAGGAGGATCAGGGTGAGGAATATGCGGTCCAGACTCACAGCTACTCAGACTTGACCGTGTGGAAGACAGGGTGCTGGTGGTGGTGGAAAAGTGACTGGAAACATTATCTGCTATCCAACCAGCAATCTTTTGACACTGCTCTGGTTTCAATATTGCTATTCTGCAGTCCCCTATGATTTCGGACAGAAGTTCATATGAGAAGATGTCAGTGTTTGTTGTGGCACAGTTTCAGCTTGCCCACAGCCTTGGTCTCTGCATGCACCATCACCATCACCTCCAGTTCCACGTCCCTTGCCATGTGCCTAGCCTATTTTAACCCCTTTCTGCCAGCAGACGTACTATCCCATCCATGTGCCCTGGGACTTAATTCCCAGGGACGGGATAGTACGTCATAGCGATCAGCGGCGCCCACGTGGTGAGCGCCACTGATCGCGGCCGGTCGTCAGCTGATTATCCCCCGACACGTTAACCCCTTGTACACCGCGATCAAACACGATCGCTGTGTACCGGGGGTTAAAGGGAAACATCCCTCCGTGCTTCCCTGAGCCCCCCACGGCAGTGCAATGTGCATCGCTGCTGCGGGGGGCTCTTTCCCTACAGGCCCCCGGATCCAAGATGGCGACGGGGACCTGACTTCCTCACTGCCTGCAAAGCGCATGCATGAGGAAGTCTGCAGCAGTGCCTGTGACAGATCGCTGATCTGTCACAGTGATCTGTGATGTGACAGATCAGCGATCTGTCACAGGACAGTGATGTCCCACCTGGGACAATGTAATAAAGTTAAAAAAAAAAAAAAAAGTGTAAAAATAATTTAAAAAAAAAAATATTCCCCAATAAATTCTTTTTTTGAAAAAAAAAAAAAAACAATAAAAGTACACATATTTGGCATCGCTGCCCTATAAAACTGTCCTATTAGTTAACCCCTTTAACGAACCCCTTAAAAAACAAAAAACGAAGCAAAAAATAATGATTTATTATCATACCGCCGAACAAAAAGTGCAATAACGCGCGATCAAAAAGACGCATATAAATATCCATGGTACCACTGAAAATGTCAGCTTGTCCCGCAAAAAATGAGCTGCCATACAGCATCATCCGCAAAAATATAAAAAAGTTATAGCTCGCAGAATAAAGCGATGCAAAAATAATTATTTTTTATATAAAATAGTTTTCATTGCATAAAACCAACAAAACATAAAAAAAAACTAAATGAGGTATCGCTGTAACCGTACAGGCCCGAGGAATAAAACTGCTTTATCAATTTTACCACGCGTGGAACGGTGTAAACGCACCCCCCCAAAAGAAATTCGTGAAACGCTGGTTTTAGTTCATTCTGTGTCCCAAAAATCGGAATAAAAAGCGATCAAAAAATGTCACGTGCCCGAAAATGGTACCAATAAAAACGTCAACTCGTCCCTCAAAAAATAAGGCCTCACATGACTCGGTGGATCAAAATACGGAAAAATTATAGCTCTCAATATGTGGTGATGCAAAAACTATTTTTACAATAAAAAGCGTCTTTTAGCGTGCGACAGCTGCCAAACATAAAAACCGCCATAAATAGTAAATCAAACCCCCCTTTATCACCCCCTTAGTTAGGGAAAAATAATAAAGTAAAAAAAATATTTATTTCCATTTTCCCATTAGGGTTAGGGTTAGGGCTAGGGTTGGGGTTAGGGCTAGGGTTAGGGTAAGGCCTCTTTCACACTTCAGTTTTTTACAATCAGTCACGATCCGCCAGGTTTTGAAAAAAAACGGATCCTCAATTTTTTTTGAGGATCCGTTTTTTTCCCCATTGACTTGCATTAATGGCGGATTGTGACGGATTGCTGTCCGTTGCATCCGTTTTTTTTGAGCATCCGCCAAAAGTTGCTGTCCGTCACCATCCTCAAAGATTTCAAAACGGAGCTTGTAACGTTTTTTTCTCTGGCGGATCCTCCAGACACTGTTTTAACCCGAAATTCTTTCTGGGTGCCGGACAAAAAAAAATCTCTCTCTCTCTCTCTCTCTCTCTCTCTCCCTCTCTCTCTCCTTCCCGGCCAGCGTTTCCTTTAAATTTCCTCATTTTCAGGATCCGTCTGAAAACGGATCCTGTGCCATCCGTTCACATCAGTTAAGAACGGATCCGCTTGTCTGACTTTTTGGCGGATTTGAACTGATGCAAAAAACTGAAGTGTGAAAGAGGCCTTAGGGTTAGGGCTAGGGTTAGGGCTGAGATTAGGGTTAGGGGTGTGTTGGGGTTAGGTTGGAGTTATAATTGGGGGGTTTCCACTGTTTGGGCACATCAGGTACTCTCCAAATGCAACATGGCGTCTGATCGCAATTCCAGCCAATTCTGCGTTTAAAAAGTCAAATGGTGCTCCTTCCCTTCCAAGCTCTGCCATGCTTCCAAACAGTGTTTTACCCCCACATATAGGGTATCAGCATACTCAGGACAAATTGCAAAACAACTTTTGGGGTCCAATTTCTCCTGCTACCCTTAGGAAAATAAAAAATTGGGGGCAAAAATATCATTTTTGTGGAAAAAAATTATTTTTTTATTTTCACGCCCACCAGGCGTTATAAACTTCTATGAAGCACTTGGGGGATCAAAGTGCTCACCACACATCTAGATAAGTTCCGTGGGGGGTCTAGTTTCCAAAATGGGGTCACTTGTGGGGAGTTTCAATAGTTTAGGTACATCAGGGGCACTCCAAAAGCAGCATGACACCCGCAGACCATTCCATCAAAGTCTGCATTCCAAAACGTCACTACTTCCCTTCCGAGCCCCGACGTGTGGCCATACACTAGTTTTCTCCCACATATGAGGTATCAGCATACTCAGGGCAAATTGGACAACAACTTTTGTGGTCCAATTTCTCCTGTTACCCTTGGAAAAATAAAAAAATTGGAGACTAATTGATCATGTTTGTGGAAAAAATACGATTTTTTTATTTTCATGCCTGGGCATTAAAAACTTCTGTGAAGCCCTTGGGGTTTCAAAGTGCTCACCACACATCTAGATAACTTCCTTAGGGGGTCTAGTTTCCAAAATGAGGTCATTTGTGGGGGGTTTCCACTGTTTAGGTACATTAGGGGCTCTCCAAAGGCAACATGACACCTGCAGACCATTCCATCAAAGTCTGCATTCCAAAACGTCACTACTTCCCTTCCGAGCCCCGACGTGTGCCCATACATTAATTTTCTCCCTCATATGGGGTGTCAGTGTACTCAGGACAAATTGGAAAACAACTTTTGGGGTCCAATTTCTCCTTGTACCCTTGGGAAAATAAAAAAATTGGTGACTAAAAGATCATGTTTGTGGAAAAAATATGATTTTTTTATTTTCACGCCCGGCGTTATAAACTTCTGTGAAGCACTGGGGGGTTCAAAGTGCTCACCACACATCTAGATAAGTTCCTTGGGGGGGTCTAGTTTCCAAAATGGTGTCATTTGTGGGGGGGTTTCCACTGTTTAGGCACATCAGGGGCTTTCCAAACGCTACATGGTGTCCGATCTCAATTCCAGCCAAAAAGTCAAATGGCGCTGCTTCCCTTCTGAGCTCTGCCATGCGCCCAAATAGTGGTTTACCCCCACATGTGGGGTATCAGCGCACTCAGGACAAATTGCACAATATCTTTTAGGGTCCTGTTACCCTTGGAAAAATAAGAATTGAGGGTGAAAAAATCATTTTTGTGGAAAAAATATGATTTTTTAATTGTACGGCTGTATGTTATAAACTTCTGTGAAGCCCTTGGGGGTTCAAAGTTCTCACCACACATCTAGATAAGTTCCTTGGGGGGTCTAGTTTCCAAAATGGTGTCATTTGTGGGGGGTTTCCACTGTTTTGATTCATCAGGAGTTTTCCAATCGCGACATGGTGTCCGATCTCAATTCCAGCCAAAAACGTCAAATGGCGCTGCTTCCCTTCAGAGCTCTGCCATGCATCCAAATAGTCATTTACACCCACATATGGGGTATCAGCGTACTCAGGACAAATTGCACAATAACCTTTAGGGCCCTGTTACCCTTGGAAAAATAAAAATTGGGGGTGAAAAGATCATTTTTGTGGAAAAAATATGATTTTTTAATTGTACCGCTGTACGTTATAAACTTCTGTGAAGCCCTTGTGGGTTTAAAGTTCTCACCACATATCTAGATAAGTTCCTTGGGGGGGTCTAGTTTCCAAAATGGGTTCACTTGTGGGGGGTTTCCACTGTTTAGGTACATCAGGGGCTCTCCAAACGCGATATGGTGTCCGATCTGAATTCCAGGCTATTTTGCATTGAAAAAGTCAAACGGCGCTCCTTCCCTTCTGAGGTCTGCCATGCGCCGAAACAGTGGTGGTTCCCCCCCCACATATCAGGTATCAGCATACTCAGGACAAATTGCACAATAACTTTTGCAGTCCAATTTCTCCTGTTACCTTTGGTAAAATAAAAAAAATTGAACCTGAAGTATTTTTTTTGTGAAAAAAAGTTAAATGTTCATTTTTTTTTAAATATTCAAAAAATTCCTGTGACGCACCTAAAGGGTTAATAAGCTTCTTGAATGTGGTTTTGAGCATGTTAAGGGGTGCAGTTTTTAAAATGGTGTCACTTTTGGGTATTTTCTATCATACAGACCCCTCAAAGTGGCTTCAAATGTGATGTGGTCCGTAAAAATAAAATGGTGTTGCAAAAATGAGAAATCGCTGGTCAATTTTTAACCCTTATAACTTCCTAACAAAAAAAAATTTTGGTTCCAAAATTGTGCTGATGTAAAGTAAACATGTGGGAAATGTTATTTATTAAGTTTTTTGTGTGCCGTATCTCTGTGATTTAAGGGCATAAGAATTCAAATTTGGAAAATTGCGAAGTTTTCAAAATTTTGGCCAAATTTCCCTTTTTTTCACAAATAAACGCAAGTTATATGAATGAAATTTTACCACTAACATGAAGTACAATATGTCACAAGAAAATCATGTCAGAATCACCGGGATCCATGGAAGCGTTTCAGAGTTATAACCTCATAAAGGGACAGTGGTCAGAATTGTAAAAATTGGCCCGGTCATGAACGTGCAAACCACCCTTGGGGCTTAAGGGGTTAAATGGACTACAATATTTATCACGTTCACTACAAATGGCTGAATTTGGAGCAAACTTATATGTGATACGTGTGCGAAAAATCTACAGTTTTAAATAACTGCCGTGTACTGTATGTAACAATTTTTTTTAGCAAACTGGTGTCAATAACTAGAGTAAGACGCAGCCAAAACAGTTGAATGGAGCCCTCAAATGCCACAATTTTTAGCCCCACAGATAGAAGAGGCATTTGACGGAGATATAACACTGTTCAATATGTGGCCTGTATTTTTTTTTTTTTTTACAGAAAAATACTGTATAGAATTACGGTAAGACACAGCAAAAAATGGTGAATGTAGACCTGAACTGACCAAATTTGTAGCCCACAGATAGAGGAGTCGTCTGACGGAGATATCACAATGTTCAATATGTGGCCTGTATTTTTTATTTTTTTACCCCAAAATAGTGTATAGACCTAGGGTAACAGACAGCAAATACAATAGAATGGAGGCCTGAAATGCCACAATTTGTAGCCCACAGATAGAGCAGGCATCTGGCGGAGATACCAGACTGTTCAATGTGTGGAAAATAGGGGGGGAAGCCAGCACTGCTTAAGGTTAGAACGCATAAATTGAAGTGCATATGCACATAATATCCAGCTGTATTCAAAAATGAGATATTTAGCAAAAAAATTGATCAATTCAATTGAGCCACCCCCGCCGCGCCAAGGCAATCTCATATGGGGGGTCCTACTCTACATTTATAATAAATACTGTGCCATTACGGCCTCCTAAGAGCATGACCACATCAAGTGCAATCTGTACCTGAACATTGCTGAATCGCTCCCATGAAGCCAGATGAAGCAAGTGCAGATGAAGGCCAACCAGGTCTGAACACAGACATATCAGGATTGACCTCCACACATTGCCCAACCAGCAAACATAGATGAAGGGCGATATTGGCCCGGACACAGGTGCACAATTAAATAAAGCTTGGGGCAGGGCGGGGCTGCCGTGTGTGCGCACAGCAGCCTAGATCCATCATAATGAACACAGAAAAATTTATAGCGGACATAGCCAAGCGTGCACGGCAGCAGTGGTGGTGAGCCACAAACCAACAACAAGAAAATAGGGGGGGAAGCCAGCACTGCTTAAGGTTAGAACGCATAAATTGAAGTGCATATGCACATAATATCCAGCTGTATTCAAAAATGAGATATTTAGCAAAAAAATTGATCAATTCAATTGAGCCACCCCGCCGCGCCAAGGCAATCTCATATGGGGGTCCTACTAATTGTGCACCTGTGTCCGGGCCAATATCGCCCTTCATCTATGTTTCCTGGTTGGGCAATGTGTGGAGGTCAATCTTGATATGTCTGTGTTCAGACCTGGTTGGCCTTCATCTGCACTTGCTTCATCTGGCTTCATGGGAGCGATCCAGCAATGTTCAGGTACAGATTGCACTTGATGTGGTCATGCTCTTAGGAGGCCGTAATGGCACAGTATTTATTATAAATGTAGAGTAGGACCCCCCACATGAGATTGCCTTGGCGCGGCGGGGTGGCTCAATTGAATTGATCAATTTTTTTGCCAAATATCTCATTTTTGAATACAGCTGGATATTATGTGCATATGCACTTCAATTTATGCGTTCTAACCTTAAGCAGTGCTGGCTTCCCCCCCTATTTTCTTGTTCAATGTGTGGCCTGTATTTTTTTATTTTTTACTCCAAAATAGTGTATAGACCTAGGATAAGAGACAGCAAATATAGTGGAATGGAGGCCTGAAATTTGTATTTTTTTATTTTTTTAACCAGCTAAATTGTGTCAACAAGTAGCCTAAGACACAGCAAAAAAAATTCAATGGAGGCCTGAAATTGTACAATTTTGAACGCAATGATATGCGATGCAAGTAGCGGACAAATCCCGGTGTAAAATATTTGCCCTATTGTTAAATATGCTTTTGGCAGCTAAGTATTTTTTGGGCAGCAAAATTGTGTCAAGAAATTCTATGAGACACTCCAAAAAAATTTAACAGTACCACAAAAATGTCAGAAATTTCTATGCACTCAGATGTGATGGCTGGGATGGGCAACCCCGTTTAAAATAGCTGGATTTTCATGCTGTACTATGAAGAGGAGCTGGCTGTATTCTGCAGTGTCAGCAAGCAAATGAAAAAAAAGGGGCCTCTGCATTGCTTTAGAATAAAATAATCAGGATTAAGATGCCAGAAATATTATTCCTGGCCACTGATACCTGGGGCTAGGTTTACACAGCCAATATATGTGACAGGCAGCAGCAGACAGTAATGGAATGGACTTTCTTAATGTATGCAATGAAGTATGGCACATACAAGGCCTGTCTGCTACTGATATCTATATAGCCACATACAGTGCCTGCATGCCTTGCACTCATGTGTATATAGCCACATACACTCCCTGCCTACCTAGCACTGCAATCTATATACCCCATAATTAGTCCTTAGAAGGACTGTTGGTTTAGCTTGATATGTGGATTCAACAATTGTATACCCACACTAACTAATAAAAGCACAAACCTCTCCCTATCTCAGCAGCAACTCTCCCTACACTGTCTGATTCTGAAGTTGACTGTGCTGAGCAGGGCGGAGCCAGGTCTGATATAGACCTGATGATGCTATAATACCACAACAAAGATGGCTGTGGCATCACAGTGCATGGCAGAAAATCCCTGCATATTGATTGGGTTTCTAAAGAGCCAAACATGCAGGGTGGCGACCCGAGCTCCCTCATTCCTCAGACAACCATTGATAACCTCATTGATGGTATGCCAAAGCATCTAAGCATGTCCATTTCTACATGTTTCTCTTATGTCTCACAATCCTGTGATTTTCATAATTACACAAATTTTTCTTCTTTGTGCTGCAATTTCACTATTGTGAGATGTATGTAAATATAGTGTTAATGTCACTGCCGGTAAAGTGCTGGATGGGAGATATGTGTCACTAAGCTTAATGGCGTCAGTGATATAAAGCTAGAGTATTTTCCTCCAGCACACTAAAGTGTTGTGAGGCTTAAACTAAAAGAGCATAAATGGGCTGGTTTTATGTGGACATTCATAGAGCGAGTGGGAAAATGTCTACCATTTCTCCACCTGCAGAGCCAGCACCACGGTGTCCTGACAGGACCTGTGTGTTGTCACAATCTTGTCACATGATGGATGAGTTACATGGTCTAGGACTTAAGTAACTGGCTTCCAAAGGCAGCAGGGTTTAGTTTGCCTCTAGAAGCACTCCAGGAAAGTGTTTATGCCCGTGTTGTTGGTTAAAGTACCTGAGCCATGGACGTTACTAGTCGTGAGCAGGTTGAGCCCCTCTTAGAGAAGGACTGTGTCTTGTTTTGCTGTTTTACCCAGAGGGCTGTTTATTTTTCCCAGCTTGGTTTATGCTACCTTTAGTAAACGAAGCACGACCTTAAAGAAAGAGGTTGCATTTCCACCTCTGCATCAAGCAAAGTGAGCCGCTCTACCACAATATATATTTATCTCTGGCAAAAATTAAGAGACCACTACATCAAAACTCTGTCATGGGCAGCCCTTTCTCCTGACCTGAACCCCAGTGAAAACTTCTGGAATGTAATCAAGAGGTTGATGGATAGTCACAAGCCATTAAATAAAGAAGAACTGCTAAAATTTTTGTGCCAGGAGCAGTGTGAAAGACTGGTGGAAAGCATGCCAAGACACATAAAACCTGTGATTAAAAATCATGGTTATTCCACAAAATATTGATTTCTGAACTCTTCCTGAGTTAAAACATTAGTATTGTTGTTTCTGAGGCTATATGCAGAGTTATTGAAGGTGTATTCCGGAGTACCTGAAGGATTTTGAGGATTTTTTTTTCCAAAAAGGAGGCCGAGGTCTTGCGACCACACTGCCCTTTTGATTGTGCTATCAATCTGATTCCGGGTGCTGAATTGCCCAAAGCCCGTCTGTACAACCTTTCCGGTCTGGAGCGTACCGCTATGAAAGAGTATATTTCTGAAAGTCTACATAAGGGTCACATCCGTACCTCTGTCTCTCCAGTGGCGGCTGGATTCTTTTTTGTAAAAAAAAAAAGATGGTGGTTTGCGCCTGTGCTTCATTTTTTGGGAATTAAATAAGATCATTGTGAGAAATACTTATCCCCTCCCACTTATCCCTGATTTTTATTACCAACTATCTGGGACCAAGTGATTTTCTAATGAGTGGAAAATGGCATTTCTCACCTCTGAGGGTTTGTTTGAGAATTTGGTTATTCCCTTTGGTCTCACTAATGCGCTAGCCATCTTTCAGAATTTTATTAATCATGTAGTTTCTGATTTCATTGGTGGTTTAGTTAGATGATATTCTGGTATTCTTGTCTGACAAACAAGATCACATGGGTCATCTACATGCAGTTCTCCAGAGGATACGGGAGAATTCTTTTTGCTAAACCTGAAAAATTTTCATGTTTAGTCCAAGCGCTGTCCTTTTCAGGGTTCATCCTGTCTGCCAAGGGGTTTCGTATGGACCCTGGGAAGGTACAGGCCATTGTGGATTGGGTGCAACCCAGAGATCTGAAGGGTCTTCAGCGGTTTTTTGGGGTTTGCCAATTACTACAGGTAGTGTTGAGCATTCCGATACCGCAAGTATCGGGTATCGGCCGATACTTGCTGTATCGGAATTCCGATACCGACTTCCGATATTTTTTCAATATCGGAATTCGGCATCGGAATCGGAAGTTCAAAGTTGATTGACAGCCTGACGTCATCATGATGCGCGGTGTGTGCGCATCATGATGCGCCATCATTTCGGGCCTTCCGGGGGTCTCTGCCGGCCTGCCGGGGGCTGTGTGGACTGCCCGGGGTCTGTACCGGCCTGCCGGGGGGCTGTGCCGGCCTGCCGGTGGTCTGTGCACCCTGTGGGGGTCTGTACCGGTCTGCCGGGGGGCTGTGCCGGCCTGCCGGTGGTCTGTGCACCCTGTGGGGGTCTGTACCGGCCTGCCGGGGGGCTGTGCCGGCCTGCCGGTGGTCTGTGCACCCTGTGGGGGTCTGTACCGGCCTGCCGGGGGCTGTGCTGGCCTGCCGGGGGGCTGTGCTGATGTCCGGGGGTCTGTGCAAGCATCGTCCGATGGGACTACAAGTCCCATCTGGCGATGCCTGCTACCATGACAGTGATTGACACATTAGCCAATGATGGGACAGTAGTAGTCCCATCATCTGGTTAATGTGTTAAATGTTAAAAAAAAAAAAAAATACTACATACATACTACATACATACTACATGCATGCTACATACATACTACATGCTACATACATACTACATATATACTACATGCATGCTACATACATACTACATGCTACATACATACTACATATATACTACATGCATGCTACATACATACTACATGCTACATACATACTACATACATACTACATGCTACATACATACCACATATATACTACATACATGCTACATGCTACATACATACTACATACATACTACATACATGCTACATGCTACATACATACTACATATATACTACATGCATGCTACATACATACTACATATATACTACATGCATGCTACATACATACTGCATGCTACATACATACCACATATATACTACATACATACAATACATTCATACAATACATACATAGACATACAGTACATATAACATAGAGTAACATACTTACCAATACTTGTCACATTGTTCCCCGAAGCCATTGTCTTTTCCGGAATAAATATTAACATAACAAACCACAAAAATACTCACCCACGATCCGAAGCAGTCCACGAGTGTGTCCCACGACGATCTTGGGTAGAGAACTGCAGCATCAGATGATGCTGCCGTTCTCTACGGGCTGCAGGAATCCAATGACGGAAGGTAGGTATCCTTCCGCACTGTATTCCTCCGCCACTTAAAAAAAAAAAAGTCCCTAGTCTCACTTTATGCCATTGCTGCGTGGGAAATTCCCACACAGCAATGGCATAAAGTGAGACTAGGGACTTTTTTTTTTTTAAGTGGCGGAGGAATACAGTGCGGAAGGATACCTACCTTCCGTCATTGGATTCCTGCAGCCCGTAGAGAACGGCAGCATCATCTGATGCTGCAGTTCTCTACCCAAGATCGTCGTGGGACACACTCGTGGACTGCTTCGGATCGTGGGTGAGTATTTTTGTGGTTTGTTATGTTAATATTTATTCCGGAAAAGACAATGGCTTCGGGGAACAATGTGACAAGTATTGGTAAGTATGTTACTCTATGTTACATGTACTGTATGTCTATGTATGTATTGTATGAATGTATTGTATGTATGTAGTATATATGTGGTATGTATGTAGCATGTAGTATGTATGTAGTATGTATGTAGCATGCATGTAGCATGCAGTATGTATGTAGCATGCATGTAGTATATATGTAGTATGTATGTGGTATGTATGTAGCATGTAGTATGTATGTAGCATGCATGTAGTATGTATGTAGTATGTATGTAGCATGCATGTAGTATATATGTAGTATGTATGTAGCATGTAGTATGTAGCATGCATGTAGTATATATGTAGTATGTATGTAGCATGTAGTATGTATGTAGCATGCATGTAGTATATATGTAGTATGTATGTAGCATGTAGTATGTATGTAGCATGCATGTAGTATATATGTAGTATGTATGTAGCATGTAGTATGTATGTAGCATGTAGTATGTATGTAGCATGCATGTAGTATATATGTAGTATGTATGTAGCATGCATGTAGTATATATGTAGTATGTATGTAGCATGTAGTATGTATGTAGCATGCATGTAGTATATATGTAGTATGTATGTGGTATGTATGTAGCATGTAGTATGTATGTAGCATGCATGTAGTATGTATGTAGTATGTATGTAGCATGCATGTAGTATATATGTAGTATGTATGTAGCATGTAGTATGTAGCATGCATGTAGTATATATGTAGTATGTATGTAGCATGTAGTATGTATGTAGCATGCATGTAGTGTATATGTAGTATGTATGTAGCATGTAGTATGTATGTAGCATGCATGTAGTATATATGTAGTATGTATGTAGCATGTAGTATGTATGTAGCATGTAGTATGTATGTAGCATGCATGTAGTATATATGTAGTATGTATGTAGCATGTAGTATGTATGTAGCATGCATGTAGTATATATGCAGTATGTATGTAGCATGTAGTATGTATGTAGCATGCATGTAGTATATATGTAGTATGTATGTAGCATGTAGTATGTATGTAGCATGCATGTAGTATATATGTAGTATGTATGTAGCATGTAGTATGTATGTAGCATGCATGTAGTATATATGTAGTATGTAGCATGTAGTATGTATGTAGCATGCATGTAGTATGTATGTAGCATGCATGTAGTATGTATGTGGTATGTATGTAGCATGTAGTATGTATGTAGCATGCATGTAGTATATATGTAGCATGTAGCATGCATGTAGTATGTATGTAGTATGTATGTAGTATGTATGTGGTATGTATGTAGCATGCATGTAGTATGTATGTAGTATATATGTGGTATGTATGTAGCATGTAGTATGTATGTAGCATGCAGTATGTATGTACCATGCATGTAGTATGTATGTAGTATATATGTAGTATGTATGTTGCATGTAGTATTTATGTAGTATGAATGTAGCATGTATGTAGTATGTAGTATGAATGTAGCATGTATGTAGTATGCATGTTGTATGTATGTAGCATGTATGTAGCATGTAATTTTTTTTTTTTTTTTTTTTTTACATTCAACACATTAGCCGGATGATGGGACTACTACTGTCCCATCATTGGCTAATGTGTCAATCACTGTCATGGTAGCAGGCATCGCCCGATGGGACTTGTAGTCCCATCGGACGATGCCTGCACAGACCCCCGAAGCCTGCACAGACCACCGGCAGGCCGGCACAGCCCCCCGGCAGGCCGGCACAGCCCCCCGGAGCCTGCACAGCCCCCCGGCAGGCCGGCACAGCCCCCCGGCAGGCTGGCACAGACCACTGGAGCCTGCACAGACCCCCTGGCAGGCCGGCACAGCCCCCCGGCAGGCCGGCACAGACCACCGGAGCCTGCACAGACCCCCTGGCAGGCCGGCACAGCCCCCCGAAAGGCCCGTACAGACCCCAGAGAGGCTGTACAAGGCAAAAACAGGGTTTTTCTTATTCCGATACCGGAAGTCCCATAGACTTGAATGGGACTTCCGGTATCGGAATCGGCGATACCGATACTTTTTTTAAAGATCGGCTGATCCATTCCGATCCGATACTTTGAAGTATCGGACGGTATCGCTCAACTCTAACTACAGGAAATTCATTAAGGGCTTTTTGCAGGTGGTCAAGCCCCTCACGCATCTTACTCATAAGGGAGCTGATCTCAAAAGCTAGACAGCTCCAGCAGTGGCAGTGTTTTCTTCATTAAAAAAACACTTTATGTCTGCTCCTGGTTTGATGTAGCCCGATCCTTCTGAACCGTTTATTGTTGAGGTGGATGCATCGGAGGTGGGAGTGGGGGCGGTGTTGTCCCAGGGACCCATCACTTTGACTAACCTGAGACGCTGTGCCTTTTCCTCTAAGAAATTCTCTCCTGCTGAGAGAAATTACGATATCGGAAATCAGGAGTTATTAGCCATTAAGTTGGCTTTTGAAGAATGGAGGCACTTTTTGGAGGTGGTTATTCACCGGACCACAATGATTACGGACCACAAGAACCTGTCCTATATTGAGTCTGCCAAACATTTAACTCCTAGAATGGAGAGGTGGTTGCTTTTTTTTCATGCTTTCATTTTCTCATCACCTTTCGACCTGGTTCCAAAAATGTCAAGGTCTCTTAGCTTGGATCCGATATAACCTCCTTCCTCCATTCTTCAGCATGGGGTGGTCGTGGCAGCAGTGTCCTCAGAATTGGAGGAGGAGATTCGTGAGGCTCAGTCGCTTGCTCCTCCATCATTGCCTGATAACAAGCTCTTCGTCCCTGTTCAGTACCTGTTGAGGGTGCTCCAGGAGTTCCACAATTCTGCTCTTAGTGGACATCCAGGATTCTCAGCTGCTCATAGAGCTATTTCTATGCTGTTTTGGTGGTCCTCTATGGTCTCTGATGTCACCGTGTTTGTGTCTGCTTGTGATACCTGTGCCCGTGCTAAAAGCTCCCATAACTGGCCGGCCGGGGAATTGTTGCCATTGCCAATTCCGGATAGACCTTTGACTCATTTGTCCATGGACATTATCACTGACCTCCCTCCTTCCAATGGCAAAACTGTAGTCTGGGTGGTGGTTGACAGATTCAGTAAACAGGAGCATTTTGTACCTTTGGAAAGCTTGCCTAATGCTGAAATGCTATCGAGGTTGTTTGTTGAACACGTGGTGTGGTAGCATGGTGTACCTTTGAGTGTTGTTTCTGATAGAGGGGTACAATTTGTGTCCAAATTCTGGAGGGCTTTTTGTAAAAGTTTAAGTATTAGTTTGGCCTTCTCTGCCTATCATCTCGAAACCAATGGTCAGATGGAGAGGACCAATCTCTTGAACAAATTTTGTGGAGGCTTGCCACATTCCAGCAGAATGATTTGTTCTCTTCACTGCCAGTGGCGGAGTTTGCATTTAATAATCAGATCAAACAGTCCACAGGCACTTCTCCGTTCTTTTGTAACTACGGTTTTCACCCCCTTTGACATTTCTGCTCCTGACCGGTACTTGACACATTTGGCTTCTTGTTTCTGATGCTGTGTTTGCTTATTTCATTTGTACTGCGCTACAGTCTACTATTCTGCTGCCACCTGGTGGTGGCTTTGCTGCTGCATTGCAGGTCTGGCCTTGCTGTGTGCAGTCCTTCCTTTACTTTATTGACATCTAGTGGAGTTTGCATTTACCTGCATTGTGTCATGATCCATGCTGGATTATGACAGGTTTTGAATAAGTAACCTTTTTTTTCCTTTGAGCTTTTGCTCAGGGTTGGTTTTGCCCCCGGTGGCCATTAGGGTTGTTACACTGTGGTGATTTCAGTTCTAGTTTTGCCCCCGGTGGCCATTAGGGTCATTGCACTCTGGTTACTTTAGTTTAGTGCACGTGATTATGAAGCAGGTGTGATTGCTGGCTCTTACCTATAAAAGAGTGTCAGGTGGTTGCAATCACTGTTGGTGATATTGCTCATTTCCAATCAAGACTGGTGAATTAAGGAACTACAGAGAGCAGCTCAGGGGAGCTCAGGTGTAAAGTCTGGTGAAAAAAGGAATTACAGAGAGGTGTTCCTTGCAGCTCTGACAAAGCTTGGAGAAGTAGCAGCTATTCTGGAGGAAAGCTGCATTCTGGTGGTGGACTCTGTTGCTGGGAGCAATAGCAACAGAGCAAAGCTAAGTGGTGTTTCCCTGTTTGTATTTTTCCCTGGTGTGTATTAGTACAGCGGTGGGGCCAGTGCCTGCACCACCCAGCTCCCTAGCAATGGATAGGTGTAGGGTGTGTTAGGGTGACAGGTTCCGGCTCGGCGACAGGTGAGGAGCCTGTATAGGGAACGCTAGGAGTGTGAGGGACACTGACTTAGGGGAGTGCAGAAGGTCTCCATCCACGTCTCCGTTCCCTGTTATGAGCTCATTTTCTGCTCCACCAGTTGAGAGTTCTCCTTCCGTTCTCCCTCTGGTGGTGACAGGAGGTAGTGAGGTTTGTTTAATTGGTAGTGATCTGCCACCTGAGCAGGAAGATAACGATTGGATCTCTGGAGTATCAGACTGGATATAAGACAGCTGACGCCCTATCCTGGTGCTGGTGATTCAGTCTGCTTCTCAGGTCTTGGACTCAGCTCTGTTCCAGTCTTCTCAAGTTAAGTTTGTTTTTGCTAATGTTCACACTTGCTCTTGTTGGTCAATTCAGTTTTTTGTGTGGTCAGCCAGCCCGGCTGGGCTGTGCTGAAATTCCACTCTTATTTATCTGTATTTGCCAATTTGCTCTTTTTTGTCCCTTATTAGATTGGCCTCTTTTTGCTCTGTCTCAGAATATTTCAGAGTGCTGATATAGTGGGAGAAGTCTAGTGACTTCAGGGTTAATTTTGCTATCAGATGTGCTGGACATTATTTTTGGTAGGGTTTTTGGCAGATTGCAGACAGTGTCTTTCCTTTCCTGTCCTTTCTAGTTAGTTTGGCCCCATCGTTTGCTCAGCCTATTTTCCTGCCTTTGTATGTGTTTTCATCTTGTTTCACCGTCAATACATATGGGGGTGGTCTTTCCTTTGGGGTCTGCTCTGGGGCTGTTAGTTTTCCTCTTTTCCTGCTTTAGGCTTATTTAGCTCTCCGGTTGTGACGAGGCGTCTAGGACCAACGTAGGAACGCTCCACGACTGCTGCTAGTTGCATGGTTAGAATCAGGGATCTGCAGTCTGCATAGCTACCAACCTCTCTGGTTTTCTGAGACTTAGCTTGTGTTGTTTCTTTTCCTCGGCGACCCATTCATAACAGTTCCCTATCACAGGGCCCACCGTTGTAACTGTTTCCCCTTCCCCCGTGTCTTGTTGTTTTAGCTACCGGCCTGCGGGTCGTGTCACACAGGACAGTTACACGTGCCAGTTTTGCTGTTTTAGTTACCGACCTGCGGGTCGTGTCACACAGGACGGGTCCACGTGACACATTGCAGCAGCATGACATGTACAACATGGCCAAGTGCTGTAGTATGTGATGCTTTATTGGATAGCAGTCAGCCCGATATTATACTATGGGGAGCTGCAGTTCTTCGATTTTGTTCTTATGAGAATTTTTTTTATGATTTGTCATGAGAAAACAATGGCATCATGCTGCCTCAAATGATTGGATCATATGCATCCATACATACCCTATGGGTGCGTGTAAAACATTGGACTGCATTCGAATGTCCTGTCCTACCAGTGCTGTCCATCAGGATCACAGTGCCCTGTGACATGTGGTGGCCCCAGGAATCCTGTGCCTGTGCCTTGCAATAGCACAATTTCGCATCACTTTTCCCCCTTTTATGGACATTGACTTCTTCTACGCAAGCACTGGCGATTCACTGTAAGTGGGAAGTGGTGAGGGCACTTTATCACCATGAATGCCGGTGGTGACTGGAGCGGTAGTAGCAGTGACTCGCCGGCGCCTGCACAGAAGAGCAAAGAAGCCAATGCCCATAAAATGGCAGAAAAGTAATGTGTAATTGTGTTATTGTAGGGAGCCGGTGGGATTCTGGGGCCACCACAACACGTCTCAGGAAAAGGTGAAGCTGATGGGATGAGGCTGGTATGATAATGAAAGACCAGGGATAGAGTTTTCATCCTGACATCGCACACCCCAGAGCCTGGAAAAACTCATTACCATAATAGAATAAAAGAGGATTTCTCCACAAGAATACAGCTGATATGAGGCATACAGGTATGACAGTTTTTAACATTGTATCACCTGTATGCCCATATTAATAAGTTAAAAATAACCCAGGGGGTAACAGATTGCCTTTATACTCTACAGGAGAGACTCCTGAGACTCTGAAGATGAAATGTGATTCTGCTGTGCAAACTCATCTCCACTGGGAACCGGTCATCTATGTTGGCCCAGGTACTTACTACCACTATGCAAGATTTCATAATCCGTAAGATGTTAAAGCTGCAGAGGATTATGGGGAGGCCCTTTTGGCAATGCAAAATGACATTAACCGCGCTCTCTAATGCTTCAATGTGGGAAATGATGCTGAGAAAGTTTTACCTTAAAAATGAATAGTAAGGGAAACCAGGTGCATCCTTGTCTCACATCCTAGCCTTTTGTGCAAAGTGTAGTAGCACATCCATTCTACTTCTAATTGCACCCAGAAAAGTTATGTGTTAGGTGTCAGTTTCACCATTACATGTAATGTTGAAAGATACCACAAGATCAGGCAGGCTAATCAGCAACATCCATTTGCTGCCTACAGAGTAAAGTGACATCTCATTTTCACTCAACAACATAAGGCCAGATCCTCTTGCAAAAATGATACCCATGAGATAAAAGCTAAAATTTTGGTTAATTTAGCCTCATTTCCAGTGATTACCTATTCAATACCCAACATACAGCAAGGACAGTATAACCTCGATATATGATATTGACTCCCCAGAGTAATTGTACTATGCTTTAAGAACCTAAGCTGTAAACAACAATGACCGACAATGGTCATCCTTGACACATCTGTCATTATGGAGGTCCGATCCTTCCATTTTCTTTGTGGTATAGCTATTAAAGTTGAGTGTAAAATACATTTTTAATTTGTTGGAAAACCAGACTTGGAAATGTAGAAGGCTTTTCATCAATGCAAGCTCTCAATATATTTTCATACCTTATTGTTGCTGCTATGCTGTTCTGCTATGCTTTATCTTCATCCAGTTTTATAAACTGTATATTAGCAGTCTTCAAAAATCTATCTCCCTGCATTGGGTTGCACTCAGGCTAATCTGATTTCCTATGTAAAGTAGGGGAAAGGTAACCTCATTGCTATGTAAATAAGAGAAGTAAAGGTCAAGAAGCAGAACAAAAACTGTTATAAACCAATGCAACACAATCTAGTTATTGAAGTCATCGCTGCATGAATATGAGCTGTGCTTTACATTTTATTAAGAGTTTTCACCTCTTTATTTTGTGCTCATATTGACTTGCACAAAGAGTATCATTTTTCTAGTTACTATTATTCAACTGCCTTAAAAGAGAACAGGCTTGTTTCCTGTGTTTACTTCTATTTCCATTAAATAACAATTATGGTGCATCTTTTTATCTTTTTTTTTTTATACATCTGCCCTGTATTATTCTTGTTAGCCTCTTTAACTCCTTGGCACCCACGAATGTAACTGTATGTCCACATTGAGCCCACTTGTGTCTAGCGGGCTCAAGATCTGAGCCGGCTCCACACCTGGCAGAGGCTGGCTGTCTATACAGCTGTCATTTGCCAGTAACTGCAGAAAAACAGATCCAGCACCAATTGTTGCAGTTAGGTGACACAGGCTGGGTTTCATAGGATGCCATTATTTCCACTATTTACTGCAATACTTAAGTATATAACACTAGCATTCAAAGGATCAAAGTTTAAATAAAGGAAACAATAAAACAAAGATTTACAAATAGAAAAATACAAATATATACTGTATATACTCGTGTATAAGCCGACATGTGTATAAGCCGACCCCCCTAATTTTGCCACAAAAAACTGGGAAAGCTTATTGACTCGCATATAAGCCTAGGGTTAAATGGTGGTCCAAGAAGATGCTCCATAGATAAAACCCCCCATGTGCTGCTGCACAAGGGTTAATGCTGCCCCATAAGATGCTCCATAAATACCCTCCATAATATGCTGCTGCACAAGGGTTAATGCTGCCCCATAAATACCCCCATATGCTGCTCCACAAGGGTTGATACTGCTCCAAAAGATGCTCCATAAATACCCCTTATTTGCTGCTGCTACAATAAAAAAAATGACATACTCACCTCTTCATCGCTGGGGGCCAAGTGACGGTGTCCTGAGCCCCTGGCAGTGGCGATTTTCACCTGTCCCCATTCCAAGCCGTGCACCGCTGTGTCTCCTGGATCTCTGCATTGACAGCAGAGGGCGTGCACTGACTACGTCATCCCGCCCTCTGCCGTCACAGCAGGAGGACCCGGAGACACAGCGGTGCACGGCTTGGAACGGGGACAGGTGAATATCACTCTGCCCCCGTCATACTCACCCCTCCTAGCGCAAGGTCTTCTCTGCAGCAGCAGCCCCTATGTCTCCCTCTGCCGTCTGCGTCCTGCATTCAGCTGGTCATGTGGTACCGCTCATTAAACTCTTAAATATGCACATATTCATGAGTTTAATGAGCAGTACCACGTGACCGCTGAATGCAGGAAGCAGACGGCAGAGGGAGAAGCAGGGGCTGCAGAGAAGTGCCAGGAGAGGTGAGTATGGTCTTTGACCCCCCGTATATGACTCGCGTATAAGCTGAGAGGGGGACTTTCAGCCCAAAAAATGGGCTGAAAATGTCGGCTTATACACGAGTATACACTCACTGGCCACTTTATTAGGTACACCTGTCCAACTGTGTGTTAAGACTTAATTTCTAATCAGCCAATCACATGGCGGCAACTCAGTGCATTTAGGCATGTAGACATGGTCAAGACAATCTCCTGCAGTTCAAACCGAGCATCAGTATGGGGAAGAAAGGTGATTTGAGTGCCTTTGAACGTGGCATGATTGTTGGTGCCAGAAGGGCTGGTCTGAGTATTTCAGAAACTGCTGATCTACTGGGATTTTCACGCACAACCATCTCTAGGGTTTACAGAGAATGGTCCGAAAAAGAAAAAAAATCCAGTGAGCGGCAGTTCTGTGGCCGGAAATGCCTTGTTGATGCCAGAGGTCAGAGGAGAATGGGCATACTGGTTCGAGCTGATAGAAAGGCAACAGTGACTCAAATTGCCACCCGTTACAACCAAGGTAGGCAGAAGAGCATCTCTGAACGCACAGTGCGTCGAACTTTGAGGCAGATGGGCTACAGCAGCAGAAGACCACACTGGGTACCACTCCTCTCAGCTAAGAACAGGCATCTGATGGCTACTTTCAGCAGGATAATGCGCCATGTCATAAAGCTCGAATCATCTCAGATTGGTTTCTTGAACATGACAATGAGTTCACTGTACTCAAATGGCCTCCTCAGTCACCAGATCTCAATCCAATAGAGCATCTTTGGGATGTGGTGGAACGGGAGATTCGCATCAGGGATGTGCAGCCGACAAATCTGCGCCAACTGTGTGATGCCATCATGTCAATATGGTCCAAAATCTCTGAGGAATGCTTCCAGCACCTTGTTGAATCTCTGCCACGAAGAATTGAGGCAGTTCTGAAGGCAAAAGGGGGTCCAACCCGTTACTAGCATGGTGTACCTAATAAAGTGGCCAGTGAGTGTATATGGTACATATAAAAAATCAGAATCTGCTCCCTTCTACTAGTTTAACTCCTTCACCCCCCAAGCCTGTTTTGACCTTCCTGACTAGGCAAATTTTTATCAATTCTGACCAGTGTCACTTTATGAGGTAATAACTCTAGAATGCTTAAACATATCACAGTGATTCTGAGACTGTTTTTCTTGACTTGTTTACTTAATGTTAGCGGTAAATTTTGGTCGCCATGACTTGCGTTGATTTATGAAAATATTGAAAATTTGACTAAAAATGTTGAAAATTTTGCAATTTTCAAACTTTGAAATTTTATATTCTTAAACCAGATAGCTATACCACACAACATAGATAAGAAATAACATTTACCAAGTTTCTACTTTACATCAGTATCATTTTTTAAATATACATTTTTTGTTAGGAATTTAGAAGAGTTAAAAGTTTATCAGAAATGTTTCATTTTTCCAACAACATTTACAAGTCCAATTTTTTTATGGAGCACATCACATTTGAAGTGACTTTGAGAGACTTTCAGAAAATATCCAAAAGTGACACCATTTTAAAAACTGCACCCCTCCAAGTGCTCGAAACCACATTAAAAAAGTTTATTAACCCTTTAGGTGCTTTACATGAATTAAAGCAATGTGGAATGGAAAAATGAACATTTGAATTTTTAGCACAAAAATAATTTTTAAATCCCAAAGTTTTCATTTTCCCAAAGGTAACAAGAGGAAAACTGACCATACAATTTTTTTTTGCAATTTCTCCTAGGTACACAATGCCCCATATGTGGTGCAAAACTACTCTTTGAGCACACGGCAGGGCTCGAAAGGGAAAGTGAACTATTTGACTTTTGGACCATAAATCTGGCTTAAGAATTTAGCAGAATCCCTGATGTGCTTAAACAGTGGAAACCCCCCGGCAAGTTACCCCATTTAGGATCCTAAACGCCACAAGGAATTTATTAAGAGGTGTATTGAGCACATTGAAGCCACAGGTGCTTCATATGATTTTTAATGTTAAGCTGTTAAAATAAAAAAAAAATCACATTTTTCACACAAAAATGTTGTTTTAGCACCAAATTTTTCTTTTTCTCAATGGTAAAAGGAAAAATTGGACCATACAGGTAGCTACTCAATTTCTTCCGAGTAAACTATTAATCCATATGTGTGGGTAAACATACTGGGCACATGTCAGGGCTCAGAATGAAAGGAACATTGCTTTGGCTGGAATAGATTGCGGACGTCATGTCACTCATGGCATGTCATTTGAAGAGCCCCTGACGTACCAAAACAGCAGAAACCCCCACAAATAACCCCTTTTGGGAAGCAATAGCTTTCAAGATATTCATATAGTCATGTAGTGAGCATCTGTAACCCTCAGGCAATTCACAGAATTGTATAACAATGTATTGAGTAAATGAAAAATTGCCATTTTTCCACGAAAATATTTCTTTGATGCCAAGTTTTTAATTTTTAAATGGGGTAATCAGAGAAAACGAATGGTGCAATTTATTATGAAATTTCTCCTGAGTGCGCCAATACCCCATATGTGGTCCAAAGCTACTTTTAAGACACTGTGCAAAGCTGAGATGGGAAGGAGCACTATATTAGCATGCAGATTATTCTTGAATGGCCTGAGGATGACAAGCCACATTGGCAGAGCCTCTGAAGTGCCAGAACAGAAGGATAACCCATAAATGACCCTACTTAACAAACTATGCCCCTCAATGAATTCATAAAATTCATCTAAGGGTGCAGTCAGCATGTTGACATCACATATGCCTCACAGAATTTTATACCAATGGGTGGTGAAGAAAGCATAATTACATTTTTACCACTAAACTGTTTCTTAACCCTATTTCTCCTGTTTGCACAATACCTTACATGTAATTGGGAAATACTTTTCAGGCACAGTGGAAAACTCAGAAGGGAAGAAGCGCTGTATCAGAGTGCAAATTTTGCTAGAATAGTTTTTGGGTGACATGTCTCATTGGCAAAGCTCTTGAAGTGTAAGAACAGCAGAAACCCCCCATAAGTGACCTCATTTTACAAACCACACCTCTCAATGAATTCATCTAAGGGTGCAGTGATCGTAATGACACCACAGGTGTGTCACAGAATTTTATAGCTTTGGGTGGTGAAAAAAAATTAAATTTTTACAACAAAAATTTAGTTTTAATCCCAGGTGATTTTCCATTGTAATAAGGTAAAATGGGTAAAAATAGCACAAAAACTTGTCACAAAATGTCTGCTGAACAAGGCAATACTCCATATTTGGCTGTACAGTACTGCTTAGCCATACAGCAAGACTTGGGAGGGACTGAGCACTATTTCATTTTAGAAGAACAGATTTTTGTTACATACCGTATATACTCGAGTATAAGCTGACCCGAGTATAAGCCGACCCCCCTAATTTTGCCACAAAAAACTGGGAGAACGTATTGACTCGAGTATAAGCCTAGGATGGGAAATGCTCCATAGATTATTCCCCCATATGGTGTCCCCATAAGAAGCTCCATAGATTGTTCCCCCATATGCTGACCCCAGAAGAAGCTCCAGATTATTCCCCCATAAGAAGCTCCATAGATTGTTCCCCCATATGCTGCCCCCATAAGAAGCTCCAGATTATTCCCCCATATGCTGCCCCCATAAGAAGCTTCATAGATTGTTCCCCCATATGCTGTCCCCCATAAGAAGCTCCATAGATTGTTCCCCCATATGCTGACCCCAGAAGAAGCTCCAGATTATTCCCCCATAAGAAGCTCCATAGATTGTTCCCCCATATGCTGCCCCCATAAGAAGCTCCAGATTATTCCCCCATATGCTGCCCCCATAAGAAGCTTCATAGATTGTTCCCCCATATGCTGTCCCCCATAAGAAGCTCCATAGATTGTTCCCCCATATGCTGACCCCAGAAGAAGCTCCAGATTATTCCCCCATAAGAAGCTCCATAGATTGTTCCCCCATATGCTGACCCCAGAAGAAGCTCCAGATTATTCCCCCATATGCTGCCCCCATAAGAAGTTCCATAGATTGTTCCCCCATATGCTGCCCCCATGCTGTGCTGCTGCATGTAAAAATAAAAAAAAAGACATACCTCTCCGTCGCTGGGTGTCAGGTGCCGATGTCACTGCTGGCACCTGAGATACTCACGTGTCCTGCGTCCATGGCTGCTCACCGCTATCTGCCATGTCATCAGTCAGTGACATTCAGACTGCAGGGGGCGCGGCGCGCACTAACCATGTCACCGCGCCCTCTGCTGTCTGAAGTCACTGACCGATGACAGACAGCAGCAAGCAGCCATGGACGCAGGACAGGTGAGTATCGCTATACTTACCCGTCCTGACACTGTGTCTTGAGCCCCCAGCTTCTCCGCGCTCTCTCTTCCTGCCTTCAGCGGTCAGGTGGTACCGCTCATTAAAACTCATGAATATGCGCATATTCATGAGTTTTAATGAGCGGCACCATGTGACCGCTGAAGGCAGGAAGAGAGAGCACAGGGAGAAGCTGGGGGCTCAAGACACAGCATCAGGACGGGTAAGTGTGACCTGACACCCCCGCCCACCCCCCATGACCCCCTTTGTATATGACTCGAATATAAGACGAGAGGGGGACTTTCAGCCCAATTTTTTGGGCTGAAAATCTCGGCTTTTATTCGAGTATATACGGTAGTTTGCGGTCTTCATTTACAGAGCCCCTAAGTGCCAGAAGAACAGAATCCCTTGTCAAGTAACCCCATTTTGGAAATTACAGCTCTCTGGAAATATATCTACAGATGTAGTAAAAATTTTGACTCCATGGATGTACTCCAGAAACAAGCAGCAATGTATGTTGCTGAGCGAAAATTTTAAACTTGTAATTGTAGTGACTATTGCCCAGTACATTGTAGTCCCCATATATTGTGCCCAGCTCATGCTTCTGGAAATACACACACATTAATATAAGCTGGCACTTATTGCTACAGAAATATCAGACATGTGGACGCTAAAATGCGGTTTAGGCACATTGTGGGGCACTAAAGGGAGGGAAGCTTTTCAGTTTGGAGTAACATGAAAGCCCCCTATATTTCCTTTAGCAGAAAACAGACCTGAGTGGGGACTTCTTTTTGTGGGTTGAGTTGAAGAGTCTATTGGCAGCATTTTGGGGTACAGAACATTTTCGTTCAGTTCACATTTGTCCTGTGCACTCACATCGAGGTTTCCATTTACATCTCTGAAATATGTGATTCTAATGAAACCCCATATGGATTTATTCATTAAGGCAGCAGGGTTACTTTGGACTCTGTCTGGCCTCTGTTCAGCTGTGTCCCTCTTTTCTAAGGTGCACAAAACTTTGGTTGACTATGCTTTTTTGCAAGCCTAAAAAATAACCATAAAAGGAATGGACAATGCCGGATATCAAGCCAGATGAATGTTCAAAATGAATCCGTATGCCTCATTACAGTGATTTTTTTCAATCTGGAATTTTGTCCGAGTCATGTTTTTCAGAGATTTACACAGAAAACTTGATGCTGTGATCTTTGAGAGGCAGAAAAGACAAATTAACAGCTGATCAACAATTGTTTTTATTTATTTATTTAAAGTTGTGTGAAAAAGTGTTTGCCCTTTCCTGATTTTCTATTTTTTTGCATGTTTGTCACACTTAATTGTTTCAGATTACTAAATTTAAATATTAGACAAAGATAGCACAAGTAAACACAAAATGTAATTTTTAAATGAAGGTCTTTTAAGGGAAAAAGAAATCCCAACCTGTGTGAAAAAGTGATTGCCCCTCCCCCATTAAAACATAAATTAACTGTGGTTTATCACACCATTTGCCACTTATCTTTTCACTCTAGGCCAATGTCTTTTTTCACCTCTCCTCTTTTTGTGCCCCAGTTGTATACAAAAGTAATTTAATCAGAAAAAACATTATCACTAGATACATGTTCACGAAATGGCATTTATTATCAGTAGTGTTGAGCATTCCGATACTGCAAATATCGGGTATCGGCCGATATTCGCTGTATCGGATTTGCGATACCGAGTACCGATATTTTTACAATATCGAATACTGAAATCAGAAGTTCCCATAATGCAATGAGCCAGTTGTGTTTGTTAACTAATGGCATGGCTGTGATTGGCTGCTGAAATGATGTCATCATAATGCGTGGTCTGTGCGGGCCTGCCGGGGGTCTGTGTGGGCCTGCCGGGGGTCTGTGCAGGCTGCCGGCGGTTTGTGTCGGCCTTCCGGGGGTCTGTGTGGGCCTGCCGGGGGTCTGTTCGGGCCTGCCGGGGGTCTGTTCGGGCCTGCCGGGGGTCTGTTCGGGCCTGCCGGGGGTCTGTGCGGGCCTGCCGGGGGTCTGTGCGGGCTGCCGGGGGTCTGTGCGGGCCTGCCGGGGGTCTGTGCGGGCTGCCAGGGGTCTGTGTGGGCCTGCCGGGGGTCTGTACGAGCCTACCGGGGGTCTGTATGGCCCTGATGGGGGTCTGTGTGGGCTGCCAGGGGTCTGTGCGAGCCTGCCGGGGGTTGTGTGTGTGTGCAGGCATCGTCCGATGGGACTACAAGTCCCATCGAGCTATGCCTGCTACAATGACAGTGATTGACACATTAGCCAATGATGGGACAGTAGTAGTCCCATCATCTGGCTAATGTGTTGAATGTAAAAAAAAAAAAAAATGCATACTACATACATACTACATATATACAACATACATACTACATACATACTTCATATATACTACATTCATACTACATACATACTTCATATATACTACATTCATACAACATGCATACTACATACATACTACATATATACTACATTCATACAACATACATACATACTACATAATACATACATGCTACATATATACTACATTCATACAACATACATACATACTACATACATATATACTACATTCATACAACATACATACATACTACATACTACATACATACAGCATACATACCTACTACATACTACATACTACATATATACTACATTCATACAACATGCATACATACTACATAATACATACATACTACATATATACTACATTCATACAACATACATACTACATACTACATATATACTACAATCATGCAACATACATACTACATACATACTACATTCATACAACATACATACATACTACATAATACATACATACAACAAATATACTACATTCATACAACATACATACTACATACATACTACATACATACTACATATATACAACATACATACTACATACATACTTCATATATACTACATTCATACAACATACATACTACATACATACTACATATATACTACATTCATACAACATACATACATACTACATAATACATACATACTACATATACACTACATTCATACAACATACTACATACATATATACTACATTCATACAACATGCATACATACTACATACTACATACATACATACCTACTACATACTACATACATACTACATATATACTACATTCATACAACATGCATACATACTACATAATACATACATACTACATATATACTACATTCATACAACATACATACTACATACTACATATATACTACAATCATGCAACATACATACTACATACATACTACATTCATACAACATACATACTACATACATACTGTACAACATATATACTACATTCATACAACATATATACTACATTCATACAACATACTTACATACTACATACATACTACTTATATACTACATTCATACAACATACATACATACTACATATATACTACATTCATACTACATACTACATTCATACTACATATATACTACATTCATACAACACACATATACATACTACATAATTACTACATACATACAAATACATACAACATGCTACATACATACAACATACATACTACATACAATACATTCATACATTCATACAATACATACATATAGACATACAGTACATATAACAGAGTACATACGCACCATCACTTGTCACTTTGATCCCCGAAGCCAGTGTCATTCTCACTGTAAAAAATATTAAAATAACAAGCAACCAATATACTCCCTGATTCTCAGAAATCCACGAGTGTCCCATGATGATCTCCTGCAGTGGATCACTGAGAGGTTACTATAGTTCACTGGTCTCACTTTATGGCAAAAGCTGCGTGGGAACTTTCTCACACAGCAATGCCAAAAGTGAGACTAGGGACTATTTTTTTACAGTGGCGGACAAATACAGTGCGGAAGAATACCTACCTCCCGTCATTGTATTCCTGGGGCCCCTAGAGAGCGGTCGCATCAGCTGATGCTGCTGTTCTCCACGGGAGATCATCGTGGGACACTCGTGGATTTCTGCAGATCAGGGAGTGTATTGGTTGTTTGTTATTTTAATATTTTTTACAGATGACACTGGCTTCGGGGATCAAAGTGACAAGTGATGGTGAGTATGTACTCTATGTTATATGTACTGTATGTCTATATGTATGTATTGTATGAATGTATGAATGTATTGTATGTAGTATGTATGTAGTATGTATGTTGTATGTATGTTGTATGTTGTATGTATGTAGTATGTATGTAGTATGTACTATGTATGTAAGTATGTATGTTGTATGAATGTAGTATATATGTAGTATGTATGTATGTTGTATGAATGTAGTATATACTGTATGTAGTATGTATGTAGTATGTATGTATATTGTATGAATGTAGTATGTATGTAGTATGTAGTATGTATGTATGTTGTATGAATGTAGTATATATGTAGCATGTATGTATTATGTAGTATGTATGTTGTATGAATGTAGTATATAAGTAGTATGTATGTATGTTGTATGAATGTAGTATGCATGTATTATGTAGTATGTATGTATGTTAGAATCATAGAATCGTAGAGTTGGAAGGGACCTCCTGGGCCATCTGGTCCAACCCCCTGCTCAAAGCAGGATTCGCTAAATCATCCCAGTCAGATGTCTGTCCAGCCTCTGTTTGAAGACTTCCATTGAAGGAGAACTCACCACTTCTCGTGGCAGCCTGTTCCACTCATTGATCACTCTAACTGTCAAAAAGTTTTTTATAATATCTAATCTGTGTCTCCTCCCATTCAGTTTCATCCCATTGCTTCTAGTCTTTCCTTGTGCAAATGAGAATAAAGTTGATCCTTCTACAATGTGACAGCCCTTTAGATATTTGTAGACAGCTATTAAGTCTCCTCTCAGTCTTCTCTTTTGCAAACTAAACATTCCCAAATCCTGCAACCTTTCCTCGTAAGACAGGGTTTGCAGACCGGTCACCATTCTCGTTGCTCTTTTCTGAACTTGCTCCAGTTTGTTGAGGTCTTTTTTAAAATGTGGTGCCCAAAACTGGACACAATATTCCAGATGAGGTCTGACCAAAGAGGAGTAGAGGGAAATAATGACTTCACGTGATCTAGACTGTATGCTTCTGTTAATACATCCTAGAATTGCATTTGCCTTTTTTGCTGCTGCATCACACTGTTGACTCATATTCAGTCTGTGATCTATTAGTATACCCAAGTCTTTTTCACATGTGCTGTCACTTAGCCCTATTCCTCCCATTCTGTATATGCTTTTTTCATTTTTATTGCCCAGATGTAGTACTTTGCATTTCTCCCTGTTAAAAACCATTCTGTTAGTTGCTGCCCACTTCTCCAGTTTATTTATATCTTTTTGAATCCTCTCTCTCTCTTCTCTAGTATTAGCTATCCCTCCTAGCTTTGTGTCATCAGCAAATTTAATCAGTTTACCCTCAATTCCTTCATCTAAATCGTTGATAAAGATGTTGAACAATACAGGGCCCAGGACAGAACCCTGTGGTACCCCACTTGAGACATTCTTCCAACTGGATGTGCAGCCATTTACGACCACTCTTTGGGTCCGATCACTAAGCCAGTTATGAATCCACCTAACAGTTGCCTTGTCCATTCCATACTTAGTCATTTTTTCAATAAGGATTGTATGAGAGACTTTGTCAAATGCTTTGCTGAAGTCAAGATATACTATATCTACAGCATTTCCTTGATCCACCCAATCAGTAATTCCGTTATAGAAGGAAATTAAGTTAGTCTGACATGACTTATTAGTTACAAACCCATGCTGACTCTGTTTAATCACTTCATTCTTATCCAGGTACTGACATACATGTTGTTTAATAATTTGTTCAAAGATCTTTCCTGGTATAGAAGTCAGACTCACCGGCCTATAGTTGGCTGGGTCCACCGTCTTCCCCTTTTTGAAGATAGGAACAACATTTGCTCTTCTCCAGTCTTCTGGCACTTCTCCTGTTCTCCAAGAATTTTCAAAGATTATGGAGAGGGTTCAAAAATGTCTTCTGCTATCTCCTTCAGTACTCTGGGGTGTAATTCATCTGGACCTGGAGACTTGAATTCATTTAGGTTAGCTAAGT
The DNA here is from genome assembly GCF_039654945.1 of Dendrobates tinctorius. NCBI lineage: Eukaryota > Metazoa > Chordata > Amphibia > Anura > Dendrobatidae > Dendrobates > Dendrobates tinctorius. The sequence continues at coordinate 15,388,131 of NW_027361749.1, forward strand.
GTTTCCTCACTATCTTTCTGTTTATAGATATCCTGGATTCTTCTATTCCCTTAATAGGACAGTGAAGAACAGTTGATGTTACATTTCCTTTCTGAGAGAAAACAGATGAAAAATAGGAATTTAAAAGTTCAGCCTTCTCAACATCCTGTCTTACCATTTCATCATTTTCATCCTGTAAAAATCCTATAGCATCTTTGACTTTTCTTTTACTTTTGACATATCCCCAAATTCCTTTATTATTGCTTTTGACATCTCTTGCAAGCCTCAATTCATTTTCAGCTTTAGTAATCTGATTTGTGCCCTGCAGGTTCTGCAGACAGCATTATATTCTTCTTTAGATATCCCTCCCTCTTTCCATTTTATAAACATTTTTTTCTTCCTTTTTAGCATGTGCTTAAGTTCTGTGTTCATCCATCCTGGTTTCCTTAAATGCTTCCTATTCTTCCCTCTTTTCGGTATTGTTAACAATTGTGCTTTGAGAATTTCATTTTTCAAGATTTCCCATCCTTCCTGGACATTTTTGTCTTTAAGGATATCCAGCCATTGGATCCCTCCAATTCTCTTTCAGAATCCCTTAAAATCTGCCTTTCTGAAATCTAACCTTGACGTCTGAGTCTTCACAGGTCTTCCGCCTCTAGTTATCCAAAATTCTAAAATAGCATGGTCGCTACCTCCTAGGGTCCCAGCCACTTTTACCTCCTCAACCATTTCCTCCCTGTTTATAAGGATTAGAGCCAAGGTAGAAGTTCCCCTTGTTTTCTCCCCTACCTTTTGGAAGATAAAGTTGTCAGCAAGAGAGGATAAGAATTTCCTTGACCTGTTAGTTTTGCCTGAGAGAGATTCCCAACAAATGTCTGGATAGTTGAAATCTCCCATGACAACTATGTCATATTTTGTGGAGAACTTGGCCATTTGATGCATAAAGAGTTCATCCATGTCTTCAGCTTGCACAGGCGGCCTGTAGTAAATGCCTACAATGGTGTCCTTTCCATTGTTCTGTCCTTGTATTCTTACCCAAACAGTTTCCACAGAAATCCCAGTCTCTGAAGCTTCAATCTCTGTGCAGATATACGCATTTCTAACATACAATGCGACACCTCCTCCTCGTTTATCAAGTCTCTTTCTTGCAAATAAGTTGTATCCTTCTAGTCTTGTATTCCAATCATTTGTATTGTCCCACCAAGTTTCAGTGATTCCAATGACATCATATTTCTTTTCCTGTGTTAGTAGTTCCAATTCTCCTTGTTTGTTGCCCATGCTTTGTGCATTAGTATAGAAACATTTTAGTTTGTGATAGGTTTCTCTTTCTCCAATATTTTTATTAATTAGATTCTTTTGTCTTTGTTCTTCCTTTCCACTTCTAATAGCAGAGTTCTCAATAGCATTTGTCAGGTGTATGGCTTTTTCTGGTCTTTTGCTTCCCTTCCCATGTTGTTCTAGTTTAAAGCTCTCCTTACAAGTGTAGCAAGGCGACTTGTAAATACATGCTTTCCAGTCTTCGTAAGGTGCACCCCATCTCTAGCAAGTAGTCCATCGTTTAAGTAATTCACTCCGTGATCCAGAAATCCAAATCTTTGCTGACGGCACCATCGATGTAGCCAATTGTTCACCTGCAGAATCTTATTCCACCTCCTTGTTCCATGGCCATCCACTGGGAGGATGGAAGAGAAGACCACCTGCGCTCCCAGTTCTTTCACTTTCTTGCCTAAGTCTTCAAAGTCTCTGCAGATGGTTTCCAGGTCATTTCTTGCGGTGTCATTTGTCCCCACATGTAGTAGCATGTTGTATGAATGTAGTATATATGTAGTATGTATGTATGTTGTATGAATGCCTTAATGCTCTAGGAGCTCTCAACTGAGCAGATTAATTCCTGCCCTGCCAAAAGAAATTTGCATAGTTTAATATGCAGGTGAAATGCTTCTAACCAGTGAAATCAGACACTGCCAACTTCTGGCTCCTCTCTGTAGCGGTAAACCTGTGACACTTTCTTTGCACATCTTTAACACATAAAAATCAGTAATTTCTTGAATTCTTTTTATTCTGGTACCTGTAACATAGATGGCACATGGTTTGCACATGAATGGCACATGGACTGTACATACATAAACATGGACGACAAACAGATGGCACTAGCGCAACGATAGTACACTTGCACACATGGAAGGACAATACAGACCATTTCATGAGTTGTTTTTTTAAGCGGACCTGAGAAGGAGGCCTTAAAGGGAATCTGTCACCCCCTATGTAACCTGAAAGATAAGAAAAAAGAGATAAATTATACTCACCCCGGCGTCCAGTTCGGTCCGATGGGTGTCGCAGTTCCATCCAGCGCCTCCCATCTTCATACGATGACATCTTGCTCTTTACTTCTGCCACGGCTCCTGCGCAGGCGTACTTTATCTGTCCTGTTGATGGCAGAGTAAAGTACTGCAGTGCCCAGGTGCCGGACCTTTCTGACCTTTCCCGCCACCTGCGCACTGCAGTACTTTACTCTGCCCTCAATAGGGCAGATAAAGTACGCCTGCGCAGGAGCTGAGGGAGAAGCAAGGAGGAGGACATCATCGTATGAAGATGGGAGGCGCCGGACTGGACTGCGACACCCACCGCATCCTCCCCCGCTCCCCGGTGAGTATAATCTAAATTTTTTCTTATCTTTCAGGTTACATTGGTGGCTTATCTACAGAATTACAGAATGCTGTAGATAAGCCCCTGATGGCGGTGGCCGCAGCTTATAGGGCTAAAAATGGGTGACAGATTCCCTTTAAGTCAAGCCCCTATGCCCTCGTGATCAGCATGATTTACTGGTAGGTCCATTTACTGGAAGCAACCGCAAAAAAAGGTGAACCAGTATGTCAAAAATAATTAAATCACGAAGTTCAATCAATAAAAATATAAAAATATTATGGTACACACTAAAAGAAAAAATACAAAACTCCAAATGTGCATTCTTTCAGTCATCAAACGGCAATAAAATGTGATCAAAACATTGTATGTATCCCAAAATAGTATCAATAAAAACTCCAGTTCATAAAGACATGACCTCACAAACATCCATTATTGAAAAAGTTATAGGTCACTGTTTTATAATCAATAAAATAATGATAATGAAAATACCTTTCTATAAACTTGGTTTTGCCGTAATTGAACTCATTTGGAGAATTGTATTGCCAGATAAATTTTACCATACAATGAGCGCTATAAAAAAAGTCGAAAAAAATTGTCACATTTTCTTTTTCACCATTTTGCCTCACTTGGTATATATTTTTTCCAACTTTTTAGCACATTACATGATAAAATGAATGGTGTCATTCAAGCTCTCATATGACTATTTTGAAGAATAAAAAAAGTGTGGCTGTTGGAATAAAGGGAGGAAAAAGCTTCAGCCCAAAAAGGAAAAATCTCCTGGTCTTTAAAGGTTTAACCCATTCCCAACATATGACATACTATTATCTCACATATTGTGTCCTTGTCTTTGATGCATGCTGTTTCACAGCCATCAACTGCCTCTAAAAGCAGCAACCGAGCTCCTCTTGCTGCTGTTAACCTCTAAAAGCTGCAGTCAATTTCTGGCATTTAGAGCATATGAATAAAGGGTGCCGATTGGGAATTATGGAAACCAGAATCTCGTGAAGGCTCCCATTCCTGCTATGACATTGCTCTTATAAAGACCAGTCAATGTCTGGCGTTCATAAGAGATCATGATGTTTACTACATACTGCAATATTAAGGTTTTGCAGTATATATTGTAAGAAGTCTAATACTCGCAGGTTCAAATCACTTAAGGGTTGCAAAAAATAATAATAAATATACATATTTGACAAATGGTAAAATTTGTAAATACCATTAGAAGAAAATTAATACCCGATAAAGTCAGTTTGCATATGTACAAACATGCCTCACACAGCTCCATCATTCGAAAAATGAAAATAGTACAGTTCTCGAAAAATGGTGATACAAGCAAGTTTTTTTTTTACAATAATCTGAGGTTTTCTTTACCGGTTAAATATAAAAAAACCCTATAGATATTGGTATCATACTGACCTGGAGAATCATGTTAACACAATTAAACAAAACTCAAAAAGCAATTGTGGAATTGAGTGGCATTTTCCATAATTTTGGCAAAATATTTTCCCTATTTTCAGTACATTGAATGCTAAAGTGAATGCTGGCATTCAAAACTACATCTCATCCTGCAAAAACTCCAAGCCTCACATGTCTATGTTGACAGAAAAATAAGGAGTTATGTCTGTCGGTATCAGTGGAGGAAAAAAACAAAGTCCAAAAATGAAAGATCACCTGATTGGGAAGGCCATGTGCACACGTTTAGTATTTGGGGAGTCTTTTACTTTACTATTTGTAAGCAAAAGCCTGGAGAGGAACAGTAAGAGGAAAAGTATAATGTCACGACTGCAGCTGCAGACGCGGCCCAGCAGGCACCTCCATGCCATGGCGAGAGGGCGGGCGTCCCCCGGGGATGCGATATGGACCCTCTATACCACAGGACCCAGGCCTACCCGAACTAGGGAAGGGCAGCGACTGGGATTCTGTGGCAGCTGAGCATGTGGACAAGGACACGTAGGACTTGACGACACCGCACAACTTCAGGTATAAATAAAGTAAAGTTTACCTAAAGTAAAGTCACAGTACATAGACAAAACAGGGCTAAACCAGGCTCCCGATTCCACACCTCCCAGAAGGGTAACACCCAGTGGACCCCAAGGCACCATCGAATCACTGAGGCACTCATAAGCGGCACATCGGGACACAGGCAGGACATCAGGACACACGAGGTCATCAGGATACACGAGGTCATCAGGACATCAGGATACACGAGGTCATCCAGACGCAGGCAGGACATCAGGGTCACCCACAGGACATCAGAGTCACTGGCAGACATCAGACGGGAGTCGTTTGGTTCCGGATATCCAACACGACCTACAGGCACCACTGCAGTCATCCAACTCAAGGCAGCGGTCATCAGGTTGCAGACTGCGGTCGTCAGGCTCCGGGCATCAGACCTAAGAAGGAACTCAAGGGTGATGGTGCTAACACCGCAGGATTGCTGGGCCTGCTTGGAGCTAGCACCGCATGGTAGTCAGAGCACAGCATAGTAGATGCTCAGTAGGAACACCGGTTACAAGAGTCTCAGAGTCACTGGGTGCAGGGCTCCAAACACAGTGGGATTCCAGGAACACAACACAGCAGACAGTTCAGACATGGTCAGGTACAGGACAGGTACAGGATCAAGGATTCAAGCCTGGATACACCAACTCCAGGGCAGGATGAATTTAGACAGGGTCAGGTACAGGATCAAGAATTCAGGCCCGGATATACCGCCTCCGGGGCAGGGCGAGGGAACAGGATAGGTACAGGATCAGGGATTCAAGCCTGGATACACCGCCTCTAGGCCAGGGCGAATTTAGACAGGGTCAGGTACAGGACAGGTACAGGAGCATGGATTCAGGCCCGGATATACCGCCTCTGGGGCAGGGTGAGAGAACAGGACAAAGCAGGAATCAAGGCAGGGACTTTGGTACCATAACCGAGACAGACGAGGTCAAGAGACACAGACACGAGACACACATGGCAAAGTCCAGGAGCTTTGTGAGTAGCTCTGGCCCCGCCCATAGGGCAGGGTAAGGTTATAAAGGAGCTGCCCCTCAGCAATTGGCTGGGGACAGCATTTCAAGTACACACACTAACCCTGATAAAAGCAGGGGAGGTGTGTCCGCGTGCACAGTAAGCACACACAGAAACCATTGCAGCACAATCAGTGCAGGAACTGCAGCTTAGAGCACCTGGCATCGTCTGCAAGCCTAGACACACATAGAGAGTCATTCACCAGCTGAAAATGACCTCACAACCCACAGACAGCTTCCACAGCGGTGACCAGGGACCGCTCATGCAAATGGTCAAGCAGCAGAGCAAAAACCTAACACCACATGTGCAGCTACGCAGCAGAGCAGGGAACTGAGCAGGCTCCATACAGGTAACAACCAGCAGTATCCCAGTTCAATTAGGGGGAAAGGAGTAAGGGGTTAAAGCAGACACATGCATTGTCACACTGACAAGCAGATACAGACAGAATGGTGTGACATCCCCTCCTAAAGCCCCCTCTTCTGAAGTCCCAAAAAAAAATACACCGAAACTTTTCTTGGGATAGGCGGTAAGTCCCTGTTCATAAGCAGCAGAGTTCATTGCTCCAGAAATCCAAACCACTTACCAAGCACAGGGTTGAGCAACCTCGTCCACTACCAGCTGGGATCTGAGCCATCTCATCTGCTGGCCAAGCGGGACTCGGAAAAAGTCCTACCGTCCATACGTGCTCAGCTGAGTCCAAGGCCAGAGCTTCTGTCACGACTGCAGCCGCAGCCGCGGCCCAGCAGGCACCTCCACGCCATGGCGAGGGGGCGGGCATCCCCCGGGGATGCGATATGGACCCTCTATACCACAGAGGGGGACCCGGGCCTACCCGAACTAGGGAAGGGCAGAAACCGGGATTCTGTGGCAGCTGAGCATGTGGACAAGAACACGTAGGACTTGACGACACCGCACAACTTCAGGTATAAATAAAGTAAAGTTTACTTAAAGTAAAGTCACAGTACATAGACAAAACAGGGCTAAACCAGGCTCCCGATTCCACCCCTCCCAGAAGGGTACCACCCAGTGGACCCCAAGGCACCATCGAATCACCAAGGCACTCATAAGCGGGACATCGAGACACAGGCAGGATATCAGGACACATGAGGTCATCAGGATACACGAGGTCATCAGGACATCAGGATACACGAGGTCATCCAGACGCAGGCAGGACATCAGGGTCACCCACAGGACATCAGAGTCACTGGCAGACATCAGACGAGAGTCGTTTGGTTCTGGACATCCAATACGACCTACAGGCACTACTGCAGTCATTCAGCTCCAGGCAGCGGTCATCAGGTTCCAGACTGCGGTCATCAGGCTCCGGGCATCGGACCTAGGAAGGAACTCAAGCGTGATGGTGCTAACACCGCAGGATGGCTGGGCCTGCATGGAGCTAGCACCACATGGTAGTCAGAGCACAGCATAGTAGATGCTCAGCAGGAACACCGGTTACAAGAGTCTCAGAGTCACTGGGTGCAGGGCTCCAAACACAGAGGGATTCCAGGAACACAACACAGAAGACAGTTCAGACATGGTCAGGTACAGGACAGGTACAGGATCAAGGATTCAAGCCTGGATACACCGCCTCCAGGGCAGGGCGAATTTAGACAGGGTCAGGTGCAGGATCAAGGATTCAGACCCGGATATACCGCCTCCGGGGCAGGGAGAGGGAACAGGATAGGTACAGGATCAGGGATACACCGCCTCTAGGCCAGGGTGAATTTAGACACGGTCAGGTACAGGACAGGTACAGGAGCATGGATTCAGGCCCGGATATACCACCTCCGGGGCAGGGCGAGGGAACAGGACAAAGCAGGAATCAAGGCAGGGACTTTAGTACCATAACCGAGACAGACGAGGTCCAGAGACACAGACACAAGACACACATGGCAAAATCCAGGAGCTTTGTGAGTAGCTCTGGCCCCGCCCATAGGGCAGGGTAAGGTTATAAAGGAGCTGCCCCTCAGCAATTGGCTGGGGACAGCATTTCAAGTACACACACTAACCCTGATAAAAGCAGGGGAGGTGTGGCTGCGCACACCCTAAGCACACACAGAAACCATTGCAGCACAATCAGTGCAGGAACTGCAGCTTAGAGCACCTGGCATCATCTGCAAGCCTAGACACACGTGGAAAGTCATGCCCCAGCTGCAAATGACCTCACAACCCGCAGACAGCTTCCACAGCGGCGACCTGGGACCTCACATGTGAATCGCTTATGCAGTTTATTGGCGTTCCAACCAGGGTTTATATCATGCCATAAAACAAATGCACTGTAGGCAGATACATGAAGAATGTTATAAAATAAATCCAGTGGCCTTCAATTAATTTTGCGTTAGCTTGTGTCCTTGGATATTCCTTGATCTAGTGTATCAACTGCCCCTTTGTTGGAATTATAATCTAATATCATCTGCAACTTTTTATCATCTCGACTACTTTCTGCATTGTCATGGAGCGTCATGCTCATCAGAATGACCTGTTTTTTTTCAGGGGGAATGTAAGAAACCACTGTTGCATCTCCATTAAAGTAAATCATTGAACTACGAACATCTTTTACTAATGATACCTTGTGGCAGTTCAGGCTTGTTTTTTCTTACAGTGTCCAACATTGTAAGCAACAGATGCCCTAGTTGGTGCGATGTAAAAAAGTTATCACGTCACATAGTTTCCTTAATACTGCGTTGATCCAGGGAGCTAGTCTGATTGCCGTATGTGAAGTCGGGAACAAATTTTTTCCCCAATGTGAAGCTTACTGTTTGCCACATGGAGTTTTTTTTTGCCTTCCTCTGGATCAATATGTTAGGGCAAGTTAGGATAGGATATGGGTTGAACTAGATGGACTTAAAGTCTTCCTTTAACCTTAACAACTATGTTACTATGTTACATTTTGTCCTCTTCGTCCATACATCAAATCTGAAATGACTCGCATTCCTTTATTCTTTTCAGGTTTCTCCCCAGGTTTTTTCCTGTAGATACCTGAGCAGCATACCTTAGAGCAGTGATGGCTAACCTTGGCACTCCAGCTGTTGCAAAACTACAACTCCCAGCATGCCCTTGCAACCTGCAGCAGTTGAGGCATGCTGGGAGTTGTAGTTCTCCAACAGCTGGAGTGTCAAGGTTCGCCATCACTTCCTTCGAGCATATGAACTGCTGCTGTCACAAAGTATCCATATATTGATTCCATACTTTCCTAGCTTACTACCTACCTACCTTGAAATAACACAAGTTGTTCATCCACAGTGACATTTTCACCAGTATTGTAATAATTTTGGAAGAATCTGCATCCAGTTATCCCAAACTTCTCTAATGGTGGCTAGTTATTAGAGAATTATCTGATGTTAGCAGAGGACAATTTTCCTGCTGGGGCAGAAGGCTGCACGATCCAAATGACATTTTTGTTTCTAGACTGGATTTCTTGCATCGGACTAAAGTAGATGTCTTGGGATCTGGCCTCATCAGATTCAACTTCAGAATGAGAATTCTCATAATCACTTTCCCTTCCACTTTTGTGGTCCTCATCTTCCGACATTTTCTTCAGTTGGATATCTTCTTCAGACTCTGAGGCATTGGAAAGCTTACAATTCAGCTTCACTCAATGAACGTCTTCACCACATTATTATTCAACTTTCCAAATACAGTAATGGACACTCACGACTTTCACAGGGTAAGATCAGCAATGTGGAATAAAATAGCAATATATAATAAACAACAACAATAATACTAAAATCCAAGCAAACACTAACCAGTTTAGCAACACTAAGTGCTTATATACTACAGCCAAACAGACCAGCACAGATCTGTACTCAAAGTCCATCCTTCTGCAGTAACTTGCAAATGTATCAAGCGCACAGACCTGCCGGAGCTGGAGAAATCAATGAACATAAGTATATGGAATAGATAATCCACTATAAATCATTTTCGCAACAGAAAATATGGTGGGAGATCTGTATAAAACACTATTGGTTTTATACAGCTCATATGCAAAGCTCCCAACCGTCTCGGATTTGGCGGGACAGTCCCGTTTTTGATTGCATGTTCCGCTGTCCCAGGCAGGAGCTTATTTTTCCGCATTTCACTGAGCCACATGCCCCCCCATGCACCGACCCCATCCATCCATGCCCTCCCAGACAGACCCACCAGCCACCGCAGCCCCACAGTGATGAATCCCAGCAATGACATCGCAGATCGCTGGGCTGTTCAGTGCGCACAGGGCCTGTGATGACGTCACAGGAGGGGAGGAGTCAGGGGTCACATGATCAGGGGCCTCCGTGTCTGCAGGACTCTGCTGTGCTGACTGTCATGGTGCTGGATGAGGTAAAGTTTCTGTGTGGGGTCAGGAGGGGCTTTCAGTGTGGATGTAGCAGAGCTGCACATGTACAAGGTGTACAGAGCAGAGCCGAGCGTGTACGAGGTGTATGCAGCAGAGCCAAGCGTATACGAGGTGTACGGAGCAGAGCCGCATGAGTACGAGGTGTATGGAGCAGAGCCACATGTGTACGAGGTGTACAGAGGAGAGCCGCACGTGTTCGAGGTGTACGGAGCAGAGCCACACGTGTACAAGGTGTACGGAGCGGAGTCGTGTGTACGAGGTGTGCGGAGTGGAGCTGCGTGTGTGCGAGGTGTGCGAAGCGGAGCCATGTGTGTACGATGTGTACGGAGTGGAGCCACATGTGTACGAGGTATAGAACAAACCAAGAGAGCAAGCAGTCAAAAAGTCCCATAAAGCAGAATTTTATTAGATAATGCCTTATAAAAACATGGACAAAAAGGTACATGGGATGCAGGGGGATACAGAGCGTGCACACATGGCATACAAAAGACCGGATAGCCACACACACAGCCCCAAAACAGGCAGCCCTGAAAAGAATATATATCATAGACCATTTAAGGTGTATAACCCTCCATATAGTCATGGGGCAGGTATATGAAAACCAGCAGTGGAAGAACTTTTCAGTGGTACGGAGCGGAGCCTCGTGTGTACAAGGTGTACGGAGTGAAGCCGCGTGTGTACGAGGTGTGCGGAGCAGAGCCGTGTGTATGAGGTGTATGGAGCGGAGCCGCCTGTGTACGAGGTGTGCAGAGTGGAGCCGCATGTGTACGAGGTGTACGGAGCAGAGCCGCGTGTGTACGAGGTGTGCGGAGCTGTGTGCATGAGGCGTACAGAGCAGAGCCGCACGTGTATGAGGTGTGCGGAGCAGAGCCGCGTGTGCACGAGGTGTACAGAGCAGAGCCATGTGTGCATGAGGTGTATGGAGCGGAGCTGCGTGTGTACGAGGTGTGCGGAGCAGAGCCGCATGTATGCGAGGTGTACGGAGTGGAGCTGCATGTGTACGAGGTGTGCAAAGCAGTGTGTATGAGGTGTACGGAGCAGAGCCACATGTGTATGAGGTGTAGGAGCAGAGTCGTGTGTGTACGAGGTGTACGGAGCAGAGTCGCATGTGTACGAGGTGTGCGGAGCGGAGCCGCGTGTGTACGAGGTATGCGGAGCCGCATATGCACAAGGTGTGCGGAGCCGCATGTGTACAGAGCAGAGCCGCGTGTATTCGAGGTGTACGGAACAGAGCCGCATGTGTGCAAAGTGTATGAAGCTGAGCCATGTGTTTACGGAGTGGAGCCACGTGTGTACGTGGTGTATGGAGCAGAGCCGGGTGTGTACGAAGTGTATGGAGCAAAGCCGCATGTGTACAAGGTTTACAGAGTGAAGCCATGTTTATACAAGGTGTATGGAGCAGAGCTGCATGTGTGCGAGGTTTACGGAGTGGAGCCGTGTGTGTGCGATGTGTACGCAGCGGAACCGTTTGTGTACGAGGCATACAAAGCGGAACCGTGTGTGTATGAGGTGTCCCGGATCCAGCGGGACAGTCCCGATTTTGAGAGTCTTCCCCAGCTGGGAGCTTACTTTCTCTGCGGACACAGGAGTACACAGCGGAGCCCCAAAGAACACTTTAAAATTTACACGTGACTTTCCACCGGAAGTGATGTGCTAGAAGCTGACCGGAAATGAGGTAATTTCAGGAGGAGATTGTGACGGAACCATGGAGGCACTTCAGGGAATGCTTCAGATCCATCACCGTGTCCTCCTCTGATAGCGTGGACAGCAGGATCACCTTGGACTTGGGGATGCCGGCCATGTGAGCGGATCATGATATGTCCTGCATCGGAAGGTTAAGGTGGGTATTACAATGGGTGCCAGGCTGCTATAGTATCTTTATAGAATCTTTCTTTCTCTCTCTGTTTCTTTCTTTCTCTCTCTAATCTTTCCTTCTTTCCTCTCTTTCTTTCTCTCTGTTCTTTCTTTCTTTCCCCTCTTCCTTTCTCTCTCTCTCTCTCTGTTCTTTCTTTCTTTCCCCTCTTCCTTTCTCTCTCTCTCTCTCTGTTCTTTCTTTCTTTCCCCTCTTTCTTTCTCTCTCTAATCTTTCTTTCTCGCTGTTCTTTCTTTCCTCTCTTTCTCTCTTCTTTATTTCTCTGTTCTTTTATTCTTTCCCCTCTTCCCTTCTCTCTCTCTGTGTTCTTTCTTTTGCTCTGTTCTTCCTTTCCCCTCTTTCTTTCTCTCTCTGCTCTTTCTTTCTTTCACTTTCTTTCTTTCTCTGTTTGTTCTTTCTCTCTCTGTTCTTCCTTTCCCTCTCTCTGTTCGTTATTCTCTTTCTCTACGTTCTTTCTCTCTGTTCTTTCTCTCTGTTCTCTTTCTTTCGTTTTCTTTCTCTCTCTTCTCTTTCTGTACCATCTTTCTTTCTTTCCCACCTCTCTCTGTTCTTTCTTTCCCCTCTTTCTTTCTGTCTGCTTTTCCTTGTTTCCTCTCTTTCTTTCTCTCTCTGTTCTTTATTTCTTTCCCATCTTTCTTTCTATCTCCCTCTCTGTTCTTTCTTTCCCCTCTTTCTTTTTTTCCTCTCTCTGTCCTTTTTTTCTGTCCACTTTCTCTCTTTGTTCTTTTTCTTTCTTTCTTCTTTCTTTCTCTGTTCTTTCTTTCTTTCCACTCTTTCTTTCTTTCTCTTTCTCTGTTCTTTGCTCTATTCTTTCTTTCCCCTCTTTCTCTCTAATCTTTCTTTTTCTCTCTAATCTTTATTTCTTTCTCTCTCTGTTCTTCCTTTCTTTCTGTCTCTCTCTGTTCTTCCTTTCTTTCTCTCTGTTCTTTCTTTCTTTCTCTGTTCTCTTTCCTTCCATATCTTTCTTTCTTTCTATTTCTTTCTCTTTCCCTCTGTTCTTTCTTTCCCCTATTTCTTTCTCTCACCCTCTCTGTTCTTTCTTTCCCCTCTTTCTTTCTTTCTCTGTCTGTTTTTTCTTTCCCCTCTTTCTTTTTTTCTATCTCTCGCTCTGTTCCTTTTTTTCTGTCCCTTTTTCCTTTCTCTCTATTCTTCCTTTCTTTCTCTCTGTTTCTTTCTTATTTCTTTCTCTCTGTTCTTTCTTTCTTTCTTCTCTTTCTTTCTCTCTCTCCTTTCTTTCTCTCTCTCTGTTTTCTTTTTTTTCTCTCTGTTCTTTATTTTCCTCAGTACCAGTCAGTGTGCCCACAGTACCAGCCACTGTGCCCTCAGTACCTGTCAGTGTGATCAACAGTTCTAAATGGCTGTATTTGGGGCATGGACATGGGTGTGACTAGTTGTGAAATGGGTGTGGTTGGGAACGTGGCCTAAAATTTGCCGCAGCCTTTGTCCTTCTTTCCCTTCTTCAAAAGTTGGGAGGTATGCATATGTAACAATAATGATTTCTTTAAAAACAAAAACAGAAAAATAAACAACAATCATAACAACACCTATTCATAAACAAATTCACCTAACCACAATTTGTAAATCCTCATAATATATAATCTGCTTCTGAACAGTACAGCGGGGTTAATAACACTCTAAGATGTCTCTAAGATGTCTATGAGCCTTTAAGCTCAGGAACAGAATTGTCTTAATGAAACATCACCTTCTATATGTCTTTCATGAGAAAACAAATGCATCAACTGTAGGTGATGACATATGACCTATTAGAGTTGAGCAACTTTTGGTTTTTTAGGGTCGAGTTTCGTTTCGTGAAACCCGACTTTTCCAAAAGTCGGGTCGAGCAAGATCGGCCGATTATAGGGAAAAGTCGGGGTCATCCCGAAACACGAAACCCAATGTAAGTCAATGAGGAATAAAAGTCGGCAGTGAGAGGACAGGAAACACACCTACAGTGCTCATTTGAATGCCAAAAGCATCAATTCTTCTTACTTAATCTTGTCAACCTTAATTAACTTCATAATACAAGTTACGCACTGAAAAATGGGGGTTATTTGGCTAAAGTTGTGGGGGGTAGGGCTGGCTCCAGGTTTTCATGTGCCCTGGGCGAAAGAGCGCCCCTTTAACACATACCACAACTCATCATGCTCCGATATGGCAGAGAAATACTTCACTTTTTACATCTCATGACGAGGCCCATCTATTTCTCCATACAGAATCATTGGTCCCATATAATGTTTGAAACAGTATATGATGAGCTCCACATAATGCTACAGTATATGTTGGTCCCCATGGATGAAGCTCCACTGTCTTATGGGCCCAAATAATGCTCCAAACATAATGGGCCCCATTTCTAATGCTCTAGTGTATAATGGGCCCTGTAAATGCTGCTCCAGTGTCTGATGTCCACCTTTGGAATGTTCCAGTGTATGGTGGGCCCCATCTATCATTCTCCAGAGTATAGTGCTCCCCAAAAATTGCTGTCCCAACATTGAAAACAATCAAATAAGTCTCCTCGCTAGGGAATCCCTGTACTAGTCTGGACTCCTCGTCGTCCCCATCTTCCATCTCACTGCACAGTATTTCAACCTTGCAAGTGCTGTGATCCTGAGCAAGCAGGGGGGGCCCACTCGTTGGCGACGGCACTGGCACAGGGCCCCTGATAGTACGGTGGTGTGTCTGATGGCGGGTGGGCCGAACCTGCACTTTCATCTGCAGCTTCCTCTTTGTCACCGTGTAAGATGGAACTGTATATGGGAAGGGTAACCTGAGTTTCATCAGGGTCAGATTCAGGCCGTGTAGTGTGCGAGGGGAATGTAGTGGTCTGGGTCAATGTACCAGCAGATTCATTGAGCAGTGGCTGGGCATCAGTGCACTTGTGTCGCCCCCAGGAGTACGGTCGCCACAGTGGCATTACCTTCCTCCTAGGGAGTGTGATGTCATGCTTGGGAGCAACGAAGGATCTCTCTAGCAGGTTAACTGATTGGGCGGCGTTATTCCCACGAGTCATGACCCTCCAAACAGCGTTCATGAAGGCAAAGTGTTTGTTTTACGTGGGCAGTATGGTTGCAAAGCTGAACTTTAAAGGAATGTCCAGAAGGGCACCACCAGGAGTGGAGCCTACGGATAAATTCGACTCCACCTGGGAAACCTCAACCATGCCAGCTACAGAACAGATGCACACATTGCAAGCTTAATTCCGTTAACGAATGAGACTCCGTCATGCCCCGCGGTCCGAGTCCGGCTTACTAGAGGGACACGTGAGGCTCTGGCACATGAGATTGGCCAATAACTGGTGTGTCATGCCCTTACATGTCCGTGGCTGCATGTGCGCTACACTGAAAAGGCCAGCGTTTGTCGCTTACAGGTGCAGATAACCCGCTGAACAACGTTAGTTATGGGGATCACTGATTACAATTATTACCCGCGAACGATGATTTCCCAGTAAGTGCAGGTCAACCGCAGTTCCGGAATTAGGCCTAACCGTCATTCCTGAAAAAATGAAAAACTTACGTGTGCAAACCACAGGTGCTGTAGCTTGCTTAACAGCTCGCCAGCCGTTCTCACGCCCAGTATGGATTACACGTGATTGCACAAAGGTGAGAAAGGGTACCGTATCCCCGGATAACATGTATGGATAGCGTACACATTCAAAAGATATGTCTATACATCAGGAGGCAGGCTCAGACGGTGTCAGGCACAGTATGGATTTGACGGCCCAGACTACACAGCGGAGGAGCAGGGAGAGGTAAAGATTGCAAATGCTGGGGCCCTGCCCAAGCAAGGGGGGCCCACTCGTGGGCGTCGGTACTGGCACTGGGCCCCTCATAGTACGGCGGTGTGTCTGACGGCGGGTGTGCACCACCACCGTCAGAGACACTTGATTGCACTATGAGGGACCCTGTGCCAGTGCCCACGCCCAAGAGTCGGCCTACCCACCTGTCCAGGGCAACGGCACTCGCACGGTGTCGTGCGCTAGGTGGTGACCCCGGCAATGGGGGGGCAGCACAGTTAGGGAGTTTTAGAAAATGGCATATGTTGATGTTGGACATTCAGCTGATGCAAAAGGCGAAATAGGTCAAGTCCCAGGAAGAGGTGGACCAAAGCAAGCCATTTTTCTGTCACCCTATGTGTCATCAGGGGAAGGTGGGACAAAATCCTTGGAAACCCATGCATGGTTCATTTTAATGAAGGTTAGATCATCCACATTTTGGGTTGACAGACGGGTCCTTTTTTCTGTCAGGATTGATCCAGCTGCACTGAAGACTCTTTCCGATAGCACACTTGCAGCTGGGCAAGCGAGCTCCTGTAAGGCATATTGTGCCAATTCAGGCCAGGTGTCCAGTTTAGCGGCCCAATAGTCAAAGGGGAATGACCTGTGTGGGAGAACATCGATATGGGAGGAAAAGTAGTTTGTAACCATAGTTGACAACTGCTGTCTCCAGTCACTTTCCATCGATGCTGTATTACCAGTTGTGTGAGCGGTACTTGAAAAATCAGTCCACAACATTGTCATGAAACCCCTGTCTCCAACGCCACTTCTGCTGTGTGCACCATGAACACCTCTGCCAAGCTGCCCCCGGCCCGTACGGCTCGTGTGAGAACCATCACCGCTGCTGTGTGCTGGGAATGCCTCAAGCAACCGATTTACCAGAGTTGCTTGTTTATTAGCCAATATTAGGTCAAGGTTCTCCTGTGGCATGATGTTTTGTAATTTGCCTTTACAGCGTGGATCCAGGATGCTGGCCAACCAGTAGTCGTCATCGTTCATCATTTTGGCAATGCGGGGGTCCCTTTTTAGGATCCGCAAGGCATAATCTGACATGTGGGCCAATGTTCCCGGTGTCAATGATGCACTGCGAGTGCTGGTTGGAGGAGCACTTTCTGGCAAATCCACATCCCTCCAGTCACGCACAAACCCTGTACCAGACCTTGCCACGCCAACATTTTCACTTGCCCCACGAGATGCATCCTCCTCCCCTAAGTAATCATCCCCATCATCATCCTCCTCCTCCTCTTCTTCCTCCAACTCGTCCAGGAGAGGTCCCTGAGCAGACAATGGCTGAATGTCATCAAGGATTCCCTCCACCTCTTCCTCCTCATCAACATTGGCTGCAGACGCCTGCTCCTTAAGGTGCGTCAAAGTTTGCATGAGCAGACGCATAAGTGGGATGCTCATGCTTAGGATGGCGTCGTTTGCGCTTACCAGCCGTGTGCATTCCTCTAAACACTGAAGGACTTTACAGAGGTCTTTCAGCTTCGACCACTGCACACCTGTCAACTCCATGTCTGCTCTCAAAGTGCCTGGCCGTGTATCCTCCCACAAATGCATCATGGCCTGCCTCTGCTCGCACAGCCGCTCCACCATGTGCAGGGTGGAGATCCACCTTGTTGCAATGTCGATAATGAGGCGGTGGTTGGGAAGGTGGAGCAATCGCTGCAGCTTCTGCATACGAGCGGAATGTAAAGGCGACCGGCGGATGTGCGCGCACAGTCTTCGCACCTTCTGGAGCAGGACTGTTAACTCCGGATAATTTTTGAGGAAGCACTGCACCACCAGGTTCAAGGTGTGAGCCAAGCAAGGTATGTGGCTGAGTTTTGAAACGGCTATGGCTGCCACAAAATTACGGCCATTATCACTAACTACCTTGCCTGCCTCAAGATGTACACTGCCCAGCCATGACTCAGTTTGTCGCTTCAAGTACTCGGCCAGCACCTCGGCGGTGTGTCTGTCGCCCAAACACATCATCTGCAACACAGCCTGCTGACGCTTTCCACTAGCTGCTCGATAGGGGGACACCTCGTGTGCAACAGTGGCAGCTGCAGATGGAGTGCTCGTACGACTGCGCTCTGTGGATGAGCTTTCGCTTCTGGAGGAGGAGGAGGAGGAGGGTCGAACGCCTACAGCCAACTGTTTCCTATACCATGGGCTAGGCAGCACTGTCCCACCACCGCTGTCCCCTGTGGACCCTGCATCCACCACATTAACCCAGTGCGCAGTGATGGACACGTAACGGCCCTGGCCATGCCGACTGGACCATGCATGAGTTGTGAGGTGCACCTTTCCACTCATTGACTGCTTGAGTGCATGGACAATGTGGTCTTTTACATGATGGTGGAGGGCTGGGATGGCTTTGCGAGAGAAGAAGTGGCGACTGGGTAGGTCATAGCGTGGTACTGCATAGGCCATGAGTTCGCGGAAAGCTGCGCTTTCCACCAACCGATAGGGCATCATCTCAAGCGAGATTAGTTTGGCAATGTGGGCGTTCAAACCCAGTGTACGCGGATGAGAGACTGAGTACTTTCTTGACCTACTCATAGTGTCTGGGAGGGTGAGCTGGACTTGAGAGCTGCATATGGTGGAAGTAGCTGTGACAGGGCGGACTGAGAGAGGGTTGATGATGGTGATGGAGTTGGTGTTCTTTCTGATGGCCTAGATTCAGTATTTCGTTGATATAACAGTGGGATTCCCTGACTGCTGTGGCCTTGCAACGACACCTCAACATTTGCTGCTGTGCTAACCGGTGGGCTTACAGTGGGGGAAACAATGTAGCGTTGCTGACTACCTTCTTTGTGATCAGTTGCACATGTGGCACTTGAGGTTTGGTGTTGTGTCCACGCTTGCAAGTGCATGGTGGTTAAATGTCTAAGCATGCAACTGGTATTCAAATTTTTCAGATTTTTCCCTCGGCTAAAGGTCTTTGCGCACTTCTTACAGATAACCTTGGCCTGATCATGAGGATTTTGTTCAAAAAAGTGCCACACTGCACTCTTCCTACTTTGGCAGATATTTTGCGGCCTAGCACGCTGTGATGTTTTGACCCACTGGACAAGCTGTCCAGCAACTCTTTTGATTTTTGGAACCTGTCTTTGGAGTGCTCCGGGCCTGCCAGATAACAGCTTTTGCGATGTCGATGTCTGCTGTGGATGCTCCTCATCTGAGCTATTGGAAGCAGCACCCTCTTCCCCCAATGGATGCCAATCTGGGTCAACAACTGGGTCATCCATCATCTCCTCTTCAATGTCATGTGCACCTTCCTCTGTGTCACCGTGTATGGTGGTATAGTGTGCGGGAAGGGGCACCTGAGTCTCATCAGGGTCAGAATCTGGCTCTGTACACTGCGAGGACAATGTAGTGCTCTGAGTGAATGTACCAGCAGAATCATCTATCAGCGGCTGTGCATCAGTGCACTCCATGTCAGATTCATCTTGGCCTGGGTAATTCACCATTTCACTTGATAATCCAGGCATGGTATGTGAAAACAGCTCCATGGAGAAATCAGTAGTATGGCCTGCATCATCCTTCAATCTTGGTTGGGGTGAAGGACACAAGGAAAGGTGTGGTTCATGAACATGAGCCTCCAAAGACGACTCAGTGCTTTTACTTTTTACAACTTCAGAAGAGGAGGCGATAGAGCTGGAGGCTGAGTCAGCAATGTAAGACAAAACTTTTTCCTGATGCTCTGGCTTTAAAAGCGGTTTGCCAACTCCTAGAAAACTAAGCCTTCGAAGCCTTATGGAGCCAGACGATGACGCAGGCTCAACACCTCCTGCATTCGGTCCTATTTTGCTTTTGCCACTACCGTCAGATCCACCACCAACACCATCATTACCAGCTGCCAACCCCCGCCCAATTCCACGGCCTCTTCCACCAGCCTTCCTCATTTTTGGTAGAAATGTAGACAAAATCCAACAAACTATATAGTAATGTAAAACAAGGTACAAGGTGTCTATAGGACGGGAGATTTAGATTTTCTGCACACACTAGTGGACACTGGACACTTTTGGATTGTGTGAGGCCCACTGAATATCAGAGCGCTATGTCACAGGCTCGATGGCACAGGTATGAAAAAAGTGACTACAGGATAAGGGAGATTTTGAATTTCTGCAGACACTTGTGGACACTGGACACTTTTGGATTGTGTGAGGCCCACTGAATATCAGAGCGCTATGTCACAGGCTCGATGGCACAGGTGTGAAAAAAGTGACTACAGGATAAGGGAGATTTTGAATTTCTGTAGACACTTGTGGACACTGGACACTTTTGGATTGTGTGAGGCCCACTGAATATCAGAGCGCTATGTCACAGGCTCGATGGCACAGGTGTGAAAAAAGTGACTACAGGATAAGGGAGATTTTGAATTTCTGCAGACACTTGTGGACACTGGACACTTTTGGATTGTGTGAGGCCCACTGAATATCAGAGCGCTATGTCACAGGATCGATGGCACAGGTGTGAAAAAAGTGACTACAGGATAAGGGAGATTTTGAATTTCTGCAGACACTTGTGGACACTGGACACTTTTGGATTGTGTGAGGCCCACTGAATATCAGAGCGCTATGTCACAGGCTCGATGGCACAGGTGTGAAAAAAGTGACTACAGGATAAGGGAGATTTTGAATTTCTGCAGACACTTGTGGACACTGGACACTTTTGGATTGTGTGAGGCCCACTGAATATCAGAGCGCTATGTCACAGGCTCGATGGCACAGGTGTGAAAAAAGTGACTACAGGATAAGGGAGATTTTGAATTTCTGCAGACACTTGTGGACACTGGACACTTTTGGATTGTGTGAGGCCCACTGAATATCAGAGCGCTATGTCACAGGCAGAAATTGGCTAGTGTATCACAAACTACAAGGTGTATGTAGAATTGGGCAGAATAGGAATCTCCCTAGAGTGTAGGTCTGTAAGAACGGAACAAGTCCTCCACTTATCCTTCCACAGTGACACACAGATAGCTTCACTGTGGCTGTGATAACAGCCGTTACACGGTACTGTGTGAGGAGCGTACACCGCTGTATGGTGTGAAAAAATGCACTCTCAGTACCTCAGCAGGACAAAAAAAAAAATTGGGATTGCTTTTAAAAAAGCAGTTTGCAGAGCAGTGGGGAAACAGCAATGCAGCTGTCAGGAAGCCTTAGAAGGCAGCCTAACAACCAACACCGCTGATCCACCACAATATAGCCTCCCCTTGCACTACACACACAGTGACTGGTGTGTTGTACAGACAAAATCGCTAGCAGCAGAAGCAGTTTTTTTTTCTTCTTCCCTGCCTAACGCTCTCCCTACAGAATCAGCAACCTCTCCCTATGCTAAGATCGGCAGAAGTAAGATGGCCGTCGGCGTGCACGCCCTTTTATAACCCCTGTGACGCCCACCAAAGCAAGCCAATCACTTGCATGCCCTTCTAAAAGATGGTGGTGACCCCTGCCTATGTCATCACGTTGCCCACAGTGTCCGTGGATCCTGATTGGCTGAAAAAGAGCGCAAAACAAACTTTTGAAACGCGACTTTGGCGCGTAAGTCGCCGACCTCGTGGCCGACCTCATCCTAGGGTCGGGTTTCGTTTCATGAAACCCGACTTTGCCAAAAGTCAGGGACTTTTGAAATTTTTTGACCCGTTTCGCTCAACTCTATGGCCTATGTAATATTTTGTGATCACATCAGGTAGTTTAGATCTGCTGCTCACTTCACTTTTAATACAGCACATTAGGATTAGAAACCTCTTTTAATGCGGGTTCTAATTCTTCTTTGTACTGAGGATGTTAAAAGGGTTTTCCCACTAATGTAAGTACATCTAAATTATTAGAGCTTACTATGTATTTAACTCAGTTTTGGAAATGCTTATTTCAAAAGAAGCATTTATCCTGCACATTTACAGGATTAAAGCTTTCTGTTTTGTGAAGATCATTTCCTTGCACATGTAACACAGCTTTAGTATTGTTTGTTGCCTGTGAAGTAATCAAGATAATTTTCCTGAATGCTGCACTGGAAAATTTGGGGGGGCAAAGCAGCAATATACCAGTGCAATGTATAGTCCACCCATACAGCCTGGAAGACCACAGATTCTATAAGGACAATAACGGCTGAAAAAGAATAAAAATTGTAAAAAATGTATAAACAATTTATATTTGCTTTTATTCTGCATGTGACGCCTCTACTGTCTAAGCAACTTAAAAAGTAGAAAAAAAACTTTAAGACATTATTGATTAATTAAAAAAACCTGCAGCTTCTACTTTCCTTTTCACCAATGATTAAAAACACAGACAAAGTAGGACACTTTAAACATTATATAATAAGTCAATGCCTCAAGGAAATAAATAAGAAATGAAAATAACAAAACAAGATGAAAAATTAATAGTCATGAAATAGCTTAAGGTTCCATGAACATGATGATCACAAAAAGTTTCTGTCACAAAAAGCTGATGATTGGGTAAGAGAATTTTAGTAAACAACATACTAAAGCTCAGTCATATTGTTTGTGACCTGATCATCAACTTGACATTCTATTGGCATGTTTACACATTTCTAGAGCTGATCCAATCCTTTGACATTCAAATTTTCCAGCTTCTGCAAATTTTGTCCAAAAATTTGATTTGATTTGCTTTGAAAAGATGAAAATGACAGTGTATGGTCTCCTATGTCTGTTATCAAAGCCCCTTCAAGCACTTTAACGCAAACACAGCCTTAGTAATAGCAAAGTGACCTCCATATACATGGCTACGGGTAAGCTGATGGCAATTATTCTTTACTGTTGTTTTTTGGATGTTTTTCCATATTGCTATTGGAAAGCTGTGAGCTGTGACATCCTCTCAATGAACAGATTAGCCTCTAAGATGGTTTCTGCAACCAAGAAAACATAATTCTGGTGTTTTGATTTTTTTTAATCATTACGCCATTTAGAGATCGGGTTAATTCTTTTTTGACATTGTTAGACCGGGCGATTCTGAACATGGCGATACCAAATATGTGTGTTTTTTTATTATTGTTTTATTTTGAATGGGGCGAAAGGGTGGTGATTTGAACTTTTATTTTTTTTTATCTTTTTAATATTTTTAAAAACTTTTTTTTTACTTTCGGCATGCTTCATTAGTCTCCATTGGAGACTAGAAGCTGCCATAACCTGATGGCTCTGCTACATACAGGCGATGTTCAGATCATCTGTATGTTGCAGAATTGCTGACTGCAATAGACCTCTGGTTGTCACGTCGACCCATCGGTGGCCCGTGATCACGTGACAGGGGTCACCAACAGGCGAATTTCCAGCGGCATTGCTGGTAGCGTGCATTAAGTGCCGCTGTCAGAGTTTGGCATTTAACATGTTAACAGCTGCGAGTGGATTGCGGTTCCACCCATGCCTGTTCCGGGCACATGTCACCCCTTCAAAACAACTGACATGTGCTGGAAAAGATGTGCGCTCAGCACAGACCCCACATCAAAAGGAGAGAAACGACATGCGCCGCACTAGTACCACACATGTCGTGAAGGGGGTAAATTAGTATGGAAGCATATTTTAACCTACCTGTGGTAAATCACAAATGTGAATCACCTGTGTTTAATTGTCGATGCCAATGTGGCATGAATTCACCTATAAATGATTACTTCAGTGTTTTAAAATGCCACATGGTAGGCCCTGTTTCTTTGTGACAATGTTGAAGACAAAGGAGCTGTCTAAGGACACCAGAACTGCTCTTATTAGCAAACACGAGACTTCAAAAGGGTATAAGGTCATCTCCAAAGAACTTTGTAACCCAGTTCCAACAGTGCCCAAACTTGGAACATTCAAGAACCTCCCTGGACGTGGGTGAGAGAGGAAAATTGAGAAAAGATGCTTTGGATGTTGGCGCGAATGGTGGAAAAAACACCACATCAAACATCCTGTGTCCTGAAGGCCAACCTGGAATAGTCTGGGATCATGGTTTCAACAAGTACTAAATACAGCACACTAAACCAAGCATTGCTTTATGGGCGAAGCTCAATCAAGAAACCATTGCTGAAGAAAAGACCACAATCCTTCTACGAAAATGTTCTGTGGACAGATGAAGCAAGAATAGAGCTTTCTGGCAATGCAAAGCAATAATTTAATTACAGATGGTGCAATGAAGTTTATAAGAAAAAGAACACCCTACCAACAGTTAAGCATGGTGGTGATCCATAATGCTGTAGGATTGCTTTACTGTCTTGACCGTATCACAGGAACCATGAAAAATTATTAAGAGATTTTAGAGCAAAATGTCCTACCCAGTGTAAGAAAAAATGGTTTGAGTGGAATATTATGGGCCCTCAAGCAAGACAATGACCCAAAGCACACATCTGAAAGTACACAGGAATAGTTGAAATAGAAAAAAATTACTGTTTTAAATAACAAGCAATGAGTCCTGCCCTCAATCCCATTGAAAATCCTTAGGTTGAGCTGAAATCTGCCATCGGGAAAAAGAACCCTGCAAACATTGAAGAGCATGAACAAACTGCAAAGGAAAAGTGGGAGAAAATACCAGCTGAGAAGTGTAAGACGCTCATAGATGGCTGCAAGAACCATTTGGAGGCTGTCATCAATGCCAAATGGTGTGCAACCACGTATTAATTTAGTGGTGTCCTTATTGCTGCACATGCTGTTTACTCTGCATCTTCTTTGAAATTGCAACATGCAATTTAAAATACAATGCTTTATTGTTGCATTACTTTGGACCACTAATTAAAAAATCCTGAGGATGTAACTTTAGTAAAATTCCATTTATTTCTGAAGATATTGTGCAGTCTATGAAAAAAATGAAGGGGTGCCAGTAATGGTGACCAGCACTGTACACTATAGACAAAGCAGGGGAGCACATTTTCTGGGATCACATTTTCCTACAAATAAAGGTAGGACTGCAATTTTTCACATGCACCTGTCCTGTTAACATTTTAGGGCAGCATTCTGTCAGTGTAAAAAAGCAGCGACCATTTTAAACCCCTTAATGTCCAATGATGGACACAGTCCGTCATCAGACATCTCCCCGGCTTTGATAAGGGCTCCGGCGCTGAGCCCGCATCAAAGCCGGGACATGTCAGCTGTTATGAAGGAGGCTATTGGAGCATGCCAAAAGTAAAAAAAAATGTTTAAAAATAAAAAAAATAAAAAAACCTTTTTTGCTCAAATTACCCCCCTTTCGCCCCAATCAAAATAAAACAATAAAAAAAATCCCACATACACATATTAGGTATCACCGCATTCAGAATCGCCCGATCTATCAATAAAAAAAAGCATTAACCTGATCGCTAAACGGCGTAGCGAGAAAAAAAATTCAAAACGCCAGAATTATGTTTTTTTGGTCGCCAAGACATTGCATTAAAATGCAATAACGGGCGATCAAAAGAACATATCTGCACAAAAGTGGTATCATTAAAAATGTCAGCCCGGCACAGAAAAAATAAGCCCTCACCCGACCCCAGATCTTGAAAAATGGAGACGCTACGGGTCTCGGAAAATTGTGCAAATTTTTTTTTTTCTAGCAAACTTTGGAATTTTTTTTCACCACTTAGATAAAAGAGAACATAGACATGTTTGGTGTCTATGAACTCATAATGACCTGGAGAATCATAATGGCTGGTCAGATTTACCATCCAGTGAACCTAGCAAAAAACAAGTGTGGGATTGCACTTTTTTTGCAATTTCACCGCACTTGGAATTTTTTTCCCGTTTTCGAGTACACGACATGGTAAAACCAATGGTGTCATTTAAAAGTACAACTCGTCCCGCAAAAAATAAGCCCTCACATGGCCATATAGATGGAAAAATAAAAAAGTTATGGCTCTGGAAAGAAGGGGAGGGAAAAATGAAAATGCAAAACCAAAAATACCCCTGGTCGTTAAGGGGTTAAATCAACAGTGCTACCTCCCTTGAGAAAATGTGTGTGTTTTGTTACTTAACCCCTTCCCAACCTGTGACACAGCGTATGCGTCATGAAAGTCGGTGCCAATCCGACCTATGACGCATACCCTGTGTCATGAATTCAAAGCCCCCCTGCGGGTCGGGTGACCGGGGTCAATGAAAGGTCACCTGACCCGCAGATACAGGGGGCTTTGTAATTCATCACAGGGGGCGTGGCTTTGCCCCCACGTGGCTACGATCGCTCTGACTGGCTGTTAAAAGTGAAACAGCCAATCAGAGCGATAGTAATATTTCATCAATGAAAATTGATGAAATATTACAATCCAGCCATGGCCGATGCTGCAGTAGCATCGGACATGGCTGGAGACACCGATTTGACCCCCCCCACCGGCGATCGCCCCCCCTGCCACTGAATGACAGCGGCGATCTGCCGCCGCTGTCATCATCTGCCCCCCTCCCATTCCCTTCGCTCCCCGCCAGCTTCCGATCCCCCCCTCACCCACTCTCACCGCCCCCGGCACCTTCCAAGTCCCCCCGTCGCTCCCGGTGTCCGGCGGGTCCGGTTCATGGGCGCCGCCATCTTAGAAAATGGCAGGCGCATGCGCAGTGCGCCCGCCCGAATCTGCCGGCTGCAGATTCCATTATTTCATTTTGATCACTCTCAGAGTGATGAAAATGAAATAAAAAGTAAATGAACCCCCCGATTATCACCCCCATAGGTAGGCAGAACTAATAAAATAAAGAAAATATTTTTATTTTTATTTTTCCATCAGGGATAGGGTTAGGGTTGGAAAGAGGGTTAGGGTTAGGGTTGGAAAGAGGGTTAGGGTTGGAAAGAGGGTTAGGGTTGGAAAGAGGGTTAGGGTTAGGGTTGGAAAGAGGGTTAGGGTTGGAAATAGGGTTAGGGTTAGGGTTGGAAAGAGGGTTAGGGTTGAAAAGAGGGTTAGGGTTGGAAAGAGGGTTAGGGTTGGAATTAGGGTTAGGGTTGGAATTAGGGTTAGGGTTGGAAAGAGGGTTAGGGTTGGAAAGAGGGTTAGGGTTGAAAAGAGGGATAGGGTTGAAAAGAGGGTTAGGGTTAGAATTAGGGTTAGGCTTGTGGTTAGTGTTATGGTTAGTGTTGGGGTTAGGGGTGTGTTGGGGTTAGGGTTAGGGTTGGGATTAGGGTTAGGGATGTGTTGGGGTTAGGGTTGTGGTTAGGGGTGTGTTGGGGTTAGGCTTGGAGTTAGAATTGAGGGGTTTCCACTGTTTAGCCACATCAGGGGGTCTCCAAACGCGACATGGTGCAACCTTTGATTCCAGCCAATTTTGCGTTCAAAAAGTCAAATGGTGCTCACTCCCTTCCAAGCCCCGACGTGTGCCCAAACAGTGGTTTACCCCCACATATGGAGTATCAGCGTACTCAGGAAAAATTGCACAACAACTTTTGGGGTCTAATTTCTCTTGTTACCCTTGGGAAAATAAAAAATTGGGGGCTAGAAAATTATTTTTGTGGAAAAAAAATGTTTTTTTCATTTTCATGTCTCTGCATTATAAACTTCTGTGAAGCACTTGGGGGTTGAAAGTGCTCACCATACATCTACATAAGTTCCTTGGAAGGTCTAGTTTCCAAAATGGGGTCACTTGTGGGGGGTTTCCACTGTTTAGGCACATCAGGGGCTCTGCAAACGTAATGACGACTGCCGACTATTCCATCAAAGTCTGCATTTCAAAACGTCACTACTTCCATTCCGAGCCCTGACGTGTGCCCAAACAATGGTTCCCCCACACATATGGGGTATCAGCGTACTCAGGACAAACTGGACAACAACTTTTGGGGTCCAATTTATCCTGTTACCCTTGTGAAAAAAAAAATTGCGGGCTAAAAATCATTTTTTTTGAGGGAAAAAATGATTTTTTATTTTCACGGCTCTGCGTTATAAACTTCTGTGAAGCACTTGGGGGTTCAAGGTGCTCACCATACATCTAGATAAGTTCCCTGGGGGGTCTAGTTTCCAAAATGGGGTCACTTGTGGGAGGTTTCTACTGTTTAGGCACACAGGGGCTCAGCAAATGTAACATGACGCCCGCAGACCATTCCATCAAAGTCAGCATTTCAAAATGTCACTACTTCCCTGCTGAGACCCAACGTGTGCCCAAACAGTGGTTCCCCCCCACATATGGGGTACCAGCGTACTCAGAACAAACTGGACAACAACTTTTGGGGTCCAATTTCTCCTGTGACCCTTGTGAAAATAAAAAATTAAAGCTAAAAATTCATTTTTTGAGGAAAAAAAAAGATTTTTTATTTTCATGGCTCTGCGTTACAATCTTCTGTGAAGCACTTCGGGGTTCAAGGTGCTCACCACACATCTAGGCAAGTTCCTTATGGGGTCTAGTTTCCAAAATGGGGTCACTTGTGGGGGGTTTCCACAGTTTAGGAACATCAAGGGCTCTGCAAATGTAACATGATGCCCGCAGACCATTCCATCAAAGTCAGCATACCAATACGTCACTACTTCCCTTCCGAGCCCTGACGTGTGCCCATACAGTGGTCATCCCCCAGATATGGGGTATCAGCGTACTCAGGACAAACTAGACAACAACTTTTGGGGTCCAATTTCTCCTGTTACCCTTGTGAAAAAAAAAATTGCGGGCTAAAAATCATTTTTTTTGAGGGAAAAAAATGATTTTTTATTTTCACGGCTCTGCGTTACAATCTTCTGTGAAGCACTTGGGGGTTCAAGGTGATCACCACACATCTAGATAAGTTCCATGGGGGGTCTTGTTTCCAAAATGGGGTCCCTTGTGGCGGGTTTCTACTGTTTAGGCACACAGGGGCTCAGCAAATGTAACATGATGCCCGCAGACTATTCCATCAAAGTCAGCATTTCAAAATGTCACTACTTCCCTTCCGAACCCCGACGTGTGCCCAAACAGTGGTCTCCCCCCACATATGGGGTACCAGCGTACTCAGGACAAACTGGAAAACAACTTTTGAGGTCCAATTTATCCTGGTACCCTTGTGAAAATAAAAAATTGCAGACTAAAAAATTTTTTTTTAGGAAAAAAAAAGATTTTTTATTTTCACTGCTCTGCATTATAAACTTCTGTGAATCACCTGGGGGTTCAAAGTGCTCACTATGCATCTAGATAAGTTCCTTAGGGGGTCTAGTTTCCAAAATGGGGTCATTTGTGGGGGAGCTCCAAAGTTTAGGCACACAGGGGATCTCCAAACACGACATGGTGTCCGCTAACGATTGGAGCCAATTTTCATTTCAAAAAGTCAAATGGCGCTCATTCCCTTCTGCACCCTGCCGTGCACCCAAACAGTGCCCCCCCACATATGGGGTACCAGCGTACTCTGGACAACAACTTTTGTGGTCCAATTTCTCCTGTTACCCTTGTGAAAATAAAAAACAGCATGCTAAAAAATCATTTTTGAGGAAAAAAAATGATTTTTTATTTTCACTGCTCTATGTTATAAACTTTTGTGAGGCACTTGGGGGTTTAAAGTGCTCACTACACATCTACATAAGTTCCTTAAGGGGTCTAGTTACCAAAATGGTGTCACTTTTGGGGGAGCTCCAATGTTTAGGCACATAGGGGCTCTCCAAACGCGACATGGTGTCCGATAACGATTGGAGCTAATTTTCCATTCAAAAAGTCAAATGGCGCTCCTTCCCTTCCGGGCCCTGCCCTGCACCCAAACAGTGGTTTATGACCACATATGAGGTATTGGTGTGCTCAGGAGAAATTGCCCAACAAATTTTAGGATCCATTTTATCCTGTTGCCCATGTGAAAATGAAAAAACTGAGGCTAAAAGATAATTTTTGTGAAAAAAAAGTACTTTTTTTTTTTTTTACAGATCAATTTGAGAAGCACCTGGGGGTTCAAAGTGATCACTATGCATCTAGATAAGTTCCTTGGGGGGTCTAGTTTCCAAAATGGGGTCACTTGTGGGGGAGCTCCAGTGTTTAGGCACACAGCGACTCTCCAAACGCGACATGGCAACCGCTAAATATTCCAGCATATTTTCCATTCAAAAAGTCAAATGGTGCTCCTTCCCTTCTGAGCCCTGCCGTACGCCCAAACAGTGGTTTATGACCACATTTGAGGTATCGGTGTACTCAGGGGAAATTGCCCAACAAATTTTAGGATCCATTTTATCCTGTTGCCCATGTGAAAATGAAAAAATTGATGCTGAAAGGAAATTTGTGTTGGAAAAATTAAAATGTCCATTTTTTCCTTCCACATTGCCTTAGCTGTTGTGAAACACCTGAAGGGTTAATAATCTTCTTGAATGTGGTTTTGAGTAACTTGAGGGGTGCAGTTTTTAGAATGGTGTCACTTTTGGGTATTTTCTGCCATATAGACCCCTCAAAGTGACTTCAAATGTGAGGTGGTCCCTAAAAAAAATGGTTTTGTAAATTTTGTTGTAAAAATGAGAAATCGCTGGTCAACTTTTAACCCTTATAACTTCCTAACAAAAAAATATTTTGCTTCCAAAATTGTGCTGATGTAAAGTAGACATGTGGGAAATGTTATTTAGTAACTATTTTGTGTCACATAACTCTCTAGTTTAACAGAATAAAAATTCAAAATTTGAAAATTGCGAAATTTTCAAAATTTTTGCCAAATTTCTGATTTTTTCACAAATAAATGCAAAAATTATCGACCTAAATTTACCACTAACATGAAGCGCAATATGTCATGAAAAAACAATCTCAGAATCGCTAGGATGCGTTGAAGCGTTCCAGAGTTATTACCTCATAAAGGGACACTGGTCAGAATTGCAAAAAATGGCCAGGTCATTAAGGTCAAAATAGGCTGGGTCATGAAGGGGTTAATGATAAAATTCAATGTATAAATGCTTATATTTCCTTTAGTGATTTTGTTTTTTTCTGAATAACCCTTTACATATATAAACCAAATTTATAGTATAAACTTTGTCTTTAACTTTTACCCTTCCGTGTCTTTAATAGAGGTTTAATTTTCTTCACCTTTTCTAACTGCTGTCCTGGGGATTAAAGAAAAGCATTTTTCCTATTTGAATAAGAAAGGTTGTTCCTACTAACTGGAATGGAGCACTACTTGTATATTTATGGGGATAAAGTGATAAAGGATCTTGCATAATAATACAGTCACAGTAGCTGCAAGGTGCTTTATCTCCTCTCAAAGTGTTCTTTTTAATTTTATCTATGTAAAGCGCAAATCATATGTCCCAAGTTCTGAAGTGATTCATATTCCACTCTGAGACAATGCTCTTTTATAAAGGGTCAGCAATACCCAAAGGCAATATACAGCAAAACTAACAGCAGGATTTTTTTGCATGGATTGTTACAGGCTAATGACATTTTTCAAAGCTTTGTGTCAAATATGCTTTGCTCATTTAGCTTCTAATGAAAAAATGGATTTTCTACAATTGCTAGAAATTTACCCTCCAAAGAACAAAGTAGTGCTACAAGAAGTATGTGACTGCCTTAAGCAATGCTTAATAACTGAGTTTTCCCTTCACTGAAGATCTGTTTCCACGGGTTGACTAGGGTGACTAATTGACCACCGATCAGATGCTTGTTTGCCGATTGGTGGTGGTTTAATAGCTTGTTTATACAGGCAGAATGCTTTTAAGATGGGCAAAGAACAATAAGTAATAGATCGCTCAGTGGAGTAAGCTGCCATTATTCTCAACAGCACATTTCCTATTCATTCAGGACAATGTGCTGCTGATAATGATGATCTATTGTGCAGCCTAGAAGATCAATTTTCCTGTACGGCAAACGTTTTGTTCGTTTGTCAGGAGATCATCAACCTGTTTAATCTATAAGATTATTATGACACGAATATCCTTAAAGGGAACCTGACAGGCTTCCCATGCCCTCCAACCCATCAGCATTTGTATATTTATAAAGGGGTAACAAGATTCAAGATTCAAAGAAGCTTTATTGGCAAGACTAAATACACATTAGTTTTGCCAAAGCAAGTGTACAAAAGGGAATAGGGATAGGGACTGTAAGGGATGTTGGGTAGGGGCTGTAGGAAAGGTGGATGGGGGCAGATCCAGGATGAGGGCTGTAAGAACAATGGATGGGGGCAGATCCAGGGTGGGGGCTATAGAAGTCCATGGCATAGGGAAGGGGGATGGGGGCATGGGGCAGATCCAGGATGGGGGCTATAGAAGTCCATGGTATAGGGAAGGTGGATGGGGGATGGGAGCAGATCCAGGGTGGGGGCTATAGAAGTCCATGGCATAGGGAAGGTGGATGGGGGGGATGGGGCAGATCCAGGGTGGGGGCTATAGAAGTCCATGACATATCATTGTTCTCTTTCTCGCAGTCTATGACATTCGCTCACATACTGCGCTGCTATCTCCCCTGCTCTCTCTTCTACCCCCAGCAGGATATATGTTTTCTCTTCCTCCTTCATGGTGATGAAATCCGGGAAGAGATTGGATAGTCTCCTGAAGTGAGTGTCCCTCACTGCTGAGTATTTGGAGCAGTGCAGCAGGAAGTGGGTTTCGTCCTCCAGGGCCTCCTGGTCACAGTGCTGGCACAGTCTTTCCTCCCTGGGCTTGTAGCTCTGCTTGTGTTGGCCAGATTCGATGGACAAACTGTGGGCACTGAGTCTATATCGGGTCTGGATCTTGTGGTCTCTGGGGTCCGGGATTTTCTCCAAGTATGGGGCCAGATTGTAGTTTCCCTGTAGACTCCAGTACATGGTCAGTTTCTGTGAGCTGAATATGTCGTTCTTCCAGTCACTGACATACCTCTCCTGGCCTTCGTCTACCATCTTCCTGATTCCGGCTTTTGTCAGGTTGTTGTGATTGGTGTTCTTGTCATTTTGGGTTTGGGTGGGCTGTTCCGAGGGTCCAGGTATTTCTGTTTCACCTACATGTGTCAGGACTTTATGGTGAGGGGAGCTTGGATTGCTCCTATGTAGGTGAGCCCAGAATGACAGTGCCCTCTTTAGAACCATTAGGTGTAGAGGGAATCTGCCCAGCTTGGCCCGGCAAGCACTGTTGGAGGTGTTCCGATGGAAGGTGCTTGAAGAATTCCAGGTGGAATATTTCTGTTGGGCTGGAATCCCACCTTGACCAGTCTGGGTAGGTGTGAGGACCCCAGACTTCGCTGCCATACAGGAGGATTGGGGAGATGATAGAGTCAAAGATTTTTAACCAGGCCCTCACTGGTGGCTTCAGATGGTAGAGTGTCCTTCGGATGCCATAGAAAGTTTTGCAGGCCTTGTCTTTCAGGGTCTCTGTGGCCCTGACCAGTGAATCTCTAGGCCCAAGTAGGGCTGGTCTGATTCTCCCTTTCTCCTCTGGAACACCATGATGTTGGTTTTCTTTAGGTTGACCGGTAGTGCCCAGGTGTAGCTGAATTTCTCTAAGATTTTCAGGTTGCCTTGGAGACCTTTCTTGGTTGGTGACAGAAGCAGCAGGTCATCTGCATACAGCAGGAATTTCACCTACTCGTCATGGAGGGTGAGATCTGGTGCTGTGGAAGATTCCACAGCGGTGGCCAGCTCATTGATGTAAATGTTGAAGAGCATTGGACTTAGGCTGCAGCCTTGTCTGACTCCACGGCTCTGCTGTAAATAAGGCATTCTTTTACCATTCACACTCATGCTGCAGAGGTTCTCGGTGTAGGAGCTTTGATAACATTGTAGGTTTTTCCTCCTTTTCCGCTCTCCAGCAGTTTCAGGAATAAGCCTGGGTGCCACACCGAATCAAAGGCCTTTTTAAAGTCCACAAAACAGGTGTATATCTTCCCGTTCTTTGTATTGTGGATGTGTCTCTGAATGAGGCTGTGCAGGGTATAGATGTGGTCAGTGGTGCGGTGGTTCCGCATGAACCCTGCTTGGCTCTTGCTGAGGACGCTGTGCTCGGTGAGGAAACTGAGGATCCTCTTGTACAGGATGCTGTTGAACAGTTTGCCCAGGTTGCTGCTGACACATATGCCTCTGTAGTTGGCTGGGTCATACCTGTCCCCATTCTTGTGGATGGGTGAGATGAGGCCTTGGTTCCAAGTACGAGCGAAGTAGCCAGCACTTAGCACAATATTGAAGGGTTTAACCATTGCAGCCTGTATTTCTGGTGGGCTGTACTTCAGCATTTCTGGTAGGATTCCATCCAGGCCACCAGCTTTTCTACATCTTATGGAAGAGATTATCCCTGCTACTTCCTGTAATGTAACAGGTGTATCCACAGGGTTTTGGAAATTTTTTACTTTTTCCTCCATTTGCCATTATGCTTTCCTGTTCTTGGCTTAGTTCTTCCTTTGGAATTGTCTTCATAGAGGTCTCTGAAGTACTGGAGCCAGATGTTGCCATTTTGGATATGGATGTTGTTTTTCTTGTCTTTTGTGCCCATGTGGTTCCATAGTTCCCAGAAGGAGTTGTCTTGGAAAGCATCTTGGAGTTGGCTAAGCTTGGCAGAGATGTAACTCTGCTTCTTTCTCCTGAGGATGGTTTTGTACTGCCTTTGTATGGTTTCATAGACATCCCTCAGACTCGGGTAGTTGGGGTCTCTGTGTTTCTTCTTTAAGGCTGTTCTCAGGGTCTTCCATATGGCTTTACATTCTCTGTCAAACCATCCATTGATCTGTTTTTCTTTTGGTCTCTTGTAGTTGACTTTTTTAAGGTCGGACAGTCTGGCCATTGCATAGAATTTATTGTTGAGGTCTTTTGCAGCTTGACTCACTCCCTTTGGGTTAGGCTGGTACTCGAAGTTGTAGAAATGGTGCAGCATCCACTGTATTTCAGGTCTGCTGGGAGCCTCTTTATACTTTAATGCCGACATTTTGTGCCATTTGTAGGATGGAGGCCGGTTGAAGAGGCCAGTCTGCTGTGGCTTTTGAGTGGATGGTTTCTCTGTAGATTTCAAGTACAGAAGAATTGGCTGTGGTCTGACAGGTGCGCTAGTGGGGAGACTATGAAGGCGCTGATATTTGCCAGGTTCATATCTGTAATGGCATAATCTACTATACTCCTCCCTACATGGGAGTTTAGTGTACACCTCCCTAAGGACTCTCCTTTGGTTTGTCCATTAAGAATATGAAATCCTAAATTTCTACATACGTTCAGGAGCTTTTTAACAATTTAGTT
Source organism: Dendrobates tinctorius (assembly GCF_039654945.1). Classification (NCBI taxonomy): domain Eukaryota; kingdom Metazoa; phylum Chordata; class Amphibia; order Anura; family Dendrobatidae; genus Dendrobates; species Dendrobates tinctorius. The sequence goes on from NW_027361749.1 coordinate 15,422,711, forward strand.
GACTGTACTGTCATAGCTGTTTCTCTCTGTATGTACTGAGACTTGGCCGTGTTTTTAGCTGTGTGTTTTGGGTCATTATCCTGTTGCAAGACTCATGACCTGCAACTGAGACCAAGCTTTCTAACACTGGACAGCATATTTCTCTCTAAAATCCCTAGATAGTCTTGATATTTCATTGTGCCCTGCATAGATTCTAGACACCCTGTGCCAGATGCAGCAAAGCAGCCCCAGAACATAACACAGCCTCCTCCAAGTTTCACAGTAGGGTCAATGTTATTTTCTTGATATGCTTCATTTTTCCGTTTGTGAACATGGAGCTGATGTGCCTTGCCAAAAAGTTCCATTTTTACTCATCTGTTCATAGGACATTTTCCCAGAAGCTTTGTTTCTTGTCAACATGCAGTTTGGCAAATTCCAGTCTGGCTTTTTTGTGATTTTTTTTCAACAATGGTGTCCTCCTTGGTCATCTCCCACGAAGTCCACTTTGGCTCATACAATGATGGATGGTGCGATCTGACACTGATGTTCCTTGAGCTTGAAGTTCACCTTTAATCTGTTTAAAAGTTTTTCTGGGCTCTTTTATTACCATTCATATTATCCATCTCTTTGATTCATCATCAATTCTCCTCCTGTGGCCATGTCCAGGGAGGTTGGCTACAGTCCCATGGAGCTTAAATTTCTGAATAATATGTGCAACTGTAGTCACAGGAACATCAAGCTGCTTGGAGATGGTCTTATAAATTTTACTGTTAACATGTTTGTCTATAATTTTCTTTCTAATCTCCTGACACAACTCTTTCCTTCGCTTCCTCCGGTCCATGTTGAGTGTGGTACATACCATGTAACCAAACAGCACAGTGAGTATCTGTAGCTCTCTATACAGGCCCATTCACTAATTCCAAGATTGTAGACACATGTGATGCTAATTAGGGGACACACTTTGATTTAACATGTCCCTTTTGTCACACTATGTTCAGGGGTACCATCATTTCTGCCCAGGCCTATTTCATGAGTTTTATTTTTTTTATTCTGTAGAAGCATGGTTGAAAAGCAATGTCTGACTTTCATTTGTTCATTATCATAGCTTTTTGATTTGATTCAAGTTATTTTTCTCACCATTGTGGGCTTTTCTGTCATTAAACGAGGGGTACCAACAATTTTGACCATGTGTGTATATCATTTGGTGAACTTTGATTTTTGCCTTGATTAAAGAACTGGATCAGGCAGATCATTGGTGAACATGGATGAAAAGTGCTGTTTAGCCTTTTCTTTGTCCTCTATAATTATGTTGTTATTATTGTCTTTTAAGGGGCCGTTACCATCTGTTTTTTTTCTTTTTGGAATTCATGTATTTATAAAAATTTGGGTGATTTTAATGTTGCTGTCAATTTGCCTCTCATTAGATAACTTTGCTAACTTGATTTCATTTTTACATTTCTCACATAGATCTTTATACACCTGAAATGCTATTTCTGTGTTCTTGACATTCAGGATTTTGAATACCCTTTGCTTTTGTTTTATTAAACTTTGTACTGTCTTTTTTATCCAAAATTGTTTCTTTTTTTCCATGACATTTTATTACCTGAGGGTATTATACAGGATTCTTGCAGTACTTCCTTAAACTTGCCCCGTTTATGTTCGGTATCCCAAGTTACCATAACATAGTCCCAGTCTAATCGATTAAGCTCTTCCCATAATTTGTTGAAATTAGCTTTCCTAAAGTTTCATATTTTTCCATTTCCTCTTTTGAACGTTTGATTGAAAATTACATTGTAACTTACCATATTATGGTCACTGCTTCCCAAATGCTCCCTTACCTGTTAATATGAAATTGTATCTAGTACATTTGATAGGACCAGATCAAGCAGATTACCTCCCCTGGTTGGTTCATCTACCAGCTGAGAGAAGTTATTGTCCTGAATAGGGATGAGCGAGTACTGAAGTATTCAGACTTGCCATACTCGTACCGAGTGTACCCTAATACTCGGGTATTCGGTACGAATAGCAAGTCCAATGATAGTCAATGGAAAATGGGAGTAATTGTCTGCTGGACCCTTCAAAGTGGTCTTGGGGCTGAGGAAAACGCTTAAAAAATGTGCAAATGTTAAAAAATGTATGCTGTAAACAAATGTATATAACATGGGGGCACCTGGTCAGGGGCTGCATGATTGTTTTTTGCCGGAAGAGTGGGACTCGTACGCCACTTATGCAGTGCCAGTGATATATCAGAAGTGCTTTAAGAGCGAGTGATGATGGAGGCAATCTGCCCTAAGAGTAGGGGCTGTGTTATGGTTAACGCAGGAAGAAGCCACCCATCATCATCATCATCATCATCACAAGGGATTCACAATTATAAAGCTTGGACTACTGTCCTTGTTGTGCCACTGCCCAATGTGTAGGCATAGATTTAGTGTCTTCCAAACATTAGCCATAGGTGCTGTATCATGGTTGATGAAGGAAGCAAGGCAGGTCTGAAGGGCCAAACAATTATGATGAAGCTAGGAGTCGGACTACTAGCATAGAGGTGGCCTTGCCCAGTGTCCAGGCATAGCAATAGTGTCTCCACATATTAGCCCATGGGGCTGTATCATAGTTCATGGAAGAAGCAAGGCAGGTCTGAAGGGCCAAACAATTATGATGAAGCTAGGAGTTGGACTACTAGCATAGACGTGGCCGTGCCCAGTGTCCAGGCATAGCCATACTGTCTCCAAAAATTAGCCCAAGGTGTTGTATCATGGTTGATGAAGGAAGCAAGGCAGGTTTGAAGAGCCAAACAATTATGATGAAGCTTGGAGTCGGACTACTGGCATAGAGGTGGCTGTGCCCAGTGTCCAGGCATAGCAATAGTGTCTCCAAATATTACCCCATGGGGCTGTATCATAGTTCATGAAAGAAGCGAGGCAGGTCTGAAGGGCCAAACAATTATGATGAAGCTAGGAGTCGGACTACTAGCATAGAGGTGGCCGTGCCCAGTGTCCAGGCACATCAATAGTGTCTTCAAAAATTAGCCCAAGGGGCATGATAGCATGGTTGATGAAGGAAGAAGGGTCTCACTCTCATCACAAGTGCCTCCGATGGGAAATATTAACGTAACATTGTTTTTAGCTTATTGACCATGAGGTACATGTGTCAGAAGCAGGTTTTGAAAACATGTGTAAGAGGAAGAAAAGGGGCTTGAATGGGAATGGAATGGGAAGGATGTGATCACCAATTTTTAAAAAAAACATGTTGGGTGACTTTAGGTTGGGATACTGTCATCTGGAGGGCTTAAATACTGTTGCGAAATCCAGTCCTTGTTAAATTTTATCGGAGTCAGCCTGTCTGCATTCTCTGTAGTGAACCGTGTGCGTGTATCTGTGATGATTGCCCCAGCGGCACTGAAAACACGCTCTGACATCACACTAGCAACAGGGCAGGCCAGCACCTCCAAGGCATAGAAGGAGAGGTCGGGCCAACTATGCAGGTTGGATACCCAGTAATTAAACGGTACAGAAGCGTCAGGAAGGATGCAGGTATTGTCACTTAGATAGTCGTTGACCATCTTGTTCAACTTCTCCCTCCTTGACATTGCTACTGTTGCAGCTAGTCCTTGGTGATGAGCCGGTTTATTGAAGATGGCCCAGTTTGTGGACATTTTACCACCACCTCTTTTGGACCTGCTTGGCGTATCTCTCCCCATTAATGCATGCTGTTGCACAGAGCTGGTATCTCAGCTAGCAGTGGTTTCTGAGGGTGCTGTTGCCATCAAATTATCGACAACGGCCTTCTTGAAGGATTCCATTGTAAAACCCCTTGGTGACTGCAACAGTAGCGAAGGAAATTTGTCCTTGTCCCGTGGGTCTAGAAAGGTGGCCAACCAGTATAGGTTGCTATTGAAAATGTGGATTACGCGAGGGTCTTGGCACAGACAGTCAGATATGAAGTGTGCCATGTGTGCCAAGCTGCATAGAGGCAAATTTTCTGTGACCCCTGAAGGAGGAACAATACCCATCCTCTCCTCACACTGACTCTCCTCCTCCACGTCCTCTTCAGCCCACCCATGCTGGACAGACATGAAGCTGGAGTTTGGATTCCCCTCTGTAGCATGACGTGTCCCCTCGGTACCACTGAAAAAGATGTCCTCTCCCTCCTCATTTTCATCATCATCTTCATCCCCCAATGTTACCTGATGATATTGGCTGGGCTGGGTAGGATCACCCATTGTGAAATCTTGCTCCATACCCAGCTTCTGGGCACGCAAAGATTCCATTTTTTGATTCTGCAGAGAATTTTTCAGCAGACATAGCATAGGGATGGTTACACTGATAATAACCTGATCACCGCTCACAAGCTTGATGCAGTACTCAAAGCTATCAAGCACCTCACAAATATCAGCGATCCACACCCACTTGACAGTTGTTATGTGTCTTGGCTGAGTCTCAGTGTGATGGGCATGTTTAAGCTGGTATTCAGAAAGTGCCCTCTGCTGCTCACTTACCCTTGCCAACATATGATATGTTGAGTTCCACCGTGTTGGCAGGTCGCAAATCAGTCTGTAGTTTGGCAAATTAAATTGCTTTTGAAGCTCTGCAAGACTGGCAACAGCGGTTGAGGAGTGGCGGAAATGGGCGCAAATACAGCGCACCTTCTCAAGTAGGTATGGCAAGTCAGGGTATGGTTTTATAAATTTCTGCACCACCAGGTTCAGTACGTGAGCCATGCATGGCACGTGTACCAGCTTCCCGAGCTTTAAAGCCACCACCAGGTTACGCCCATTGTCGCAGACAACAGACCAGATTGGAGTTGCAGTGGGGAGAGCCACTGATTAGTCTGTTGTTTTGTTCCTTGCCACAGCGCTGCTGCAGTGTGTGGTGCTTCACCTAAGCAGATCAGCTTCAGCAGAGTGTTTTGCCGCTTTGCCGATGCGCTGATGCACAGCACCCAACTTGGGAGTGATGTGGAGGGTAATTCAGCATAGGATGACGAGGCGGAGGAGGAGGAAGAGGGGAGACGGGATGTATATGATGAGGCGGAAACCCTGATTGAGGTTGGGCCCGCTATTCGTAGCATGGGTAGAATATGTGTTGATGGTCCAGTTTGAGACTTTGTCCCACCCTCCACCAGGTTCAGCCAGTGTGCCATGACAGATGTATCATCCCTGGCCACAATTACTTGTCCACGTGTCTGTTGTAAGGTGGACCTTCCTGGTTATGGCGTTAGTGAGAGCACGCTTTAGATTGTTTAAGACATGCTGGTGCAACGCGGGGACAGCACAGCGGGAAAAATAGTGCTGGCTGGGAACCGAGTATCGTGGGACAGCCACAGCCAAAAGATCATGGAAAGACTGTGTCCCCACAAGCCTAAATGGCAACATCTCCACGGCTAGCAACTTGGCAATGTGCGCGTTCAGTATTTGTGCTTGTGGGTGCGCAACTTGGTATTTACGCCTCCTTTCATACATCTGGGGCATGGACAATTGGACACTTTCCTGGGACAAACAAGTGGATGAGCGTGTTATGGCCTGAGTCTGTGCAACCGCAGCTTGTGAGCAAGAGGTATGATGATCACCTGCTTCCTGCCCAGCAGATTGGTGAGGCCGTATCACAGGTGACATGGCAGTGGTTTGACCCGCAGTCGCAGACACTGATTTGGTACCCTGTTGTTCAGCCCACCGACTAGGGTGCTTGGATGCCATGTGTTTCCGCATACTGGTGGTGCTTTGGTTGCCTTTGCCCTGGCCTCTGCTCAGCTTCCTATGGCAGATGCTATAGATGACAACATTTGGTTCAGAAGGACTATAGGAAAAAAATTTCCAGACAGCGGCTGAACGCACCCTTGCCTTGACTTGGGGCACAGAGAGATTGCGCTTGGCAACAGTTGACACATTTCGCACTCTGCTCAAACCAGTAGCCCTTGGTGCCTTTGTTGGTACTACATATCCACCTTCATCCTCTGTGCTGCTGTGCTGGCTATGCATGCCAACGGCCCAGGTCCGATCGGTGGTCTCATCATCGACCACCTCGTTGTCCATGTCATCCTCCTTCCGTGTTGATATTGGCGACTGGACAGATGGCAACTGTGTGTCATCACCATCAGCCTCCACCTCTTCACCCAGTATATCACGTGCATGAAAGTGGCTTTCTTCTGGACGTGGGGTTTCAAATATTTGGCCATCTTGAACAGACAATACCCCCTCATGTTCCTCTTCAATGTCGCGAGGTGAGAGGCCAGAGGCAATGAAAGAAAATGGACCAAAGAGATCCTCGGAGTAACCAAGGTTGGGGTGAAATGTTTCCTGTGACTCCTGACCGGGTGATGAACTAAGAACAGGTTGAGAATAGGATGACCCAGCGTTATCTGTATGGACAGTAGACTGTTTTGTCATGGATGATTGGGTGCTGCTAGAACATTTCGTGGAGGCCTTGACAGCCATCCAAGACAGTATCTGCTCTTGTTCTTCTGGCTTCCAGGCCCGTTTATGTTCCAGACTGGGAAATTTCACCAGGAAACTAGATGCATCAACCTTCTTCAATCTGCCAGGCTCTGTGCCTTGTTGGGCACCAACGACTTCACGTCCACGTCTCTGTCCCTTCACAACAGCCTTTTTAGGAATTTTGGATTTTTCTGCCATAGTTGCAGATGTTCAGATGCATATATTGGGGAACAAGGAGCATTTAGTGCTTTGTGGAAGGTAGCACTACAGCCTAGTACTGCTTTGTGTTTTACAAACAGCACCGCAGCAGCAGAAAAAAATTGCCCTGATGTCTAAGGTGAGATTACGCACCCCAGGAACCACACAAGACAGCGGTGCTGCCACTAAAAAATTGCCCTGAGGTTTAAGGCAAGAATACGCAGCCCAGATACCACACAAGACAGTGGTGCTGCCTGCGTATCAGTTGTGCAGTAGCGTGCGTGCGTACTATTTTCTGCTATTATGTGAACGCAGCACGGTAGCAGCACAAAAAACTGCCCTGAGGTTTAAGGCAAGAATACGCACCCCAGACACCACACAAGACAGCGGTGCTGGCTGTGTGTCAGTTGTGGAGTACCGTGCATGCTATTCGATATTTGCTGTGAACGCAGCACGGCAGCAGCATAAAAAACTGCCCTGAGGTTTAAGGCAAGAATACGCAGACCAGACATCACACAAGACAGTGGTGCTGCCTGCGTGTTAGTTGTACAGTACCGTGCGTGCTCTTCATTGTGAATACAGCACGGCAGCAGCACAAAAAACCTGCCCTGCAGGGGTACATGTGACCTAAAAAAAGCTGGGAAAACTCTCCATACCAGCTGCTCACACTCTCCCTACACTAGCTGTGTTCTGCATGCAATGTGCAGAAAATGGCGGCGGCAGGCAGGGCTTAGTGCCAGGCTATGATTGATGATTCATAGGAAGCTGGGCGGCCAGCCAATCATAGTAATGCCACCCACAACCAAGAAGGGTGCGGCATTACTGTGATTGGCAAATGCTGGGTGGGAGAACCGAATAGCGAGGCGAGTAGTGAAATACTCGCTTTGGTTCGAGTACTGCGAGTACCGCAATACTCGCCGAGTACCGAATACCCACGAATATGCTCGCTCATCCCTAGTCCTGAACTGTGGATAAGAACTTGCAGCTTTTAGAGCAAACAGAAGATTCTATGTCCCATTGAATGTCTGGATAGTTAAAATCACCCATTATTAGGACCTTATTATTATTTGCTGCCTTTTTAATTTGTTGCAGCATATTATCCTCTACCTGTTGAGCTATATTAGGAGGCTTGTAGCAAACTCCAATTAGCAGCTTTCCATTATTGCCATCCCTATGTACATTTACCGATACTGACTCTACACTGTCACAGCTCCTCCCAATGTTATCATTGACCACAGGTTTTAAGCTGGATTTTGCAAAGATACACACTTCTCCACCAATTTTGTCTTTACTGTCCTAATGAAATGTAGTGTAACAATGTAAGTTTGTTACCTAGTTATAGCATTCATCTTGCCAGGTTTCTATCATTTCCACCACATCGTATTTTATGACTAACATAAGAGTTTCCAGTTCATTCCAGTTCATTCATTTTGTTTGCAAGACTTCTTGCATTTGTCAGCAGATATTTAATACTACTAGCAGATTTTATTTACTCCTGCTCAGCTCCTTACATTCCTTGCCTATCCCAGTCCCCCTACATCCTCATTGACTCCTACTGTCTCACTCTCTCTGTCTACTCCATCTTTCCCTTAATTAGAACAATTACTCTCCATCCCTCCAAATCCTAGTTTAAAAGCTCCTCTATCCGTCTGACTATTTTTTGCCCGAGCATATCTGCACCCTCCCCATTGAGGTGCAGCCCTTCCCTACCATAGAGCCTGAAGTCGACAGTGAAGTAGGCCCAGTTCTCCATGAATCCAAGCCCTTCCTTCCTGCACCAATTTCTAAGCCACTTATTTATCTCTCTAAGCTCCTGCTGTCTTTCTGGTGACGCTCGAGGCACCAGCAGAGTTTCCAAAAACACCACTGGACTTCAGCTTCTCTCCTGTTTCCCTGTAATCATTTTTAAGTACCTTCCACCTCCCTCTAACTCTGTACTTGGTAGTGATGTGTACCATGACTGCTGGGTTTTTCTCAGCCCCACCCAGCAATCTGTGTATCCGAACCCAAGCACTCAGCGGACAACAAATTGTTCAGTATTCACAGTCTCGGCAGTAGATGACCCTGTTTGTCCACCTAATTATAGAGTCCCCTACCACCAACAACTTTGCTGCACTCCTATTTCCCTCCTTCCTTCAGCAGTCGTTTTCCTGTTTGCTAGGAGCAACGTCCTGCAGTAGTGATCCTGGTCCTGGTCTTGCATTCCTAATATTAGCCAAACAAAATTTACTAGATTGCGCCAGATCAGGACTAAGCTCCCTGACACTTTTACCCTACTCCTTCTTGTAATTGTCACCCAGCTACGTAATTCTGGATCCTGATTTTCCCCACCTCCAGTCTCCTAGATATCACTAGCCCCAGCCAGTGCATGCTCAGTGAGATCTAAACTCCTCTCTGGGTTTGCAATACTCTGGAGTGTTGTAAGCTTCACATTTAGATCCATTTCCTGGGCTTCCAAAGATGTAACATATTGACATTGAGTGCAGATATACTCACCCTCAAATGGCTGTTCAAGGCATGCATGCATCTCACAAGATGCACACCTGGTAGCATTGTATATGGAGCACATATTAATTGGGGATAAACAATACATACATAAGCAGAAAAAAAAACAATGGAAATCTAGTAAGGAAAGCACCAAACAATGCTCTTGTGTTAAACTATGATATTGCATTTATCTATACACTTATCTGCCGCCTATGCTCCGCTCAACAGCCTCACTGGAATTCGTAATCCTGCAGACAGCACAACACAGGTGAATCTGCTAGAAGCTTCTAGAACAAACACATAACACAAAACACTTCGTCACATGGATCAATCACAGGTAACCTATTTTTTTATTTAGACAAGATTAAAATCAACCATAGACAAAACACAGATAATTCCCAAACAATTACACAATTATCACAACCTATGATATTGCATTTAAGTATGCACGTATCTGCCTCCTCTGCACTTTAATGCTGCCTCTGCTCCGCTCAACAGCTTTGCTTAGACTGTTTGGAATTTGTAATATATATAATCTTAATATACTGTATATATATTGAGATTTATATGTTTATGTCAAATGATTACATTATTTACTGCTTTGTGATGCTTATTTAATCAGATAATGTCCAAGAACCATACATTTTCATTTGGTGTACATCTTTAACCTGATGCCATTGTACAGGGTGGGCCATTTATATGGATACACCTAAATAAAATGGGAATGGTGACCGTTTTCTTGCGTAGGTTGTCTTGCATTGAAATCTGCTGCGATGACCCGGGTACTGCATTCACCAGACATCAACACAATTTCTATCCGTTCCTCACGTGTTAACCACTGCAACATGTCAATGGTTGTAAACAAAGAGAAACTTGTAAGTAACTCATGAAAGAATAATGTTACATTAAAACCAAGCACACCATTGTTTTTCTTGTGAAATTCTCAATAAGTTTAATGTGTCACATGACCCTCTTCCAATTGAAAAAAATAAAATTGGATCCAAAGTGGCCGACTTCAAAATGGCCACCATGGTCACCACCCATCTTGAAAAGTTTTCCCCCTTCCATATACTAATATGCCACAAACAGGAAGTTGATATCACCAACCATTCCCATTTTATTTAGGTCTAGCCATATAAATGGCCCACCCTGTATATGAAGCTCCTGTAATCTAGCAGGAGCAGTTCTGGGGAGAAGACAGAAATGATTTATGTTAAATGGATCCCATAAATATTTCCCTGAGATCTCTTATTATCTATTGGTGCAAGTGCCCAGTGAAATTTCTCTTTAAATGCCCACTTGCACTTAAAATAAACTAACTGCTTAAGTGCCAAATACTTTGATTGCTAATATCTCTCCAACAGAGAGATGAAGTAAAAAAGAAACATGTTTTACTCTGCTTTGAGAGCCTATTACATTATGTGACCAGTTCAACATAAAAAATTTGGTGTAAAGTCCTCTTTAAGGCCCATTCAGTTTTGATCTCTATGTGGGCAAAAAATGGTTTAATGTAATTGATTTCTCCACTAATTTTTGTAACTTCACCCCAAAAAAACAGATTTTAACTTTCAGCTTTTTTTTGTCCAGACATTTATCATTGTTGAGGCATACTGGCAGCATGGTAGTCTGCGGCTTACTGTTAGTGTTTTAGCTTTCCATAAACAAAGTCTTCCTGAGTCTAAGTATGAACAGGCTGATACAGCACAGAAAAAGAACTTGAAAGTCCACCAATAATATAACACAGCAAAAAGAGCAAAAAGGTTTACCCGTAAAGGCCTACAGGCAAATGCACTATCAGGATGCAGTGGACCCATATAATTAAGATGACAACACAAGTGCAAATATACCGATACAACAACCGCTCGCAGCCTACCAATATATGGAGGGGGCGGTTGCCTGGTATGTTAATGCACAACAAAACACTTGTATGCGATGCTGTTCACACTATGGCCATGCACAGCATCCAGGCCAGCCTATTAGTGACACCCTTCTATTAGCTCAGGCGGGCTGGCCCAGCGCCATCAAAATGCATGCCATGTGAACAGACACCGCAGTTTACAAGACCAAATGGGCCCAACTGCACCCTGAATAAAAAGTGCAAAAAAACCACACTAAAATACAGAAATATGGCGAAAACTTTTAAAATATTGCAATTTTCAAACATTTAATTTTTATGCCCTTAAATTAGAGAGTTATGTCACAAAAAATAGTTAATAAATAACATTTCCCACAAGTCTACTTTACATCAGCACAATTTTGGAGCCAACTTTTTTTTTGTTAGGACGTTATAAGGGGTAAAAGTTGACCAGCGATTTCTCATTTTTGCAACAAAATTTACAAAACCATTTTTTTTAGGGACCACCTCACATTTGAAGTCACTTTGAGGGGTCAATATGACAGAAAATACCCAAAAGTGACACCATCTAAAAACTCAAGGTGTTTAAAACCACATTCAAGAAGTTTATTAACCCTTTTTAGGTACTTCACAAGAATTGAAGCAATGTGGAAGGAAAAAATTAACATTTAACTTTTTTTCCCAAAATTTTTCTTTGGACACAATTATTTTTTATTTTGTCAAGGGTTTCAGGAGAAAATGAATCACAATATTTGTTGTGTAATTTCTCCTGAGTATGCCGATACCCCATGTGGGGAGGAAGACCAATCTTTAGGCGCACGGCAGTGGTCCGAAGGGAAGGAGCATCATTTGAGATTTTGAATGTCAAATTAGCTGGAATCAAGAGTGGACACCAAGTTGCATTTTGGAGAGGCCCTGATGTACCTAAACAGTGGAAATCCCCAATAAGTGACCCCATTTTAGAAACTAGACCCTCCAAGGAACTTATTTAAATGTGTGGTGAGCACTTTGAACCCCCAAGGGCTTCACAGAAGGTTATAACGTAGTGACAGTTCAAAAGCAGGATGTGCACAGTCCGTCCTGGTGCGGGAAGTTACCTCCTCCTGTCATGACGGACTGTGCATGTCCATAGACATTAAGAGGTTAAACGAAAGAATGACTCTGATTCCTTTAATGAATCTAAATTAATCTATACTCACATCATCACCCATTCCAATTAAGCCATGGTCTCCTGTAATAATAAAGCAAAAACAAAAACCATATTCCTCACAAATAGTTTTCAACCTGGATGGTGCCAACTGCAACCGTTCAGGCTGAGAACCACTTAGGCATAACCTACATCGAGACTGGTGGTGATAAAGAAACTTTTGCTCACTGTGCTAGTGGTGATCTCACCGAGGTCACCGCAGTTCAGGGACCTGGCTGGGAACGCAGACTCAGTGACTCGCTGATCTGAACCAAACCTTGAAAGGTTTGCTCATCTCTAGCAGGAACGTGAAGCAACTTGATGACCATTTAGGGTGTTTTCGACCAACTTGCCAAGTAATACAGTTAGGTCCATATATATTTGGACAGAGACAACATTTTTCTAATTTTGGTTCTAGACATTACCACAATGAATTTTAAACAAAACAATTCAGATGCAGTTGAAATTCAGACTTTCAGCTTTCATTTGAGGGTATCCACATTAAAATTGGATGAAGGGTTTAGGAGTTTCAGCTCCTTAACATGTGCCACCCTGTTTTTAAAGGGACCAAAAGTAATTGGACAGATTAAATAATTGTAAATTAAATGTTCATTTCTAGTACTTGGTTGAAAACCCTTTGTTGGCAATGACTGCCTGAAGTCTTGAACTCATGGACATCACCAGACGCTGTGTTTCCTCCTTTTTGATGCTCTGCCAGGCCTTCACTGCGGTGGTTTTCAGTTGCTGCTTGTTTGTGGGCCTTTCTGTCTGAAGTTTAGTCTTTAACAAGTGAAATACATGCTCAATTGGTTTGAGATCAGGTGACTGACTTGGCAATTCCAGAATATTCCTCTTCTTTGCTTTAATAAACTCCTGGGTTGCTTTGGCTTTATGTTTTGGGTCATTGTCCATCTGTAGTATGAAACGACGACCAATCAGTTTGGCTGCATTTGGCTGGATCTGAGCACACAGTATGGCTCTGAATACCTCAGAATTCATTCGGCTGCTTCTGTTCTGTGTCACATCATCAATAAACACTAGTGACCCAGTGCCACTGGCAGCCATGCATGCCCAAGCCATCACACTGCCTCCGCCGTGTTTTACAGGTGAATGTGGTATGCTTTGGATCATGAGTGTCATGATCACGTGTGTCAGGACGCAGATGTTTCCGCAAGGCGGACCCATAACACACGTGACCCTGGATACACCGCCTCCAGTGGGGCGTATTTAAATAATAAAACGTGCAGGTGGATACGCCGCCTCCACCTGGCGAATTTAGGTATTACACGTTATACATACAATAATCAAATAATAAAGGGGGAACCTGGGAAACTTTAACAATGGTGGGCCCTGCGATAGGGAATGGGGACATGGAAACCTCCTAAGCTCCCCTGAGCCAGTGTCCATGCACTCCTTACATTCCCTAAACAGGCTCCGCACCTGTCGCCGCACACGTACCTTAACGCCCTTGCTCACCCTGACCCTAAACCCTCACTAGGGAATGGGTCGGTGCGGAGACTAATCCCACCACTGCACTAATAACACACATGAGGAAAGAGACAATACAGGGGAAACACCACTTAGCTTTGCTCTGTTGCGTGCGCTCCTAGCAACAGAGCCCTCCACCTGAGTGCATCTTCTCCTCCACCCGGATCCATCACCATAACAGGATCCTTCACCTTAGTGCAACCATGGAGCAGAGTCCAACACCAGTTGCAGCTGCTTAGTACCAGAGTCCCAAGGAAGTGTTCAGCTTCTGCCACGAAGTCAAGCATGCTTGAGTCCAGCTCAGCGGCCAAGTCCCACATGGTGAGTGCCACTCTCCATAGTAGCCACTCCACCAGACCATGCAGACACTTCCCGCTGACTCCATCACTGCGACCCCACCACGCCATGCGAGCCCTTCGTCCAGACACCATAGCTGCAACACGTCCCCCCTGGCTAAGCTGCGCAGGACTCCTCACCAGCTCCATCCTTCCTCCAGGCTCTCCAACTCAAAGTGAAAGCAATCTCACAATATCACAGGCAGTGATTGAACACCCTGAGCACACCTTTATAGGGTGTCACACCTGATCCATAATTAAGTGAACATTAACCTAAACCTAAGGTGCGATACCATGCCCCACCACCGGGCAACTTAGAATGAACGACACCACGTGATAATTCTAATAATAATAATTATTATTGGCCACCGGGGGCAATCACGACACACTTTGGAACCAAAGGAAAAAAAGTTCACTTAATGCATTTAATACCGCCAGATCCAACACTGGATCATGACAGTACCCCCTCCTTAATGAGGGGCCTCTGGACCCTCAAGACCACCCCTCATTAGGGAAACACCCACAGCGGGGACGCCCAGACCCTGAGTTCACCCCACCATTACCTGAAACTTCAGGTTTATGACAAACGCACTGGTGGTATAGGCAATAAAGTTCATTTTGGAGGCACCACTCATCTCCAGAACGCCGACCTGCGGAACGAGTTAATGTATGTGTATGTTTGTTTGTTATGAGCTGATCAGGCTCCACAACACACTTCCACAAGATGTTTTTTGGTGGCACACATACACGCTCGTTCACACACAGGTCCGGACCTGAACGTTTATTACACACATTCGTTTGTCAAAAAATTGGTGAACTCATTCAGGACCTGATCACAGAGGCGTCCCCCTGTGTCACCACACTCACACCCCCGCTATTCACCAAGGGATCACCACCCTCCAACCCTCTTCACCATGAGGTCTGCGCCTCCCAAGGTTGGTTTAATGGCGAGGGTTGAGATTTGTCCCTACTCCCCCGCAGCACACCTGCTGCTCACACCAGGAGGAGAGGGAGCGCATATGGAGGAAATATACACTCACTGGCTGCCTCCACACGGCCAGGAGGGGCGGCTTCTACGGTGGTATTTGAAGATTTGGCGTAAACCCCGCGGACTCTACATCAGTCTGCTCATCACTGGAACGCACCCCTTCACCTCGGGGAACACCAAGCAGCTCCGTGGGGCACCATTCCTCCCACCTGCCTGGGTACGCCCACATGCATGAGCAAGTCCCGCTCCCCAGCAGCGATTCTAGGGGCTTTTGCCAGACCCGCAATTAGCCAAAGCCGCCATTTTAATTTCCTGGTTACATGAGCAGAGGCCCCAGACCGTGATAACTGCTGCTGCAGCGGCTCTAAACACCTTGCCGCTCCCCACTCTCCTCAGTGAGGCCCGGCAGCAATTACTCAGCGGTCTCCACATGGCCAAAGCTCACCAGAAAAAAAACTGAAGGGCCTGTGATAATGTCATGATCACGTGTGTCAGGACGCAGATGTTTCCGCAAGGCGGACCCATAACACACGTGACCCTGGATACACCGCCTCCAGTGGGGCGTATTTAAATAATAAAACGTGCAGGTGGATACGCCGCCTCCACCTGGCGAATTTAGGTATTACACGTTATACATACAATAATCAAATAATAAAGGGGAACCTGGGAAACTTTAACAATGGTGGGCCCTGCGATAGGGAATGGGGACGTGGAGACCTCCTAAGCTCCCCTGAGCCAGTGTCCCTGCACTCCTTACATTCCCTAAACAGGCTCCTCACCTGTCGCCGCACACGTACCTTAACGCCCTTGCTCACCCTGACCCTAAACCCTCACTAGGGAATGGGTCGGTGTGGAGACTAATCCCACCACTGCACTAATAACACACATGAGGAAAGAGACAATACAGGGGAAACACCACTTAGCTTTGCTCTGTTGCGTGCGCTCCTAGCAACAGAGCCCTCCACCTGAGTGCATCTTCTCCTCCACCCGGATCCATCACCATAACAGGATCCTTCACCTTAGTGCAACCTTGGAGCAGAGTCCAACACCAGTTGCAGCTGCTTAGTACCAGAGTCCCAAGGAAGAGTTCAGCTTCTGCCACGAAGTCAAGCATGCTTGAGTCCAGCTCAGCGGCCAAGTCCCACATGGTGAGTGCCACTCTCCATAGTAGCCACTCCACCAGACCATGCAGACACTTCCCGCTGACTCCATCACTGCGACCCCACCACGCCATGCGAGCCCTTCGTCCAGACACCATAGCTGCAACACGTCCCCCCTGGCTAAGCTGCGCAGGACTCCTCACCAGCTCCATCCTTCCTCCAGGCTCTCCAACTCAAAGTGAAAGCAATCTCACAATATCACAGGCAGTGATTGAACACCCTGAGCACACCTTTATAGGGTGTCACACCTGATCCATAATTAAGTGAACATTAACCTAAACCTAAGGTGCGATACCATGCCCCACCACCGGGCAACTTAGAATGAACGACACCACGTGATAATTCTAATGGCCACCGGGGGCAATCACGACACACTTTGGAACCAAAGGAAAAAAAGTTCACTTAATGCATTTAATACCGCCAGATCCAACACTGGATCATGACAGTACCCCCTCCTTAATGAGGGGCCTCTGGACCCTCAAGACCACCCCTCATTAGGGAAACACCCACAGCGGGGACGCCCAGACCCTGAGTTAATGCATTTAATACCGCCAGATCCAACACTGGATCATGACAATGAGCTCTACCACGCCTTCGCCATACTTTTCTCTTTCCATCATTCTGGTACAGGTTGATCTTGGTTTCATCTGTCCAAAGAATTTTCTTCCAGAACTGTACTGGCTTTTTTAGATGTTTTTTTAGCAAAGTCCAGTCTAGCCTTTTTATTCTTGATGCTTATGAGTGGCTTGCACCGTGCAGTGAACCCTCTGTATTTACTTTCATGCAGTCTTGACTTTATGGTAGATTTGGATATTGATACACCTACCTCCTGGAGAGTGTTGTTCACTTGGTTGGCTGTTGTGAAGGGGTTTCACTTCACCATGGAGACTATTCTGCGATCATCCACCACTGTTGTCTTCTGTGGGTGCCCAGGTCTTTTTGCATTGATGAGTTCACCAGTGCTTTCTTTCTTTCTCAGGATGTACCAAACTGTAGATTTTGCCACTCCTAATGTTGTAGCAATTTCTCGGATGGGTTTTTTCTGTTTTTGCAGCTTAAGGATGGCTTGTTTCACCTGCATGGAGAGCTCCTTTGACTGCATGTTTCCTTCACAGCAAAACCTTCCAAATGCAAGCACCATGCCTCAAATCAACTCCAGGCCTTTTATCTGCTTAATTGAGAATGACATGATGGGATTACCCACACCTGTCCATGAAATAGCCTTGGATTCAATTGTCCAATTACTTTTAAGTTCAACTGCATCTGAATTGTTTTGTTTAAAACTCGTTGTGGTAATGTCTAGAACCAAAATTAGAAAAATGTTGTCTCTGTCCAAATATATATGGACCTAACTGTAGTTATTTGGTTATGGCTATAGCTGTACCCACAGGCACCACAAGGGACTGTAGTGTCAGGATATTTAGTCTGTATAGGAAACAGCAGGATCAGTTGTATTTTTCTTAGTGTCAAACCTTTTAATCCCAAATGAGTTGCTACATAGGCATTATTTAAATGCTGCCTCCTGCTAATTCGGACAGTATCAGATGGTAGTGCTGGATGTTGCGATGTGCTGTCTCCTGAGTAAGGTTTTCCACATTTTTAGTCATGCTATCCCTCCTTCCAAGGTGGTGTCGGTGCCCTAGCAGCATTGACGACTTCGTCCTCTGCTTTGTGTTTCCACTGAGCCCCTGCTTTCAGGTGAAGATGTCATCAGTAGTGCATCTATCAGCGTGTGTTTGTATTCACGCATTTTCTGATCATACTCTTGTGATGGAAGTAAGGATGGCACATTCTGCTTGTAGTGGGGATCCAGCAGGGTGGCCACACAGTAATAAGCACTTGTAACAACTTAGCTGTTGTTGCGCAGGTACAGCAGCATGTTTTGCCTCATGTGCGCCAATCTACCGAGAGGCAACAACAAGCTGTCCTTGGTGGGAGGTGTATCCTTTGGGATTTCTGTATCTTCGGTATACTCTGTACCCCCCATCCACGCTCCAGTGAAGCAGGGAGCTGCTTTGAGTGCCACCCTGCTGTGTTGTGAGTTCATTTTCCGGTTCACCAGTTGTGAGTTCTCCTTCCAGGCTCCCTCTGGTGTTAACTGGAGGTAGTGAGGCTGATTAAATCAGTAGTGATCTGCCACCTGATAATGAGGATGACGATTGGACCTCAGGAATCTCAGACTGGTTTTAAGACTGCCGACACCCTAGTCTGGTGCTGGTGATTCCATCTGGTTTGTCAGGTCTTTGTTTTCAGCTCTGTTCCAGTCATCTAAAGCTAAGTTTTTCTGCTAATGTTCACACTTGATTTTGTTGGTCTATTCAGTTTTTTGTGTGGTCTGCCAGCCCCGGCTGGGGCTGCGCTAAATTTCCACTCTTATTTATCTGTATTTGCCAATTTGCTATTTTGTCTTGTATTAGATTGGCCTCTTTTGGCTCTGTCTCAGAATATTTCAGAGTGCTGATATAGTGGGAGAAGTCTAGTGACTTCAGGGTTAATTTTGCTATCGGAAGTGTTGGACTTTATTTTTGTAGGGTTTTTTGCAGATTGCAGACAGTGTCTTTCCTTTCCTATCCTTTCTAGTTAGTTTTGGCCCCATCGTTTGCTCAGCCTATTTTCCTGCCTGTGTTTGTGCTTTCATCTTGTTTCACCATCAATACATGTGAGGGGGCTGTCTTTCCTTTGGGGTCTGCTCTGGGGCAGTTAGTTTTCCCCTTTTCTTGCTTCAGGTTTATTTAGTCCTCTGGCTGTGACGAAGCATCTAGGACCATCGTAGGTACGCTCCACGGCTGCTGCTAGTTGTGTGGTTAGGATCAGGGATCTGCAATCTGCATAGTTACCAACCTCTCTGGTTTTCTGTGACTTAGCTTTGTTTTGTTTTTTTCTCCTCGGTGACCCATTCATAACAGAATCTCCAGCCCTACCGCAGATTCTAGGGTACTCAAAAGCAGGAAAAGGTTGTTAAAGAAAGAAAAGAAAAAAGTGTCAGAATTTTTTTTTTTTTTAATTTATTTTTTCCTCTTTTTTTTTTTCTGGGGCCGTAGGAGGATTTTTTTCCCTAATGGAGATTAAGCAATTGTCTGATCGTGTGGAGCAACTTGCTGCTGAAGTACAGGGAATTTCCACCTACCTCATTCAGTCACATGCTGCTGAACCTAAGATCCCTACTCCTGATGTGTTTTCTGGGGATCGGTCTAAATTTCTGAATTTTAAGAATAATTGTAAATTATTTCTGGCCTTGAAGCCTAATTCATCAGGGAACTCTGTGCAGCAGGTTAAAATTGTCATCTCCTTGCTGCGTGGCGATCCCCAGGATTGGGCGTTTTCTCTGACACCTGAAAATCCTGTTCTGACTAATGTGGATGCATTTTTTCAGGCCTTGGGGTTGTTGTATGATGAACCTAATGCTGTTGATCAAGCTGAGAGAACCCTGTTGGCATTAAACCAGGGTCAGGATTCTGCAGAGTTATACTGTCAAAAATTCCGAAAGTGGGCGGTCCTTACTACATGGAATGATAGTGCATTGGCGGCTCTCTTTTGGAAGGGTTTATCAGTGACCGTAAAAGATGTTATGGTGGGATTTCCTGTTCCCTCTGGTCTGGATGATTCTATGTCATTAGCCATTCAAGTTGATGGGCGTTTACGTGAACGTAAGACTACACGGGAGGCACTGCCACCTTTTGAACAAACGTCTGAACCTATGCAATGTGATGGGGTTTTGTCTAGGGCGCAACGTTAGGAATTTAGAAGGCGTAATAAGCTGTGTTTTTTCTGTGGAGACATCTCTCATACTATTTCTGTCTGCCCTAAATGAGAGAAACGTTTTGCACACACATTTGCTGTGGGCAGTGTACAACCTAAGTTTCTTTTGGCAATTACTCTGATCTGCTCCTTATCCACGTTTTCTACTAAGGCTTTCGTGGATTCAGGAGCAGCATTGAATCTGATGGATTTGGACTTTGCTAAACGTTGTGGTTTTTCCATGACGCCTCTGCAGACACCTATTCCTTTGAGGGGTATTGATGCTACTCCTTTGGCGGAGAATAAACCTCAGTTTTGGACCCAGGTGATAATGCGAGTTGCCCCAGACCACCAAGAAAATTGTAAATTTTTGGTGCTGCATAATTTGCATGATACTATTGTTCTGGGTTTTCCTTGGTTGCAAACTCATAATCCAGTTTTGGATTGGAAGTCTGGGTCTGTGGTGAGTTGGGGTTGTCAGTGTGATCTTAGGGACACTCCTGTTTTCTCCACCTCTCCTCAGTCTCATGATATTCCTGATTATCTAGCCGATTTTTCTGATGTATTTAGTGAGAGCATGTCTGCGTCTTTGCCTCCTCATAGGAGTTATGACTGTGCAATTGAGTTGATGCCTGGGTGTAAATTTCCCAAGGGTCGGCTTTTCAACTTATCAGTACCCGAGCATGATGCTATGTAGTCCAATATTAAGGAGTCGTTGGAGAAGGGTCATATTAGACCATCCTCGTCACCTTTAGGTGCTGGGTTTTTTTTGTGGCCAAGAAAGATGGTTCATTAAGACCGTGCATTGATTATCGTTCCCTTAACAAGATGACTGTTAAATATCAGTACCCGTTACCTCTGATGTCTGATTTATTTTCCAGAGTTAAGAGTGCCTGCTGGTTTACTAAGCTTGACCTCAGGGGGGCGTATAATCTTATTCGCATCAAGCACGAGGATGAATGGAAGATGGCGTTTAATACTCCGGAGGGACATTTTGAGTACCTGGTGATGCCCTTTGGGCTCACTAATGCCCCTTCTGTTTTCCAGTCCTTTATGAATGATATTTTCCGTGACTTTGTGGATAAGTTTTTGATCATCTATCTTGATGATATTTTGATCTTTTCTAGTGATTGGGATTCTCATGTGGAACACGTCCGGACTGTGTTCCGGATTTTGAGGGAGAATTCCCTGTTTGTTAAGGGATCGAAATACCTCTTTGGTGTACAGAGGATTTCATTTTTGGAATTTATCTTGTCTCCATAAACTATTGAAATGGACCCGGCCAAGGTACAGGCCATTTTTGATTGGGTTCAGCCTACTTCTTTGAAGGCCCTCTAGAAGTTTTTGGGTTTTGCTAATTTCTATCGTAAATTTCTTGGTAATTTTTCTGGTATTGTCAAACCACTGACTGATCTGACCAAGAAGGGCGCTGATGTGATGAATTGGTCTCCTGAGGCTGTCTCAGCATTTCAGGAGCTTAAGCGGAGATTTACTTCAGCTCCAGTTTTACGGCAACATGATGTCTCACTTCCATTTCAAGTGGAGGTAGATGCTTCTGAGATTGGTGCAGGAGCTGTTTTGTCCCAAAAAGACCCTGTGACTTCTAAGATGAATCCCTGTGCCTTCTTTTCTCAAAAGTTCTCCCCATCTGAATGCAACTATGACGTGGGGAATCGGGAATTGTTGGCCATGAAATGGGCATTTGAGGAGTGGAGACATTGGATGGAGGGAGCTAGACATCAAGTTGTGGTCCTCACCGATCACAAAAATTTGATTTATCTAGAGTCGGCCAAACGCTTGAATCCTAGGCAGTCCAAATGGGCCTTGTTTTTTATGCATTTTAATTTTGTGGTCTCTTTTCTTCCGGGCATTAAGAATGTTAAGGCAGACGCCCTTTCTAGGAGTTTCTTTGCCGATTCTCTTAATGTGACCGAGCCTACTACCATCCTAGGTGAGGGGGTAGTTCTTTCTGCCATTTTACCCGATTTGAGACGCACCCTGGAGGAATTTCAGGAGGATAAACCTGAGCGTTGCCCTATGGGAAAATTGTATGTTCCTGACCAGTGGAGAAAGGGAGTGATGTCTGAAATTCATTGCTCCGCATTGGCTGGTCATCCAGTTATTTTTGGTACCAGAGATTTGATGAGTCAGTCTTTTTGGTGGCCTGCCTTATCTCGTGACGTTAGGAATTTTGTACAGTCCTGTGGGACTTGTTCTAGGTCTAAACCCTATTCTCGCTCTAGTGGGTTGCTGATGCCCCTGCCGGTGCCCAAGAGGCCATGGACCCATATCTCAATGGATTTTATTTCTGATCTTCCTGTCTCTCAGAGAATGGCTGTTATCTGAGTAATTTGTGATAGATTTTCGAAGATGGTCCATCTTGTACCACTCCCAAAATTGCCATCTTCCACTGAGCTGGTGCCCTTGTTTTTACAACAGGTGGTTCGGCTACATGGGATTCCAGATATCATTGTGTCCGACAGAGGAGTCCAGTTTGTTTCCAGATTCTGGAAAGCCTTTTGTTCCAATCTGGGAATTCAACTATCCTTCTCCTCCGCGTTTCATCCCCAGACCAATGGACAGACTGAGAGAACAAACCAGACCTTGGAGTCTTATTTAAGATGTTTTATATGTGCTGATCAGGATGATTGGGTCTCATTTTTGCCCTTGGCCGAATTCGCACTGAACAATAGAGCTAGTTCTGCCACTTTGATGCCACCCTTTTTCTGTAATTTTGGGTTTCATCCTCGATTCTCTTCAGGGCAAGTGGAATCTTCGTCTTGCCCAGGTGTGGACACTGTGGTTGAGAGAATGCAGCAGATATGGGACCAAGTAGTGGATAAGTTGTCACTCTCTCAGGAAAAGGCCCAGCGATTTTCCAGCCGGCATAGGACCATGGGTCCCCGGTTTAAAGTGGGTGATATGGTTTGGTTGTCGTCTAAGAATATTCCTATGAAGGTTGCATCTCCAAAATTTAAGCCAAGATTTATTGGACCTTTATAAGATTTTGGAGATTCTTAATCCTGTTTCTTTTCGATTGGCTCTTCCAGTTACGTTCAAGATCCATAACGTATTTCACAAGTCTCTGCTGAAGAGGTTTGTTGAGCCAGTCGTTCCGATGGCAGCACCTCCTGACCCTGTGTTAGTTGAAGGCAATATGGAATATGAGGTAGAGAAAATGTTGGATTCTCGTTTGGTTAGACGGAGACTCCAGTATTTGGTCAAATGGAAGGGTTATGGCCAGGAGGATAATTCTTGGGTCTCTGCCTCTGATATTCATGCCAATAGATTGGTTCGTGCTTTTCACCGGGCCCATCCTAATAGGCCTGGTGGCGTGGATGAGGGTTTGGTGACCCCTCCTCAAGGGGGGGTACTGTTGTGAGTTCATTTTCCGGTCCACCAGCTGTGAGTTCTCCTTCCAGGCTCCCTCTGGTGGTAACTGGAGGTAGTGAGGCTGATTAAATCAGTTGTGATCTGCCACCTGATAATGAGGATGACAATTGGACCTCAGGAATCTCAGACTGGATTTAAGACAGCCGACGCCCTAGTCTGATGCTGGTGATTCCTTCTGGCTTGTCAGGTCTTTGTTTTCAGCTCTGTTCCAGTCATCTAAAGCTAAGCTTTTCTGCTAATGTTCACACTTGATTTTGTTGGTCTATTCAGTTTTTTGTGTGATCTGCCAGCCCCGGCTGGGGCTGCGCTAAATTTCCACTCTTATTTATCTGTATTTGCCAATTTGTTATTTTGTCTTGTATTAGATTGGCCTCTTTTTGCTCTGTCTCAGAATATTTCAGAGTGCTGATATAGTGGGAGAAGTCTAGTGACTTCAGGGTTAATTTTGCTATCAGAAGTGTTGGGCTTTATTTTTGTAGGGTTTTTTGCAGATTGCAGACAGTGTCTTTCCTTTCCTATCCTTTCTAGTTAGTTTTGGCCCCATCATTTGCTCAGCCTATTTTCCTGCCTGTGTTTGTGCTTTCATCTTGTTTCACCGTCAATACATGTGAGGGGGCTGTCTTTCCTTTGGGGTCTGCTCTGGGGCAGTTAGTTTTCCCCTTTTCTTGCTTCAGGTTTATTTAGTCCTCCGGCTGTGACGAAGCATCTAGGACGATCGTAGGTACACTCCACGACTGCTGCTAGTTGTGTGGTTAGGATCAGGGATCTGCAATCTGCATAGTTACCAACCTCTCTGGTTTTCTGTGACTTAGCTTTGTTTTGTTTTTTTTCTCCTCGGTGACCCATTCATAACACTGCTGTGAACATGGTTGTTTCTCATCCTCCTTCTCCTATTCTACCTCCACAAAAACTGTCCCCTGGCTGGCCATTTGTGTAATTAGCCACTGTGGGTACAGCAACCTATCCTCCAAGGCATGACTGGACGCCTGTCCTAATAATGGTGTAAATGTTCTCTGTTCCTTCTCCTCTTTTTCTTGTGCCACCACCTCATCCATCATTGTCTGAAGCTTTGTTTTTCTAGGAGGCATAGAAATAGGATAGTAAAGCTGATGATGGAGTGATCAGCGCTTCCCATGTTCGTGGAGTATTCAAAGCACAACATGGCACACATGTCCCTCATGGAGGCCAACTTGTTGGTCAGGAAGTTATGTTGTTGCTCACACAGTTTCTCCAGCATATGCAAGGTGAAATTTCACCTTGTGGGTACATCACATATGAGGCAGTGAGTGGGAAGGCAGAAGTGAAGCTGCAGCACAGACAGGTGAGCAGCATCAGAGTGAGAACGACAAAAGAAAGCACATACTGTATGCAGTTTCAGCAGCAGCTCTGAAATATCTCTGTAATTTTTAAGGAACCTATGCACCATCAAATTCAGCACATGTACCAGGCAAGGGATATTCGTCAAATCGGCTGGGTCCAGAGCTGCTGTGAGATTTTGCCAATTATCGCACATCTCTAGGCTAGGCTTGAGGTTCAGGGGAACCAGCCACACATCTGTCTTTTCTTTGATCCTCATCCATAGCTCCTGTGCAGCTTGGGATTTTCCTCACAAATAGATAAGTTTCAGAATGTCCTGTTGTACTTTAACTCTGGCTATGCTGAAGTTGGTGGTGCAAGTGTTACGCTGACCGGATAAGGAGGAGGTAACATGAACAGAGAAACATTGTAAAAACATCCAGCAATTCACTGCAGTGGTAGGACATGCACCAAAACTCTTTTTGCCTCAGGTCCAACCACCACAACATTTATGAAGTGGTCAATCAGAGAGATATAACACGTGGACCTGTACACTCGTTGCGTTGCTCAATGCAAATCTGATTTTATTTGTGCAAGGCAGGGATGGCCCGCTGGAAAAGTAGCTTCCTTTTGCAGTCCCCAAACCCTTGCTATTAGCATTTTGCAGCCATTTTAAAGCACCAAAGATTGGGTACCCATTGACTTCTTTTGGGTTTAGGTTCGAGGTCAGGTTTGGACCTGAGCCAAACTTTTAACTCTTATTCGGCCGAACCTGGCGAACACGAACATCCACAGGTTTGCTCATCACTAATGTTGTTGCTTTACATGTCTGTTCTTCCAGTTACCTTAACCCGCATTGGCTTTCTTCCTCAAACGTTTTCAGTTACACCTCCAGCTCCTCACCTGTAATAGGAAACATCTAGTACCAACTACCATTCATCCTTAAAGTGGCAAAACAAGCTGTCAAAGAAATATTCAAGCAACTAATGTGATCAAGAGTCTTGTGAATTTTGCATTGACATGGTATAGTAACCACTCAAAGACCTGACATCACTCTACCCAGTTCCAAGAAATGACTTGTAATAGACTTATAGATGACACTTATCTATCTGTGAATCTACAGTCATGGCCAAAAGTATTGACACCCCTGCAATTCTGTCAGATAATACTCAGTTTCTTCCTGAAAATGATTGCAAACACAAATTCTTTGGAATTATTATCTTCATTTAATTTGTCTTAAATGAAAAAACACAAAAAGAATTGTCCTAAAGCCAAATTGGATATAATTCCACACCAAACATAAAAAAGAGGGTGGACAAAAGTATTGGCACTGTGCGAAAAATCATGTGATGCTTCTCTAATTTGTGTAATTAACAGCACCTGTAACTTACCTGTGGCACCTAACAGGTGTTGGCAATAACTAAATCACACTTGCAGCCAGTTGACATGGATTAAAGTTGACTCAACCTCTGTCCTGTGTCCTTGTGTGTACCACATTGAGCATGGAGAAAAGAAAGAAGACCAAAGAACTGTCTGAGGACTTGAGAAACCAAATTGTGAGGAAGCATGAGCAATCTCAAGGCTACAAGTCCATCTCCAAAGACCTGAATGTTCCTGTGTCTACCGTGCGCAGTGTCATCAAGAAGTTTAAAGCCCATGGCACTGTGGCTAACCTCCCTAGATGTGGACGGAAAAGAAAAATTGACAAGAGATTTCAACGCAAGATTGTGCGGATGTTGGATAAAGAACCTCCACTAACATCCAAACAAGTTCAAGCTGCCCTGCAGTCCGAGGGTACAACGGTGTCAACCCGTACTATCCGTCGGCATCTGAATGAAAATGGACTGTATGGTAGGAGACCAAGGAAGACTCCACTTCTTACCCCGAGACATAAAAAAGCTAGGCTGGAGTTTGCCAAAACTTACCTGAAAAAGCCTAAAACATTTTGGAAGAATGTTCTTTGGTCAGATGAGACAAAAGTAGAGCTTTTAGGGCAAAAGCATCAACATAGAGTTTACAGGAGAAAAAAGAGGCATTCAAAGAAAAGTACACGGTCCCTACAGTCAAACATGGCGGAGGTTCCCTGATGTTTTGGGGCTGCTTTGCTGCCTCTGGCACTGGACTGCTTGACCGTGTGCATGGCATTATGAAGTCAGAAGACTACCAACAAATTTTGCAGCATAATTTAGGGCCCAGTGTGAGAAAGCTGGGTCTACCTCAGAGGTCATGGGTCTTCCAGCAGGACAATAACCCAAAACACACTTCAAAAAGCACTAGAAAATGGTTTCAGAGAAAGCACTGGAGACTTCTAAGGTGGCCAGCAATGAGTCCAGACCTGAATCCCATAGAACACCTGTGGAGAGATCTAAAAATGGCACTTTGGAGAAGGCACCCTTCAAATATCAGGGACCTGGAGTAGTTTGCCAAAGAAGAATGGTCTAAAATTCCAGCAGAGCATTGTAAGAAACTCATTGATGGTTACCGGAAGCGGTTGGTCACAGTTATTTTGGCTAAAGGTTGTGCAACCAAGTATTAGGCTGAGGGTGCCAATACTTTTGTACGGTCCATTTTTGGAGTTTTGTGTGAAATGATCAATGTTTTGCTTTTTGCTTCATTCTCTTTTGTGTTTTTTCATTTAAGACAAATTAAATGAAGATAATAATACCAAAGAATTTGTGTTTGCAATCATTTTCAGGAAGAAACTGAATATTATCTGACAGAATTTCAGGGGTGTCAATACTTTTGGCCATGACTGTAGATGTGGAAGCTGCACATATTTAAAGAGAACCTATCATCAGAGTTACAGTATGCATTTTAAAATAAAGGTGTGCCCATAATGATGCTGTTGTACTGATTTATTACATACATTCAGTGAAGAAATCCGGGGCCTAGTTGTTTTAAAATCATCATTAGAAGTTTGGGTGGGACTGTTTTGCAAGACTGTGGGTAGGATCTTTGGCTCTGACACTCCGCTGCCTCTGGTGTCTTTACCATCTTTCTGATTTAAATGTTTTGCCTGCACCATCCGAGCTGTGAGTGGTGCTTATGCAGATTGATCTCCTTGCAGTTTTCAGGAAAATGGTGCCGGTTCGTGCTCAGCTTACTATCTTGGCTCAATGACAAACCAAGATCTCAATATGCACTTGTGCCAACACCAGCACAATTTTACTGAAGACTGCCGGAGGTCAATTTGCGCATGCGCCACTATCAGGACTATTATACTGTAGTCCACAGTAAGAACAATCTGCGCAAGTGCTGCTTGTGGCTAAGCCTGTGCAGTAGTGAAATTTTAATAAGGAATTGTCGCACCACCTTGTGGGATGCAGGGCCTAGTACCTCGGAGGGTGGTTCAGTCACGGTGACTCCGATGGCTCTAACAATCCCTAGGTTAGGTGGCAATTAATAAAGGGGGAGTTGATGGATACTGTATATGAGTCTGAGAGTTATGTTGATGCCTGCAAGATATGAGGCCGCGGATGAAAGAAGCATACACCAGGGGTCCCGTGCAAACTTGAAAGATGAATTTTACTGACCACTTGTAACAATTCTTATGTCTTTCCATATAACAGTCATGGATAGCAGATACAATTTTCCTTACACATTGTGTCAGTCAAAGCCTTTTCCCGTTCCCGGCCTTGGGAGGATTGCAGTAACTTTTCATTTGACTAACTATACTGCGTGAAGGGGGAGGATTAGCTGACCTTAATCGGATCGGAGTATCCGGAAAATCTGCTGCACAGTTGTGCAGTTCCTTCTCTTGTCCCAGCACTCTGTTGTTGTAAACGTGAGGCACTCCGAAAAGGGTGATATTTGTACCACCCGCTTGTCCTAGACGAGGAGCCCCAATTTCCTACTTCCTCTCACCACCAAAACCGCACAACGTGACCTTTTTAGTCTCCCTCACACCTCCAACTGCCACTTATTTTCAAATCAGAAAAACAAGTTGCAATACCAAACTAAGGCAGAAGAGGGCAGCATAGAACTTCAAGTTGTAATATCAAAACAAAGCAGGAGAGGGCAGCATAATATTAAATAATTTACCTCCTCCCAAGGCAAGACGGGAAACCGGTGTCACAAATGCAATCATTTTAGGGATAAAGAACACACTTACCATATGACATATAACATGCATTAGTAATGTTTTTTCTGATTACTACATATAGATAAAAATACCAGAGGCAGTGGAGGCGCCATGGCACAGCTGAAGACCCTACCCACAGTCCTACCCCACAGTCCATCCCCAATGCACAAGAAGCAAAACTTCAAATGATGATTTTAAAACATCCATGCCACAAATTTCTTCACTGAATGTCTGGATTTCTTCACTGAATGAATGCATATAGTCAGAATACCAGCGCCATTATGGGCATATCTTTAGTTTAATAGGCATACCCCTTATGACAGATTCTCTTTAAATAGGTTGAAACAAGTTGGAAAGTTATATTTTATTCATGGATTAGGGAAGGAGATAACTTCTTGATCTCTGAGGGGGTCCAAACACATATACTGACCCCCAAGCCTTTGATTAATCACATAGGAATGCAGTGGTGATTGATCGTGCACACCCCTGCTTCATTCAATCTCGATATAGGAGTTAGCCAAGCACAGCATTCATTTTGTCTTAGATACTCCCATTAAGAATGAAAGGCGCGGAGGTGTGCATGATCGACCCCCACTCTAATCACATGGAACTCTTCAAAGCCATCATTTTTTGGTTTAATAGGGATTCCAGACCACAGCAATGTGGGTTAGCGTATAAGTGTGGTACAACCCCTTTACATCTTATTATGGTTATTTAGATATACATTGCATAAAAGCTACATACACATGCTTGCTTCTTATGTTTCTAGATGCCCATTGTAAATCACATCAACATATTTATAATACATAATTATAAGAAAAGGACAGTCTTTGAGCCTCATAATGTAGTTGATCTCTATATCTTGTTATGTTTTAATACTATGGAGACAGAATGATTATGATTAATCTGAAATATTATAGTCTATCATTACTATCCAATATGTGAACCAGGGGTTAAGTTTCAGATAATTACTCAAAGCTTGTGCGTTGATTTCCAAATAATTTTATCTTTTCCCCTAATAAATTAACTGAAGTGTACAAAATAAAAGTGTAGACCTTAGATTTACCCCCTTCCCGACATTTGCCGTACATGTAAATCATGCTGTTCACAGAGGGGTTGTGCTCCAGCAATTGCCGCACTGCTCCCGGCACTTCAACCCCCTAAATGCTGCGATCTAACTCAAGCTTCTTTTAGGGAGCTCTACTTTATTATAATGATGGCTGGACCACACATGACAAGCACTTTCAACCTATTGTGTCCCCCCCTACATTTCCTTTTAGATTGTAAACTTGCGTGTGGGGCCCTCATTCCTCTTGGTATCTGTTGAACTATGTGTTTAGTTGTATTATTTTTAATGTCTGTACATTTCCACACATGATTGGAAAGTGCTGAGGAATTTGTTGGCACTATATAAATAAAATTGTTATTATTATTAATATTATTATTATTACTACGCTAGAAATGACACTTCAGTCCCAGAAAGGAGTAGCATTTCTGGTGAAGGTGGGTGGAGGAGCACTTTATTTCTAAGATGCACCCAATTCATTAAGTGGGGTAAGATTCATAATATCATAATAAATTAGGTGCAGGGGAAAAAGCAAAATAAAGTATAAAGACAGGACAGCATCAGACCACAGCAGATTCTGTTGTAGAACATTTCACTGCCTATTCTTCAACAATATTTTATCTCAAAGAAAAAATCATCAGTGATCCCATGCTGTAATGTGTGTATAGAGTTTTGCTTCTTCCTCTGCAAGCAGCCGTGGTTTATTCAACCATGTTCCTGCATGGTCATGTAATAAGCCAGTGCTAGGATGCAGTAACACAAATGCTGCAGAGTAGGGTTTAACTATATGTAATTGTTCAACAGCAGTGAACTTGCAGGGAGATAACAGGGGAAAATGG
Source organism: Dendrobates tinctorius (assembly GCF_039654945.1). Taxonomy (NCBI): domain Eukaryota; kingdom Metazoa; phylum Chordata; class Amphibia; order Anura; family Dendrobatidae; genus Dendrobates; species Dendrobates tinctorius. Next base: position 15,453,233 of record NW_027361749.1, read on the forward strand.
ATGCTAAACTGAACTATATAACGGTTGTTTAACTATACAGTCGTTTGTTAACAGATTCCCTTATCATGGCTCCGCAGTTCATCACTCCCTGAAGGTCCAGTGGGTAATAGAATGCCAGCGGAGATTGGTATAGTGTCTTCAGGCATTCCCGCCAAACACACAGTCCTGCTTCTGGCGGTAGCGGGCGGTCTCCGGTTCTGCCCACTCAGCCCCTAGTCCATTTAGCTGCGGAGCCAAAGGGTAAAGCTCTCCACAAGATTCCGCATGGCTCGTGTCTCTCTGAACAGCTGTCGTCACTTTAATGGCTGCCCTGCAAAGCTCTGCTTGGCGTGCGCTTCTCTGTGTGCCAGGCTACACCTGAACACCCGTGCTATGATGCTCTGCCAGACGTGCATTACCCTGCGCTCCTGCCGATATGAGTGAGTCTCTCACGCAGCCGCCCTGTCTCTGCACGCTGCGTCCTATTGCTCTCCTCACTGCTGCCGTGATCAGCACCTGCTCAGCATTCTGGCGGGATGACATCCGGGTCTCCAGAGCTGAGAGACTTCGTGTCATGTGCAGTGCATGGTTAGTGATATACTGTAGAAGCTGCAGCGCTCACAGCTTCTATAGCATGCAGATCTGCATGCTATAGAAGCGATCAGATTGCACAAAATGAGTGTCCCATAGTGGGACACAGTGTAAAGGTAAGAATTAAATAAAAAAATGTTAAAAAAAAATTGTAAAACTATTTTAAAAAAATAATAAAAATAATAATAAAAAAATCAGTATATTTATTCCATCAATAAATAAATAGTTAAATAAAAAAATCTAAACAATAAAAGTACCTATATTTAGTATCGCCGCATCCGTAACAACCCCACTTATAAAACTGTCCCACTAGTTAACCCCTTTAGTGTACAGACACCATTAAAAAAAAACAAGGCAAAAAAAATGCTTCATCATCATACCACCAAACAAAAAGTGGAATAACACGCGATCAAAAAGACGGATATAAAAATGTGGTACCGCTGAAAACATAATCTTGTCCCGCAAAAAACAAGTTGTCATACAGCTCCATCACCAGAAAAATAAAAAAGTTACAGCACTTAGAATAAAGGGATGCAAAAATAATTATTTTTTCTATAAAATATTTTTTACTGTATAAAAGCGCCAAAACATAAAAAAAGATATAAATGAGGTAGCGCTGTCATCATACTCACTGGAAGAAGAAAACTGCTTTATCAATTTTACCACACGCGGAATGGTATAAAGGCACCCCAAAAGAAATGAAATTCTGTTTTTTATTCATTCTGCCTCCCAAAAATCGGAATAAAAAGCGATCAAAAAATGTTATGTGCCCAAAAATGGTACCAATAAAAAAGTTAACTCGTCTCGCAAAACACTAGACCTCACATGACTCTGTGGGCTAAAATATGGAAAAACTATAGCTATCAAAATGTGGTGATGCAAAAACTATTTTTGCAATAAAAAACGTCTTTTAATGTGTGACAGCTGCCAAACATAAAAACCCGCTATAAATAGTAAATCAAACCCCCTTTTATCACTGGCTTAGTTAGGGAAAACTAATAAAATAAAAAAATATATTTAGGGCTTAGGGCTAGGGTTAGGGTTAGGGCTAGGGTTAGGGCTAGGGTTAAAGTTAGGGTTAGGGTTGGGGATATAGTTAGGCTTAGGGTTGGGGCTAGGGATGAACGAGTAGTGAAATACTCAGACTCGCTGTACTCGTTACGAGTAGCTCCTAATACTCGGGTACTCGTAATGAGTAGCGAGTCCAATGTATGTCTATGGGAAATGCAAGTAATGGGCGGAGACTATGTGTGCGGGCGCAAAATTGTGTGCAGGGGTCTGTGGGGCTGTGTGTGTGCAGGCTCTGCAGGGATGATCGGGGGTCTGTGCGGGCTCTGCCGGGCTGATCGGGGGTCAGTGCGGGCTCTGCAGGGCTGATTGGGGGTCTTTGCGGCACAGACCCCCATCAGCCCGGCAGAGCCCGCACAAACCCCCGATCAGTTCGGCAGAGCCCGCACAGACCACCGTACACACAAATAAGGTTGTGCGGCCAGCCAATCACAGTAATGCCACAACAAAGATGGTGGTGGCTTTACTGTGATTGGCTGACACATGCCAGGCGGGAGATCCGAATATTGCAAGGCAAGTAGTGAAATTTATTCACTAGGATTCGAGTACCGTGAGTACAGCATTACTCGCCGAGTACCGAATCCTAACGAGTATACTCGCTCATCCCTAGTTGGGGCTAAAGTTAGGGTTAGGGTTGGGGCTAAAGTTAGGATTACGGTTACAATTAGGATTAGGGTTAGGGTGGGGATTAGGGTTAGATGTGTGGTAGGGTTAGGTTTGGAGTTAGAATTAGGGGGGTTTCCACTGTTTAGGCACATCAGGGGCTCTCCAAATGCGACATGGCATCTGATCTCAATTCCAGCCAATTTTGCTTTGAAAAGTCAAACGGTGCTCTTTCCCTTCCGAGCTCTGCCATGTGCCCAAACAGTGGTTTACCTGCATATGTGGGGTATCAGCGTACTCAGGACAAATTGTACAACAACTTCTGGGGTCCAATTTCTCTTGTTACCCTTGGTAAAATAAAACAAATTGTATCTGAAGTATATTTTTTGTGAAAAAAGTTAAATGTTCATTTTTTTTTAAACATTCCAAAAATTCCCGTGAAGCATCTGAAGGGTTAATAAAATTCTTGAATGAGGTTTTGAGCACCTTGAGGGGTTCAGTTTATGGAATGGTGTCACTTTTGGGTCTTTTCTGTTATATAGACTCCTCAAAGTGACTTCAAATGTGATGTGGTCTCTAAAAAAAATGGTGTTGTAAAAATGAGAAGTCGCTGGTCAACTTTTAACCCTTATAACTTTCTAACAAAAAAATTTGGTTCCAAAATTGTGCTGATGTAAAGTAGACATGTGGGAAATGTTACTTATTAAGTATTTTGCGTGACATATCTCTCTGTGATTTAAGGGCATGAAAATTCAAATTTGGAAAATTGTGAAATTTTCAAATTTTTCACCAAATTTCCATTTTTTTCACAAATAAACACAAGTCATATCAAAGAAATTTTAACACTATCATGAAGTGCAATATGTCACAAGAAAAGAGTGTCAGAATCACTGGGATCCATGGAAGCGTTCCAGAGTTATTACCTCATAAAGGGACAGTAGTCAGAATTGTAAAAATTGGCCTGGTCATTAACATGCAAACCTCCCTTGAGGGTAAAGAGGTTAATGAACTGAGTTGCACACCAACAGAGCACAAGAGGAGGAAGAAAATGTGGAAACACAATGGGCTAGCTCACACAGCTATATAGCATTTTTATTTTCTCATCTTTATTGTGGCAGCAAGTTTCCTTGCACCCAAAGACCTCGTGACCAGAACTAACATTTTCATATAAGGCTTTAAGGCTGTTAGTTTGGGTCATAAGACCTGCTGTCTTGTGAGTTCACAGGCGATAAGCCACAACCTGTGGTCACTCTACATTTGGAACACATACATGCTTGGTAAAGCTAAGTGTGCGAATTTTTGGAAACATAAGGTGATACAGCAAAGCACAGAAAGAGCAAAAAAATTTTCCAATAATGATACACAGCAAGGGAACAACAAGGTTTACCTGTACAGGCCTCCAGACAGTGCACTATCAGGGTGCAGTGGACACATATAATTAGGATGGCAACACAGGTGCAAAAAATACCAACAAAATATCCTGCTCACATCCTACCAATACATGGAGGGGGCGGTTATCTGGCATATAGATGCACACGAAACTTGTGTTTGCAAAACCAAATGGGCCCAGCTGCACCCTGAAAAAGAGTGCAAAGAAAAACACATTTAAAAAAATGTGGAGTATTAGCTGATATTTTGGCCAAAATACGTGAGCCCGTAACCTGCGTCAAAGATCTCCACGTTTACGGGTACCTAACACTAATATATACTAATACAGCAAAGCACAGAAAGAGCAAAAAAATTTTCCAATAATGATACACAGCAAGGGAACAACAAGGTTTACCCGTACAGGCCTCCAGACAGTGCACTATCAGGGTGCAGTGGACCCATATAATTAGGATGGCAACACAGGTGCAAAAAATACCAACAAAATAACCTGATCACATCCTACCAATACATGGAGGGGGCGGTTATCTGGCATATAGATGCACACGAAACTTGTGTTTGCAAAACCAAATGGGCCCAGCTGCTCTTATAATGTACATGGATTATGTTAACTTTTATTGTTTGGAAACAGTTTTACTACGAGTGCTTAGTTTTACAGAAATGTCAACACAAAATGAAATATGAAAATATTCTTGTATATTAGAAATCTTTTATCATATATCATACATATAAATCATATATATATGTAATTATGTACAAAAATGCAGTATAAAATACACATAACAATACAGAAAGCATCCATGAAAATATGGATATATTATGGCAGTGAAAGACTTAAATCCAAGTAAACATTTTGCAAGAAATTTACTACGTCACAGACAAATCCAAAATTGTGTCAAACTTTAAGAACATGAAAGAATATATCACGTCACAAGACTTTGATAGATCCTGATCTGATTACTCTCAAGAAGCTCAGACTGGCAATGTAGAGCTCTTTTTATCTTTAACAAGGTGTATGACAGATGGAGATTTTTTTTTTCATTATTAGGACAGCTGTCTTCAAAATTGTTTCTCTGTAACTTCTAATGTCTTCTAATGAATAGATAACAATCTAAAGAATGAAAATGTGTTATGCAAAATTTATACCTTTAATGGAAGCAGAAATATTCTCCTCTCCAATTTTTTTTATTATTATTAACAGATGTGATTGTAAATATGTATATCTTTTAGTGTTGCCCTTAGTTTTAGGATTAGATTTTCATAGGAAAATCCAAGGTTATTTCTGCTCCAAAACTTAGCAAAAAGACTTAGGGCCCCGTCACACATAGCAATCTCGCTAGTGAGATCACAGCTGAGTCAAAACTTTTGCGACACAACAGCGATCTCACCAGCGAGATCGCTGTGTGTGACAGTGATCAGCGACCGGCTCCCCTGCCGGTATCGCCGATCGCTGCAAGAAACCTCTGGACATTTTTTTCGTCGCTGATCTCCCGCTGGCCAGCACACATCGCTGCGTGTGACAGGCAGGAGACAAGCGATCAGCTGTAAAATAATAAAAAAATAAAAAATATTGTTATTCTCACCTTCTGGCATCCCGCGCAGTCTTCCAGCCTCTCCACGTCCCAGTAATCCTTTGCAAGAATGACCGCGAAACTTCGCGACCCCGCCAGAACGGACGTCATCGCGGTAATTCTCACAAAAGATTACTGGGACCGGAGCGTAGAGAGAGGCGGGAATGCTGCGCGGGACATCGGAAGGTGAGAATAACAATATTTTTTATTTTAATTCTATTTTTGACATGAATATGGCATCAGCGCTAACGAACACAGCAATGCCGCACGCGCAGCGTCGCTGTGCTAATCACTGGTGAAGCTGTCTGTTTGATAGCTCACCAGCGATCACATAGCGACTTACCAGCGATCCTGACACGTTGATATCATTGTCGGGATCGCTGGTAAGTCGCTATGTGTGAATAAGCCCCTTATGTACCCTGAAAGATGAGAAAAAAGAGTTAGATTATTCTTTGGTCTGGTTCGATGGGTGTCGCCATCCCGTCCGGCGCCTCTCATCTTCATACGATGATGTCCTCCTCCTTGGTTCTCCCTCGTCTCCTGCGCATGCGTACTTTATCTGCCCTGTTGAGGGCAGAGCAGAGTACTGCAGTGCGCAGGCGCCGGACCTCTCTGACCCTTCCCGACACCTGCGCACTGCAGTACTTTACTCTGCATGAGCCAAGGGCAAAGCAAGGAGGAGCACAGGATCGTATGAAGATGAGAGGTGCCAGACCAGACCGCAACACCCACCGCCTCCAACTCCACCCCCCGGTGAGTGTAATCTAACGTGTTTTCTTATCTTTCAGGTTTCATCGGAGACTTATCTACATTATTACAGCTTATAGCGCTAAGATTGGGTGAAAAAATTCCCTTTAAGTATTTCAAAAATCTTAATTCGCTCAGCATCAATTTTACAGAATACAAATTTTCCTTATGAGTACGATAACGTGAATCCATTGATATGGCTAAGTGTGCTAATAAAAGCGAGACAAAAAAAAGAAAAGGCATATATGCCAAGAATGGAGAAATCGTAAGCTGTTCAAAAATACTCTGCAATTTGTCTCTCTGAATACATTCATCTCTTCTAACATTGGCACAGGCATCTTAGAGCTTGCCAAACCAAGGTCTTACAACGTCAATAGAATAAAGTAAGTACCTTCATTGACTATAAAAATCATTTGCCCCTGTTCTTCTTTTGGCTTCTAAACAGACATAAAAGAATTGTGTTCATCTATTCCGAGGATTCTGACAGTCCTATATCTAGTTATGATGCATTTCTGATACAAGGTTCAGTCTGATAATAAAATAGTCTGATTAGACGCCGTGATTGAAATAATCAGGTTTACATGTTCGGGTAGGAACTAATATACTGTAATTAATTATCTTCTTCGGACGCGCAGTTGATTGTCTCCAGACAATATGGCTTGTAGCATTTCTTTACTGTCATCCACTGAAGCAAGCAAAATGATTGTAGACAGTTACATTCAGCTGTGGTGCCTATTAAAAACAGAAAAGAAGATGATACACCTCAGTTACTATGTGATCTAATGATTATACACCGTTTATTGCGCTTTCACTGTAAACTTTTTTTTTCAGAGAAGCATCTTAGGTGGGAAGTATATTATTTAGCAGGTAGAAAACAATCCTTTTTATGACAATGTCTGGTTCATGTGAATTGCACCACTGTGGTACAGCACATAAAAAGGTTTTGCTTTGGGCGAAAAGGACTCTGTAGGCAGAATTTACAGCAGTGTTGCTTTAGATTACAAACACATTAAAGTCAATCTCAAGGTAAACATTAGAAAACCATATATTTTTTGTAAGGTAGTATCTCAGAATTTAATAGCTCTGTTCTTTTAGATATTTCAGATAAAAAGTTAGCAAACTTTTAGTTTGTTGTTAAAGGGCTGCTTTTAACTTCTCTGGGTTCCTGAGCAATTAAAAGGAATCTGTCGGCAGGTTTTTGCTACCTCGTCTAAGTGCAGCATGATGTAGTAAAAGAGACACTAAATCCAACGATGTATCACTTAGATTACTGGGTGCAGCATTTCTAACACAATTAGAGCTTTCAGATTTAGAATGAAGCAGAGCTGACAAAGCTAACCCCGCCCACAATCAGGCTCTCAGTGTACAAATCCATAGACAGTAAGGTCCTTAGATGCCGGTCTAGTCCGGCAATGATAATCTCTTAATGCTAAATCTTTCACAGTTAGTAAACAACAGCATGCACTTTGACAAGTGACACATCCCTGAATTCTGTGTCTTAGCCTCTATCTCCTGCTGTCTTCAGATTAGCAAAAACTTGCTGACAGATTCCTTTTAATAATTTGGACTTTTTCCTGTGCAGGATCATAAGAGAACAATGGCACTGAAGTTTGTCTGTCCATCCAGATTCAAAACAACACTTGTAAGCTCTAACAAGGAGCTTGTAAGTGCTCTACTCCTTGTTTAAGAAATCAGCCACTACTGCAGTCTATACTAGGAAATGACCAGAACAAAATTAAATAAAAAAGTCTCTGTTCTTGAAAATAGAAAGGAATTTTCATAACAAGTAAAATGTTAAGTTGCTGATTACAAGCAGTTTGCAATTTTCCTAATTTATTAAGATGAGACAAGCCCTTTAAAGGGATTGTCCAGGACAATTTCTTTTTACTATGGGCCTAATAACTAACTTGCATGTTGTTGCCAACAACAACTTGCCTGTTCTACCCGGCGCCCCCTTACAGTGGTCACCAACCACTCCTGTTGGCGATTCAGCTGACTCACATCAACAGAGCAGCTCTTCTTCCGGGCTGGTCTGTTGAGGAGGGCGTAACTGCCGATGTCATGATGATTGACAGTCGGCAGAGATTGGTGCCCAGCACAATAGGTAGGTAGTTTCCCACTACCTGCTTGTTAGTTCTTAGGGACGTAGTAAAAAAATTAAATAGTCTTTGATAACCCCTTTAAAGGATTTATCCAACCCTTAAAATTTGTTGGCCTATCCTTAGAATGAGACAAGAATATTATATTGGTGGTGTTCCTACTCTAGTCTCGTCACTTGAATTCAACAGTTATAGTATTCTGCATGGAACTAGTCTAAGACCTTATGAAAACATTAGACCTAAAGAATTATACAAAATGTTAGTAAGATCAGGTAGGGTTTACTATGCACATAAAACATTTTTTGTGTATACATTTTTACAGTAACAGCTACTATTGCCTCACCTTTTAGTGCTCATGTTTATTTGCGCTGAAGAAATGGTAACTTGCTCACAGTGAAAAAAGTGTTTCAACCACCAGCATTTTTCAACCATTTCAGGCAAACCTATAAAATAATTGCAACTGATTGTTAAAAGTCTTCTCTAAGAGAAACATGCATTTATGTAGGCAATAAACTGTCCAATTAAGAAAAATATTATATACAAAATACATCTCCATTCTTTAAAATCATATTTTGGGGGCGAGGGAGGAGGAGACAGCCTTTTGTGCTAATTAGGTTCCTAATACATCTTTATATGGTAACTTTCAGCTTATTTTTGTTATACATTCATATAGAATTTAACTTAACATTCTAGCTGTTTGCAGCCACCACTAGAGGGAGTGCAGGAGCTAACTGCATACTGACTACTGTACATTGAACTTCTCATTTACACAGAATATAGAAAGTTACATTGGGTTCACTAGTGAAAAATCTAGCCAGCCAGATCTTTATGCTTTGGATTGATATCTATAGTGGCTTTTCAATGGTTAAAACAAATCTAGTTATATCTAAAAAAGGTTCTAATAAATACTCAACTAGAATCTCTTAATTTGAGGAATTACAATTTATTACAGTAGTGCATCATATAGTACATTGCATAATTTATCTTCTTATTAAAGTATTGTTAGTTTCAATGTTGCTGTCAATTCCATCTTTGATGAAAGTACTAAAGCTATAATTTACATAAAAGTGACTCACAATCACCAAGATTAACTCTTCTTGTATGTGTATATTCATAGGCACATGCATGTCCATATTACTGGAATAGGAACGGATGTACATATCATGTTGTTCTTGTGGTTTGGGTATGTGTGTATCAGCATATGTTCTTTGGTCTTGATTTACTTGAACACAAAACCCCTTAGATATTGGTCATATATTTTTCAATTAGAAGATGGTACGTAATATAATAAACTGATGAATAGCAAGTAAATACCTTGCTGAGGTTTCTCGAGATCCACAGGAAGTCCTGAGTCTGAACTACTGGTGGACACACTTGACTCTGAGTTCAGCCGCACTGAAGGAAGAAAATATTATTGCCCAATTTTTGTACTCAATGTAGTAGAAGTTTTCGATTTCTTTGGAGAAACTTCAGAAAGACATCTATTATTTAGATGCTTACCTCTGTAGAACTGATTTTTTGCTAAGAGGCAACCAGCTGATGGAACAGATGCCATAGTCCCAATTCAGACAACAGTAGTATCAAGAACAGTACAAAATGCAGCTAAACTGTACCTGAGAGACAAAACAAGAACAAAAACAATTATATTTAATTACAAAACAGCGCAAGTCAGAACAGACTGCATTTTAAAAACATCAAACACCAAAAGAAAAGTGACAAAGCTGGACCCGCGCGAGCTGCGCAGCGCACAGATGGTTCTGGGCCGTTTGAGAAATTTTCAGCATTAAAACTTAAATATCTAGAAATGAACGTAATGAAGATGCACGTATTAGAGGAACAAAGCGATCGGGAATTGTATAAAAATGCAGGCAACTTTTAAACAACACACACATTTATGAGCCCCTTTGTTACCTTCTGAGAAGTTTCCTCTGCTGAGTTATAAATGTGATTGATATTCCATATGAGATAAACGTCTGTTTAGCATTCAGAGATCAGCACGCTTTTTGTAAAATGTTCTGCCTGTTGCACGTACTTGTCCTTGGATTCGGAAGCTCAGAGCTTGCTGCTCTCTGCTTTCTAGGGGAAGGTTTATATAAAGAGCCCCGCAGCAGGGAGTGCAATGAAATCTGAACTCGTAGAAACATTGCCAAATTGTGGGAGGGTTTTCAGACGACTGCGTGCAAAATCTGTTATTCAGCACTGACTTGTGTAATAAAGAATGAGAACAGAATGAGACATATCCACAGAAGTGACATATAGCGGACTACTACAAGGTTATGGCTGGAGAATATGTTTCTATTTAATTCCTAATTTTGAAATCCAGCCGCAAAACAAAATCCCTTGAAACCTGCTGCTGTGTAGTTGACTTCTCCTTCCCCCAAAATCTTCATTGTTTTTGCTCTGATGACCCTCCTTCATCATCACTAATGGCTAAAATTTCCAAGTTTTAATGAGAACTTTGCTACTTCTTTTTAAAAATCCTCTGTGTTCTCTCAAGATTGGATGGATTTTTATTTGATTGTTTTAAATGATTCTGTCACCTTCAAAATTGATTTTAAATAAGTTTTACTATGATATAGGGAACTTAGCCTTTATAATGATCATACTGGCACTGTACCCGTTTCTAATACAGTTCCTGAAAAAATAATTTTTAATTTGTGTGCAAAAATGGGGGTTTTGGTGCACCCTTGGCATGACCAAGAGCTCAATGCACCATTACAATCCCTCATTATGCATGTTTGGGGCTTCCTCCGCTTCTGGTTGATTGTGCTCACTTCCTAGAACAGATGTATGTCAGTTTTTACTATAGAAAACTTGGGCTAATAAATGTACCCAAGGATTTTAAAAAACAATGAACCTTAGAAAACTAATCAGTTGTCACAATCAGGTGCATAGACTAAACAAAGAGGGATTTACCTTTACATTGTGCCAAATTGCATGGAGAGGCTGTAATCCCAAGGAGAGTTGCTCAAAAGGATAATAAATGAATGTCCTTTCAGTTTGCGGTGAATAACCAAAAGTATTCTAGTGTTCCAAAGTGAAGATGAACAGGGACGCAGTAAAGGACACCGTCCCGGCCGGTAACGGGCGTCCAGCTAAATTATCCCAGCGGCCGCCTGTGTGAGAGGCAGACGCCGCATGAAGAGACAAGCCTACAAGGTGCAGAAGCACTGCAGGACCTTGCGTGATGTCACCGTCACGTGATGACTCATGTGACAGGTTATGAAGCGCTAAGGAGCGTACAAGGGGTCAAGTTACTTTCAGCTTTCCTATGCATTTCGCGTAGGAAGGAATCCGAGAATTCCGAAATGCGTAGGAAAGCTGAAAGTAACTTGGCCCCTTGTATGCTCCTTAGCACTTTATAGCCTGTCAAGTGACTTATCATGTAACGGTGACATCACGCAAGGTCCTGCAGTGCTTCTGCACCTTGCAGGCTTGTCTCTTCACGCGGCGTCTGCCTCTCACACAGGCGGCCGCTTGGATAATTTAGCTGGATGCCCGTTACCGGCTGAGACGGCGTCCTTTACTGCGTCCCTGTTCATCTTCACTTTCGAAAACTAGAATACTTTGGGCTATTCACCGCAAACTGAAAGGACATTCATTCATTCTCCTTTTGAGCAACTCTCCTTGGGATTACAGCCTCTCCATGCAATTTGGCACCATACAAAGGTAAATCCCTCTTTGTTTAGTCTCTGCACCTGATTGTGACAACTGATTAGTTTTCTAAGGGTCATTGTTTTTTAAAAACCTTGGGTACATTTATTAGCGAGAGTTTTCTATAGTAGATTTTGTGTTTTTCACTGGACAATGTTGGTGGTTTTGTCATAATACTTGCTGCTGTGTACCCTGTCTTTGCACTTAGCACCATTGGCTTTTCATTTGTATGTCAGTTTTTACACTTGAAATACACTGATTAGGCATCGATACACGTTGTGGCAATAACAACCTTTAACTTCACTACATCAAGATAATTTTATTCCAGCAGCGTAGCCTACTATAACCATGAATCATCCCCCATCCTAGACAGATTATAATGAGGATTAGTGCCTCCGATTGGTGGTAAGCAAAATCTAATCAGGGCAATCTGACCATGGCTTCCCCTGGAGCTCTGGGCATTGGGAGGTAGCCCAGATCACCCCGACTATAATATTTTGTGCATCATCATTGGCAGCACTAATCCCCTGGTATTGAGCCTTTCTGAAGCTTTGCTTCCAGCAATGGAGTTTGGCAGAGAATCTAAATAGGATCTCCTGTCGCATTCTCTGTGAGAACTGAGTGGAAAGTCTAAAGAATTGAGGGTGGAGTGTGGGGACATGATATAATGGATTGGGGGGTGTGTGGGGGTATATAAATATAATTAATTGGAGAGGAATGTAATTATAATGAATTGGGGCAGCAGGAATTGCGCAGTAATGGGGCGTTGCGGACATGGGAGAATGGTAATAAATTGGGGGAAAGATTACAGTGGCTAATTTACGTATTTTTTGGGCTGGGAAAAGTGGTTAATTATAGTTAATAGGGGCACAGTGATAAATTATCATTTGGAATGGTGGGTTGCTAATTATATTTTAATATTATTAATTAGTACAGGAATGGTGGGTTGCTAATCATATATTAATATCATTAATACATTAATTAATATTAATGCATTAATAGTGTGATCCATGTCTGTATTCAGTGTGCGGGATTTCTTATTCATACAAGAGCCTGTCACTATGACTAATGAAGGCTACCTGCCAGAAATGCGTCAGATGTTTTCTGTGGAGTATACGCATTAATACAATATACTGATTTTATAATCAGCATGGAATAACATTAGGATATTTTTATACAAGTAATTGCGAAGTACAGTTTTCTCTGCTTTTTTCATTAATCTAGGGGATCTCTTATTCAGGAAACAAATGTGTACATATATGTGACCTTTATATTTTTTATTTTCAGGGGTGTGGTGATCAATGCGTCAAACTCTGCAGTGACCGAATCCCGGCGTTAAGCCATCAACATGAGTGTTTGATAAGATAAAGAAGAAAAAGTCTGTAATCAGACAAGATGTCAGCGGTAAGTACACTGATGTAAATATTTACTCTGTATAGGGGTATGCTTACACAGACCGACAAGCTGCAGTAAATGACTGCAGTCTGTTTAAACAGGCTATTAAAAATGCACAAAAAAAGCACTTTTTTCTGATATGACCTAGCATTCCCTTTTGTTATATATAGTGCCGTCCCGTCTCTGTCATTTTGCATCTGCAGATGTGTATCACTCATTTGACCTATGACAGGATCTCTCGTGACATGTGATATGTCATGTAATACATCGGGTGTTGGTGGGCCCAAGCCCTTTAAACTTCTCGAGGCCCTTACTACTCTTAATCTGTTCCTGGTTAGTCCCTTCTGAACAGCCAGCATGTGAGCGCATGGTTCCTGATATTTCTTGAGCCACACAAGCACACAGTGCTTTCTGCTCACTGGCTAGTCTTTGCTCACTCCGCTTATCTTTCCAGTGTATTGGATAGCGAGCGGTGTTAGGCTAGGTTCATATTGCGTTAGGGGCATCCGTTTAACAGATCTATTAAATGGATGCTCTAACGCAGATGTAATTTTTGTTATCATTTGTGACCTAGCGCTAACGGTATGCGCTAACGCATGGTAGCAGCTCGTTACCATGCGCTACCATGCGTTAGCCCAAACAGGTCTATGCACAGCGAATGTGTCTGTTTGCTGTGCGCTAGTCCCGACGCACTCAAAAACGCTGCAGACCGTGTTCAAGGGTGCGTCATGAAGTAACCATCATCGCTAACGCATGCCGATTTTGGCATGCGTTAGGATGTGCTACTGTCATTGCGGGCAATGGGTGCGTTAACGCATCCATTACATAGTGTTAGTGCCGCTATGTAACGGATCATGTCAGCGCATAGCCCCTAACGCAATGTGAACCCAGCCTTAGTAGAGAGGAGCCAGGGAGGAGAATGCACCCAACTATTGTGGGCATGGCTGACTCAGACAGTGTCAGTGTGAATGCACACACATGCTGCTGAATTTAGGCAGCAGTCACTTTGCTAAGCCTGAAACTGGAGGAAATCTGAAAGAGCCCCAGTGGCCAGTGTAAAAACTGAAAGGTTTCACATTTTTATTGTTAATAAAAAACATTGTGATGTAGAAAAAATACATTACTAAATTTTGTGAAAAAACACACTAAGGCTACTTTCACATTAGCGTTTTTTAGCTCTGCGTTTCGCATGCAATAGCAATGCATGCAAAAAACGCATCATGCGTTTTGCATGCGCTTGCATTTTTAGGCGCATGCGTTTTAACCAGTTTCTAGCCATGTTAACTCTTAAAGCGCATGCGATTTCAAATGCAGGCGTGCGCATGTCCATGCACACGCCTGCGTTCCCATAGACTGTAATGTGTTATTTTGGCGCATTCCGTGCGCAAGTGTGCGCATGCGTTTTTTTGACGCCGTTGGACGGACCCAAAAATGCAACTGGTTGCGTTTGCCGCATCTAGATGCACACTACAAAAAAAAGCATGCGCATGAAAACGCAAACGAACGCGTGCAAACGCTAGACCATGCGCCCACCATGTTAAACATAGGTGAGCATGGCACATGCGCCTGGATGTGCACGATGCACTGCGCTACAAAACGCTAATGTGAAGCCAGCCTAACACAAATAATTTTTCTGATGACACATTTCCATTGACTGCTTCATGCTAATTTAACATATATGCAGACTAGAAAAGAGTAAATCTTTCAAAAGTCAAATTAGCCAGCTTTTCCATTTTTTTTTTCAAAAAAACAAAGTAGTTTGACAATAAATGGCTTCACTCAACCACTAACCATGAGTGGAGAAAAAGTTTTGGTGTTATCATTCATATTCTCTGAAAAAAGGCAGAGAAAGCAAAAATTCTGCCGGGGTATGTAAACTTTTGAGCACAACTGTACTTCCTATAAGTAGCTCCAGAATTCCTGCTGTCTTCTTCCTATCTAAAGAGGCTATTTCAGTATTCAAGTTCCCAGGGCAGCATTTCATGGCTTATAAGTCTCCCTACACCAGTTAGTGTCCTACACAAGAAGAAGCTTCATCTCTTTAAACACTTGCCTGAGGTGTCTCATAAAGCCAAACAAATTCTCCTTCTTTGTACTGATGAGAGTAAACATCCAAAAACAAATGTTTGCAAATGGAGTTTCTGGTTTAGTTTGTTATCCTAAGTCATGTATGAAGGCCCTTTAAAGGGTCAGTATATATTTTTTTAATTGCTATTTATAATAGGAGGCATTATAGTTATTACACTCTTTATCTGAAGAGATTAATTATATATTTAAATTTCCAGTGGAACATTGCATGGCAAACAATTGTCCATATGCCTATTTGGCACCTTCCACAAGGAGAAACTTTACCCTGTAGACCACCTTTCTGAGGCCATTCACCCAGCCAAACTGGTCCTTTTGCTTTGTATTGATGAGATGAAAACACCTGAAACTGTCACGCTGGGGCTGAGGACACCCAGTGTGCAGCACAACACCAGTTAAGATGTACAAGGAGACCATGGCAATAGGGAGAAGGGAGAGGGGTCACCTCCTAACAGAAACCTGATCCTTCACTCCCTATCCTCCAAAGGCGGGTCCTTCCCCATGTGCCCGATCACATGTCTAAGCCCTTGATGGCCCTGAACTTACCCTACCTAGTATTCAGGCCAGCAAGACCCTAATCCCACTACTACAATAAGACAACAAAAGGAAGATCTGACAGTGGGAAAGCACACAACACTTAATACTCCTTAGCTTTTTCAACAGGAAACTTTACTGCAACAGGAACAAACACCCCAACGTATCTGGTGACTGGATCCTTCAAAGAGGTCAGTGTAGGTGAACTATAACTGGAAAGGAATGAAGCTAGCAGTGGGTTTATATAGTGAAAGGGAGTGGTCACAAGGTGCTGCAGCTGAGAACTCAAGCTCCAACTTCACAGCCTGAAGAGAAAGGGTGCTTAATCCGTTTTAGAACCAAATGAAAGTAAATCCACTCCAATTCAAGGTAAACGACAAATGGATCCTAAAGAGGACCTGTGATCTAATAAACATTGTGACCTTCTGATCGCAGATCCTGTATGAGTCACATGAGGATGTGACACATCCGTGCAGAAACACATATACAGTATATAAATGAAGTTTTTGGTTTGACTTCTTATACCACTGACATTAGTAGCTTAACAATACAGGCTAAAAGTGTCTCTTGTTAGATGATTCTTGAACAGTCTGTTTCAATCCTCTTAAGTCATGGTGCATGACCCTTTAATGGGTTGATACTGACTTTTAAAATTGCTACATCCATAAAGTGGCACTAGATTTCCAGTCCTCTTCTCCACTGAAGCTAATTGCATATTCAAGTTCCCAGAGGAGCATAGAATCATAGAATCATAGAATCATAGAATCATAGAATCGTAGAGTTGGAAGGGACCTCCTGGGCCATCTGGTCCAACCCCCTGCTCAAAGCAGGATTCGCTAAATCATCCCAGTCAGATGTCTGTCCAGCCTCTGTTTGAAGACTTCCATTGAAGGAGAACTCACCACTTCTCGTGGCAGCCTGTTCCACTCATTGATCACTCTAACTGTCAAAAAGTTTTTTCTAATATCTAATCTGTGTCTCCTCCCATTCAGTTTCATCCCATTGCTTCTAGTCTTTCCTTGTGCAAATGAGAATAAAGTTGATCCTTCTACAATGTGACAGCCCTTTAGATATTTGTAGACAGCTATTAAGTCTCCTCTCAGTCTTCTCTTTTGCAAACTAAACATTCCCAAATCCTGCAACCTTTCCTCATAAGACAGGGTTTGCAGACCGGTCACCATTCTGGTCGCTCTTTTCTGAACTTGCTCCAGTTTGTTGATGTCTTTTTTAAAATGTGGTGCCCAAAACTGGACACAATATTCCAGATGAGGTCTGACCAAAGAGGAGTAGAGGGAAATAATGACTTCACGTGATCTAGACTGTATGCTTCTGTTAATACATCCTAGAATTGCATTTGCCTTTTTTGCTGCTGCATCACACTGTTGACTCATATTCAGTCTGTGATCTATTAGTATACCCAAGTCTTTTTCACATGTGCTGTCACTTAGCCCTATTCCTCCCATTCTATATATGCTTTTTCCATTTTTATTGCCCAGATGTAGTACTTTGCATTTCTCCCTGTTAAAAACCATTCTGTTAGTTGCTGCCCACTTCTCCAGTTTATTTAAATCTTTTTGAATCCTCTCTCTCTCTTCTCTAGTATTAGCTATCCCTCCTAGCTTTGTGTCATCAGCAAATTTAATCAGTTTACCCTCAATTCCTTCATCTAAATCGTTTATAAAGATGTTGAACAATACAGGGCCCAGGACAGACCCCTGTGGTACCCCACTTGAGACATTCTTCCAACTGGATGTGCAGCCATTTACGACCACTCTTTGGGTCCGATCACTAAGCCAGTTATGAATCCACCTAACAGTTGCCTTGTCCATTCCATACTTAATCATTTTTTCAATAAGGATTGTATGAGAGACTTTGTCAAATGCTTTGCTGAAGTCAAGATATACTATATCTACAGCATTTCCTTGATCCACCCAATCAGTGATACCGTCATAGAAGGAAATTAAGTTAGTCTGACATGACTTATTAGTTACAAACCCATGCTGACTCTGTTTAATCACTTCATTCTTATCCAGGTATTGACATACATGTTGTTTAATAAATTGTTCAAAGATCTTTCCTGGTATAGAAGTCAGACTCACTGGCCTATAGTTACCTGGGTCCACCTTCTTCCCCTTTTTGAAGATAGGAACAACATTTGCTCTTCTCCAGTCTTCTGACACTTCTCCTGTTCTCCAAGAATTTTCAAAGATTATAGAGAGGGGTTCAAAAATTTCTTCTGCTATCTCCTTCAGTACTCTGGGGTGTAATTCATCTGGACCTGGAGACTTGAATTCATTTAGGCTAGCTAAGTGTTTCCTCACTATCTTTCTGTTTATAGATATCCTGGATTCTTCTATTCCCTTAATAGGACAGTGAATAACAGTTGATGTTACATTTCCTTTCTGAGAGAAAACAGATGCAAAATAGGAATTTAAAAGTTCAGCCTTCTCAACATCCTGTCTTACCATTTCATCATTTTCATCCTGTAAAAATCCTATAGCATCTTTGACTTTTCTTTTACTTTTGACATATCCCCAAAATCCTTTATTATTGCTTTTGACATCTCTTGCAAGCCTCAATTCATGTTCAGCTTTAGATAATCTGATTTGTGCCCTGCAGGTTCTGCAGACAGCATTATATTCTTCTTTAGATATGCCTCCCTCTTTCCATTTTATAAACATTTTTTTCTTCCTTTTTAGCATGTGCTTAAGTTCTGTGTTCATCCATCCTGGTTTCCTTAACTGCTTCCTATTCTTCCCTCTTTTCGGAATTGTTAACAACTGTGCTTTGAGAATTTCATTTTTCAAGATTTCCCATCCTTCCTGGACATTTTTGTCTTTAAGGATATCCAGCCATTGGATCCCTCCAATTCTCTTTCTGAATCCCTTAAAATCTGCCTTTCTGAAATCTAACCTTGACGTCTGAGTCTTCACAGGTCTTCCGCCTCTAGTTATCCAAAATTCTAAAATAGCATGGTCGCTACCTCCTAGGGTCCCAGCCACTTTTACCTCCTCAACCATTTCCTCCCTGTTTATAAGGATTAGATCCAAGGTAGCAGTTCCCCTTGTTTTCTCCCTTACCTTTTGGAAGATAAATTTGTCAGCAAGAGAGGATAAGAATTTCCTTGACCTGTTAGTTTTGCCTGAGAGAGATTCCCAACAAATGTCTGGATAGTTGAAATCTCCCATGACAACTATGTCATATTTTTTGGAGAACTTGGCCATTTGATGCATAAAGAGTTCATCCATAGCTTCAGCTTGCACAGGCGGCCTGTAGTAAATGCCTACAATGGTGTCCTTTCCATTGTTCTGTCCTTGTATTCTTACCCAAACAGTTTCCACAGAACTCCCAGTCTCTGAAGCTTCAATCTCTGTGCAGATATACGCGTTTCTAACATACAATGCGACACCCCCTCCTCGTTTATCAAGTCTGTTTCTTGCAAATAAGTTGTATCCTTCTAGTCTTGTATTCCAATCATGTGTATTGTCCCACCAAGTTTCAGTGATTCCAATGACATCATATTTCTTTTCCTGTGTTAGTAGTTCCAATTCTCCTTGTTTGTTGCCCATGCTTTGTGCATTAGTATAGAAACATTTTAGTTTGTGATTGGTTTCTCTTTCTCCAATATTTTTATTAATTAGATTCTTTCGTCTTTGTTCTTCCTTTCCACTTCTAATAGCAGAGTTCTCAATAGCATTTGTCAGGTGTATGGCTTTTTCTGGTCTTTTGCTTCCCTTCCCATGTTGTTCTAGTTTAAAGCTCTCCT
This sequence comes from Dendrobates tinctorius, assembly GCF_039654945.1. Taxonomy (NCBI): domain Eukaryota; kingdom Metazoa; phylum Chordata; class Amphibia; order Anura; family Dendrobatidae; genus Dendrobates; species Dendrobates tinctorius. The sequence continues at coordinate 15,472,711 of NW_027361749.1, forward strand.
TACAAGTGTAGCAAGGCGACTTCCAAATACATGCTTACCAGTCTTCGTAAGGTGCACCCCATCTCTAGCAAGTAGTCCATCGTATAAGTAGTTCACTCCGTGATCCAGAAATCCAAATCGTTGCTGACGGCACCATCGACGTAGCCAGTTGTTCACCTGCAGAATCTTATTCCACCTCCTTGTTCCATGGCCATCCACTGGGAGGATGGAAGAGAAGACCACCTGCGCTCCCAGTTCTTTCACTTTCTTGCCTAAGTCTTCAAAGTCTCTGCAGATGGTTTCCAGGTCGTTTCTTGCAGTGTCATTTGTCCCCACATGTAGTAGCAGGAATGGGTAGTCATCTGTAGGTCTGAAGAGTCCTGATATCCTGTCAGACACATCTTTAATTTTTGCACCTGGAAGACAACACATTTCTCTTGAAGTTATATCCGGTCTGCAGATAGCGGCCTCAGTTCCTCTCAACAGGGAATCCCCCATGACCACCACTCTCCGTTTCTTATAGAATGAACTATAAGTTTCTCTCTGCCAACTTAATGCTTTCTACAAGAAGAAACTTTACCACTTGTACCCTCAGTGAGAAGTCGCTCACACAGCCAAACCAGTTCTCCTGCTGAGAGGAAAACACCCCAAAACACATCTGAAAATAGTTTCTGGTTTGGCTTATTATTCTAAGTCATGTGCCAAGGCCCTTTAAAAGGCTGATATTGACTTTTAAGATTGCTACTTTCAATAGGTGGCAGTAGAGTTCCCATCCTTTATGAGGAAGCTACTTACAGCAGTTGGATCATTATTGGAAATTTCCTAAACTTCTTGCCCCCATCCTCTACCCTGCCTTATTTGCAACTCTAGCCTTTGAGTCACACTACTGTACAATGCGGCAGATAGCTATGCAATAAAACATCGCATAGCACTCGGCCCGGTGTTACGCTATAGGGAAGCTCACATCTGTGATTATTTTCACATGCCAAATCAGCATGCGAGAACAATCCCAGCATGCTGCGATTGGCACTGATTCTCGGCTCACTTGTACCCATATAAGTCTACGCACAGCTCTCGAATATCACCCGAGTGTGGTGCGATACACGCCAATGTCGGAAGCAGAAGAGATGGAGAAATTCATTTCTCCACCTCTTCCACAGCTGTGCTCAGATCCTCTCTGTGCGAGAGGCTTGGAGCACAGTAGCATGACACTTGACTCCCACTCGCAGTTTTCGCATTGGATGCCATACGCTAGCGTGACTCTAGCCTTACACTGAGTGCCATTACCACCCAAGCTGCTACCACCAGTGCTGCTGTAAACACAGCTGAAAGAACTATCAACCGAGTTAGTTGTTTAAATCATGCCCTCCATCTCCTCAGGCCCCGAGTACAAAAAGTGACTGTTCATCGCATCAAAAAGTCAACTGAAAGGTGATTTTTTTTGTGAAATGTCTTCTTTAACTCTCCAATTGGTGAGGCTTAGGGAGCTAAAAATCAAAATAGATAGAGGTTTTATTGACAGAATTGAATATGCACAGTGTAAAAAATTAATGGATATAGCAGCAGTGAAAGGAAGATTGTGCTGAACACTGACTGAAACTGACAGTATCACCCTCAAAGGTAAATCATCCTTCTATGACTGAGAAGACTTATGTGCCATACATTCTATCACATGCTCAATTCCTTCCCTCTGATCTGCTTTGTGGAGGCAAAGGTGGATATTTTTGATCTGTGTTTAATAGTACGTCTGCCCAGATAACTGGTGCCAGGGGTAGTGGTGCTGCTGCTAGCGGCTTCAGCATTTTTGCTACTTGTGTGTTTTTTTTTTCATTTACATTACAATATCTATTGCTGTTTCCACTTTTTCTTAAATCATGAATTTTTACTACACTATAAATTACCTTTTGTCACTGTGTTCAACTACAATTATTTACCCTTTGCCATGATGGACTGAACAAGAAATGCTTAATAGGTAAATGTAAAATTAACAAGAAATCCTAGGTAAATGTTCAAAAAGCCAAATGCAGCTGGTAAAGAATTTGTGTGATAGATTTGTGCTCAAAAGTTTACATACTCAGGCAGAATTTTTGCTTCTTTGGCCTTTTTTCAGAGAATATGAATGACAACACCAAAACTCTTTCTCCACTCATGGTTAGTGGTTGGGTGAAGCCATTTATTGTCAAACTACTCTGTTTTCACTTTTTAAATCATAATGACAACCCAAAACATTCAAATGACCCTGATCAAAAGTTTACATACCCTGGTGGTATTGGCCTGAAAATATACACAGAAGTTGACACAAATAGGTTTGACTGGCTACCATAGGTAACATCCTCACCTGTGACCTGTTTTCTTGCAATCAGTGTGTGTGCATAAAAGCTGAGTGAGTTTCTGGGATCCAGACAGATTCTTGCATCTTTCATCCATGCACTGACGCTTCTGGATTGTGAGTCAATGGGAAAGCAAAGCAAAAGAATTGTCAATGGATCTATGGGAAATGGTATTTGAACTGTATAAAACAGGAAAGGGATACAAAAAGATATCCATGGAATTGATCATGCCAGTCAGCAGCGTTCAAACTGTGATTAACAAGTGGAAAATCAGGGACTCTGTAAAAACAAAACCAGGGTCTGGTAGACCAAAAAAATTTTGTCCACAACTGCAAGGAAAATAATATCATATGAAATACTGGACTCTCTGAAAACTAGCAGTATGGCTGTTTCAAGATGCACAGCAAGGAGGCACATGAAGAAAAAGGGGCTGTATGGTCAAGTCGCCAGAAGAAAACCATTAGTGCGCATACATTAGTGTGTCTCACCCACAATACGCAAAACAGCACAGAGACAAGCCTCAAAACTTCTGGAACAAGGTAATTAGGTAATTTGGAGTGATGAGTAGTGTTGAGCGATACCATCCGGTACTGAGAAGTATCGGATCGGATTGGATCGGACCGATACCCCAAAAAGTATCGGTATAGCCGATTCCGATACCGGAAGTCCCATACAAGTCAATGGGACAGAAATATCGGAATTAAAAAAAACCCTTTCTTTCCTTGTACATCCATTTTGGGAGGGGTGAAGAGTGTGGGCGGTGCGCGGGCGGACACTGTGGGTATCTGTGTGTGCGGGGTCTGTGCGAGCCTGCCGGGGGCCTGTGCCGGCTCTTGGGGGTCTGTACGGGCCTGCCAGGGGCCTGTGCCGGCTGTCGGGGGTCTGTAGGCCTGCCTGGGGCCTGTGCCGGCTGCCGGGGGTCTGTACAGGCCTGCCGGGGGCCTGTGCCAGCTGCTGGGGGTCTGTACAGGCCTGCCGGGGGCCTGTGCCGGCTGTCAGGGGTCTGTACGGGCCTCCTGGGGGCCTGTGCCGGCTGTCGGGGATCTGTAGGCCTGCCGGGGGCCTGTGCCGGCTGCCGGGGGTCTGTACGGGCCTGCCGGGGGCCTGTGCCGGCTGTCAGGGTCTGTGCGGGCCTGCTGAGGGTCTTGTGTGTGTGCAGGTATTGTAGTCCCATCGGGCGATGCCTGCTACAATGACAGTGATTGACACATTAGCCAAAGATGGGACAGTAGTAGTCCCATCATCCGGCTAATGTGTTGAATGTAAAAAAAAAAAGAAAACATACATACAGCATACATACTATATGCATACTACATACTACATACATACTATATACATACTACATACATACATACATACTCCATACATACTACATACTACATACATACTACATATATACTACATTCATACAACATACATACATACTACATACATACTTCATATATACTACATTCCTACAACATGCATACATACTACATACATACTTCATATATACTACATTCATACAACACACATACATACTACATACATACTTCATATATACTACATTCATACAACATACATACATACATTCTACATATATACTACATTCATACAACATACATACATACATAATACATACTACATACATACTACATACAATACATTCATGCATACAACATACATGCAGCATACATACTACACATATACTACATTCATACAACATACATACATGCATACTACATACTACATACATGCTACATATATACTACATTCATACAACATACATACATACATACATAGTACATACTACATACATACTACATACATACAACATACATACAACATGCTACAGACATACAACATACATACAACATGCTACAGACATACAACATACATACTACATACATACTACAACATGCTACAGACATACAACATGCATACTACATACATACTACATTCATACTACATACATACTACATACATACTTCATATATACTACATTCATACAACATACATACTACCTACATACTACATACAATACATTAATACATTCATACAATACATACATATAGACATACAGTACATATAACATAGAGTACATAGAGTACATAACATAGATCGGTCTCCCTCTTACCAAACTTTCTCCTCTCCAATCCATCTTGAATGCGGCAGCCAGGGTCATATTTCTGTCCAGCCGCTTCACCGATGCCTCCATCTTGTGCCAGTCATTACACTGGCTACCTATTCGCTACAGGGTCCAGTATAAACTCATCTCTCTCACCCACAAAGCTCTCCACTGTTCTGCACTGCCTTATATCTCCTCTCTCATCTCTGTCTATCGCCCTACACGTGCCCTCCGTTCTACAAATGACCTAAGACTAACATCCCCCGTAATCCGAACCTCGCACCTCCGTCTCCAAGACTTCTCTCGTGCTGCTCCAGCTCTCTGGAATGCACTTCCCCAGACGATCAGACTGATACCTAGCCCTGACCTATTCAAGCGCGCTTTGAAAACCCATCTCTTCAAAGAAGCCTATCACATCAACTACTCAGCAAGCTAACTTTGCCCTGTTCCCTCCTTCCAAATATTATTCTGAATCTGCACCCTACTATTCATCTGTCTCCACACCCTTCATGCACATGATAACTGCACTTGATACTTGTCTATTGCACTTAAACACACGGGCTGATGACCGGATCATGCAGCTTTATATGAAAATCCCTATTATAATTGCCAGACCTGAATTAACAAGCATTTCTCACCTACTGTGTCCCCCCATTTCCTTGTAGATTGTAAGCTTGCGAGCAGGGACCTCACTCCTAATGTCATTGTTTGAATTGTCTTAACTTGTATTGAATTTATTGTCTGTACATGTCCCCGCTTAATTGTAAAGTGCTGCGGAATATGTTGGCGCTATATAAATAAAAATTATTATTATTATTAGAGTACATACTCACCATAACTTGTCACTTTGTTCCCCGAAGCCAATGTCATCTGTGGAAAAATATGAAAAAAGACAAACAAGCAATATACACCCTGATCCGCAGAAATCCACAGTGTCCCACGACGATCTCCCGTGGAGAACAGCAGCATCAGCTGTTGCGACCGCTCTCTAGGGGGCTCCTCAGCCACTGTAAAAAAAATAGTCCCTAGTCTCACTTTTTGGCAAATGCTGTGTGGGAACTTTCTCACACAGCAATGCCAAAAGTGAGACTAGGGACTATTTTTTTTACGGTGGCGGAGGAATACAGTGCGGAAGGATAGCTACCTCCCGTCATTGTATTCCTGGGGCCCGCAGAGAGTGGTGGCATCAGCTGATGCTGCTCTTCTCCACGGGAGATCGTCGTGGGACACTCGTGGATTTCTGCGGATCACGGAGTATATATGTTGTTTGTTATTTTCATATTTTTCCACAGATGTCATTGGCTTCGGGGATCAAAGTGACAAGCGATGGTGAGTATGTACTCTATGTTATATGTACTGTATGTCTATATGTATGTATTGTATGAATGTATTGTATGTAGTATGTATGTAGTATGTATGTTGTATGTATGTTGAATGTATGTAGCATGTTGTATGTATGTTGTTTGAATGTAGTATATATGTAGTATGTAGTATGTATGTATGTTGTATGAATGTAGTATATAGGAAGTATGTATGTAGTATGTATGTATGTTGTATGAATGTAGTATGTATGTAGTATGTAGTATGTATGTATGTATGTATGTTGTATGAATGTAGTATATATGTAGTATGTATGTAGTATGTATGTATGTTGTATGAATGTAATATATATGAAGTATGTATGTATGTATGTTGTATAAATGTAGTATATATGTAGTATGTATGTTGTATGAATGTAACATATATGAAGCATGTATATAGTATGTATGTAGCATGTAGTACGTAGTATGTATGTATGTTGTATGAATGTATTATGCATGTAGTATGTATGTAGTATGTATGTAGTATGTATGTATGCTGTATGAATGTAGTATATATGAAGTATGTATGTAGTATGTATGTATGTTGTATGAATGTAGTATATATGTAGTATGTATGTAGTATATATGTTGTATGAATGTAGTATGTATGTAGTATGTATGTAGTATGTATGTAGTGTGTATGTATGTATGTTGTATGAATGTAGTATATATGTAGTATGTATGTAGCATGAATGTAATACATATGAAGTATGTATGTATGTTGTATGAATGTAGTATATATGAAGTATGTATATAGAATGTATGTAGCATGTAGTATGTATGTATGTTGTATGAATGTAGTATATATGTAGTATGTATGATGTATGAATGTAGTATATATGAAGTATGTATATATGTAGTATGTATGTAGTATGTATGTAGTATGTAGTATGTAGGTAGTATGTATGTAGTATGTATGGTTTTTTTTTTACATTCAACACATTAGCCGGATGATGGGACTACTACTGTCCCATCATTGGCTAATGTGTCAATCACTGTCATTGTAGCAGGCATCGCCCGATGGGACTTGTAGTCCCATCGGACGATGCCTGTACACACACAAGACCCCCGGCAGGCCCGCATAGACCCCCGAGAGGCCCGTACAGGCCCCGGCAGGCCCGTACAGGGCCCCGGCAGGGCCACATAGACCCCCGAGAGGCCCGTACAGGCCCCCGACTGCCGGCACAGGCCCCGGCAGGCCCGTACAGGCCCAGACAGGCCTGCACAGGGCCCCAGCAGGCCCGCATGGACCCCCGAGAGGCCCGTACAGGCCCCCGACTGCCGGCACAGGTCCCCAATAGCCGGCACAGGCCCCCAGCAGGCCTGTACAGACCCTGCATCATGATGCGCACAGACCGCGCATCATGATGACATCATTTCAGCAGCCAATCACAGCCACAACAGTGGCTCATTGCATTATGGGGACTTCCGATTCTGGTATCCGATATTGAAAAAATATCGGCACTCGGTATCGGAATTCCGATACAGCGAATATCGGCCGATACCCGATATTTGCAGTATCGGAATGCTCAACTCTAGTGATGAGACCAAAATTGAACTTTTTGGCCACAGACATAAATGTTACACTTGGAGTGAGGTCAACAAGGCCTATAATGAAAGGAACACCATTCCTACTGTAAAGCAAGGAGGTGGATCGCTGATGTTTGGGGAAGTGTGAGCTACACAGGAAACTTGGTAAAAGTTGAAGGAAAGATGAATGCAGCACGTTATCAGCAAATACTGCTGCGCATGGGATGTACTTGGACATTCCAACATGGCAACGATCCAAAACACAAGGCCATGTTGACCTGTCATTGGCTACAGCAGAAATAAGTGATGGTTCTGGAGTGGCCATCTGTCTCCTGACCTCAATATCATTGAACCACTCTGGGGAGATCTCAAGCATGCAGTTCATGCTAAACAGCCCAGGAATTTACAGGAACTGAAGGCTTTTTGCCAAGAAGAGTGGGCAGCTTTACCATCTGAGAAAATAAAGAATCTCATCCACAGCTACCACAAAAGATTTCAAGCATTCATTGATGTTAGAGGAGACAATATACAATATTAAGAAATGGGATATGGAAACTTTTGATCAGGGTCATTTGGATGTTTTATGTTGTCATTATGATTTAAAAAGAAAAAACACAGTAGTTTGACAATAAATGGCTTCACCCAACCACTAACCATGAGTGGAGAAAAAGTTTTGGTGTTATCATTCATATTTTCTGAAAAAAGGCCAAGAAAGAAAAAATTCTCCTGGGGTATGTAAACTTTTGAGCACAAGTGTATGTATGGATGCCAAATTGGCCTAATAAAAAAGGTGTGCAAAAAATGAACAGTCACGATTAAATATTGAAATTTGTTTAATTTTTATTTTAACTATATTTTTTAACACAATTATACCTACTTACCATTTTGCTTAAATTATATTAATTGTTTCACTGGTATGGTATTATTTTTACCGTTTTCCACTTACTGATTTCCATTGGGTTTACATTTGGTACATCATTGTATTATATTGTTGATATGCTTATGCTGGAGAATGCTATTTATACTCTATATTTATCTATGTATTTAAGATACAGTATATTTTTATTTAGGATTTAACTGGTTTTAAATCATGAACTGTCAATGTGGTTTGTTAATAAATGTTTTTTTTTAATATAGGTGTGGACATTGTTATATGTCTTATACAGCAAAGAGCAGCCGACAGCACAGCGGAGGAGTAGATGCAGGTTCAAAGGTTCATGGACCCAAATAAAGAGCAACCAGAATGGTGACCGGTCAGCAAACCTTGTCTTATGAGGAAAGGTTGCAGGATTTGGGAATGTTTAGTTTGCAAAAGAGAAGACTGAGAGGAGACTTAATAGCTGTCAACAAATATCTAAAGGGCTGTCACTAGAGTTGAGCGAAACGGATCGAAAAAATTCAAAAGTCGCCGACTTTTGGCAAAGTCGGGTTTCATGAAACGAAACCCGACCCTAGGATGAGGTCGGCCACGAGGTCGGCGACTTACGCGCCAAAGTCGCGTTTCAAAAGTTTGTTTTGCGCTCTTTTTCAGCCAATCAGGATCCACGGACACTGTGGGCAACGTGATGACATAGGCACGGGTCACCACCATCTTTCAGAAGGGCATGCAAGTGATTGGCTTGCTTTGGTGGGCGTCACAGGGGGTATAAAAGGGCGTGCACGCCGACCGCCATCTTACCTCTGCCGATCTTAGTATAGGGAGAGGTTGCTGCTGATTCTGTAGGGAGAGCGTTAGGCAGGGAAGAAGACAAAAAAACTGCTTCTGCTGCTAGCGATTTGGCCTGCACAACACACAAGTCACTGTGTGTGCAGTGCAAGGGGAGGCTATATTGTGGTGTATCAGTGGTGTTGGTTGTTGGGCTGCCTTCTAAGGCTTCCTGACACGCTGGCATTGCTGTTTACCCACTGCTCTGCAAACTGCTTTTTTAAAAGCAATCCAATCTCCATTATCCTCTCGTCACTTTGGTCACAGGCAGCTGTGCCATTGAGCGTGTCACATAGCGCTCAGATATCAGTGGGCCGCACACAATCCACAAGTGTCCAGTGTCCAATAGTGTACGCAGAGATTCAAAATCTCCATTATCCTCTCGTCACTTTGGTCACAGGCAGCTGTGCCATCGAGCGTGTCACATAGTGCTCAGATATCAGTGGGCCGCACACAATCCACAAGTGTCCAGTGTCCAAAAGTGTACGCAGAGATTCAAAATCTCCATTATCCTCTCGTCACTTTGGTCACAGGCAGCTGTGCCATCGAGCGTGTCACATAGCGCTCAGATATCAGTGGGCCGCACACAATCCACAAGTGTCCAGTGTCCAAAAGTGTACGCAGAGATTCAAAATCTCCATTATCCTCTCGTCACTTTGGTCACATGCAGCTGTGCCATCGAGCGTGTCACATAGCGCTCAGATATCAGTGGGCCGCACACAATCCACAAGTGTCCACTGTCCAATAGTGTACGCAGAGATTCAAAATCTCCATTATCCTCTCGTCACTTTGGTCACAGGCAGCTGTGCCATCGAGCGTGTCACATAGCGCTCAGATATCAGTGGGCCGCACACAATCCACAAGTGTCCAGTGTCCAAAAGTGTACGCAGAGATTCAAAATCTCCATTATCCTCTCGTCACTTTGGTCACAGGCAGCTGTGCCATCGAGCGTGTCACATAGCGCTCAGATATCAGTGGGCCGCACACAATCCACAAGTGTCCAGTGTCCAAAAGTGTACGCAGAGATTCAAAATCTCCATTATCCTCTCGTCACTTTGGTCACAGGCAGCTGTGCCATCGAGCGTGTCACATAGCGCTCAGATATCAGTGGGCCGCACAAAATCCACAAGTGTCCACTGTCCAATAGTGTACGCAGAGATTCAAAATCTCCATTATCCTCTCGTCACTTTGGTCACAGGCAGCTGTGCCATCGAGCGTGCCACATAGCGCTCAGATATCAGTGGGCCGCACACAATCCACAAGTGTCCACAGTCCAATAGTGTACGCAGAGATTCAAAATCTCCATTATCCTCTCGTCACTTTGGTCACAGGCAGCTGTGCCATCGAGCGTGTCACATAGCGCTCAGATATCAGTGGGCCGCACACAATCCACAAGTGTCCAGTGTCCAAAAGTGTACGCAGAGATTCAAAATCTCCATTATCCTCTCGTCACTTTGGTCACAGGCAGCTGTGCCATCGAGCGTGTCACATAGCGCTCAGATATCAGTGGGCCGCACACAATCCACAAGTGTCCACTGTCCAATAGTGTACGCAGAGATTCAAAATCTCCATTATCCTCTCGTCACTTTGGTCACAGGCAGCTGTGCCATCGAGCGTGTCACATAGCGCTCAGATATCAGTGGGCCGCACACAATCCACAAGTGTCCAGTGTCCAAAAGTGTACGCAGAGATTCAAAATCTCCATTATCCTCTCGTCACTTTGGTCACAGGCAGCTGTGCCATCGAGCGTGTCACATAGCGCTCAGATATCAGTGGGCCGCACACAATCCACAAGTGTCCAGTGTCCAAAAGTGTACGCAGAGATTCAAAATCTCCATTATCCTCTTGTCACTTTGGTCACAGGCAGCTGTGCCATCGAGCGTGTCACATAGCGCTCAGATATCAGTGGGCCGCACACAATCCACAAGTGTCCAGTGTCCAAAAGTGTACGCAGAGATTCAAAATCTCCATTATCCTCTCGTCACTTTGGTCACAGGCAGCTGTGCCATCGAGCGTGTCACATAGCGCTCAGATATCAGTGGGCCGCACACAATCCACAAGTGTCCAGTGTCCAAAAGTGTACGCAGAGATTCAAAATCTCCATTATCCTCTCGTCACTTTGGTCACAGGCAGCTGTGCCATCGAGCGTGTCACATAGCGCTCAGATATCAGTGGGCCGCACACAATCCACAAGTGTCCACTGTCCAATAGTGTACGCAGAGATTCAAAATCTCCATTATCCTCTCGTCACTTTGGTCACAGGCAGCTGTGCCATCGAGCGTGTCACATAGCGCTCAGATAGCAGTGGGCCGCACACAATCCACAAGCGTCCAGTGTCCAAAAGTGTACGCAGAGATTCAAAATCTCCATTATCCTCTCGTCACTTTGGTCACAGGCAGCTGTGCCATCGAGCGTGTCACATAGCGCTCAGATATCAGTGGGCCGCACACAATCCACAAGTGTCCACTGTCCAATAGTGTACGCAGAGATTCAAAATCTCCATTATCCTCTCGTCACTTTGGTCACAGGCAGCTGTGCCATCGAGCGTGTCACATAGCGCTCAGATATCAGTGGGCCGCACACAATCCACAAGTGTCCAGTGTCCAAAAGTGTATGCAGAGATTCAAAATCTCCATTATCCTCTCGTCACTTTGGTCACAGGCAGCTGTGCCATCGAGCGTGTCACATAGCGCTCAGATATCAGTGGGCCGCACACAATCCACAAGTGTCCAGTGTCCAAAAGTGTACGCAGAGATTCAAAATCTCCATTATCCTCTCGTCACTTTGGTCACAGGCAGCTGTGCCATCGAGCGTGTCACATAGCGCTCAGATATCAGTGGGCCGCACACAATCCACAAGTGTCCAGTGTCCAAAAGTGTACGCAGAGATGCAAAATCTCCATTATCCTCTCGTCACTTTGGTCACAGGCAGCTGTGCCATCGAGCGTGTCACATAGCGCTCAGATATCAGTGGGCCGCACACAATCCACAAGTGTCCAGTGTCCAAAAGTGTACGCAGAGATTCAAAATCTCCATTATCCTCTCGTCACTTTGGTCACAGGCAGCTGTGCCATCGAGCGTGTCACATAGCGCTCAGATATCAGTGGGCCGCACACAATCCACAAGTGTCCACTGTCCAATAGTGTACGCAGAGATTCAAAATCTCCATTATCCTCTCGTCACTTTGGTCACAGGCAGCTGTGCCATCGAGCGTGTCACATAGCGCTCAGATATCAGTGGGCCGCACACAATCCACAAGTGTCCAGTGTCCAAAAGTGTACGCAGAGATTCAAAATCTCCATTATCCTCTCGTCACTTTGGTCACAGGCAGCTGTGCCATCGAGCGTGTCACATAGCGCTCAGATATCAGTGGGCCGCACACAATCCACAAGTGTCCACTGTCCAATAGTGTACGCAGAGATTCAAAATCTCCATTATCCTCTCGTCACTTTGGTCACAGGCAGCTGTGCCATCGAGCGTGTCACATAGCGCTCAGATATCAGTGGGCCGCACACAATCCACAAGTGTCCAGTGTCCAAAAGTGTACGCAGAGATTCAAAATCTCCATTATCCTCTCGTCACTTTGGTCACAGGCAGCTGTGCCATCGAGCGTGTCACATAGCGCTCAGATATCAGTGGGCCGCACACAATCCACAAGTGTCCAGTGTCCAAAAGTGTACGCAGAGATTCAAAATCTCCATTATCCTCTCGTCACTTTGGTCACAGGCAGCTCTGCCATCGAGCGTGTCACATAGCGCTCAGATATCAGTGGGCCGCACACAATCCACAAGTGTCCACTGTCCAAAAGTGTACGCAGAGATTCAAAATCTCCATTATCCTCTCGTCACTTTGGTCACAGGCAGCTGTGCCATCGAGCGTGTCACATAGCGCTCAGATATCAGTGGGCCGCACACAATCCACAAGTGTCCAGTGTCCAAAAGTTTAAGCAGAGATTCAAAATCTCCATTATCCTCTCGTCACTTTGGTCACAGGCAGCTGTGCCATCGAGCGTGTCACATAGCGCTCAGATATCAGTGGGCTGCACACAATCCACAAGTGTCCACTGTCCAATAGTGTACGCAGAGATTCAAAATCTCCATTATCCTCTCGTCACTTTGGTCACAGGCAGCTGTGCCATCGAGCGTGTCACATAGCGCTCAGATATCAGTGGGCCGCACACAATCCACAAGTGTCCAGTGTCCAAAAGTGTACGCAGAGATTCAAAATCTCCATTATCCTCTCGTCACTTTGGTCACAGGCAGCTGTGCCATCGAGTGTGTCACATAGCGCTCAGATATCAGTGGGCCGCACACAATCCACAAGTGTCCACTGTCCAATAGTGTACGCAGAGATTCAAAATCTCCATTATCCTCTCGTCACTTTGGTCACAGGCAGCTGTGCCATCGAGCGTGTCACATAGCGCTCAGATATCAGTGGGCCGCACACAATCCACAAGTGTCCAGTGTCCAAAAGTGTAGGCAGAGATTCAAAATCTCCATTATCCTCTCGTCACTTTGGTCACAGGCAGCTGTGCCATCGAGCGTGTCACATAGCGCTCAGATATCAGTGGGCCGCACACAATCCACAAGTGTCCAGTGTCCAAAAGTGTACGCAGAGATTCAAAATCTCCATTATCCTCTCGTCACTTTGGTCACAGGCAGCTGTGCCATCGAGCGTGTCACATAGCGCTCAGATATCAGTGGGCCGCACACAATCCACAAGTGTCCAGTGTCCAAAAGTGTACGCAGAGATTCAAAATCTCCATTATCCTCTCGTCACTTTGGTCACAGGCAGCTCTGCCATCGAGCGTGTCACATAACGCTCAGATATCAGTGGGCCGCACACAATCCACAAGTGTCCACTGTCCAATAGTGTACGCAGAGATTCAAAATCTCCATTATCCTCTCGTCACTTTGGTCACAGGCAGCTGTGCCATCGAGCGTGTCACATAGCGCTCAGATATCAGTGGGCCGCACACAATCCACAAGTGTCCAGTGTCCAAAAGTGTACGCAGAGATTCAAAATCTCCATTATCCTCTCGTCACATTGGTCACAGGCAGCTGTGCCATTAAGCGTGTCACATAGCGCTCAGATATCAGTGGGCCGCACACAATCCACAAGTGTCCAGTGTCCAAAAGTGTACGCAGAGATTCAAAATCTCCATTATCCTCTCGTCACTTTGGTCACAGGCAGCTGTGCCATCGAGCGTGTCACATAGCGCTCAGATATCAGTGGGCCGCACACAATCCACAAGTGTCCACTGTCCACAAGTGTACGCAGAGATTCAAAATCTCCATTATCCTCTCGTCACTTTGGTCACAGGCAGCTGTGCCATCGAGCGTGTCACATAGCGCTCAGATATCAGTGGGCCGCACACAATCCACAAGTGTCCACTGTCCATAAGTGTACGCAGAGATTCAAAATCTCCATTATCCTCTCGTCACTTTGGTCACAGGCAGCTGTGCCATCGAGCGTGTCACATAGCGCTCAGATATCAGTGGGCCGCACACAATCCACAAGTGTCCAGTGTCCAAAAGTGTACGCAGAGATTCAAAATCTCCATTATCCTCTCGTCACTTTGGTCACAGGCAGCTGTGCCATCGAGCGTGTCACATAGCGCTCAGATATCAGTGGGCCGCACACAATCCACAAGTGTCCAGTGTCCAAAAGTGTACGCAGAGATTCAAAATCTCCATTATCCTCTCGTCACTTTGGTCACAGGCAGCTGTGCCATCGAGCGTGTCATATAGCGCTCAGATATCAGTGGGCCGCACACAATCCACAAGTTTCCAGTGTCCAAAAGTGTACGCAGAGATTCAAAATCTCCATTATCCTCTCGTCACTTTGGTCACAGGCAGCTGTGCCATCGAGTGTGTCACATAGCGCTCAGATATCAGTGGGCCGCACACAATCCACAAGTGTCCACTGTCCACAAGTGTACGCAGAGATTCAAAATCTCCATTATCCTCTCGTCACTTTGGTCACAGGCAGCTGTGCCATCGAGCGTGTCACATAGAGCTCAGATATCAGTGGGCCGCACACAATCCACAAGTGTCCACTGTCCACAAGTGTGTGCAGAAATTCTAAAACTCCCCTGTCCTATAGACACCTTGTACCTTGTTTTACATTACTACTATATAGTTTGTTGGATTTTGTCTACATTTCTACCAAAAATGAGGAAGGCTGGTGGAAGAGGCCGTGGAATTGGGCGGGGGTTGGCAGCTGGTAATGATGGTGTTGGTGGTGGATCTGATGGTAGTGGCAAGAGCAAAATAGGACCAAATGCAGGAGGTGCTGACCCTGCGTCATCGTCTGTCTACATAAGGCCTCGAACGCTTAGTTTTCTAGGAGTTGGCAAACCGCTTTTAAAGGCAGAGCATCAGGAAAAAGTTTTGTCTTACATTGCTGACTCAGCCTCCAGCTCTATCGCCTCCTCTTCTTCAGTTGTAAAAAGTAAAAGCACTGAGTCGTCATTGGAGGCTCATGTTCATGAACCACACCTTTCCTTGTGTCCTTCACCACAACCAAGATTGAAGGATGACGCAGGCCATACTACTGATTACTCCATGGAGCTGTTTTCACATACCATGCCTGGATTATCAAGTCAAATGGTGAATTACCCAGGCCAAGATGAATCTGACATGGAGTGCACTGATGCACAGCCGCTGATGGATGATTCTGCTGGTACATTCACTCAGAGCACTACATTGTCCTCGCAGTGTACAGAGCCAGATTTTGACCCTGATGAGACTCAGGTGCCCCTTCCCGCACACTATACCACCATACACGGTGACACAGAGAAAGGTGCACATGACATAGAAGAGGAGGTGATGGATGACCCAGTTGTTGACCCACATTGGCATCCATTGGGGGAAGAGGGTGCTGCTTCCAATAGCTCAGATGAGAAGCATCCACAGCAGACATCGACATCGCAACAGCTGTTATCTGGCAGGCCCGGAGCACTCCAAAGACAGGTTCCAAACATCAAAAGAGTTGCTGGACAGCTTGTCCAGAGGGTCAAAAGATCACAGCGTGCTAGGCCGCAAAATGTCTGCCAAAGTAGGAAGAGTGCAGTGTGGCAGTTTTTTGACCAAAATCCTCATGATCAGGCCAAGGTTATCTGTAAGAAGTGCGCAAAGACCTTTAGCCGAGGGAAAAATCTGAAAAATTTGAATACCAGTTGCATGCTTAGACATTTAACCAGCATGCACTTGCAAGCGTGGACACAACACCAAACCTCAAGTGCCACATGTGCAACTGATCACAACGAAGGTAGTCAGCAACGCTACATTGTTTCCCCCACTGTAAGCCCACCGGTTAGCACAGCAGCAAATGTTGAGGTGTCGTTGCAAGGCCACAGCAGTCAGGGAATCCCACTGTTATATCAACGAAAGACTGATTCTAGGCCATCAGAAAGAACACCAACTCCATCACCATCATCAACCCTCTCTCAGTCCGCCCTGTCCACCGCTACTTCCACCATATGCAGCTCTCAAGTCCAACTCACCCTCCCAGACACTATGAGTAGGTCAAGAAAGTACTCAGTCTCTCATCCGCGTACACTGGGTTTGAACGCCCACATTGCCAAACTAATCTCGTTTGAGATGATGCCCTTTCGGTTGGTGGAAAGCACAGCTTTCCGCGAACTCATGGCCTATGCAGTACCACGCTATGACCTACCCAGTCACCACTTCTTCTCTCGCAAAGCCATCCCAGCCCTCCACCATCATGTGAAAGACCGCATTGTCCATGCACTCAAGCAGTCAGTGAGCGGAAAGGTGCACCTCACAACTGATGCATGGTCCAGTCGGCATGGCCAGGGCCGTTACGTGTCCATCACTGCGCACTGGGTTAATGTGGTGGATGCAGGGTCCACAGGGGACAGCGGTGGTGGGACAGTGCTGCCTAGCCCACGGTCTAGGAAACAGTTGGCTGTAGGCGTTCGACCCTCCTCCTCCTCCTCCAGAAGCGACAGCTCGTCCACAGAGTGCAGTCGTACGAGCACTCCATCTGCAGCTGCCACTGTTGCACACGAGGTGTCCCCCTATCGAGCAGCTAGTGGAAAGCGTCAGCAGGCTGTGTTGCAGATGATGTGTTTGGGCGACAGACACACCGCCGAGGTGCTGGCCGAGTACTTGAAGCGACAAACTGAGTCATGGCTGGGCAGTGTACATCTTGAGGCAGGCAAGGTAGTTAGTGATAACGGCCGTAATTTTGTGGCAGCCATAGCCCTTTCAAAACTCAGCCACATACCTTGCTTGGCTCACACCTTGAACCTGGTGGTGCAGTGCTTCCTCAAAAATTATCCGGAGTTAACAGCCCTGCTCCAGAAGGTGCGAACACTGTGCGCGCACATCCGCCGGTCGCCTGTACACTCCGTTCGTATGCAGAAGCTGCAGCGATTGCTCCACCTTCCCAACCACCGCCTCATTATCGACATTGCAACAAGGTGGAACTCCACCCTGCACATGGTGGAGCGGCTGTGCGAGCAGAGGCAGGCCATAATGCATCTGTGGGAGGATACACGGCCAGGCACTTTGAGAGCAGACATGGAGTTGACAGGCGTGCAGTGGTCGAAGCTGAAAGACCTTTGTAAAGTCCTTCAGTGTTTTGAGGAATGCACACGGCTGGTAAGCGCAGACGACGCCATCCTAAGCATGAGCATCCCACTTATGCGTCTGCTCATGCAAACTTTGATGCACCTTAA
Source organism: Dendrobates tinctorius (assembly GCF_039654945.1). Classification (NCBI taxonomy): domain Eukaryota; kingdom Metazoa; phylum Chordata; class Amphibia; order Anura; family Dendrobatidae; genus Dendrobates; species Dendrobates tinctorius. The sequence goes on from NW_027361749.1 coordinate 15,490,429, forward strand.
GGAGCAGGCGTCTGCAGCCAATGTTGATGAGGAGGAAGAGGAGGAGGGAATCCTTGATGACATTCAGCCATTGTCTGCTCAGGGACCTCTCCTGGACGAGGTGGAGGAAGAAGAGGAGGAGGAGGAGGAGGATGATGGGGATGATTACTTAGGGGAGGAGGATGCATCTCGTGGGGCAAGTGAAAATGTTGGCGTGGCAAGGTCTGGTACAGGGTTTGTGCGTGACTGGAGGGATGTGGATTTGCCAGAAAGTGCTCCTCCACCCAGCACTCGCAGTGCATCATTGACACCGGGAACATTGGCCCACATGTCAGATTATGCCTTGCGGATCCTAAAAAGGGATCCCCGCATTGCCAAAATGATGAACGATGACGACTACTGGTTGGCCAGCATCCTGGATCCACGCTATAAAGGCAAATTACAAAACATCATGCCACAGGAGAATCTTGACCTAATATTGGCTAATAAACAAGCAACTCTGGTAAATCGGTTGCTTGAGGCATTCCCAGCACACAGCAGCGGTGATGGTTCTCACACGAGCCGTACGGGCCGGGGGCAGCTTGGCAGAGGTGTTCGTGGTGCACACAGCAGAAGTGGCGTTGGAGACAGGGGTTTCATGACAATGTTGTGGACTGATTTTTCAAATACCGCTCACACAACTGGTAATACTGCATCGATGGAAAGTGACAGGAGACAGCAGTTGTCAACTATGGTTACAAACTACTTTTCCTCCCATATCGATGTTCTCCCACACAGGTCATTCCCCTTTGACTATTGGGCCGCTAAACTGGACACCTGGCCTGAATTGGCCCAATATGCCTTACAGGAGCTCGCTTGCCCAGCTGCAAGTGTGCTATCGGAAAGAGTCTTCAGTGCAGCTGGATCAATCCTGAAAGAAAAAAGAACCCGTCTGTCAACCCAAAATGTGGATGATCTAACCTTCATTAAAATGAACCACGCATGGGTTTCCAAGGATTTTGTCCCACCTTCCCCTGATGACACATAGGGTGACAGAAAAATGGCTTGCTTTGGTCCACCTCTTCCTGGTACTTCACCTATTTCGCCTTTTGCATCAGTTGAATGTCCAACATCAACATATGCCACTTTCTAAAACTCCCTAACTGTGCTGCCTCCCCCCCCATGGCCGGGGTCACCACCTAGCGCACGACACCGTGCGAGTGCCGTTGCCCTGGACAGGTGGGTAGGCCGACTCTTGGGCGCGGGCACTGGCACAGGGTCCCTCATAGTGCAATCAAGTGTCTCTGACGGTGGTGGTGCACACCCGCCGTCAGACACACCGCTGTACTATGAGGGGCCCAGTGCCAGTACCGACGCCCATGAGTGGGCCCCCCTTGCTTGGCCAGGGCCCCAGCATTTGCAATCTTTACCTCTCCCTGCTCCTCCGCTGTGTAATCTGGGCCGTCAAATCCATACTGTGCCTGACACCGTCTGAGCCTGCCTCCTGATGTATAGACATATATTTTGAATGTGTACGCTATCCATACATGTTATCCGTGGATACGGTACCCCTTCTAACCTTTGTGCAATGACGTGCAATCCATACTGGGCCTAACACCGTCTGAGCCTGCCTCATGCTGTATAGACATATATTTTGAATGTGTACGCTATCCATACATGTTATCCAGGGATACGGTACCCTTTCTAACCTTTGTGCAATGACGTGCAATCCATACTGGGCCTAACACCGTCTGAGCCTGCCTCATGCTGTATAGACATATATTTTGAATGTGTACGCTATCCATACATGTTATCCGGGGATACGGTACCCCTTCTAACCTTTGTGCAATGACGTGCAATCCATACTGGGCCTAACACCGTCTGAGCCTGCCTCATGCTGTATAGACATATATTTTGAATGTGTACGCTATCCATACATGTTATCCGGGGATACGGTACCCCTTCTAACCTTTGTGCAATGACGTGCAATCCATACTGGGCCTAACACCGTCTGAGCCTGCCTCATGCTGTATAGACATATATTTTGAATGTGTACGCTATCCATACATGTTATCCAGGGATACGGTACCCTTTCTAACCTTTGTGCAATGACGTGCAATCCATACTGGGCCTAACACCGTCTGAGCCTGCCTCATGCTTTATAGACATATATTTTGAATGTGTACGCTATCCATACATGTTATCCAGGGATACGGTACCCTTTCTAACCTTTGTGCAATGACGTGCAATCCATACTGGGCCTAACACCGTCTGAGCCTGCCTCATGCTGTATACACATATATTTTGAATGTGTACGCTATCCATACATGTTATCCGGGGATACGGTACCCCTTCTAACCTTTGTGCAATGACGTGCAATCCATACTGGGCCTAACACCGTCTGAGCCTGCCTCATGCTGTATAGACAAATATTTTGAATGTGTATGCTATCCATACATGTTATCCGTGGATACGGTACCCCTTCTAACCTTTGTGCAATGACGTGCAATCCATACTGGGCCTAACACCGTCTGAGCCTGCCTCATGCTGTATAGACATATATTTTGAATGTGTACGCTATCCATACATGTTATCCGTGGATACGGTACCCCTTCTAACCTTTGTGCAATGACGTGCAATCCATACTGGGCCTAACACCGTCTGAGCCTGCCTCATGCTGTATAGACATATATTTTGAATGTGTACGCTATCCATACATGTTATCCAGGGATACGGTACCCTTTCTAACCTTTGTGCAATCGCGTGCAATCCATACTGGGCGTGAGAACGGCTGGCGAGCTGTTAAGCAAGCTACAGCACCTGTCCAGACAAGTACAGGGATTCCCTAGCGAGGAGACTTATTTGATTGTTTTCTATGTTGGGACAGCAATTTTTGGGGAGCACTATACTCTGGAGAATGATAGATGGGGCCCACCATACACTGGAACATTCCAAAGGTGGACATCAGACACTGGAGCAGCATTTACAGGGCCCATTATACACTAGAGCATTAGAAATGGGGCCCATTATGTTTGGAGCATTATTTGGGCCCATAAGACAGTGGAGCTTCATCCATGGGGACCAACATATACTGTAGCATTATGTGGAGCTCATCATATACTGTTTCAAAGATTATATGGGACCAATGATTTTGTATGGAGAAATAGATGGGCCTCGTCATGAGATGTAAAAATTGAGGTATTTTTCATTGTACTATACCGCTATTTCTCTGCCGTATCGGAGCATGATGAGTTGTGGTATGTGTTAAAGGGGCGCTCTTTCGCCCAGGGCACATGAAAACCTGCAGCCAGCCCTCCCCCCCACAACTTTAGCCAAATAACCACCATTTTTCAGTGCGTAACTTGTATTATGAAGTTAATTAAGGTTGACAAGCTTAAGTAAGAAGAATTGATGCTTTTGGCATTCAAATGGGCACTGTAGGTGTGTTTCCTGTCCTCCTCTCACTGCCGACTTTTATTCCCCATTGACTTACAATGGGTTTCGTGTTTCGGGACGACCCCGACTTTTACCTATAATCGGACGATCTTGCTCGACCCGACTTTTGGAAAAGTCGGGTTTCACGAAACGAAACGCGACCCTAAAAAAGCAAAAGTCGCTCAACTCTAGCTGTCACATTGTAGAAGGACCAACTTTTTTCTCATTTGCACAAGGAAAGACTAGAAGCAATGGGATGAAACTGAATGGGAGGAGACACAGATTAGATATTAGAAAAAACTTTTTGACAGTTAGAGTGATCAATGAGTGGAACAGGCTGCCACGAGAGGTGGTGAGTTCTCCTTCAATGGAAGTCTTCAAACAGAGGCTGGACAGACATCTGACGGATGATTTAGCGAATCCTGCTTTGAGCAGGGGGTTAGACCAGATGGCCCAGGAGGTCCCTTCCAACTCTACGATTCTATGATTCTATGATTCTAAATGAACGATAGTCCAAATAAGGAAAAGGAACAGCATCCTAGACCAATTGTTATATGTCTTGTCTTTCCCTTTTTTATTTAGATCTCCATAACAAAGTGACAGTGTTACTGTGTGTTTTATTGGTTTCCCTTGATTCATAATCAGTCCATCTTTGTCATTTTACAACCTGGGTATTCTAGCACTGCTGTGCTGTGACCTCCACTTCACAGTGGCATTTTTTTGAATGAAGGAGGTCAAATAATGATACTCTAAGTTAAAGAATTTATATTTTTTACCTAAAATAACACTTTAAGGCCACATTCCCGCAATGAGTTTTTAGTGACTTTTTTACACTATGTAGTTTAAAAAAAATGCAAGAAACCTATTTTACTTAATGGGTGCACTCGTAGTGCGGAAAATCTGCAACATCAAAACTCATCAAAAACGCAACCTAAAAGTTACAGCACTTTATATTTATTATTTGAATTATAATTCACACTTTTGTTCATGTAAGACTTCGTCTTTCATTAATTCATACCAGGTTGTAAAGTCAAATGTTTTGCATAGTTTTAAGAAAGAAACAAAGGTGAACAATTCAATATTTTCATGTGCAATAGCCGAGTAAGAAAGTTTTATGAAGTAGAAACAAGTAATAACACACTTAATCTATTAAATTATAATCTCGACTTGCATTTGAAACATTTGTTCTGTTCTTGATAAACTGTTGTTGCAATCTTTTCATAAAGCAATCACCAAACCCCAAGACCTGAAAATAGTGTCCTAGTCAAAAAGCAAAATATACCCCTCTTCCCTTTCCAGCTCTCTATTTTTTCATTTTATTTTTTTTTGTTGCAATAAAAATGTTGATTGTCTAGTGCAGTGACAGAAGTTATATGGAAAATTTCAGTTGCTATAAGGCATTCAAGGAGTTCATTTTACATCGTCTTGTGGTACAAAATAATCAAAAGTTCAGAGAGAAATTTCAGTTACTCCTAAAGGTCTCCATAGGTAATATAATATTTGGTGATTGCCACACAAGGGAGGATATACCATCAGTGCAACCTGTGCAGTAGCACAGGGAGCTTATTATATAAGGGGGTCCATTACCAGTGGTAAAAAATATATTTTTCTGTCAATAGAGTTGTGCGAGGACTTATTGTGCTGCTAGTCACTACTCACAGATAAGCCATGAGGCGCGGTAGTCAAGAGATCTGAGGTGAAAAAGCCAGCATAGTACATCATAGAGACAGAGGGGTGAGATGAAAGCGTATTCAGGAAACAGTCCATAGTCAATAGTCCAAGAAGGTAGTGGATCATAACTAGAGATGGGCAAACCCGAACAGTAAAGTTCGGTGTCCATACCAAACACCTACTGTTCTGGCACGGACACCAAACACAGACTTCAACAGGAAGAACATTGGATGTTTGTTGCGCTGTCATGTGCATGACAGCCCCGCAAACATTGCTTCTGATTGGAGGTAAAATCATTACCGACAGTCAGATGCGGTTCCCACACTGTCAAATGACAGCATGAGTCCGCAGCTGCGATCGGAGTTACCTCTGGTCACTGGCATCAGCTGATGGGACTACTGCTTCCATCAGCCAATGTCTCTTGCCGCTAATAACAGTGAGAGCAGGAGCGGCTGATGAGAGTATTCATCAGCTGGCGCGTACGCTCTAATTAAATAATTAAAAAATAGAATGGCGCTGGTTCCCTGTATTTTTGATAACCAGCCAGGCAAAATTCACATCTGAGGCTGCAACCATCAGCTGTCAGCGTTAGCAAGGCTGGTTATCAAGAATAGAGAGATTTTGCATGCTTTTGTTTTAATATGTAAATAAACAATAAAAATATGCTGTGGGGTCCCCTCATTTTTGACAACCAGCCTTGCTAAAGCAGACAGCTGCGGACATGGGCTTCAATGGATTAGGTGTAAAGGTTAGTATAACTTTTCTTTTTATTTTAAATAAAGGTGACATTGTCTTTATTTCAATTAAAGGACTTTATTCTGGCTGTTTTTTTCACAATCTAACTGTGGGGTTAGTAATGGCCGTGTTTTATAGACATCTCTCCATCAATAATCCTTGGGCTTGAAGTCAGCTGACAAAACAAAGCTAACATCAACTTCAATACTATTACGCCGCTAGCCATTGCACTAGGGTAAGTGGGAAGAGCGAGGCTAAGCTCCAGAATTGGCAAAAGGATACATTTTTGAGGCGGCTGAAAGCTGATGTTTTAGTCTGGTAGGGGGCCAATAACCATGGTCCCTTCCTAGGCTATTAATATCATCCTGCAGCTGTCTACATAGCCTTTGCTGGTTATTTATTATTGGGGACCATATGTCATTTTTTTAGGGTCCCCTATTTTAAAAGCCAGTAAAGGCTAAGTATACAGTTGTGAGCTGATATTAATAGCATGGGAAGCTCCATGGGTAATACCCCCTTCCCAGGCTATAAACATTGGCCCACAGCCTTTGGTCTTCCCTCTGCTGGTTACGAAAATTATGCAGGAGCTCACGGTGATCTGCTGTGAAGTCACTGAGCTTGAACTGCGGTGACCTCATCACTGACTTTTTCTCATGGTACTGACATCACAGCAGTTCATTACTGCTGGGAACGCAGCCTCAGTGACTGGACTTAACCTTGAGAATGTTACTACTAGTCCCTGAGGCTGCGCTCATTCACCAGTAGTTCTCAGCCTGGCATCTTGGCACCATCCAGGTTGAAAACTATTTATCCTCCAGACATGGATTACGGCGTGGGACAGAATGACCGACAGGTGAGGGGTAATGTTGTTTCTTAGTTTAGTTTTATTACAGGAGAACTAGGGCTTCGGTGTAATTAGGCGTTAGGTGAGTATATTTTAAATAAACTGAAAAACTGTTTTTAGTCTTATTTCTATTAAGACTATTCTGACTGTGTCTTTATTTACCATGTAACTATAGGATTAGTAATGGATAGGTGTCTTATATATACCTCTCTATTACTAAGCAGTGGGTTTGATGTCACCTGACAATACAAAGGTGACATGATTCCCACAAAACATGAACCCCACTTGCCACCGCTACAGGGCAAGAGGGAAGAGTCAGCCAAAGCACCAGAATTGGCACATCTAATAGATGTGCCTTTTCTGGGCAGCTGCGGGCTGCTATTTTTACACTGGAGGGGGTTATATCAATGGCCTCTTACCAAACTGAGAATACCAGCCCCAGCTGTGAGCTTTAGCAAGGCTGGTTGTCAAAAATGGGGGGACCCCATGCTGGTTTTTAATATTATTTATTTAAATAATTAAAAATAAGGTGTGGGGACCTCTCTATTTTTAACCAGCATTGCTGAAGCTGACAGCAGAGGGTTGCAGCCCCAACTGTGAGCTTTGCCAGGCTGGTTATCAAAAATACAGGGGAACCCACGCAGGTTTTTTTTAATTATTTATTTACACAGCAGGAGTGCCTGAGGAATACTCCCATCCGCCACTCCTGTTGTCACTGTTATTAGTGGCAACAAGTGTCAGTTGATGGGAGCAGTAGCCCCATCAGCTGACACCAGTGACTGGAGGTAAACTTTAAACCTCTGATCACAGCTGAGCGCTCACGCTGTCTTTTGACAGCATGGAAACCGTGGCTCTCTGACCGGCTGGGATGATTTCACTGCCAATCAGAAGCACTACGCCGGTGTTTCCCAGACTGTCACACAGAGGGCGAAACACGGGCTTTTGTGCTGTGTATGTTCGGCTGTAGTCGGCGATTAAATAGACGATTAAATCGGTGAATATTGCAAATTCAGTGATTGTGAGCCAAACCAAATGTTGAAATATTCGCTCATCTCTAGTGCTGAGGAATACTCTCATCAGCCTTGCCTGCTCTCACTGCTATCAGCGACAGCAGGCATATGCTGATGAAAGTATAACTCTTTAATAAGCTGACATTTGTGCCTGGCAGTAACCTATTTACCACTGGTCACATCTGCTGGCTCACACACTATCATCTGACATCATGGGAACCGCAGCACTCTGACCATCGGAAACTAACTTACTGCCGATCAGAGCCACCAGTGTTTCTCACGCTGTCACACAGATGACAGTGTGGTAAACAGCCAATACCAAACAGTAGCATGGACTTACTGAAGAAATCCGGGGTACATGCACGAACACTAAGTGTTTGATACAGACCCCAAACTTTACTGTTCGGGTTCGCCCATCACTTGCGGTAACATGTAAGGTTACCACTAGTATTGAGCATTCCGATACTGCAAATATCGGGTATCGGACGATATTCGCTGTATCGGAGTTCCGATACTGAGTTCCGATATTTTTACAATATCGACTACCGGAATCGGAAGTTCCCATAATGCAATGAGCCAGTTGTGTTAGCCATGTCAACTAATGGCATGGCTGTGATTGGCTGCTGGAATTATGTCATCACGATGCGCGGTGTGTGCGGTCCTGCCAGGGGTCTGTGCGGGCTGCCGGGGGTCAGTGTGGGCTGCCGGGGGTCTGTGCGGGCCTGCCGGGGGTGTGTGTGGGCTGCCAGGGATCTGTGCGGGCCTGCCGGGGGTCTGTGTGGGCTGCCGGGGGTCTGTGCAGGCCAGCCGGGGGTCTATGCGGGCCTGCTGGGGGTCTGTACAGGCTGCTGGGGTTCTGTGCGGGCTGCCGGGGGTCTGTGCGGGCTGCCGGGGGTCTGTGCGGGCCTGCCGGGGGTTGTGTGTGTGTGCAGGCATCGTCCGATGGGACTACAAGTCCCATCGGGCGATGCCTGCTACAATGACAGTGATTGACACATTAGCCAATGATGGCATAGTAGTAGTCCCATCATCCGGCTAATGTGTTGAATGTAAAAAAAAAAAACATACATACTGCATACATACTACATATATATATAACATTCATACAACATACATACATACTACATACATACTTCATATATACTACATTCATACAATATACATACATACTACATACAGTGGGGCAAAAAAGTATTTAGTCAGTCAGCAATAGTGCAAGTTCCACCACTTAAAAAGATGAGAGGCGTCTGTAATTTACATCATAGGTAGACCTCAACTATGGGAGACAAACTGAGAAAAAAAAATCCAGAAAATCACATTGTCTGTTTTTTTTTCATTTTATTTGCATATTATGGTGGAAAATAAGTATTTGGTCAGAAACAAAATTTCATCTCAATACTTTGTGATATATCCTTTGTTGGCAATGACAGAGGTCAAACGTTTTCTGTAAGTCTTCACAAGGTTGCCACACACTGTTGTTGGTATGTTGGCCCATTCCTCCATGCAGATCTCCTCTAGAGCAGTGATGTTTTTGGCTTTTCGCTTGGCAACACGGACTTTCAACTCCCTCCAAAGGTTTTCTATAGGGTTGAGATCTGGAGACTGGCTAGGCCACTCCAGGACCTTGAAATGCTTCTTACGAAGCCACTCCTTCGTTGCCCTGGCGGTGTGCTTTGGATCATTGTCATGTTGAAAGACCCAGCCACGTTTCATCTTCAATGCCCTTGCTGATGGAAGGAGGTTTGCACTCAAAATCTCATGATACATGGCCCCATTCATTCTTTCATGTACCCGGATCAGTCGTCCTGGCCCCTTTGCAGAGAAACAGCCCCAAAGCATGATGTTTCCACCACCATGCTTTACAGTAGGTATGGTGTTTGATGGATGCAACTCCGTATTCTTTTTCCTCCAAACACGACAAGTTGTGTTTCTACCAAACAGTTCCAGTTTGGTTTCATCAGACCATAGGACATTCTCCCAAAACTCCTCTGGATCATCCAAATGCTCTCTAGCAAACTTCAGACGGGCCCGGACATGTACAGGCTTAAGCAGTGGGACACGTCTGGCACTGCAGGATCTGAGTCCATGGTGGCGTAGTGTGTTACTTATGGTAGGCCTTGTTACATTGGTCCCTGCACTCTGCAGTTCATTCACTAGGTCCCCCTGCGTGGTTCTGGGATTTTTGCTCACCGTTCTTGTGATCATTCTGACCCCACGGGGTGGGATTTTGCGTGGAGCACCAGATCGAGGGAGATTATCAGTGGTCTTGTATGTCTTCCATTTTCTAATTATTGCTCCCACAGTTGATTTCTTCACTCCAAGCTGGTTGGCTATTGCAGATTCAGTCTTCCCAGCCTGGTGCAGGGCTACAATTTTGTTTCTGGTGTCCTTTGACAGCTCTTTGGTCTTCACCATAGTGGAGTTTGGAGTCAGACTGTTTGAGGGTGTGCACAGGTGTCTTTTTATACTGATAACAAGTTTAAACAGGTGCCATTACTACAGGTAATGAGTGGAGGAAAGAGGAGACTCTTAAAGAAGAAGTTACAGGTCTGTGAGAGCCAGAAATCTTGATTGCTTGTTTCTGACCAAATACTTATTTTCCACCATAATATGCAAATAAAATGAAAAAAAAACAGACAATGTGATTTTCTGGATTTTTTTTCTCAGTTTGTCTCCCATAGTTGAGGTCTACCTATGATGTAAATTACAGACGCCTTTCATCTTTTTAAGTGGTGGAACTTGCACTATTACTGACTGACTAAATACTTTTTTGCCCCACTGTATATACTACATTCATACAACATGCATACATACTACATAATACATACATACTACAAATATACTACATTCATACATACTACATACATACTACATATATACTACATTCACACAACATACATACATGCTGCATATATACAACATTCATACATACTACATACATACTACATATATACTACATTCATAAGACATACATACATACATACTACATACATACAACATACATACAACATGCTACATACATACAAAATACATACAACATACATACTACATACATACTACATACAGTACATTCATAAATTCATACAATACATACATATAGACATACAGTACCTATAACAGAGTATATACTCACCATCACTTGTCACTTTGATCCCCGAAGCCAGTGTCATCTGTAAAAAATATTAAAATAACCAGCAACCAATATGCTCCCTGATCCACAGAAATCCATGAGTGTCCCACGACGATCTCCTGCAGTGCATCACTGAGAAGTTACTATAGTTCACTGCTCTCACTTTATGGCAAAAGCTGCGTGGGAACTTTCTCACACAGCAATGCCAAAAGTGAGACTAGGGACTATTTTTTTACAGTGGCAGAGGAATACAGTGCGGAAGGATACCTACCTCCCATTATTGTATTCCTGGAGCCCCTAGAGAGCAGTCGCATCAGCTGATGCTGCTGTTCTCCACGGGAGATCGTCGTGGGACACTCGTGGATTTCTGCGGATCAGGGAGTATATTGGTTATTTTAATATTTTTTACAGATGACACTGGCTTCGGGAATCAAAGTGACAAGTGATGGTGAGTATGTACTCTATGTTATATGTACTGTATGTCTATATGTATGTATTGTATGAATGTATGAATGTATTGTATGTAGTATGTATGTAGTATGTATGTTGTATGTATGTTGTATGTATGTAGCATGTTGTATATATGTTGTATGTATGTAGTATGTATATAGTATGTAGTATGTATGTTGTATGAATGTAGTATATATGTAGTATGTATGTATTATGTAGTACGTATGTATGCTGTATTATGCCGTATGTATGAATGTTGTATGAATGTAGTATATATGTAGTATGTATGTATGTATGTTGTATGAATGTAGTATATATGTAGTATGTATGTATGTTGTATGAATGTAGTATATATGTAGTATGTATGTATTATGCAGTATGTATGTATGTTGTATGAATGTAGTATATATGTAGTATGTATGTAGTATGTATGTATGTATGTTGTATGAATGTAGTATATATGTAGTATGTACAGTATGTATTATGTATTATGTAGTATGTATGTTGCATGAATGTAGTATACGTGAAGTATGTATGTAGTATGTATGTATGTTGTATATATGTAGTATGTATGTAGTATGTATGTAGTATGTATGTTTTTTTCTTTTACATTCTTTTACATTCAACACATTAGCCGGATGATGGGACTACTACTGTCCCATCATTGGCTAATGTGTCAATCATTGTCATTGTAGCAGGCATAGCCCGATGGGACTTGTAGTCCCATCGGACAATGCCTGCACACACACACACAACCCCCGGCAGGCCCGCACAGACCCCCGGCAGCCCGCACAGACCCCTGGCAGGCTCGCACAGACCCCCGGCAGCCCGCACAGACCCCCGGCAGGCCCGCACAGACCCCTGGCAGGCCCATACAGACCCCCGGCAGGCCCGCACAGACCCCCGGCAGTCCACACAGACCCCCGGCAGGCCAGACCCGCACAGACCCCGCCCGCACACACATGCACAGTCTCCGCCCACGCACCGCCCACACTCTTCCCCCCCTCCCGAACTGGATGTGCAAGGAAAGAAAGGGTTTATTTTCATTCTGATATTTGTGCCCCATTGGCTTGCATGGGTTTCCGGTATCGGAATCGGTGATACCCGATATTTTTGGGGTATCGGTCTGATCCAATCCGATCCGATATTTCCCGATATCGGAAGGTATCGCTCAACACTAGTTACCACTGATGAGAGCAGGTGTTTCCTGTGCTATCACACAGATGACAGCGTGGGAAACGCTAGATGTTCGGGCCCTGGGGTGTCTGTCCCAAACTTTTTTTATAACCCCTTTTAACCCCGAAGTTGGTTTGCACGTTAATGACCAGGCCAATTTTTACAATTCTGACCTCTGTCACTCTATGAGGTAATAACTCTGGAACACTTTAACGGATCCCACTGATTATGAGAATGTTTTTTGTGACATATTGAACTTCATGACAGTGGTAAAATTTCTTTTTTCGATATGACTTGCGTTTATTTGTGTAAAACAGAAATTTTGCAAAAATGTGGAAAATTTATCAATTTTCAAACTGTGAATTTTCATGCCCTTAAATCAGAGATATGCCACACAAAATAATTATTTAATAACATTTCCCACATGACTACTTTTCATCTGCACAATTTTTGAAACAATTTTTTTTGTTAGGAAGTTATAAGGGTTAAAAGTTTGAAGTCACTTTGAGGAGTCTATGTGATATACCCAAAAGTGACACCATTCTAAAAGCGGCAACCATCAAGGTGCTCAAAATCATGTTCAAGGAGTTTATTAACCTTTCATGTGCTTCACAGCAATTTTTGGAATGTGGAAAAAAATGAACATTTAACTTTTTCACTAAAAATTTATTTCATTTCCAATTTTTTTTATTTTGACAAGGGTAAAAGAAAATTGGACCCCAAAATTTGTTGCGTAATTTTTCCTGAGCATGTCGATACCCCATATGAGGGACAAAACCACTGTTTTGGCACACGGCAGAGCTCGAAAGGTAAGGAGCGCCATCTGACTTTTTAACTGCAAAATTTACTGAAACATTTAGCAAATGCCTTGTGGCATTTGTAGAGTCTCTAATGTACCTAAACAGTGAAAGTCCCCCACAAGTGACACCATTTTGGAAACCAGACCCCTCAGGGAACTGATATAGATGTGTGGTGAGCACATTGAACCCTCAGGTGCTTCAAAAAAATTAACAATGTTGAGCTGCGAAAATTAGAAAAAAAAAATCACATTTTACCCACTAAAATGATGCAATTTCATAAGGCTAACAGGAGAAATTGCACAATAAAATTTGTATTGCACATTCTCCAGAGTATGCCGTTACCCCATATGAGGGAGAATGCTACTTTTGAGGCACAGTGTAAAGTTCAGAAGGGAAGAGGTGTCATATTGGAGTTCAAATTTTCTGGAATGGCTGGAGGGTGCCATGTCACATTGGCAGAGCCCCTTAGGTGCCACAACAGAAACCCCTTATATGTGAACTCATTTTACAAACTACATCCACAGTGAATTCATCTGAGGGTTCAGTAATCATGTTGACACCAAATGTGCCTCACAGAATTTTATACCATTGAGAGGTGAAGAAAGAAAAAATTAACATGTTAGACTATGGGTTGATCTAAATAGATTAAAAGTCTCCCTTCAACCTTAAGTACTATGTTACTATGTTACATTTTTACAACTAAAATGTTGCTTTAGCACCAACCTTTAAATTTTTCTAATGGCTAATAGGAAATTTTTTTTACAATAAACTGAGCTCCATTTTTTCCTGAGTGCGCTAACACCCTACATGTAATCGGGAAATATTTTTCAAGCACAGTGCAAAGCTCAGAAGGTAAGGAGCACCAGAATTTACTGTTGGATTGCAGGTGTCATAACCCACTGGGAAAGGCCATGAGGTGCCAGAATCGCAGAACCCCCCATAAGTGACCCCAATTTACAAACTACACATCTGAATAAATTCCTTTAGGGGTGCAGTGATCATATTGACATAACAGGTGTGTCACAGAATTTTATACCATTGGGCAGTGCAAAACAAACAAACCATTTTTACCACTAAAATGTTGTTTTAGCCCCAGATTTTACATTTTTACACAAGTGGGTAGAAACATCACCATAATTTGTCCCGCAGTTTTTACTGAACGTGGCAAGACCCCATATGTGGCTATACAGTACTACTTAGCCATATGGAGAGACTTGGGAGGAACGGAGCGCTATTTACCTCCTGAAATGCATGTTTTCAAAGAACAATTTGCAGACTCAATATACAGAGCCCCTAATTGCTAGAAGAGCAGAATCCCCCCTCAAGTGACCCCATGTTTGAAATTATACCCCTTTGGGAATTTATCTGCAGGTGTAGTGACAATTTGAACTCCATGGGTATTTTCCAAAAACAAGCAGCAATGAAAGTTGCCAAGTGAAAATTGCAAACTGCCGTTGTAGTGACCAGTACGCGCTTGTGACCAGTATGTTAAGCCCAGCCCTTGCTTCTGGAGAAATGTACCCTTAAGTTAGGCGTGCTCTCATCAGTTCAGAAATGCCAAACATGTGGATGCTATATGTCATTTAGGTACACTGTGGAGCTCAGAAGGGAAGGGGGCATTTGGATTTGGGAGTGCAGAATTTGCTGAATTTCTTTTGCAGGGTGAGGAGTCATTTCGCTTTTCTAGAGCCATTGTAATACCAGTAACATGGTAGCCTCTATATTTCTGTTAACAGATAACAGACCTAAGTGGGGATTTGCTTTTTTGTGGATTGAGTTGAAGCTTTTATTGTGAACATTTGAAATAACGTTTGGGATCACATTTATCCGGTGCTCTACGCTGAGCACTTACTTTGGGGTTTCCATCTAAATGACATTACAGTTGAAACCCCTGAGGGTCTGGTCTCATTTCAGTGTTGTCCTTCTTTTCCGAAGTGCACAAAACTGTGGTCGACCTTGCTTTTATGCTCGTCTAATAAAAAGTCGGACACCGCTGAATCACAGGTCCTATAGCATCCACAGTGCCTCCATCTGCCTCATTATAGGAAATCTTCTGCTAGAGGATCTGTCTGAATCAAGTATTTCAGAGCTTGTCACGGAAACCATTGTGTAAGCCCTCAATGCATCTTTGGGAGGCAGAAAAAAAATCAAGAGCTTGTGAAAAATTGGTTTTCATTATTTTTTATGGAACTCAAGTGGAATCCAGCAAAATCCTGCAAGAGGCATTGTCTTTAGTGATAACATATAGCTATTCATGAGCCATTTAAAAAAGCAGTGACATAGAACAATGGTATTCACCAATGATAATATAGCACATAGCAGCATCAAACACACTTATGTAAGACGTAAGTCGAAACATGTTGGTCAGAAACGCTGCACTGAGTGTTCGATGCTGCTATGTGCTATATGCTATAAGTGATCATCGTGGGGTAAGACATAATGAGTAAGACGTGAGTTGAAACATGTTGGTCAGAAACGCCGCACTGTGTGTTCGATGCTGCTATATGCTATAAGTGATCATCGCGTGGTCTCAGATCCAAGGGCAGAGGGGCTGTCTTCCCTCTGCCTGCTCCCAAAATGCTGCATGTGAGTTTGATCACAGAATTTAGGGTTAAAGTGTCAAGAGTGGTGCCAGTCTGCTCCTTGCACTGAGTACCAGGTGTCAGCTGTCAGATCAGCTGACACCTGGCAGCAATTGCGCATGCACAGCCTCTGTGCTTGCAAAATCACCGGGACACATCAATACGTCCCAAGTCAATAAGACCCAGGTCACAGGAACCTATTGATACATCTATTGTTGGAAAGGGGTTAATGAAAATTTATTTTAAGACACAGAATGTTTGTGATAAAACCTATTCAAAATTCACTTTGTACACAAGAAGTAAATCAGCTATTTTGCAATCACATTATAGTTTGTGATCTACTTGAAAACTTTATCTGAAATGTATAGCCACAACAAAAAACAAGCTGTACCTTGGAGCAACCACAAGTCTAAGTACAAGGAATTACAATAGGAGTCGGGAAATGTCTACTTGCTGTATCGCCACCAACAATGGAAGCCTGCATGGGTCAGACAAAGCTTCCTGTTCATCCTTCTGCCAACTCCATTACACACAATAAGGATGATTGGACATGTCTAGATAATTATGTTTTATAAAATTAAAGCTTATTTAGTCTCATTTAGGATATTACAACTTGTATCCAGAGGAGAAATACAAAGCCTTGTGTTTAATTTTAAGTACAGGTTTTGACTACATTTAGTTTTACATTGACCACATAATTATTTCTGTACAATGTGCTAGACTGGTTTGTTTACTTTGCCCAGGTGGGTTATACAGATGCCAGTTGCTGTGTTCTGAAAAGTCCATACTACCATCGGGGATGATATTTTATCCATTTCTTCTATTGAAAGAAAAAGTGATTAGTGTTATTGTCTCTTATATTGAAAAATACTCCAGATTTCCACAATCTCCTCTAAAATTATGATTTCAATTGTAAAAGAAGTAAAAAGGATTTTCACTTAAAAGGAATATCCTTAGATTTATGCTGCCTTAGGCTAGGTTCACAGTACGTTAAGCAGCCGGTTCAACGCATAGCGTTGATGGGCTGCGTTACCGGTGTAGCATAACGCGATCGCGTTATGCTTTACCCGCTAGATGAATCATCTGTGCTAGCGGTGACGGAGCCTCAGACGCTGCAGCCCGCATGCGCTCGACAATGGGAGCGTTAATGGACTGCGTTACACCGTGTTATACCGCGGTGTAAAGCAGTCTGTCTAACGGACTGCCTGACGCAGTGTGACCTCGGCCTTACCTGAGAACAGGATCCTATTGTACTTGATTGGTTAGGTTTATGTGGATTAGATCACTAGCTGATCCTGTAGCTTATTTTGCCTATCTGAGAACAGCAGAAAGTTGTGTTAGACACTCTATATTCATTCAATTTTGTTTCACTTACTTGTCACTCTGGTACAGTTTTCATAGAATTATAGTAAAACTGCATATAGAGATAGATGAATTTATTCAATTGAATTCTATTTAAATTTTACTAAAATCCACAATCAAGAGAATATGGATGTTTATGTAATTCGCTCAGCAAAACGGTGACTAGCTGCAGTCAGCATCTAACCGAACAGTAGAAGGCTGGCAAGATGTAAGCAAAGATCATGTCTCTGCTGATCTCTCCAGATGCAGGGAGCAGCGGAGATTGCAGAAATGGTGACATTTTTTCTCTCCACACCTCCATTTCACCACATCTCCAGTCCACTCTTCACTCTGGGCTGGGGCTTCTGGTCGCAATCAGGCCTTTGATATCACTGCACATTATCCGGGACCTACACGCAGCCACAAGTCCCAACTTTTTTTATTTTAACTCCAGGCTGCGACTTCTGGCTACAGATCTCAGAGATCATTGTGCGTCCAGAAGCCCTGACATAGCGTACACAGCAGGCCGGAGATGTACTGTGACTGAGAGGTGGAGGACTGGACAGTGGGCAAAAATCAGCAGTAACAGAAATAGAGGTGAGACGTGAAGTGATTATGAGTATTTTTTTACATTTTTACATCTTGCGTTTATTACGTTCTTTATTACGTTCTGAGGTCTTGAAAAAAACAAAGCGCATGTTGGTGAACATTCAATTTGTGGATAATAACTTCTATTTCTTTCCTGTTAAATTCCGCATGAAAAGGCAAATTCAAATACTGCTTGATCTTCTTATTTCTAACAACATATTTATGGGGTTGTCTGGTCTCAAATTAAAAGTCTGCAGTCTCTCTGTGTGACAGCAGACATTTGAATCCCCCCAGCAAAAGCACTGTGCGATGTGAGGATTCATCTGGTTTCTGAGCCGGGAACAGTATCTCTCTATAGAAGTATATAGAGTGAGGGTATGGCCGTGAGGTGGGCACAGCTGTCCAGAGGATGTACCCGTCTGATTGGCGCGGCCTTGTTCAATACAGTTGTATAGAGTCAGGCCATGCCCTCTAAACAGCTTCTGCTCGGGATTATGCATATGACATACATCTCCAACATTCCTGACTCAGAAACTGAGAAATCCTTGCAGTGCACACTGCGTGCACTGGGGGGATTTGAAAGTCTGCAGTCACACAGAGTGACTGCAGACTTTTCATTTTAGAATGGACAATGCCTTTAAGTACCATAGTAACTGAGGACTGTACAATCAATGGCATTCATGAGCTGAGATCGTTAGTTGACAGTTTTTTCACAGTCATTAAGTGTAGATAAATTGCAGTCACTTTTCAGTGGATAGGAAGGGGGATATCAACTCATTAATATTAACACCTCTCTGACATTAGACGTACTATTCCGTCCATGTGCTCTGGGACTTAATTCCCATTAACGGAATAGTACGTCATAGGCGATCAGCCGCTCTCAAGGGGGGAGTGCGGTTGATCGCAGATGGGTGTCAGCTGATTCTCACAGCTGGCACCTGGCACTAAGTGCCAGGAGTGATCACAGACCGCTCCCGCAACTTTAACCCCTGGAACACTGCAATCAAACAAGATCGCAGCGTTCTGGAGCCGGCAGAGGGGCTGCAGATAGAGGGGCTAACAGCCTCTCTGCCTTTGGATCAGATCGCTGCCATGGAGTCCCGATGTCATCATGACAACATCTAGGTCCCCAGACCTGAGAAACTTCCTTTCATGCGCACTGATGATCAGGAAGTCTCTTAGGTCAGTGTAAAATCCATGCAGCGCTGACAGCTTCTATAGTATGCAGATCTGCATGTTATAGAAGCGATTAGCCTTCACAAAATAAGTGTCCCATAGTGGGACAAAGTGTAAAAATAAGAATAAAATAATTTTTTTTTAAATAATTGTAAAAATATTTTTAAAAAATAATAATAAAAAATAAATAAAAAAATGCTTTTTCATCATACCGCCGAACAAAATGTGGAATAACACACGATCAAAAAGATGGATATAAATACATGGTACCACTGAAAACATCATCTTGTCCCGCAAAAAACAAGCCGCCATATAGCTCCATCACCAGAAAAATAAAAAAGTTATAGCTATCAGAATAAAGCGATGCAAAAACAATTATTTTTTATTTAAAATAGTTTTTATTGTATAAAAGCGCCAAAACATAAAAAAAGATATAAAAGAGATATTGCTGTCATCGTACTGACCTGAAGAATAAAACTGCTTTGTCAATTTTGTCAAGAAATTCATGAATTGCTGGTTTTTCTTCATTCTGCTTCCCAAAAATTGGAATAAAAAGCGATCAAAAAAATGTCAGGTGCCCGAAAATAGTACCAATAAAAATGTGAACTAGTCCCGCAAAAAACAAGACCTCACATGACTCTGTGGGCCAAAATATAGAAAAATTTTAGCTCTCAAAATGTGGTGATGCAAAAACTATTTTAGCTTATGACAGCTGCCAAACATAAAAATCTGCTATAAAAACCCACTGTAAATAGTAAATAAAACCCCCCTTTAACAACCCTTTAGTTAGGAAAAAATAATAAAATAAAAAAGTATGTATTTCCATTTTCCCATTAGGGTTTGGGTTGGGGTTGGGATTGGGTTATGGTTGGGGCTAAATTTAGGGTTAGGGTTGGAGCTAAGGTTGGGATTGGGATTAGGGTTAGGGTTGGGATTAGGGTTAACGGTGTTTTAGGGTTAGGTATGTGGTTATGGTTATGGTTAGGGTTGGGATTAGTGTTAGGGGTGTGTTGGTGTTAGGGTTGGAGTTAGAATTGTGGGGGTTTCCACTGTTTAGATTAAACTTGGTGAGAAAAAAGGCCATCCGGCACCCCCGGTATCCCTGCCAGGTATTGCTGTCAAACTCTTGCTGTATTGCAGGCTATTACCAAGATCCTGGTGCTAGTCCAGAAAATACAATATGTATAAGTTCAATGATGTTCAGATGTTCAGATAAGGGGACTGTGAGGGCCAATGTAAAACCTTCAGCTTGCGCTTTTTTAGGTAGTCTATTGTGGATTTTGACTTGTGTTTAGGATCATTATCCATTTGTAGAAGCCATTCTCTTTTCAGTTTCAGCTTATTTACATATGGTGTTATGTTTGCATTAAGAATTTGTTGAAAAAATTATTGAATCCATTTTTCCTTCTTCCTGTGAAATGTTCCCTGTGCCATATTTTTTTCCTCAAAAATGGTCTTTTACCGCCAATTTTTTTATTTTCTCAAGAGTAACAGACAGCAGCAACACATGAGGGGAATATTAGACAGCAGAAACACATGAGGGGAATGCCTATTTATTAGCCTTTCCCCACATGTGTTGAGGCTGTTTAATAGCGCGCCTACAGATATACTCAGATAACACCATAGCATGCTCGGATAGCATGTTATTTGAGCCCATTTGCTCTTCACTAGTGGTGACTTAAAGCATGTGCCGCAGGCTGGGGGTGTCCTGATGTGCGCCGCTGCAAGTGAAAAGTGGCTGCGGTGCTCTGTGGTGCGGGGGCTCCACCGGCATTTTGTGAAAGCCCGAAGCCCCTAACATATCCATTACTGCGATGTGATGGCCTCCAGAAAATGGCCACCGGGGGGGGCGGCGCATGCTCAGATTGAGATCTCGGCAATGAGATCTCGTCCTGAGATCTCGGGAGATGAGATCTTGACTCCTGAGATCTCGTTGCCGAGATCTCAATCTGAGCATGCACCGCCCCCGGTGGCCATGTTTTCGGAGCCCCCCGCACTTTCATTACTGTGATGCGGTGACCTCCAGGAAAATGGCTGACAGGGGCGGTGCATGCTCAGATTGAGAATTCGGCAATGAGAGCTCGTCCCGAGATCTCGTGAGGCAAGATCTTGGCACCCGAGATCTCGTTGCTGAGATCTCAATCTGAGCATGCACCGCCCCCCCAGCGGCCATTTTCCTGGAAACCACCACATCGCAGTGATGGATATGCTGGGTGCTCTGGGCTTTCACAAAATGCCAGCGGAGCCCCAGAGAACCGCAGAGCACTGCAGCCATTGTCACCTGCAACAGCGCATATTGGAACATCCCTTATCCCAGCCTGCAGCCTGCAGCAATGCGCCACTCTTCCTTCCCCTAGCAACGACCTTGGTACAATACTTCACCGCATTCACCACCCCTAGTAAGCAATAAGATGCATGTATAATAAGAGGGAACACCATTTTTAATTAAAAAAAATTTTTTTCCTATTTTTCTCCTCAAAATTTGGGGTGCATCTTATAAACTGGTGCATTTTATAATCCACAAAATTTGGTACTTACTATGTGGACCCCCAGCCATAAATACCTGAGTCTTTGCTCCAAAGTTTTTATTTTTATGTATAGATTTTTATGCCTGTTTTTGTCTCTAATATAATATACTTTGTGAATTATGTACTGTATTGTGGCATATTGACTCCTTTTTTTTGTAGGAATTACTATGTTGGGAGTGTCCATGTGTAGACTCTTTATGCAGCTATCCACTTTTGTACCTCCACAAAGAACAGTTATTAATTAGTGTCTGCTGGTGCCACATTTACAAACTCCGATGGACTGTGACAAGTGACAGCTTTTTACTACACTGTTGGACACAATATGGTTGTCAGGCTGTGAGGCAGGCAGGTTTAAGACCATAGGGCTAAGACTATGGTCTATGTCTATATAGTAAAATACAAATATGGCCACATGACCCTTTGCCAATATTTGTGGCTTTCTTTATTGTGCTGATGCACAGATCATTGCTCACATTTGCAGCTGTCGTAATCTTATTAGTCACGCTACTGCACTTGAAGTGTTAATACCCAAGCCTTGGCAGATCCTCTTCTTTGAAAGGCTTGTGATGAAGGGCATCTAAATGTATATAATGTGTCTGCTCAACCTATTCATGTAAAGTCTCAGTTGTTACAATGATCATAGTTGTTATTGCAATTCCTATCTGAAACATTGTAACTATCTGACTATGGTTTCTAATATTTGATTATTATAGTTTATTATTTATTCTGTATTTAATATATAGGGAGAACTGGTTCAAATTGACTCTGTGTTATATTTAATTAAATTCACAGGTTCCACAGAAGGTGAACAATTTGCGATTCTATTCATGTAAATTGCTAGGAAAAATTGCACAGGGCAATTTAACATCTTGCTTGAGATTGCAGTAGTCAGATAGAGCTCTGACCTCAGGCACGACAGTGTGGGCTTCCTCATAATGCATTGCAGTTTCACATCACTTGGTATTTCACAGTCAATCATTATCAGATCCACTTTGAAAGCTGAGACAGGGAAGGCAGCAGCCAAGCTCAAAAAATGTCTTTAGAACACATAGGTCATATTTAGAGTATGGAGAGAGATAGGGCTGAAACACTGGACAACTCTGAGACACCGTGTTATACATTTGCAGCACTAAACATAGAACATGAGAGTAGTAGTGTGTGAATAATACATATGTAAGGGTATGTCAGGGAAGAATGTGCTCTTGTTTGCTCACTACTAAATCAGGTACACTTTTTGTGAGCTTGAAGTGCAATGAACATTATGAGCACTAAGTGAATGTTTTATAATTAATAATGTAAATAACATAGTATGTGCAATTTTATAGCTTTTCTTATTGTAGATGTCCCATGTGTAGTTTGATAACGATGACCTAAATGTATTTCTATAACAGTGTATTCAGATGTTGCATTAAGATAGGGACTGGATTAAGTTACGATTTGAGCTTAGGAATAAGATAGAGTGATAGGTATAGTTAGGATTAGAATGTGGAGTAGAGGGCAAAGTAGAATCAGAAAGTATTTAGGTATAGCAAGGTTTTAGTTTTTACAGATAGGAACAGACAAAGTTAGGGAGGGGCACAGGTAAATAAAAGGGGAATTATTTCCTCGTTTTAAATAGAGTTGGAGATAGTGTTGATTTTATCACATAAGAGAGTTTTGAGCAGAAGTTTGGGGCCAAAGGGCTGAAGTGCATGTGAGATACAGACTGTGGAAGCAGCATGAGAACAAATTTTGGTCGTCCATCCCATAATGTCTGAGGCCAACGTCCTGAACTAGGTATGGAGGAGCCTGCCTTTTTGTCTTCCCATAAGGGGAAAATGTATGGGGATTCACAAATGTAACTTGGATTGGGATTTTGGGAAGCTGAAGAGCTGGGAGGAACATCCAAGGGGCTAGAAGTGCCAGCAAAGAGTGAGATAGCGCAGGCTGAAGAAACAGTTTCCACTTTAACATATTGTGGTGTATCCATGACATATCTGAACTTGATCTGCTGAGTAATGTTGAACTGTTTAAAAAGGGCAAAGTGCTGTTGACTGTGTGGCTACATCTGGATCTGGAATCGCGGGTTAGCAGAGTCCTCTGGACATAAAGTACCATATATACATGTGTATAAGCCGAGCTTTTCAGCATATTTTTTTTTGCTGAAAACATCCCCCCTCGGCTTATACACGAGTCAATTGTCCAGAAAGCCAGAGGGGGAGTGCTGGAGCAGCGGGTCACAGGAGGTAGGAGTCGGCGACTGTAACTGTGTCCGCTGCTAAAAAGTAATGAATATTAATTTCTCTTATAATTGTAAACAAAAAAGAAAAGGAGCAAAAAAACCTCTTTTGAATTGTATCAAAAATAGTCTTTTATTAATTCAAACATGAGAATATATATATAAAATTATAGTAAAAATTCATCATATGGACAAAAGATAAAAGGACACTAACAGTGATATATCTGAGGCTACCAGAAAGTATATAGACCAGGAGTTTAAGACCACATTTTTCACCCAAATTATTGTAAGCACCTAGTAAAGTATGTAACTAATACTTGTTACAATCAGTGCTCATCAATACATAAATTAAGCCGCACATTTAATGTCTGCTAACAAGTGAAAAAGACTTCAAGAGTTATTAGGTCAATACCAAAATGTAAGAAAAAAGTTCATACCCAAATAGGTCCACTGTGACGTCAGATAATGCAGCCCCAACGCGCATCTCGCGTGGGCATCCTCAGGGCACTGTTTGTGTCCTTTTATCTTTTGTCCATATGATGAATTTTTGTTATAATTTTATATATATATTCTCATGATTGAATTAATAAAAGACTGTTTTTGATACAATTCAAAAGAGGTTTTTTGCTCCTTTTCTTTTTTGTTTACAATTATTGCTTTTGGAGTAAACCTGTTGCTCATTATTTTAGCATTGTGGCATTGGTGTTTTTATTCTTGTTTTTTTGTATTCATCATTTCTCTTATAGCAGCGCACAGTAACAGCTGCCGGCTTCCAGAAGACATCCTACTCACCCACCAGCGTGCCCTGCAGCATCTCCATGGTTCCAGCTTCCAGCAGCTCTTCCGGTATGATCACATTGTGCCGCTCATTAAGGTAATGAATATGCACTCGTCTCCACTTGCATAGGGGTGGAGCGCATATTCATTACCTTAATGAGCGGCAGCGCCACATGATCGCGCCGAAAGAGCTGCTGGAAGCCAGAACCATGGAGATGCTGCAAAGATGCTGGGACCACCAAGATGCAGCAGGACACACTGGTGGGTGTGTAGGATAGGGGATAAGTAGCCATGCATAGCAGGACAGGGACTGCCTATTTGTTACTCATGTAAATTTTACTGTTTGTGGACTATAGTTTATACAATAAATTGGACTTTTTGTGAAGCTGGAGCATTTTTCCACTTTGTTCTGACTACTACGTGATAACTGCACGTGGTCCGTGCTTCCCACAACACATGCCGGCAGGTGAGCTGGCAATCTTTTTCCTTTTATAGCAGGACAGGGACCAGGAAGCCATGCCTAGCAGGACAGGGACCAGGGAGCCATGCATAGCAGGACAGGGACCGGGGAGCCATGCATAGCAGGACAAGGATCAGGGAGCCATGCATAGCAGGACAGGGACAGGGGAGCCATGCAGACAAGGACAGGGACCGGGGAGCCATGCATGCAAGGACAGGGACCGGGAGCCATGCTTACCAGGACAGCGACTAGGGAGCCATGGTTACCAGGACAGAAATGGAGGAGCCATGCATACCAGGATAGGGACGGGGGAGCCATGCATACCAGGGCAGGGATGAGGGGACAATGCATACCCGGCTTATACTCAAGTCAATAAGCTTACCCAGTTTTTCATGGAAAAATTAGGTGTCTCGGCTTATACTCAGGTCGGCTTATACTCGAGTATATACTGTAGCTCAGTTGCTAATTCGTAGGTAGCAGAGTTTCAGGGATCAGCTGGAGTGCAAAATTAAAGTTGCTGAAAAGTTCACAGGTGATTATAATAATATAACTATGTCAGCTATACATATAATTGACCCCCATTAAAACAGTTTTTACTGGAGAATCTGGAAACCGATGCCAAGCTGTTGATTCAATATATTTATTCTGCTGTATTTTGTCATTTTTATTCTAGAAAAAGAATTGAATGTGTTACATTCAGCAGAACGAAGCAAATTATAGTAATCATTTTAATTCAACATAAGCAAAGTAGAATAGTTTGCACTCTGCATAATACTCTATTCATGTTGCATTCAGAAGGTTGTCTCTTTTTTAATCATGCCTGCAGGTAACATCTTAGAAAGCATTATTACTTCTGAAGTCTATTTATTGCAACAACATATAAAGCACAAGAGATAACTAAGTCGCCATAGGAGCTCAAGGCAATTTCACTACAACAGTGCTCATGCAAAGGTGGTGTTTCAATCATAAAAGTGATGTGTCAGTAGTAATTTGACATTTATGAGCGTATTTGATTGCTGCTCTAAAATGAGATTGTGTCTCAAAATCCAGTGTAATATCCAAGTACATTGATCATGCTGGCAAGTTTAAGTATTGACTTTCATGGCCAAAATGTTAAATGCTTTACCTGTGGAAAAAAACAATAAAAATCAAGACAAAACCTAAATAACTGCACACCAATAATATATAAATTATATTGAGAAAGGCCAAATATAAAACTGAATACAGAGTGTAGCAGGCAATATGTAGTCTATAAAGTTAGGCACTGTAGCCTGGTCCCGATTCATAAAGACCAGCATTATTCATGATGGTCTTAGTGGGGAGGCATGGGGGAGTCAAAGGAACCTGATTTTTTAAGAGGCAGTGATGCCCAATTAGGTGAAGCAGACTGAAACTGGTGTGAAAACACAAAAAAGTCAAAACATTTTTGCACAATCCCACATTGTGCATAAATTCTGGTACTTTCGAAAGTTGAAACATTCTGATAAATTGGGGCCTGTTTCTTTTGAGTTTTGTTCCCACCCCAGTATTGTATATAGGAATGTACAACCATAATGTCACAAATTATCAATATAAATAGATAAAAAGCAGCATTAATGAGCCACAAAGTGCCCAAACAGTACTGTTTAGTATTTGGTGCATACAGTGCTTGCATTATACATAATAAGCGTCTTTTTAATGTCACACCTTCTCTAAACAAAGGAAAAATTATCATACCCTGTACACCAGAAACTTGGGTCAACAATTCCTAACATTTGTTGCATGAAATATTTGGGAAAACTTGCAACTTTTTTCCTTTTTGTGCCAGACTTTCCAGTTTTTCAAAAACTGGCATGTATTGTAGCTGAGAATGATACCATCACATGGCTTGCTTATATTTCATTTTCTGAATTACATGGTCACCTCTCCACTCTAGTGGCTCAAACTAAAGCCCTGTTCTCTATATCAGTGGGAGTCAGGACCTCTGTGATCACCTATCATGCTCCACTGCAGTAAATTAATGGAATTAAGGCTTTGCACGTAGTGATAACTGAGAAACAGAAGAGTGCAATAGGGTCTTTTCCGATGATAACAGAATCTAGGAATAAGGAATTCACTAACCTGGTAAGGTTGCACTGAGGCAACATTTGATGGACACGTAATATCAGCTGCTGCAAGACACCGGATGCGGAGAGACCAATACAGATTAACACTCGAGAAAGCTTAATGTACAGGTTTACAGCGTCAACGCGTTTCAAGGCTAGACACATCCTCTTCATCATCCTGAGCATCCGGGGGCGTGAATAAAACCGCCGCTTTGTATACTCAGAGCAGTGACTGAACAAGAACTGGCGCAGCCCCCTGACTGCAATAGAAACACTGCTGAGGAGAATAAAATTAATTTTCTCCCCGCAGCATTAGCCTACGTACAGGTGCCGGGCGTCATAATAACGCAAATAACTTGCAGATGAATCACATATCTGCATGCTAATAGCATTGTTTCTGGTGACTGGTTCCCATTCATGGAGCACTCGCTGTGAGAAACCCAGCATGCTTGTACATTGAGAAAACTGAACGCTTGCACTTGAATTGAACAGCCATTCTGTACTGACAAATTCCCTATGAGTGGTTGAATTTGTATTTTAGGATGACAAACTCGCTTTAAAGTTATCTGAAACTTGTAGATAAATAACTAAATTTGATAATAAAAATTAATGCATTTTACCCTAAGTCATATTGCAAGACTGGTTAAAGAGTTGATTATGACTTGTAGGATCTCTCTCCTGAAGAGGCATTTTGCATATTAAATTTTCCAGAGTATCATTGCACGGGGAATAAGCCTCCTTACCTTGACATGTTAGAGCTGGTATGTGCACCCTAGTCCACAGCCTTTTACCTAGCCAAATCAGTTATCATACTTTCCACTGACGAGGGTCAATAGCCTGAAACACCGTGTCTGCAAATTGAAATTATGATTTGGCTTTTATCCAAAGTCATATTGCAAGACTCGTTAAAGGGTTGATTGTGACTTGTAAGATTGCTGCTTCCAACAGGTGGTGCTAATAAGCTCAAGTCCTCTTTCCCGCTGAAGAGGCAATTTGCATAAGCATTTGCTATAAATTCCACTAGAGAATTTCTGTTATCATACAGTAGCTAGATACCATCAAAACAAAACACTGCAAGATAATCTTTACCTGAAATATCCTTAACCCCTTAACGATGGCCGATATGCCTTTTAACTGCGGCAGTTAAGCATACTTATTGCTCAGCTGAGAAATAAGGTTATAACACCTACTTGGTTCCCCGAGCCCCCTGTCTATCTGGCACCTCCTGCATGCCCCGGTCCTGTCCCCCGGCCCTCGGTGTCTTCATCCAAAAAGAAAACGGTGAGTGCATGTGCAGTGCGCCCGCCAGAATCTGCCGGCCGGCACCCAGCAACAAGAGGAGATTTTTCCTATTGGTTCATTTTGATCACTGTGATAGACCCTATCACAGTAATCATAGTAAAAAAAAATAGTAAATCAAACCCACCTTTATCACCCCCTTAGTTAGGTATAAATAATAAAATATGTATTTATATTTTTTTTCCATTTTTTCCATTAGGGTTAGGGTTATGGTTGGGCTAGGGTTAGGATTAGGTCTAGGGCTAGAGCTAGAGCTAGGTTTAGGGTTGGAGTTAGCATTGTGTTGGGAATAGGGTTGTGGTGTTGGAGTTAGGATTGTACTTAGGGTTGGTGTTAGAATTGGGGGTTTCCACTATTTAGGTACATCTGGGGGTCTCCAAACGCGACATGGCACCCGTCATTGATTCCAGCCAATTTTGCTTTCAAAAAGTCAAATGGTGCTCCCTCCCTTCTGAGCCCAGCTATGCGCCCAAACAGTGGCTTTCCCCACACAAACGGGGTATCAAAGTACTCAGGAGAAATTGCCCAACAAATTTTGTGGTCCATTTTCTCCTGATACCCTCGTGAAAATAAAAACGTTTGGTTCCAAAGTAAATTATAAAAGTGAAAAAAGTAAAATGTTCATTTTTTCCTTCCACATTTCTTTAGTTCTTGTGAAGCACCTGAAGGGTTAATAAACTTCTTGAATGTGGTTTGAGCACCTTCAGGGGTGCAGTTTTTAGAATGGTTTCACTTTTGAGTATTTTCTGTTATATTGACCCCCCCAAATTCACCTCAAATGTGAGGTAGTCCCTTTAAAATGGTTTTGTAAATTTTGTTGGAAAAATTAGAAATTGCTGGTCAACTTTTAACGCTTATAAGGTCCTAATGAAAAAAATTATTTTCTAAAATTGTGCTGATGTAAAGTAGACACATGGGAAATGTTATTTATTAATTATTTTGTGTGAAATGACTCTCTGATTTAAAGGCATAAAAATTAAAAGTTTGAAAACTACAAAATGTTCAAAATTTTTGCCGAATTTCCATTTTTTAATAAATAAACATAAGTCATATCAAATAAATTTTACCACTAGCATGAAGTACAATATGTCACAAAAACATTATCAGAATCAGTGGGATCCATTGAAGTATTCCAGAGCTATAACCACATAAAGTGACAGTGGTCAGAATTGTAAGAATTGGCTTGGTCATTAAGTGCAAAATTGGCTCTGTCACTAAGGGGTTAAGGAAATAGTGAATCTACATACTGTAATAATAGAGAAACTCAACATTGAAGTACCTATCTCTCTGTATAATTCTCAAATACAGAGGATTCAGATAAGATTTTATGTGGATATATTTGAAACATTTTATGTTTTATGCCATCTTTAGCGTACCGGTACTTGTTAAATAAAGTTCAGGGTCGGTAAGGAACACCTACTGTTAGGGTAGGTACACCAAACACGGACTTCATCATAAGCCAGTGTATATGTTAGGGATCAGCACCGCAAGCATCGGGCAATTCTTGCACTGTCATCTGCATGACAGCATGATAAACACTGGTGACTCATTACCGCCAGTCAGAGCTCTGCGGCTCCCACCCTGTCAGAAGACAGAGTGAGCCTGCAGCTGTGACCAGAGGTAAAATGTTTACCTCCGGTCACAGGCTTTGACTGATGGGACTGCTACTCCCATCAGCAAGCTCCTGCAAGCGCTAATAATAGCAAGAGCAGGTGGTGGCTGATAGGAGTATCCATGAGCTGGTGCCTGTGCTATAAATAAATGAATTAAAGAAAACTGGCTTGGGTTCCTTTGTATTTTTGATAACTAGCCAGACAAAACTGACAGCTGTGGGCTGCAACCCTCAGCATTAGCAAAGCTGGTAATCAAGAATAGAGGGGTCCCACACAGTTTTTAAAAACTATACAGTTTGCACAGCTCATCCTACTTGACCTAAGTGTCTCTAAGACACCGCTCCATTACTAATCTTATAGATATATTGTAAATAAACATACAGACAGCCAGAATAAAGCCCTTTATTTAAAATAAAAAACTTTTAGTTTTTTCTTAAAAATAACAAAACAGTTATACTCACCTAATGCCCATTCCATTGAAGCTGTCATCTCCTGTAAAAAAGCAAAAATAAAAAACAACCACATACCTCACTTGTCCAATGTTTTGTCCCACACCATAATCCATGTCTGTGATAAATAGTTTTCAGCCTGGACAGCGCCAAGTTGCTGTTGCCCAAGCTTATAACCACTGGAGAATGAGCTGCTGCGAGCACAGCCTCAGTGACTAGCGGGGACAATATTGACCGGTATTTTATCTACCACCAAGAATTTTAATTCTATGTTTTGAAATAAAGCTTTGAATATTTTATTTAGTTGCCAACACTTGGAATTTTTCTTCAGAAAAAGGAATAGTCTATGGGTGAGCAACAAATTACCGACAAATTTTTGAACAAATTTTTTGTGACTTTTATAGCAATGAAATGAACCCAAGAAGATGTAATATCTTGTGGGTGAGCAATATAAAACTGATACATTTTGAACAAGTTTTTAGAGACTTATATAGCAATGAAATGTACCCAAGAAGATGTAATACTTTATTGGTGAGTAATGCCGATACACTTTGAGCAAGCTTTTTGAGGGTAATAATTAGAGATGAGCAAGCACTAAAATTCTCTGGTACTCATTGCTCAAACAAAGCAATTCCTAATACTCACGAGGTCATTTTGAGTAATGAGTAAAGGGAACCAATAGGAAATCCAAGCTTTTTCCCAGAATACCATACAAAGCGGTCTGGGAGCAGCGAAAATGTTGAAATGGATGGAAAAAGTGCTGAATGGAAGGAAAACCACATGAGGAAGACCCACGGAAGCATCTCTGACTCCCAGATTGCTGCTGAGAACATTGGTGTCAGACTTTTATTCTACTTTAAGGAGTGACAGCAAAGTTAAGAAACATTTTTTCCTGTATAATGACTTGCATGTAAGGCAAAATTTTAAAAAGGATTTAAAATAATACATAATTTAAGTAAACCAAAATTTATTTTTTAATTAAATAGGACATTTCAGTGTAATTTATGTAGGAAGCAAGAACTGCAAAAAATAAGAGATTTAGATTCACCCTGTATTAGACATAAAGGAGGGACTCATACACATTCTGTTCAAATTGTCATGTATTGGTACTTCTAGACTCATTATCGCTATGAATGTTTGAGGGTTATATACCAAGGAAACGTACTCCAGATCACAGAATAGTCCTATGGGTGAGCAATATAATACCCATAAAATTTTTAACATGTCTTTTGAGGGTTATATATCAATGAAATGTACTCCAGACTAGAGATGAGCGACTTTGCCTTTTTTAGGGTCGAGTCGGGCTTCATGAAACCCAACTTTCTCAAAAGTCGAGTCGAACGAAATCGGCCAACTATCGTGAAAAGTCGAAGGTCCGACTGAAACACGAAACCCAATGCAAGTCAATGGGGAAGCAAAGTCGGCAGGGAGTGGAGAACAGTAAACACACCTACATGCCGGACCGCTTTTTTAAAGTGCGCAAAATCTCTCTCTCTCCAGATGCTGCACATGTCATCTCGTTGCCCATAGTGTACGTCCTTGCTCATTGGCTGAAAAAAAGTCACATGCAAGCATTCTGTGAAATCCGACTTAAACCGACTTTGGCGCTCGGGTCGACGACCGCATGGCCGACCTCACGCTATGGTTGGGTTTCGCTCGGCGAAACCCGACTTTAGCGAAAGTCAGCGACTTTTGAATCTGACCGACCTGTTTTGCTCAATTCTACTCCAGACCACAGAATAGACTATGGGTGAGCAATATAATACCGATAAGGGTATGTGCAGAGTAAAATTGCTGCACCATTTCTGGATCTCTTGGCAGGAAAAACAGAACTGCAAAAATATGAACTTTCAATGCATTTTTGCCTGCATTTTTGCTTGGAGTGATGTCACTGGTGATGAACACAGAGCGAAAACACACAAAGGATTGACATGCTGCAGATTATTTTCTGCACCAAATCTGAAAGTCAAAAATACTAAACATGTGCATGTTACATCAAGTTTGTAATTCATAGAGATGACCGAATATGTTCGGAAAACGATCGCCAAACATAAAGTCGGCACGAATATGGTACATTCGTATTTGTGATCGGTAACATGAGCATTTTTCTTAAAATTGAAAAAAGTTGGTAACATTCGGTAAAAAATAGAATAAAAGCCGGCAATTCATGTGCCTCGTTCAGAAAAATCACAGAGTGACAGGTTAGAATAGATAGACTAACTATATAAACATAGAATACATACATATATACAGTGTGTCCGTAAAGTCATGGTGCACTTTTGACCAGTCACTGGAAAGCAACAAAAAACAATAAAAATGTAAAATCTGCTCCAAATAAAAGAAAAACTCTCCCAGTTTCATACCTATTCAATGCAGTTCGATGTGGGTTCCATTTGCTGCCCTACACACGTCCAAACGATAGTGAAGTTCTTGCCACACACGGGTAAGGACGTCTGGTGTAACAGAGTGAATAACGTCTTTGATTCTCTGTTTTAAGTGATTAATGTCATTGATACATTCAATGCATACATGTTGCTTCACATAACCCCAAAAGTAAAAGTCTAAGGGCATCAGATCTGGGGATTGTGTTATACTTGTATACTTTCCTGTGACTGGTCAAAAGTGCACCATGACTTTATGGACACACTGTATATATATGTATTTATATTGCATAGATATATAGAAGAAAAGCGAGCAATTCAGCAGCCACGGTAGTGTAAAATCACAGCAGGAGTCGACAACATAGAATGGATTACATACAGTAAATACACATAGAATAAGATATAGATGTCATTGACAAATACAATTAGTACAGTGTGTGTGCAGCTTACTGTACATGTTTAATTTTTGTAACCAGCAGAGGGAAAGCCAACGACTGAGGGCCAATGTTTATAGCCTGGGAAGGGGGTAATACCCATGGAGCTACCCAGGCTATAATTATCAGCTCACAACTGTATACTTAGCATTTACTGGCTATTAAATGGGGACCTTCAAAAAATTAAGTAAGGTGCCCCAATAATTAATAAAGGGGGCAAAGGCTGTGCAGACAGCAGCGGGCTGATATTAATAGCCAATGAAGGGGCCATGGATACTGCCCCCTCTGGCTAAAAACATCAGCTTTCAGCCACCTCAGAAAAAGTGAAATTAAAATAAGCACCAATTCTAGCACTTAGCCTCGCTCTTCCCACTTGCCCTGTAGCGGTGGCAAGTGGGGTGATAGTCTCGGTGGAAACCACATCCAGCCTGACGCCCATCACCACTGACCTCCCATGCCTCATAAGGACCTGCTATACTACCACACGGCAACTAATATAACTACAGAGAAACTGGTAACAAGCCTCCTTTTCAACATAACAGGTTCTTCCTACAACTATTCTGAATTAATATACGATACCAGGGAGAGCCGGACAGCTCACCTACAAGTTTTCCATTACGGTAGGAACTCACGCTTGTTCCCCATTTCTCCACAATACTTTTAAGTAGTCGGGCTGATGAAGGCCATGTAGACGGAAACGTTTTGCAGACTGCATAATAAAATTTTCTTCTATGGACCCTTAAGTTGAGTGCCAAGTTACTTTTCACCATTGAGTTTTGGCTTGGGTAACCTACTTGCGCACCCTGCAGTAGTGCCACGCTATATTATACATCTATCTAGATATGTTCCTACTTTGTAGCAATTTGTCTCCCTATTTACACACATGTATTAGCCATCCTAATATATTTATTTATTGAAATTATAACACCAGAACACACTATAGTTATCTGGACATATCTGATTGAATGAATATGAGTTTGTCATTGCCATCTGAGTTAAATGTGCTTGGCATCAAGAAAATCATGTGACTAATTCATGCAAAGACTTCAAGTGCTTCTCACTAAATTAGAATATCATCAAAAAGTTAACATTTTTCAGTTCGTCAATACAAAAAGTGAAACTCATATATTATATAGAGTCATTACAAACAGAGTGATCTATTTCAAGTATTTATTTCTGTTAATGTTGATGATTATGGCCTACAGCCAATGAAAACCCAAAAATAAATTGGAATACTTTATAACATCAGCTTGATAAACGATTTTAAAAGCTGGAATGTTGGCCTACTGAAGTGTATGTTCAGTAAATGCAGATAGAGATACAACAAAAATTATATTGCGGTTGGTTATACCCTATGCCAGCAAAATACTACAGAGGATCCTACAAAGATGGCTACACCCTTACTTTAACGAGCTGCCAGTGGGAATCAGAAAAGGCATAGGAACAAGAGATGTAATTGCTAACATTAAATGGATAATGGAAAACGCCAAAGAATACAACAAGGAAATCTATTTTTGCCTAATTGACTACAATAAAGCCTTTTACTTTGTTGATTATTAGAAACTTTGGAATATGGTGAAAGATATGGGTGTGCCGAACCATCAGTCTCATTAGGAACCTTTGTATTGATCAAGAAGCAACATTCCGAATGGAACTCATGCACACTTACACATAGAATGATTATGATTAGTGAACGTGATAGGCTGCTCTGAACAAATGTGTTTTGAGAGAGCACCTAAAACTATGCAAATTGTGGATAGTCCTAATTTCTTGAGGTAGAGCATTCCAGAGGATTGTTGCAGCACGGGAGAAGTCTTGGAGTCGGGAGTGGGAGGTACGGATTAGTGCAGAGGTTAGTCGAAAGTCGTTTGCAGCGGTCGGTCGGTTAGGCCGATAGACAGAAATGAGGGTGGAGATGTAAGGGGGTGCTGCACTGTGGAGAGCTTTGTGGGTGAGAACAAGTACTTTGAACTGGATCCTATGATGAATGGGCAGCCAATATAAGGACTGGCGAAGAGCAGACGCGTCCAAGTACCAATTGGCCAGATAGATGACCCTGGCTGCTGCATTAAGTATGGACTGGAGAGGGGATAGTCGAGTAACGGGGAGGCCAATTAATAGAGTGTTGCAGTAATCCAGGCAGGAGTGGATCAATGCTACAGTGAGGGTTTTTAGTTGCTTCCATGGTGAGAAAAGGGCGGATTCTAGAGATGTTCTTTAGGTGTAAGAGGCAAGAGCGGGCAAGAGATTGTATATGGGATGTGAAGGAGAGATTGGTGTCAAACATAACACCCAGACTGCGCACCTGCTGCCGGGGTGTTATTATAGTGCCACCCACAGAGAGGGAAATGTCAGATTTAGGGAGGTTAGTAGACGGCGGGTGCAGAAGAAGCTCAGTTTTGGAGAAGTTGAGTTTCAGATAGAGAGCAGACATGATGTTGGAGACTGCAGACAGACAGTCACTGGCGTTCTGTAGTACAGCAGGGGTAAGGTCGGGGAATGATGTATATAGTTGTGTCATCAGCATAAAGATGGTACTGAAAGCCAAATCTGCTGATAGTCTGTCCAATTAGGGCCGTGTAGAGAGAGAAGAGAAGGGGGCCAAGGACTGAGCCCTGAGGTACCCCGACAGTAAGAGGAAGAGGAGATGACGTGGAGCCAGAGAACAAAACACTGAAGGAGCGGTCAGAAAGATAGGAAGAGAACCAGGAGAGAGCAGTGTCCTTAATGCCTAGGGACTGGAGCCTAGGGAGTAGAAGATGGTGGTCAACAGTGTCGAAAGCTGCAGATAGGTCAAGAAGAATGAGCAGAGAGTGATCACCGTTATGTTTTGCTGTCAGAAGGTCATTGGTCACTTTGATGAGTGCAGTTTCAGTCGAATGTAGGCGACGAAAGCCGGACTGTGAAGGGTCTAGGAGGGAGTGAGTGGAGAGGTAACGGGTAAGGCAGGAGTAAACTAGGTGGTCCAAAAGTTTGGAGATGAAGGGGAGATTGGAGACTGGTCTGTGGTTGTTTGTGCAGGATGGGTTGAGAGTGGGTTTCTTTAGTAATGGCGTATCGATGGTGTGTTTGAAGGAGGATTGGAAAATGCCCAAGGAGAGGAAGAGATTAAAGATTGTAGTTAGGTGAGTTGTGACGACTGGAGAGAGAGACTGGAGGAGATGTGAGGGAATTGGGTCGGTAGTGCATGTGGTCGGACAAGAGGAAGAGAGGAGTCTGGAGACTTCTTCTTCTGTGATGGGATCAAATGTGGAAAGTGAGCTCGGGGAGATGCAGGAAGGGATGGGAGTCACAGCACTTGGTGGTTGGGAGCAGATTTCCTGATGGATATTATCTATTTTTTCTGTAAAGTGGGAGGCCAGGTCATCAGCACAAATGTCTGTGATAGGGGCTTGTGCTTTTGGCCAGAGGAGGGAGTGAAAAGTGTCAAAAAGTTTCTTGGGGTTGTTGGCTAGTGAGGAGATCAGGGTGGTGAAGTAGGTCTGTTTGGCGAGGTGAAGGGCAGCGTTATAGGTTCTTAACATGAATTTGAAGTTGATGAAGTCTTCTGGTGTGTGGGTTTTTCTCCATAGGCGTTCAGCACTCCTAGAGCATCGCTGGAGAAGTTGCATTTGCAGTGTGAGCCAGGGCTGTTTTATTTTGTGCTTGGAGTTTCTGAGGGTGAGGGGAGTCACTTGGTCAAGGGTGCTTCTAAGAGTGTTGTAGTGAGGAACAGCCAGATCAGGACAGGAAAAAGAGGAGATTTGGAACAGTGATGAGTGTAGGGAGTCTGAAAGTGTCTGAGGGATAATGGCTTGTAGATTTCTGATTGTGTGGTAGGTAAGAGCGATCTGGGGTGGGCAAGAATTTGTGAGCATGGAGGAGAGTATGTTGTGGTCAGAGAGTGGAAGTGGTGAGTTATTTAGGTGGGAGATTGACTAGAGCCGGACAAAGACCAGATCAAGGGTGTTACCATCCTTGTGTGTCTCAGAGGCTGAGAGCTGTCAGATGCCTAGGGAGGTGGTTAGTGATAGAAGCTGGGATGCAGATGTGGAAGTAGGGCTGTTAATGG
Source organism: Dendrobates tinctorius (assembly GCF_039654945.1). Taxonomy (NCBI): domain Eukaryota; kingdom Metazoa; phylum Chordata; class Amphibia; order Anura; family Dendrobatidae; genus Dendrobates; species Dendrobates tinctorius. Next base: position 15,527,619 of record NW_027361749.1, read on the forward strand.
GGATGTTGAAGTCTCCCAGGATAAGAGTTGGTAGTTCTGATGACATGAAGTGCGGCAGCCAGGCAGAAAAGTGGTCAAGGAAGTGGGTGGGTGAGCCTGGGGGCCGGTATACGACCGCTACTCTGAGGGAGAGGGGATGGAAGAGCCTGATGGTGTGGACCTCAAAGGAAGGGAATGAGAGAGATGGAACTTGGGGGATGACCTGGAAAGTGCATTGTGGAGACAGGAGTATGCCGACTCCACCACCATGTCTGTTTGTGTGTCTCGTGGAATGAGAGAATTGTAAGCCACCATAGGAAATGGCAGCAGGAGAGACAGTGTCAGAATCCTGAATCCAGGTTTCAGTGAGGGCCAACAGATTGAGTTGTTCAGAAAGTAGTTGTGCAGGAAAGGAAGCTTGTTACAAACAGACCGTGGATTCCAGAGGGCACAATTAAAAGATGGAGATGAGGGAGTGCAAGTAATATTTTTAGGTAAGTAAGTTTCTCTGACCCTTCAGATGGATGAATTAATTTACTGGGTTTAAAATTTGCAGCAAATCCAAGCATGCCATTTTGGTAAATAAATGATGAAAGGAATAAGAAATAGAGTACAGTCCATGCAATAGCTTTACTCGTACTGTAATAAAATATTGTGAGATGAAAGCAAATATGTCGTCTTTGAGTACAAATTTTTTGTTACAATTTTTTTATGCTGATCCATGTTCAGCTGAGCCAAGTCTGATAAGTCAAAAAGTGGAGAAAGATGCACTTCATTTATAGCAAATATTGATGCTCATTCTGTAAGAGTGTTGGGGGAAGAGTCTGTCAGCGATTGCAAGGTCTTCACAGTGACATGGAGAAGGCAGTCAATCAGGAGTTGACTATACTCACAAACAATAACCATTAAATTCTATTATAAATTGAATTACCTTAATTTTTGGACTATAGCAAACAACTTGGGAGGAAAATGGGACTGTAACTTATAGTCTGAATGTAACTTACTGGGTGGAGTCATTGAGCCGAGATCTAAATTTTCTCATGCGCTACCTCTGACAGCCTTCTTCCTGAAGGCCACTACCAGGAAATCAATGTACAGAGTGGGAATTCTGCTCCTGCCTTACCATGAACATTTTCTTGAAGCCAAAGGTCCACAACTTCACACCACCTTAAAACCCCCTCTTCTCAGGCCAGGTCCCGGAGCATCACCCTAATCCTGTTGCCACCGGCTTCCTGCAGCAGAAACCCTACCTCCTGGGACCCCGCTGCACCACTGCCACCCACTCCTGTAAGCTAAATTTGGACTATAAGATGAACTGCCATTTTGGAACAGGAAAAAGTGACTTGCGCATAAATAGGGAACACCACAATAGAAAAAGAGCACACACATAGAACAACACTGGACCCATAAAAACAATTAAAAACATGCAAAAAAGCAAGCTGGTCATGTCATATGGATATGATACAATGACCCTCCCACATCCAAAAACCCACAAAATGGAGACAGATATATTTAAGCAATGTAGACTGCACACATTCAGTATACATACAGACGTAAATAGTCTATAATACCATTTTATATGCACAATATAAGCGAGACAATTCACAGCACCAAGCAAAACAATAGAGCATTTAAATCTATGTATAGAAATAAGCTTATATATACTGTACCTCTGAAGTGAAAATTCAACAGTCACCTTATATTCCCAAAAATGTATAAAGCTGAAACTATATACCTCTGGAATGGTTTAAATAAATGCAACAATCACCATATATTGCCATAAAAAGAGGAGAGCGGGGAGCAAGATCAATCAGAGCACCAAAAGGCATGGAGGTGCAAAATTATACCAGAATGTATAAAGAAAAAGGAAAAACCTGTATGCCTCTAGAATAGTTTAAATAGCTGCAGCAATCACCATATATTAAATTATGCATTTATATTTAGGGCATTTATGTGAATATTATGTGTATAGTGCTGGGTTTATGTAATGCACATTTATTAAATTAATTTCTAGGTACAGAATAGGTCTTTAAAATAGCTGAAACATGCTGGAAAACGTAGTGCATTGGATTTATATATATTCTCTCCTATGTCAGACAGCGCTTGCGTTGGATTAAATAAAGGGCGCATGCGCAGACGCTATACTATATAAGACGCCTTGGATTTGCATTTGGAAAAGTGTTTCAATCTGATAGTACCTGGAAAAACCGAGAGAGTAATGACATTAGAGGCAATCATGAAAGGGCAGATGGAGCAACCACCACAAGGGAAGGAACCTGACAAGCAATGGCCAGTCCCAATCCGGGACACAGGTCTTTTAAAATGGCTCATTGTGAGATGGTCCTTCAAGTTTTTAGCTTTTTTGGCTAACATCTTTGGCCTATCCGAAAGAAAAAGTTTCAATTTAGGTTCAAGTAACATGGAGATATTGTTATTACCAACACATGTCTGCTGTTTTTGGTCTATTAAGGGATATACATTGCGAATTTGGAATGCCACCTATATTTAACTATTTTTGATTGATCAGATATTTGTGCTTATAGTGCATTTTTTGCACATGTTTTCTTCAAGCTTCCAAGTAAATGTTCACATTCTCGGTGCATTGTCGTTTTCTGTGCCTTCATTGTAGGCTCTAATAAAAGCTTTATACATATGTGCCCTGCTATTATATCTTTATTAAAGCATTCTAATTGAGTCTATAATGGGCTGCTTATCATAATGGGTCCATGCATAAATTTATTCTCTAGTCTTGTGTTGAACAAATGCACTTTCTCTGCATTTTTTGTTCATTATTGTAAGTTTCTTCGCTATTATGCATAGAGTCACATCTTAGTCTACGCCCATTCATTGATCATTGTATAGTATCGACTCCTTCAATCCATTTATTGAGGCCCCATACACTTTGGCCTCTTCATCTATTTCCCTGCTAAATCGGACATTTTTGCAGGGTTTTATTAATTTATTATTTTTGGGTGTGTGCGCCTTCGCATTATTAACATTTATGTCTAATAACACTGTTGATTTGCTTAAAATATAAAAATTATCATAGCATTTTAATGGCCTGTACCATATTTGCTTTTAATGTCTGATTCTATCATTCATATATGTGCATTGCACTGATTCCTGTTTAGTACAAGTGTTGATTGATTGGTGCATGCTCCCTTTAAGGGGCGAACTTTGTCGCTGTTACTGGATTCACATGCGCTGTTGGTTAAGTAGTATCTGTATCTTACTTATAATTATTTTGTATGGTGAAAAGCGTTCTTTATATGCGCTGTTGCCTTGGCTTACATCTTCTGCCTTTTATAGACTTAATGCGCTTATCGTTTTATGACATCAGCGCATGCCCTGTGAGACGTCTTATATAGTATAGCGTCTGTGCATGCGCCCTTTATTTAATCCAACGCTAGCGCTGTCTGACCTAGGAGGCAATACATATAAATCCAATACACTACGTTTTCCAGCATGTTTTAGCTATAATAAAGACCTATTCTGTACCTAGAAATTAATTTAATAAATGTGCTTTACATAAACCCAGCACTATACTCATAATATTCACATAAATGCCCTAAATATAAATGCATAATTTAAAGTACCTACCTATATGCATTAAACTATATGCCATAGCAGAAACAAAACAGAATAATTTCATTCTCGAGGTATCTAAACCCATGCAAACATGCAGAGTGATGAATTGTTTAATCATAAAAATGTCAAAACAAGCATTATGTTTCTCCACCAAGATGAATACGTATATTCCAGGAGGACACAGGATTTGGTTTGAGCATGCTACTTTTAAATAATTGTTTGGAGGGGCATAAATTGGTTCAATTAGATGTTTTATTTAGTGACTTAATCCTCTAGATCATTGTCATTGATAATTATGTTTTCTATTAGTTTTTCATATTGATGAATTTAGTCAGTGGTGGCATTTTAGTATAATGGAAAGCCAAAGTCAAGGAATGTCACATTAGTTATTCAAAATGACTATTGTATGGCATACACAATCCAGCTAAATTGTGACACACGCTAATACGTTTAGATATGTCACTATGAGTTTGCCCCTGTACCATTATCAACTTACTAAAAAATTAATATGTAGTCTCAACGAAAGGTCACAAATCTGTTGTAGGTCACAGCCACTTTCAAATAAAATAGATGGTGTTCAGTCACACTAAGCATTGAGAGGAGGAAAAAGCTTTTTACTCTAGAATGGAAATTAATATGGTTTTTCAAAAATTATAAGTTAAACCTCACCTCATATAGCCAGAGTCCTATAGGACACTAAGAAAGACGCATGTCATATCCAGGGAGTTCATCCTGGAAAAAAGTTCATACCAAATAGTAGAAAAGACAGCGCCTCAAACGTTGGTGAAAAAGAATTCACATTTTATTCTGCCTCATGTGGCAACGTTTCGAACCCAAATGCTGGAGAAAGATCTTTGGATTGAAACGTTGCCACAGGAGGCAGAATAAAATGTGAATTCTTTTTCACCAACGTTTGAGGCGTTGTCTTTTCTACTATTTCGTATTGATATGGTTTTTACCATAGTAGGAGAATTGATCAGAATGTATGTAGGAGACTTAATACACCAGGTTCATGTAGATAAACTATGACTTCATGAACAAAATCTCCTCTATAAGCAATATTTCTTGAAAGAATACCTATTTGAATATGACATCAAATGCAGCATGGCCAATTTCTTTTTCTCTTGAGAATCCAATATTATACAGTAAATATGAAGGTCTTTGAAAGTCAATATATAAAATGAAAGGTTTAAAGTAGCACAATATGGGAACACAGTTTCCCTTGGGTTCAGTATTTTGCTACATATTGCATATTGTGCAAAAATACTGCCTAGTGAAGAAAGGTTTTAACCATATCGAGAAACACGAACAACCCTGATAATTAGACATGGCAAATATCATGGTAAATTGTACCAATGGAATAAATTAAGAGTATCTGTGACCATTTTTTAAGATTAAAATGCTATTAAGATTTCACTAACTTCCTTAAATTATTGGTTAAATACTAAGACCTTGAAAAATTTAGATTCAAACATCCAAAAATAGTTGGCAACAAGACTGTCTGGAAGCTAACACCAAACCAATGTAAAATGAAGCTTGTTCTGAGTAATGAGAAGGCTGATGTGTTTAATAGTGACAGGATAATTCAGGTAGAAATAATGATGGCATAGCCGGTAGATGAATTTCTTTAAACTGCCCAAAGGCTTAGTGTTGAGAGAATGATGTAGTCTCTGCATGTCTTCAAATGACAGCAGAAGTGAAGCTCTTTAAAGATTACTAAAAGCCTGCAAAATGGACCTAAGTAGAATTTTGAAATGTTTCTATGTAACTCTAATGAAAGTCCTGCACATGTAGTAATCTTTTTATATTCATATGGAATGCTGCCACTGCTGAGGCACTGACAGTTTTGTAGATATTAAGAAAAAAGTTAAAGTTTGTTCACATCATTACTGTCACTATTTACTGTATGTGGTATACTTTGATGACAAAATAACAGGTAATAGTTAAAGAAATGAATAGTAGTGGTGAGTGAACGTGTTTGTTGATACTTGGATGTCACTCGAGTATCTAGGTGCTCAAGTATGCTCATCACTCGCCGAGCATTGGCTGTTGCTCGGATTGAATGCGCAAATCCCCACCCCACATGTTTCCCACCTGCTATACAGCCAATAAGCATGTGTGGATTGTCTACGAGTCACTGTAATGCCATCGCCATCTTTGTAGTGGCTTTACTGTGTTTTGCTCAGTGCATTACCTCATCAGGAGTCATAAAAGGACTGGCCCGTCATTCTTGGCTCACTGATGCCATTGCATAGCTCAAGGACAGTTGTGAGGGAAAGAGTAATTGTCCAGACCAGTGTTTGCACAGTTTCATTAATCATTGTCCTCTTGAGGTGCTACTGGTGCTGATGCTGAACCATGATATTAAAAAAATCATTCTAAGGGCTAATCTTGTTCATTTTCTGTTTCTATGCAATACACTCTGCATGTAGCTTAGGGACAACTGCTGGAGCAAATAGAGTGGCTGAATACAGTCTCTAGGCAAGGCTTAGGGCTTTGCAGTCCATTGCTAAATATATAGCTGTCTCTGGTTTCCAGAGACCTAGCAATTACATAAAACCAGGGGAAGAGTCTTGAGGAGATCATTTGCACATTCCCAGTGCCTTCTGGGATAAGTGAAGAGTCTCCGCGAGCTCCACGATCACTGGGCTTTGGCCGTTGCAGCTGAAAAGAGGAAATCGGAAAAACCACGCGCCGATAGAATTTTGGCTCATCTTTCATCGTTTTTAAGAAATCTCAAGATGGAAGAGGCCAGGAGCCATTTGGTGAGCTGCATTTCTTGCTACATGTTCACAGACTTACCAGTGGAAAAGCCAAACTGCACATGCCACAAATGCAAGCTTGTGTCCCTGTTGGAGGAAAAGTTGCAAAATCTCGAAGAGAGGTTAGCTACGTTGAAGATCATTAAGGACGGTGAAGAGTTCTTGGACAGAGCAGAATTATCTCTTCATGTTACAGAAAGAGAAGAAATTCAAAGTGCACCTGAAGAAACAGAGGAATGGAGACATGTGACCCAGAGAAGCAGGAGGATCAGGAGGCAGTCAGCACCCATACTGCTCAGGAACCAGTACCAGGCTCTCACGCAGGAAAACGATGAAGAAATGCATCAGGATAAGACTTTGCCCACAAACAGCAACCTTGTACGCCTTCAGAGTCCTCCTGGATGGAGAAAGAAAAATGTTGTGAAGAAGAAACGGAGAGTGGTGGTCATGGGGGATTCCCTGTTGAGAGGAACAGAGGCCGCTATCTGCAGACCGGATATAACTTCAAGAGAAATGTGCTGTCTTCCAGGTGCAAAAATTAAAGATGTGTCTGACAGGATATCAGGACTCTTCAGACCTACAGATGACTACCCATTCCTGCTACTACATGTGGGGACAAATGACACCGCAAGAAACGACCTGGAAACCATCTGCAGAGACTTTGAAGACTTAGGCAAGAAAGTGAAAGAACTGGGAGCGCAGGTGGTCTTCTCTTCCATCCTCCCAGTGGATGGCCATGGAACAAGGAGGTGGAATAAGATTCTGCAGGTGAACAACTGGCAACATCGATGGTGCCGTCAGCAACGATTTGGATTTCTGGATCACGGAGTGAACTACTTATACGATGGACTACTTGCTAGAGATGGGGTGCACCTTACGAAGACTGGAAAGCATGTATTTGGAAGTCGCCTTGCTACACTTGTAAGGAGAGCTTTAAACTAGAACAACATGGGAAGGGAAGCAAAAGACCAGAAAAAGCCATACACCTGACAAATGCTATTGAGAACTCTGCTATTAGAAGTGGAAAGGAAGAACAAAGACGAAATAATCTAATTAATAAAAATATTGGAGAAAGAGTAACCAATCACAAACTAAAATGTTTCTATACTAATGCACAAAGCATGGGCAACAAACAAGGAGAATTGGAACTACTAACACAGGAAAATAAATATGATGTCATTGGAATCACTGAAACTTGGTGGGACAATACACATGATTGGAATACAAGACTAGAAGGATACAACTTATTCGCAAGAAACAGACTTGATAAACGAGGAGGAGGTGTCGCATTATATATTAGAAACGCGTATATCTGCACAGAGATTGAAGCTTCAGAGACTGGGAGTTCTGTGGAAACTGTTTGGGTAAGAATACAAGGACAGAACAATGGAAAGGACACCATTGTAGGCATTTACTACAGGCCGCCTGTGCAAGCTGAAGATATGGATGAACTCTTTATGCATCAAATGGCCAAGTTCTCCAAAAAATATGACATAGTTGTCATGGGAGATTTCAACTATCCAGACATTTGTTGGGAATCTCTCTCAGGCAAAACTAACAGGTCAAGGAAATTCTTATCCTCTCTTGCTGACAACTTTATCTTCCAAAAGGTAAGGGAGAAAACAAGGGGAACTGCTACCTTGGATCTAATCCTTATAAACAGGGAGGAAATGGTTGATGAGGTAAAAGTGGCTGGGACCCTAGGAGGTAGCGACCATGCTATTTTAGAATTTTGGATAACTAGAGGCGGAAGACTTGTGAAGACTCAGACGTCAAGGTTAGATTTCAGAAAGGCAGATTTTAAGGGATTCAGAAAGAGAATTGGAGGGATCCAATGGCTGGATATCCTAAAAGACAAAAATGTCCAGGAAGGATGGGAAATCTTGAAAAATGAAATTCTCAAAGCACAGTTGTTAACAATTCCGAAAAGAGGGAAGAATAGGAAGCATTTAAGGAAACCAGGATGGATGAACACAGAACTTAAGCACATGCTAAAAAGGAAGAAAAAAATGTTTATAAAATGGAAAGAGGGAGGCATATCTAAAGAAGAATATAATGCTGTCTGCAGAACCTGCAGGGCACAAGTCAGATTATCTAAAGCTGAAAATGAATTGAGGCTTGCAAGAGATGTCAAAATCAATAATAAAGGATTTGGGGGATATGTCAAAAGTAAAAGAAAAGTCAAAGATGCTATAGGATTTTTACAGGATGAAAATGATGAAATGGTAAGACAGGATGTTGAGAAGGCTGAACTTTTAAATTCCTATTTTGCATCTGTTTTCTCTCAGAAAGGAAATGTAACATCAACTGTTATTCACTGTCCTATTAAGGGAATAGAAGAATCCAGGATATCTATAAACAGAAAGCTAGTGAGGAAACACTTAGCTAACCTAAATGAATTCAAGTCTCCAGGTCCAGATGAATTACACCCCAGAGTACTGAAGGAGATAGCAGAAGAAATTTTTGAACCCCTCTCCATAATCTTTGAAAATTCTTGGAGAACAGGAGAAGTGCCAGAAGACTGGAGAAGAGCAAATGTTGTTCCTATCTTCAAAAAGGGGAAGAAGGTGGACCCAGGGAACTATAGGCCGGTGAGTCTGACTTCTATACCAGGAAAGATCTTTGAACAAATTATTAAACAACATGTATGTCAATACCTGGATAAGAATGAAGTTATTAAACAGAGTCAGCATGGGTTTGTAACTAATAAGTCATGTCAGACTAACTTAATTTCCTTCTATGACGGTATCACTGATTGGGTGGATCAAGGAAATGCTGTAGATATAGTATATCTTGACTTCAGCAAAGCATTTGACAAAGTCTCTCATACAATCCTTATTGAAAAAATGACTAAGTATGGAATGGACAAGGCAACTGTTAGGTGGATTCATAACTGGCTTAGTGATCGGACCCAAAGAGTGGTCGTAAATGGCTGCACATCCAGTTGGAAGAATGTCTCAAGTGGGGTACCACAGGGCTCTGTCCTGGGCCCTGTATTGTTCAACATCTTTATCAACGATTTAGATGAAGGAATTGAGGGTAAACTGATTAAATTTGCTGATGACACAAAGCTAGGAGGGATAGCTAATACTAGAGAAGAGAGAGAGGATTCAAAAAGATTTAAATAAACTGGAGAAGTGGGCAGCAACTAACAGAATGGTTTTTAACAGGGAGAAATGCAAAGTACTACATCTGGGCAATAAAAATGAAAAAAGCATATATAGAATGGGAGGAATAGGGCTAAGTGACAGCACATGTGAAAAAGACTTGGGTATACTAATAGATCACAGACTGAATATGAGTCAACAGTGTGATGCAGCAGCAAAAAAGGCAAATGCAATTCTAGGATGTATTAACAGAAACATACAGTCTAGATCACGTGAAGTCATTATTTCCCTCTACTCCTCTTTGGTCAGACCTCATCTGGAATATTGTGTCCAGTTTTGGGCACCACATTTTAAAAAAGACATCAACAAACTGGAGCAAGTTCAGAAAAGAGCGACCAGAATGGTGACCGGTCTGAAAACCCTGTCTTATGAGGAAAGGTTGCAGGATTTGGGAATGTTTAGTTTGCAAAAGAGAAGACTGAGAGGAGACTTAATAGCTGTCTACAAATATCTAAAAGGCTGTCACATTGTAGAAGGATCAACTTTATTCTCATTTGCACAAGGAAAGACTAGAAGCAATGGGATGAAACTGAATGGGAGGAGACACAGATTAGATATTAGAAAAAACTTTTTGACAGTTAGAGTGATCAATGAGTGGAACAGGCTGCCACGAGAAGTGGTGAGTTCTCCTTCAATGGAAGTCTTCAAACAGAGGCTGGACAGACATCTGACTGGGATGATTTAGCGAATCCTGCTTTGAGCAGGGGGTTGGACCAGATGGCCCAGGAGGTCCCTTCCAACTCTACGATTCTATGATTTCTATGATTTCTATGATAATGTGTAAGGCATGTGGTAAGGGACAGGGAAGTGGAAGTATTGATGATGGTACACGCGGATGCAAAAGACGTGTGAGTAGAGTTGAGCGATACCAGCCGATACTTGAAAATATCGGATCGGAATGGATCGGCCGATCTTTAAAAAAAGTATCGGTATCGCCGATTCCGATACCGGGAACCAATGCAAGTCAATGGGGCCAAAATATCGGAATTAAAAAAAACCCTTTCTTTCCTTGTAGGTTAATTCTACATGAAGAAAAACAACTAAGAATAATGTAGAATGTATTGTGGGAGGTGGAGGAGACATTAAAGCCATAGAGGTTTAGCCCAATCAAATGGAATAGCAGGAATTAAACTTTTTTTTTAAAGATGTTAGGAGTTACAAAGATATTGACTATGTTAGCCTCATTTATATTTTGCCAGACATGTATGTCTTCTTCTTCTACTTCCTTTTTTTACATTCTTCTTCTTCTTCTTCTACTTCCTTTTTTTACATTCTTCTTCTTCTTCTTCTACTTCCTTTTTTTACATTCTTCTTCTTCTTCTTCTACTTCCTTTTTTTACATTCTTCTTCTTATTCCTTTTTTTACATTCTTCTTCTTCTTCTTCTACTTCCTTTTTTTACATTCTTCTTCTTCTTCTTCTTCTTCTTCTTCTTCTACTTCCTTTTTTTACATTCTTCTTCTCCTTCTTCTTCTTCTTCTTCTTCTTCTACTTCCTTTTTTTACATTCTTCTTCTTCTTCTTCTTCTTCTTCTTCTTCTTCTTCTTCTTCTTCTTCTTCTTCTTCTTCTTCTTCTTCTTCTTCTTCTTCTTCTTCCTTTTCTTACATTCTTCATATTCTTCTTATTCAACAATTATTATTCTACATATTCAGCTTATTCATCTTCTTCCTATTCTTCTTCATCATATTCTTGTTTGTGTCAGGCATTCCTGTAGTTGTTATCTAGAAAAGTTAGAAGTTTACACCTTCCGTTCTGCCTGTCACAAAAGATTTACAACAGGATTTGTCCGCGTTCAGTTTGGCCTGCAGCAGCAGGCCTTTTCCAGGGGCACCACGAGGAGGAACGGACTCACCCCCATACACTGCTTAGTCTTCTTCTGCTTATAAATAAGATAATATCATTTGCTCAGAGTATTAGTCTTATGCTTAATGTTCTTCTGCTTTGTTTTTTTTATGCTTCTTTGTCTTCTCTCTCTTGTTGTTCTGCATCTTGGTGGTTGTCTTCCTGTTCTTTGTCCTCTTGAACCAGCTGACGGTACTGGCACCCGGAGGGGCAGCAGAAGGAACAAGAGCCAATGGCACTACCGAGGACCAGCTGACGGTGCTGGAACCCGGTTACTAAGCAGGAGGTACCTGTGCTACAAAGCACTACCAAGGACCAGCAGACGTTGCCGGAACTCGGATACCGAGATGGAGGCACCTAGGCCAAAGGCTCTGACGAGAACCAGCTGACGGTGCTGGAACCCGGAGGGGTAGCATAAGCTGCAAGAGCAAATGGAAATAGCGAGGACCAGCTGACAGTGCTGGCACCCGGAGGGGCAGCAGAAGGAATAAGAGCCAATGGCACAACCGAGGACCAGCTGACGGTGCTGGAACCCGGTTACTAAGCAGGAGGTACCTGTGCTACAAAGCACTACCAAGGACCAGCAGACGTTGCCGGAACTCGGATACCGAGATGGAGGCACCTAGGCCAAAGGCTCTGACGAGAACCAGCTGACGGTGCTGGAACCCGGAGGGGTAGCATAAGCTGCAAGAGCAAATGGAAATAGCGAGGACCAGCTGACAGTGCTGGCACCCGGAGGGGCAGCAGAAGGAATAAGAGCCAATGGCACAACCGAGGACCAGCTGACGGTGCTGGAACCCGGTTACTAAGCAGGAGGTACCTGTGCTACAAAGCACTACCAAGGACCAGCAGACGTTGCCGGAACTCGGATACCGAGATGGAGGCACCTAGGCCAAAGGCTCTGATGAGAACCAGCTGACGGTGCTGGAACCCGGAGGGGTATCAGAAGTTACCCCTGAAAAGCAAAGTTGGCATGCCGCAAGCTGGCCGCAGTTACCGAATCACACAGTCCTACAGGGGGTGCTTGTCCTACTGGCACTATGGAACAAACCTTTCTTACCAGAACCCGCAGTCCACATAGGAAGCACCTAAACTGCTGGCACCCTAGCCTCGGCTAACCCAACCGCAACACGACATGGCAACTTGGGGTGGCAAACTGACATTGACACTTCCCGGAAACAGCAGGCAGGGCTGGAACCAAGCTGGGCAGGAGGGAGTACCCGTGCCAAAGTCAGTTATGAGCAGCAACTGGCGATGTTGGAGCCCAGGACAAGCACTTAGCAGGCTGAGGCCTGATGTGCTGTCAATTGGGAGGCAGCAGGACAGATTGCCATCAAAACAGCAGGGGAACAGCTGACGTTACTGAACCCCACAAACACAGGAGCTAGTGTTTTACTCTGTGAAGACGGCACTTCCGAGCAACAACTGGCTGTGTTGAAGCCCAGGGACAAGCACGGAGCAGGCTTAGGCTGCATTGAAGAAATTTTAAGATCGGTTGTAGACTACTAATTTGAACCAAGCTCCACTTAGGCCTGTGGCTTCACTGATTTTCGTATTTCCCCTGTCCTCCAACCCCGCCAGTTACAGCTCTGAAGTGGCGTCTGCACAATCCACACTTGTTCCTGTGTTACAGGTGTTCAGTCCGGTCAGTTAATCCCCTGATGTGTGTCCGGCAATGTCGCCTGCTCTGTCCACATTCCCATAATGGGAATGTGGACAGAGCAGGCGACATTGCCGGACACACATCAGGGGATTAACTGACCGGACTGAACACCTGTAACACAGGAACAAGTGTGGATTGTGCAGACGCCACTTCGGAGCTGTAACTGGCAGGGTTGGAGGACAGGGGAAATACGAGAGACAGTGGAGCCACAGGCCTAATTGGAGCACGGTTAAAAATCAGTAGTGGTACGACTGTGTAGGCAGCAGGAGACTTTGCCATCCACACAGCAGGGGATCAGCTGACATTACTGAACCCCACTGAGACACGGGAGCAAGTATCTCTTTCCGTGTGGACGGCACTTCCGAACTACAACTGGCTGTGTTGAAGCCCAGGAAATAGGAGGGTGTAGGCAGAGGCCTACTGTATTTTGAATGAGGTGACAGCAGGAGAGACTGCCATCCACACAGCAGGGGATCAGCTGACGTTACTGAACCCCACTGAGACACGGGAGCAAGTATCTCTTTCCGTGTGGACGGCACTTCCGAACTACAACTGGCTGTGTTGAAGCCCAGGAAATAGGAGGGTGTAGGCAGAGGCCTACTGTATTTTGAATGAGGTGACAGCAGGAGAGACTGCCATCCACACAGCAGGGGATCAGCTGACGTTACTGAACCCCACTGAGACACGGGAGCAAGTATCTCTTTCCGTGTGGACGGCACTTCCGAACTACAACTGGCTGTGTTGAAGCCCAGGAAATAGGAGGGTGTAGGCAGAGGCCTACTGTATTTTGAATGAGGTGACAGCAGGAGAGACTGCCATCCACACAGCAGGGGATCAGCTGACATTACTGAACCCCACTGAGACACGGGAGCAAGTATCTCTTTCCGTGTGGACGGCACTTCCGAACTACAACTGGCTGTGTTGAAGCCCAGGAAATAGGAGGGTGTAGGCAGAGGCCTACTGTATTTTGAATGAGGTGACAGCAGGAGAGACTGCCATCCACACAGCAGGGGATCAGCTGACGTTACTGAACCCCACTGAGACACGGGAGCAAGTATCTCTTTCCGTGTGGACGGCACTTCCGAACTACAACTGGCTGTGTTGAAGCCCAGGAAATAGGAGGGTGTAGGCAGAGGCCTACTGTATTTTGAATGAGTTTAGAGCAGGAGAGACTGCCATCCACACAGCAGGGGATCAGCTGACGTTACTGAACCCCACTGAGACACGGGAGCAAGTATCTCTTTCCGTGTGGACGGCACTTCCGAACTACAACTGGCTGTGTTGAAGCCCAGGAAATAGGAGGGTGTAGGCAGAGGCCTACTGTATTTTGAATGAGGTGACAGCAGGAGAGACTGCCATCCACACAGCAGGGGATCAGCTGACGTTACTGAACCCCACTGAGACACGGGAGCAAGTATCTCTTTCCGTGTGGACGGCACTTCCGAACTACAACTGGCTGTGTTGAAGCCCAGGAAATAGGAGGGTGTAGGCAGAGGCCTACTGTATTTTGAATGAGTTTACAGCAGGAGAGACTGCCATCCACACAGCAGGGGATCAGCTGACGTTACTGAACCCCACTGAGACACGGGAGCAAGTATCTCTTTCCGTGTGGACGGCACTTCCGAACTACAACTGGCTGTGTTGAAGCCCAGGAAATAGGAGGGTGTAGGCAGAGGCCTACTGTATTTTGAATGAGGTGACAGCAGGAGAGACTGCCATCCACACAGCAGGGGATCAGCTGACATTACTGAACCCCACTGAGACACGGGAGCAAGTATCTCTTTCCGTGTGGACGGCACTTCCGAACTACAACTGGCTGTGTTGAAGCCCAGGAAATAGGAGGGTGTAGGCAGAGGCCTACTGTATTTTGAATGAGGTGACAGCAGGAGAGACTGCCATCCACACAGCAGGGGATCAGCTGACGTTACTGAACCCCACTGAGACACGGGAGCAAGTATCTCTTTCCGTGTGGACGGCACTTCCGAACTACAACTGGCTGTGTTGAAGCCCAGGAAATAGGAGGGTGTAGGCAGAGGCCTACTGTATTTTGAATGAGTTTACAGCAGGAGAGACTGCCATCCACACAGCAGGGGATCAGCTGACGTTACTGAACCCCACTGAGACACGGGAGCAAGTATCTCTTTCCGTGTGGACGGCACTTCCGAACTACAACTGGCTGTGTTGAAGCCCAGGAAATAGGAGGGTGTAGGCAGAGGCCTACTGTATTTTGAATGAGGTGACAGCAGGAGAGAATGCCATCCACACAGCAGGGGATCAGCTGACATTACTGAACCCCACTGAGACACGGGAGCAAGTATCTCTTTCCGTGTGGACGGCACTTCCGAACTACAACTGGCTGTGTTGAAGCCCAGGAAATAGGAGGGTGTAGGCAGAGGCCTACTGTATTTTGAATGAGGTGACAGCAGGAGAGACTGCCATCCACACAGCAGGGGATCAGCTGACGTTACTGAACCCCACTGAGACACGGGAGCAAGTATCTCTTTCCGTGTGGACGGCACTTCCGAACTACAACTGGCTGTGTTGAAGCCCAGGAAATAGGAGGGTGTAGGCAGAGGCCTACTGTATTTTGAATGAGGTGACAGCAGGAGAGACTGCCATCCACACAGCAGGGGATCAGCTGACATTACTGAACCCCACTGAGACACGGGAGCAAGTATCTCTTTCCGTGTGGACGGCACTTCCGAACTACAACTGGCTGTGTTGAAGCCCAGGAAATAGGAGGGTGTAGGCAGAGGCCTACTGTATTTTGAATGAGGTGACAGCAGGAGAGACTGCCATCCACACAGCAGGGGATCAGCTGACGTTACTGAACCCCACTGAGACACGGGAGCAAGTATCTCTTTCCGTGTGGACGGCACTTCCGAACTACAACTGGCTGTGTTGAAGCCCAGGAAATAGGAGGGTGTAGGCAGAGGCCTACTGTATTTTGAATGAGTTTACAGCAGGAGAGACTGCCATCCACACAGCAGGGGATCAGCTGACGTTACTGAACCCCACTGAGACACGGGAGCAAGTATCTCTTTCCGTGTGGACGGCACTTCCGAACTACAACTGGCTGTGTTGAAGCCCAGGAAATAGGAGGGTGTAGGCAGAGGCCTACTGTATTTTGAATGAGGTGACAGCAGGAGAGACTGCCATCCACACAGCAGGGGATCAGCTGACATTACTGAACCCCACTGAGACACGGGAGCAAGTATCTCTTTCCGTGTGGACGGCACTTCCGAACTACAACTGGCTGTGTTGAAGCCCAGGAAATAGGAGGGTGTAGGCAGAGGCCTACTGTATTTTGAATGAGGTGACAGCAGGAGAGACTGCCATCCACACAGCAGGGGATCAGCTGACGTTACTGAACCCCACTGAGACACGGGAGCAAGTATCTCTTTCCGTGTGGACGGCACTTCCGAACTACAACTGGCTGTGTTGAAGCCCAGGAAATAGGAGGGTGTAGGCAGAGGCCTACTGTATTTTGAATGAGTTTACAGCAGGAGAGACTGCCATCCACACAGCAGGGGATCAGCTGACGTTACTGAACCCCACTGAGACACGGGAGCAAGTATCTCTTTCCGTGTGGACGGCACTTCCGAACTACAACTGGCTGTGTTGAAGCCCAGGAAATAGGAGGGTGTAGGCAGAGGCCTACTGTATTTTGAATGAGGTGACAGCAGGAGAGACTGCCATCCACACAGCAGGGGATCAGCTGACATTACTGAACCCCACTGAGACACGGGAGCAAGTATCTCTTTCCGTGTGGACGGCACTTCCGAACTACAACTGGCTGTGTTGAAGCCCAGGAAATAGGAGGGTGTAGGCAGAGGCCTACTGTATTTTGAATGAGGTGACAGCAGGAGAGACTGCCATCCACACAGCAGGGGATCAGCTGACGTTACTGAACCCCACTGAGACACGGGAGCAAGTATCTCTTTCCGTGTGGACGGCACTTCCGAACTACAACTGGCTGTGTTGAAGCCCAGGAAATAGGAGGGTGTAGGCAGAGGCCTACTGTATTTTGAATGAGGTGACAGCAGGAGAGACTGCCATCCACACAGCAGGGGATCAGCTGACATTACTGAACCCCACTGAGACACGGGAGCAAGTATCCCTTTCCGTGTGGACGGCACTTCCGAACTACAACTGGCTGTGTTGAAGCCCAGGAAATAGGAGGGTGTAGGCAGAGGCCTACTGTATTTTGAATGAGGTGACAGCAGGAGAGACTGCCATCCACACAGCAGGGGATCAGCTGACGTTACTGAACCCCACTGAGACACGGGAGCAAGTATCTCTTTCCGTGTGGACGGCACTTCCGAACTACAACTGGCTGTGTTGAAGCCCAGGAAATAGGAGGGTGTAGGCAGAGGCCTACTGTATTTTGAATGAGGTGACAGCTAGAGTTGAGCGATACCATCCGATACTTCAAAGTATCGTATCGGATGGTATCGGCCGATCTTTAAAAAAAGTATCGGTATCGCCGATTCCGATACCGGAAGTCCCATTCAAGTCTATGGGACTTCCGGTATCGGAATAAGAAAAACCCTTTCCTGCCCTTGTACAGCCTCTCTGGGGTCTGTACGGGCCTTTCGGGGGGCTGTGCCGGCCTGCCAGGGGGTCTGTGCAGGCTCCGGTGGTCTGTGCCGGCCTGCCGGGGGGCTGTGCAGGCTCCGGGGGGCTGTGCCGGCCTGCCGGGGGGCTGTGCCGGCCTGCCGGGGGGCTGTGCCGGCCTGCCAGGGGGTCTGTGCAGGCTCCGGTGGTCTGTGCCGGCCTGCCGGTGGTCTGTGCAGGCTCCGGGGGGCTGTGCCGGCCTGCCGGGGGGCTGTGCCGGCCTGCCGGGGGGCTGTGCCGGCCTGCCGGTGGTCTGTGCAGGCTCCGGGGGTCTGTGCAGGCATCGTCCGATGGGACTACAAGTCCCATCTGGCGATGCCTGCTACCATGACAGTGATTGACACATTAGCCAATGATGGGACAGTAGTAGTCCCATCATCCGGCTAATGTGTTAAATGTAAAAAAAAAAAAAAAAAAAAAATTACATGCTACATTCATACTACATACTACATACATGCTACATTCATACTACATACTACATACATGCTACATTCATACTACATGCAACATACATACTACATATATACTACATGCATGCTACATATATACTACATGCATGCTACATACATACTACATGATACATACTACATATATACTACATGCATGCTACATACATACTACATATATACTACATGCATGCTACATACATACTACATGCTACATGCATGCTACATACATACTACATGCTACATGCATGCTACATACATACTACATACATGCTACATATATACTACATACATACTACATATATACTACATGCATGCTACATATATACTACATGCATGCTACATACATACTACATATATACTACATGCATGCTACATACATACTACATGCTACATGCATGCTACATATATACTACATACATGCTACATATATACTACATACATACTACATATATACTACATGCATGCTACATACATACTACATATATACTACATGCATGCTACATACATACTACATGCTACATGCATGCTACATACATACTACATACATGCTACATATATACTACATACATACTACATATATACTACATACATACCACATACATACTACATGCATGCTACATATATACTACATGCATGCTACATACATACTACATATATACTACATGCATGCTACATACATACTACATGCTACATGCATGCTACATACATACTACATGCTACATACATACCACATATATACTACATACATACAATACATTCATACAATACATACATAGACATACAGTACATATAACATAGAGTAACATACTTACCAATACTTGTCACATTGTTCCCCGAAGCCATTGTCGTCTACGGAATAAATATTAACATAACAAACCACAAAAATACTCACCCACGATCCGAAGCAGTCCACGAGTGTGTCCCACGACGATCTTGGGTAGAGAACTGCAGCATCAGCTGATGCTGCCGTTCTCTACGGGCTGCAGGAATCCAATGACGGAAGGTAGGTATCCTTCCGCACTGTATTCCTCCGCCACTTAAAAAAAAAAAAAGTCCCTAGTCTCACTTTATGCCATTGCTGTGTGGGAATTTCCCACACAGCAATGGCATAAAGTGAGACTAGGGACTTTTTTTTTTTTAAGTGGCGGAGGAATACAGTGCGGAAGGATACCTACCTTCCGTCATTGGATTCCTGCAGCCCGTAGAGAACGGCAGCATCAGCTGATGCTGCAGTTCTCTACCCAAGATCGTCGTGGGACACACTCGTGGACTGCTTCGGATCGTGGGTGAGTATTTTTGTGGTTTGTTATGTTAATATTTATTCCGGAAAGACAATGGCTTCGGGGAACAATGTGACAAGTATTGGTAAGTATGTTACTCTATGTTATATGTACTGTATGTCTATGTATGTATTGTATGAATGTATTGTATGTATGTAGTATATATGTGGTATGTATGTAGCATGTAGTATGTATGTAGTATGTATGTAGCATGCATGTAGCATGTAGTATGTATGTAGCATGCATGTAGTATATATGTAGTATGTATGTAGCATGCATGTAGTATATATGTAGCATGTATGTAGTATGTATGTGGTATGTATGTAGCATGTAGTATATATGTAGCATGCATGTAGTATATATGTAGTATGTATGTAGTATGTATGTAGCATGTATGTAGTATATATGTAGTATGTATGTAGTATATATGTAGCATGTATGTAGTATATATGTAGTATGTATGTAGTATATATGTAGCATGCATGTAGTATATATGTAGTATGTATGTAGTATATATGTAGCATGCATGTAGTATATATGTAGTATGTATGTAGTATATATGTAGCATGTATGTAGTATGTATGTAGCATGCATGTAGCATGTAGTATGTATGTAGCATGCATGTAGTATATATGTAGTATGTATGTAGCATGCATGTAGTATATATGTAGCATGCATGTAGTATGTATGTAGTATATATGTAGTATGTATGTAGCATGCATGTAGTATGTATGTAGTATGTATGTAGTATGTATGTAGTATATATGTAGTATGTATGTAGCATGTAGTATGTATGTAGTATTTTTTTTTTTTTTTTTTTAACATTTAACACATTAGCCGGATGATGGGACTACTACTGTCCCATCATTGGCTAATGTGTCAATCACTGTCATGGTAGCAGGCATCGCCCGATGGGACTTGTAGTCCCATCGGACGATGCTTGCACAGACCCCCGGACATCAGCACAGCCCCCCGGCAGGCCGGCACAGCCCCCCGGCAGGCCGGTACAGACCCCCACAGGGTGCACAGCCCCCCGGCAGGCCGGCACAGCCCCCCGGCAGGCCGGCAGAGACCCCGGGCAGTCCACACAGCCCCCCGGCAGGCCGGCACAGCCCCCCGGCAGGCCGGCAGAGACCCCCGGAAGGCCCGAAATGACGGCGCATCATGATGCGCACACACCGCGCATCATGATGACGTCAGGCCGTCAATCAACTGAACTTCCGATTCCGATGCCGAATTCCGATATTGAAAAAATATCGGAAGTCGGTATCGGAATTCCGATACAGCAAGTATCGGCCGATACCCGATACTTGCGGTATCGGAATGCTCAACACTAGTGACAGCAGGAGAGACTGCCATCCACACAGCAGGGGATCAGCTGACGTTACTGAACCCCACTGAGACACGGGAGCAAGTATCTCTTTCCGTGTGGACGGCACTTCCGAACTACAACTGGCTGTGTTGAAGCCCAGGAAATAGGAGGGTGTAGGCAGAGGCCTACTGTATTTTGAATGAGTTTCCAGCAGGAGAGACTGCCATCCACACAGCAGGGGATCAGCTGACGTTACTGAACCCCACTGAGACACGGGAGCAAGTATCTCTTTCCGTGTGGACGGCACTTCCGAACTACAACTGGCTGTGTTGAAGCCCAGGAAATAGGAGGGTGTAGGCAGAGGCCTACTGTATTTTGAATGAGTTGACAGCAGGAGAGACTGCCATCCACACAGCAGGGGATCAGCTGACGTTACTGAACCCCACTGAGACACGGGAGCAAGTATCTCTTTCCGTGTGGACGGCACTTCCGAACTACAACTGGCTGTGTTGAAGCCCAGGAAATAGGAGGGTGTAGGCAGAGGCCTACTGTATTTTGAATGAGTTGACAGCAGGAGAGACTGCCATCCACACAGCAGGGGATCAGCTGACATTACTGAACCCCACTGAGACACGGGAGCAAGTATCTCTTTCCGTGTGGACGGCACTTCCGAACTACAACTGGCTGTGTTGAAGCGCAGGAAATAGGAGGGTGTAGGCAGAGGCCTACTGTCTTTGTAATGCGGAGACAGCAGGAGAGACTGCCATCTCCACAGCAGGGGATCAGCTGGCAATGATGAACCCCACTAACACTTGAACGAATGTGTTTGGCTCTGTGGAGACGACACTTCTGAACACCAACTGACGCTGTTGGAGCCCAGGATTAGGCGAGGAGCAGGCTGTGGCCTACTGGATTTTGGCACGTGAAGGCAGCAGGAGACTTGCCATCTCCACAGCAGGGGAACAGCTGGCAGTGCTGAACCCCACTAACACTCTAACGAAGGTGTTTGGCTCTGTGGAGACGACACTTCTGAACACCAACTGACGCTGTTGGAGCCCAGGATTAGGCGAGGAGCAGGCTGTGGCCTACTGGATTTTGGCACGTGAAGGCAGCAGGAGACTTGCCATCTCCACAGCAGGGGAACAGCTGGCAGTGCTGAACCCCACTAACACTCTAACGAAGGTGTTTGGCTCTGTGGAGACGACACTTCTGAACACCAACTGACGCTGTTGGAGCCCAGGATTAGGCGAGGAGCAGGCTGTGGCCTACTGGATTTTGGCAGGTGAAGGCAGCAGGAGACTTGCCATCTCCACAGCAGGGGAACAGCTGGCAGTGCTGAACCCCACTAACACTCTAACGAAGGTGTTTGGCTCTGTGGAGACGACACTTCTGAACACCAACTGACGCTGTTGGAGCCCAGGATTAGGCGAGGAGCAGGCTGGGGCCTACTGGATTTTGGCAGGTGAAGGCAGCAGGAGACTTGCCATCTCCACAGCAGGGGAACAGCTGGCAGTGCTGAACCCCACTAACACTCTAACGAAGGTGTTTGGCTCTGTGGAGACGACACTTCTGAACACCAACTGACGCTGTTGGAGCCCAGGATTAGGCGAGGAGCAGGCTGGGGCCTACTGGATTTTGGCAGGTGAAGGCAGCAGGAGACTTGCCATCTCCACAGCAGGGGAACAGCTGGCAGTGCTGAACCCCACTAACACTCTAACGAATGTGTTTGGCTCTGTGGAGACGACACTTCTGAACACCAACTGACGCTGTTGGAGCCCAGGATTAGGCGAGGAGCAGGCTGTGGCCTACTAGATTTTGGCAGGTGAAGGCAGCAGGAGACTTGCCATCTCCACAGCAGGGGAACAGCTGGCAGTGCTGAACCCCACTAACACTCTAACGAAGGTGTTTGGCTCTGTGGAGACGACACTTCTGAACACCAACTGACGCTGTTGGAGCCCAGGATTAGGCGAGGAGCAGGCTGGGGCCTACTGGATTTTGGCAGGTGAAGGCAGCAGGAGACTTGCCATCTCCACAGCAGGGGAACAGCTGGCAGTGCTGAACCCCACTAACACTCTAACGAAGGTGTTTGGCTCTGTGGAGACGACACTTCTGAACACCAACTGACGCTGTTGGAGCCCAGGATTAGGCGAGGAGCAGGCTGGGGCCTACTGGATTTTGGCAGGTGAAGGCAGCAGGAGACTTGCCATCTCCACAGCAGGGGAACAGCTGGCAGTGCTGAACCCCACTAACACTCTAACGAAGGTGTTTGGCTCTGTGGAGACGACACTTCTGAACACCAACTGACGCTGTTGGAGCCCAGGATTAGGCGAGGAGCAGGCTGGGGCCTACTGGATTTTGGCAGGTGAAGGCAGCAGGAGACTTGCCATCTCCACAGCAGGGGAACAGCTGGCAGTGCTGAACCCCACTAACACTCTAACGAAGGTGTTTGGCTCTGTGGAGACGACACTTCTGAACACCAACTGAAGCTGTTGGAGCCCAGGATTACGCATGCCGCATGCAGAGGCCAATGGGCAGCGGTTTTTATGGAGGTTGTGGACTACTACTGATTCTAACCATGCTCCACTTAGGCCTCTGGCTCCACTGTCTCTACTATTTACCCTGGCCTCCAACCCCGCCAGCTACATCTCTGAAGTGGCGTCAGCACAATCTACACTTGTTCCTGTGTTACTGGTGCTCAGTCCCATCAGTTGATCCCCTGATGTTTGTCCGGCAAGTTCGCCAGCTCTGTCCTCATTCCCACTACTGGTTATGGGAATGTGGACAGAGCAGGAGACCTTGCCGGACACACATCAGGGGATAAACTGATGGGACTGAGCCACAGGAACACAGGAACAAGTGTAGATTGTGCTGACGCCACTTCAGAGATGTAGATGGCGGGGTTGGAGGTCAGGGGAAATAGTAGAGACAGTGGAGCCAGAGACCTAAGTTGGGCACGGTTAAAAATCAGTAGTGGTTTGAATGTTGATGGAGCTGGTGACTTTGCCGTCCACACAGCAGGGGATCAGCTGGCATTACTGAACCCCACTAACACAGGAGCTAGTGTGTTTCTCTGTGCAGACGACACATCTGAGCGACAACTGGCTGTGTTGAAGCAAAGGGATTATAGTTCAGGTGGTAGAAAAATGAACACACCAGCAGACCTGGATACAGTTGCCAACCACTAATTTAGTGTGTAAGAGGAATGGCAAAGTCTTTGGAGATCCAGGCCTTGTTCATTTTCAGAAAAGTCAGCCGGTCAACATTATCGGAAGATAGTCGCGTGCGACGGTCTGTTAGTACACCACCTGCGGCACTAAAGACACGTTCCGATAATACACTGGCAGCAGGGCAAGCCAGCACCTCCAATGCATACTGGCTAAGCTCTGGCCATGTATCCAGCTTAGAGACCCAAAACTTGAAGGGGGAAGAGCCATCTGGGAGTACAGCGACAGGGCAAGACATGTAGTCTGACACCATCTGACGGAAGCGTTGCCTCCTGCTGACTCGAGGCGTCGCTGATGGTGTAGACAATTGTGGTGGACACACAAAACTTTGCCACATTTGGGCCATAGTGGTCTTGCCTTGTGCTGCGGCGCTGCCTCTGCTCCCTCTTTGTGCAGAGTTTCCTCCACTGCCTCGACGCACAGAGCTGCTTTGTAAAGCACTAGCAACAATGCTGTCGGGTGGAATGGAAAACATTATGGACTGCACCAGTGACTCTTCGTACTCCCGCATTTTACGCTCCCGGTTCAACGTTGGTATGAGCCTTTGTACGCTGTCCCGGTAGCGAGGATCTAGGAGGGTGTACACCCAATAATCAGCCGAGACGAGAATGTGGGCGATGCGGCGGTCGTTTCTCAGGCACTGCAGCATGAAATCAACCATGTGCTGCAGACTCCCAACTGCCAAAGAACCGCTGTCCCCTGTTTGAGGCGTGACCTCGGCCTGCTCTGCATCACCCCACCCTCGCTGTACATACTGAGTAGAGGTTTGTGTACCTCCCTCCTCTGGAGATATGTCTTCCTCCTCCATCGACTCCTCCTCATCCTCCTCACAAAGTGTCCCCTGCCTAGGCCTTTGTGAGGAAACACGTAGCGCAGACTGTCCAGAAGCAGATGGCATTTGGGACTCCTCATCCTCCACCTCTTCTGAAACCTCATCCCTTAGTGCTTGCAGTGTTTGTTGAAGCAGGCAGATAAGGGGGACAGTCATGCTGACTAGTGCATCATCTGCACTCGCCATCCGCGTGGATTCATCGAAGGCACGCAAAACGAGGCAGATGTCCTTCATAGAGGCCCACTCAATGGTGCTGAAGTGTGAACGGCGCACAGTGCGACTTGTTTGCGCCTGATGCAGCTGGTACTCCATGACTGCTGCCTGCTGCTCACACAACCGCTCCAACATATGTAACGTTGAATTCCACCGGGTGGGTAGGTCACATATGATGCGATGTTCCGGAAGGCCAAATCGTCGCTGCAGGGCAGCGAGGCGCGATCTTGCCGTGCTGGAACGTCGCAAGTGAGCGCACTCTATGCGGACCTTGTGCAACAGTGCAGCAAGATCCGGATAGTCCCTCAGAAAGCTCTGCACGACCAAGTTAAGAACATGTGCCAGACATGGGATGTGTGTGAGGTTGCCTAGGCCAAGAGCTGCCACCAGATTTCGGCCATTGTCACACACTACAAAGCCCGGCTGGAGATTCGCTGGCCCAAACCACACATCGCTCTCCAGCTTGATAGCATTCCAGAGCTCCTGCGCTGTGTGGCTTCGATTCCCCAAAGAAATTAATTTGAGTACAGCCTGTTGACGTTTGGCCACGGCTGTGCTCATATCGGTCGTAACAGGCTCCTGCTCTGCTGTTTCTGAGGAACTTGAGTAGGAGGAGGAGTCTATGTGTACAGACTGGAGTCCTGCAATCCGTGGCGTTGGAAGAACACGTACAGCGCCACTCTCCAGATCCGTACCCGGCTCCACAACATTGACCCAGTGGGCAGTGAGGGAAAGGTATCGTCCCTGTCCATGGTTACTGGTCCACGCATCGGTGGTCAGGTGGACCTTGCTACTAACGGCGTTTAGTAGCGCATGTTTTATTTTGCCCTCAACATGTTTCTGCAGGGCAGGGACGGCTCGCCTGCTGAAATAAAAGCGGCTGGGCACGTTGTATTGGGGGACTGCCAATGCCATTAAGTCCCGGAAGGTGTCAGTGTCCACCAGCCTGAATGACAGCATTTCAACTGCCAGAAGTTTGGCAATGCCAGCATTCAGAGACTGTGCTCGGGGATGGTTTGCCGAGTAAGGGCGCCTTTTATCCCATGCCTGTGCTACCGATGGCTGTGATGGATGGGAACGTGCTGCTATGGGTGTAATCTGACAGGGTCTCCGGACAACAGTGGCAGAGGTTCTTCCTTGGCGATCCTGTGAGGAAGCCGAACCAGCAGTGTGTGAGCTGGAGGAAGAGGGCCCAACACGAACTGAAGAGGTGGTAGGTGGTGCTGTACGTTGGCCTACATCTTCAGGGTGTCTCTGCAACTCCAACTCGTGCTTGGTGCGCACATGTTTCCACATATTTGTGGTATTGAGGTTGCTGACATTTCTCCCTCTTTTGACTCTCTGATGACACAGCTTGCATTTGACAAAGCAAATGTCATCTGCAACTGTGTCAAAAAAGGACCACGCACTGCAACTCTTGTGAGCGCCCGGTTTGCCTTTGGAAGGAGGAATGCTCCTAACGGGTGCCGAAGTGGAGGGTACAGGCAACCAAGTCTTCCCCCTCCCTCTGCCTCCTGTTTTGGCCGGTAGGGGAATCTCTTCCTCCGAGCTGCTCCCACCACCTTCCTGTTGCTCACGCCATGATGGGTCAAGGACCTCATCATCTTCCCTCCCCTCTTCAAACAGCTGCTTCTCCGGGGTTGTCTCGCCAGCACCGTACGCACCAGAAAGTGGCAACTGAGTCTCGTCATCATCTGATGCGTACTGAGGTGTGCTGACCATAGGCACTGGCCCACTCGCCTCTTCAGATTCAGAGGGACAAAGAAGTTGCGCATCACTGCATACTCCCTCTTCTTCACATTCAGGAATGCTGCTTGGCTGGCCCCCTCTTTCCAAGCCAACAGATTCCGAGAACAGAAGTAGAGACTGTGATGGCTCCTGTCCATGTCTCTCTGACTGCCTGGGCACTTTGGCAGGTGGTGAAGAGACAGATGGTTGCTCTTCGGTGCTCTGACCCTGAGAGGATGCGGAAGTAATTGAAGTCGATGCGTTAGCTGCCATCCATCCGACAACGGCTTCAATTTGTTCCTCCCGCAGCAGTGGGGTACGTTGAGGTCCTACAAAGCTGCGCATAAAGGACTGTTGCCTGCTAAAACTGGGGGATGCTGATCCACTGGTGCCCGCAGCAGGCCCAGAATCCCCACGTCCTCTACCTGTAGAATCCCCACGTCCTCTCCCTGCAGAATCCCCATGTCCTCTCCCTGCTGAAACTCCACGCCCACACCCACGCGCCTTACTCCCTGCCTTCTTCATCTTGCAAGACTGCTTAAGATAGGCAAAAAAGTACAAAGGGGGGCCTTAGTGTGCTTATTCCTGAACAGCTGGTTACAGGTACAAGAAACACTAATTTTATGAAGTGTGTGTGTGTGTGGACTAGACTTTAATAGGAGCTGATGTGGCCTACACAAGTTCAAAATGTAGTGTTTGGTGAACTTTTTTTGTGGTTTCTTTGTTGGAAACAAACTCAAAGTATGTGAACAAAGAATTGAAACTGATAGTATCACCAACTTTTTGGAGCTATTACAATGCAGGCAGGTAACCTACAATGCAAAAGATGAGGCTCCAAAAAAATTGGGTAATACTAATCTGGCTGCGCCAGCAGGGCACAAGCCAGAAAAAAAGGCTCCTCTATCTACTCCTATATAGTGTTTGCAACCAACCAATGTTGATGGATACAGATGGATGCACACTAATAGGAGAAGAAAAAATGAGCTGCACTCAAAGACAAATATGTGTGAGGCAGTGACGCACGTTGAGCGTCCTACAACCAGACGTAGCTGCAGGACACTCTACTCAGCGTGAGCTGCACTCACACACAGTCAGAGGCCTCTCAGACAGCCGTCAACAGTGCAGCTAAGTGGGCACTGGCACTGACAGGCTGCAGAAAGGCTCCGCTGTGTACTCCTTTATAGTGTTTGCAACCACCGTAGATGGAGACGGATGGATGCACACTAATAGAAGAAAAAATGAGCTGCACTCAAATAAAAATATGTGTGAGGCACTGACGCACGCTGAGCGTCCTACAGCCAGACGTAGCTGCAGGACACACTACTCAGCGTGAGCTGCACTCACACACAGTCAGAGACCTCTCAGACAGCCGTGAACAGTGCAGCAAAGTGGACACTAGCACTGAAAGGCTGCAGAAAGGCTCCGCTGTCTACTACTAGTGTTTGCAACCAACGTATATGGATACGGATGGAAGCACACTAGATTGAAATTATGTAAAAAATGCAGCTCAAAAAATAAAAGATGTATGAGGCAGCAGTGATCACACTGGGTGGCCTACAGCCTGACGTGGCTGCAGGACCCACTCCACAGCGTGAGCTGCACTCACACAGCCCTTGCAGACAGCTGTGAACACTGCTGCTAGGGCAAAGAAGGCTACAGTGGTGGTTTATGTAGCCTGGGTAAAGCACTAGATGTTTGGTGGAATCGCTATTTCTAACTGTCCCTCACAGTCTTCTACAGCAGCCTGTCCCTAACTGAATTCACAGCAGAGTGACCAGAAATGGCGGCTGCGGTGGCTTTTATAGTGCATCATGACATCATTTCGGCAGCCAATCACAGCCATGCCAATAGTTAACATGCCTACATGCCTAACAGGATGTGCCCACACTTCGGAGGATTCCCATTGGCTTAATCAAAGCAAGCAGGCTCATAGCATGATGGGAACTTCCTATTCCGATTCCGATTCCGGAATCCGATATGACAAAAGTATCGGAATTAAGTATCGGAATTCCGATACCGCTAATATCGGCCGATACCCGATACTTGCGGTATCGGAATGCTCAACACTACGTGTGAGGCAGAGGCCAATGCTCCTGTGCTGGAGCGCAAGCAACAGTCCCATCCAGGACTCATAGCTTCCTGTTTCATTTTTCAGAGAGGCATTTGACACTACTTCCAAAGCCACATCAGTGCAAACATGTGATCAGTTGGATAGCAAATAATGCTTCTAACATGCTTGCCAGCACCACTCAATTTTACACATGGTCCAGTCTCACTTTACTTAATCCTCACCCTAATCCTCCTTCTTCTCACCATGCTGAGTCCCAGGAGACTAGTGATCCCACACTAGGACACTCCAAGGAGCTCTTTACCACAACATTTCTTGATTGTACCTCTCAATGTGCATGCTCTAGGAGGGACAGGATGACATTTTGTTTAGGGATGCACAAAACTTAGAGCAGCCATGGTCACAAAAAGATGAAGGTGAGCAACAGCAAATTTTGTCTGAGGGGGTAGATGATGAGACACAATTGCAAAGCAGTTAGGGTATTGTTAAGTCATCAAGCTGGGTGGACCAGGGTACTGTGGTGAAAGACAAGGTAGTGAATAGCAAAGTCTCTGACCCAACATGTTAAGTTGTACAACATAAAGAAGGATTTTTCCAGCGTCTCCAGGAGAAAAAATAATAATTGCTTTATTGAGAATATAAAATCTTCATACCATCAGGTAAAAACGACATAAAGAGGCGTATGGAGGGGAGCAATTTCCTACGTGTTTCACCCTGAAAGGGCTTAATCATGGAATGCGTAAGAAAGGTCTCCAAGCAAATATTTAAACACATCAAGAAAACAGGTGAACCAATTAGATGAAAAACACACCCATTCGTTTAGCATGAAAAAAAACAAAACAAAAAAAAACAAAACAAATTTAAATCAACTGTGCAAAGGATGGAGACCAACACACAAAAAAAATTTGTAATAACAAAAAAGATGAGAGGAAAAAAGGAAAAAAAGAAAAAACACTAGTGTATAATGTAAACAGTTAAAAAACACACATTAATGTTATAAAGAAGCCATAGTATTTTTTGATGGTGTTATAACAAGAGTCTAGCGATTCACAAACAATTTATGTACAATTTATTGTCAAAAAGGGAAAAAAAAAAAACACCCAGAAAAAAAAAAAAAAAATTGCCATTTTTTCTTTTTTTTTTTTTTTTTTTTTCCTTTTTCCCTGTTACTTCTTCCTGCTTTTGTTTCCCTCTTCCTACTTATATTCCCTTTTCTTTTGTTATGGGGAAAATAGGGTAACATGGAAGAGAAAGGGATGCCTAAGAATACTACATGATTAGATCTCTCCTCTTATTCATACCATGTTGCACTCTAGTACCCAATTTGTAGATCCAGAAAGACTCTCGATTGAGAATCTTTCTGCGGTGGTCCCCTTCCCTTTTTGGTTTGTACACCTTTTCAATGCCAATGAATGTAAGGGAATCCAGGCACCTTTTATGAATAGTAATAAAGTGCCTCGAGACTGCAGAAACATTTACTGCGGAAGGATTTAGTGTATCAGACATATGTCTGCGTATCCGCTGTTTAAGAGGACAAGTCGTACAACCTACATATTGAATTGAGCAAGAAGTACATTCAATAAGATAAACAACATTAGGGGTATTACAATTAATAAAATCCCTAATGTTGTAAGTTAAACCAGTAAACATAGAAGTGAATGATTTGCATTTCTTAACATGTTTACATGAAATGCAAAAATTATGCCCACAGCCAAAAAAGCCAGTACATGATAACCAATTTTTGGAATTACTTTTTTTATTATTATTACTGACTACTAAACTAGGTGACAAAATATGGGCTAAATTGGGCGCCCTTTTTGCTACGAAATTAATTTTATTTTTTTCTAGAGTATGGCAAAGTAAATTATCCTGTGATAAAATCGGTAAATGTTTTTGTATTATTTTTACAATATCCTTGAATTGCGGAGAAAAATTGGTAGAAAAAGTTAATTGATGATTGATATTGTGTTTATTTTTGTGATGGTCTGAAAAAAGATCCGATCTATCAATTTGATTCACTATCTTTTGGGCTCTGTTCAGACACCAGTTGGAATACCCCCTATGTTTTAGTTTAGTAATAGCTTTATTAGTTTCATGTGGGAGAAGATCAGACCTAGAACAATTACGTTTAAGTCTGATCAATTCTCCAATGGGGATATTTGTCACCGTATGTGGAGGGTGACATGAGCTGGCTAACAAAATGGAATTGGAGTCAGTTTCCTTATGGTAGGGAAGAATGTCAATTATGTTGTGGTTACCAAAAAGAGTCACATCCAAATAATTGATGGTATACGGATGGACTGAAAAAGTAAATTTAAGGTTAAAAGAATTTTGATTGAGATGATTTATGAAGGAATGTGCTGTAGCAACATCTCCCTTCCAGATAAATAATAGATCATCAATATAACGTGTATAAAAAATTCTATGTTCTAAAAAATTATTATCATCATCAAAAATATAAAATTCTTCAAAAATGGCGACCACAATGTTAGCAAGGGAGGGGGAAAATTTCCCTCCCATGCTAACGCCACACTTCTGAAGAAAAAATTCCCCATCAAAAGAAAAATAATTATGAGTCAACAAAAAATTAATAGCTGTGATAATGAAATTTTGAGTCTGTGGAGGATAAGAGCTATGTTTCTTGAGAAACACCTGAAGACAATCTATGGCTACATAGTGTGGTATAGACAGATATAGACTGACAATATCACAAGTCAGCCACATATAGCATGCTTGCCATGAGATAGAATTTAAATTATTTATTAAAGATTTGGTGTCTCTCAGAAAGCCTGGCATGTCCCTAACTAAAGGTTGCAAAAAATGATCTATCCAAGCACCCAGCTTTTCTCCAAGGGAACCTATGCCTGATATAATAGGCCTGAATTGTGGTGGAAAGATACCTTTATGGAGTTTGGGGAGAGCATGATAAATGGGGATAATAGGAAAATCCACTTTTAAATATTCATATATTTTCTGAGAAAAAATGCCCCCCTCCAAACCATCCTGAAGTAAATTATACATTTTACTTTTATAAAAATTAGTAGGGTCTCCCTGGAGATGTAGGTAGGTTTTTTCATCAGATAGAATATCATGATTTATTTTAAAATAAAGTGAAGAGTCCAGAACTACGACCCCTCCCCCCTTATCTGCTTCCCTAATAATTAAACCTGTGTTGGATTGCAGATCTTGCAGTGCCAGAATTTCTTGAGGATTAAGATTGTTTTTATCAATACTAGTATTTCTGTCCAGAACAACAAGATCTGCCTCCACCTTTTCCTGAAAGGTATCTAGGATAGATGGCCTAGACTGAATAGGGTAGAAAAAGGGGTTAGAGGTTGAAAAACTATCAGAAGAGGAGTCGCAAGTTCTACATTCTGACTCTAATTGTCGCAAATCAGAGATTTTTTTCAATTCATGAAACATTGGTATATTAGAATCATGTTCAACAGAATTTGCAGATGAAAACACATTTTCCTGTAGGTCATTGTAGAAGTGACATTTTAATGTTAGATTTCTGGGTAGTTTATTTACATCCAATAAAGTCCTAAAAACATTAAATTTATTTGTGGGGCAGAAACTCAATCCCTTAGACAAAACAGATAAATGATGCTGGGAGAGGATCTGAGCAGACAAATTCCAAACCGGACAAGTTAAAATCTCCGTTTTCTGCGATCCGGATACCTTGTGTTTCCGATGTTTCCTACCTCCCCTCCTGATACGTTTTTTGAAGCAGCATTTTTTCTCTTGTATTTTTTATTGTTTTTAACAGGAGCAAAAGAATTAGCTTCTTCCAATGAGGAATCCGAGGAATTTTCTACTGAATAGCTGGTAGTAGCTGAAGAAACGCTTGTATCACCAAAGCTGACCTTACGTTTGGAATTTCTTTGGGCAAATTTTTTGTGATCTTGTTTTCTTAAGATGGAATTTTGACGAGATGCATTTCTTCAAGTATAAACTTTGTTAGTTTGGTAGTCATTGGTATCTCTGTCTAATTTGCGTTTTTTTCGTTCCGCAATTTTGTCATCTAAGATGGTAAGATGTTTATCCAAATTTTCATTTAATACAGTTAATTCAGGAAAATCTTTAAATTTATCCAAAGCAGTCTCCGTATCAATAATGCTGTTTTTGCAAATCTCCAGCTCTTGTTCCTCATATTTTACAATAAGCTCCATAAGTTGCAGTGAGCATTTAGAGAGAATGGAATTCCAATCATTCAAGAAAGTCTCAGGGAGAGAGGAGAAAGTGGGAGATTTAATAATCCTTAATCCACGTGGTATCATATTTCTGTTGATGTAAGAGCGCAGTGAAGTAGAGTCCCACCAAAGTCTGGCTTCTTTAGACTTGCTTTTTTCCAATGATCTGTGTAACAGCAAAAGCTCATCATTATCCTTAACAACAGCCTCAGTCGTAGTGATTTCGCCATGAGTATTAAAGATGGAATTAAACTTAGTCCTCCTGTGCAGAGGTGTATCCATGTGGAGTGGAATTTATGCGGGCTGTAATCACACCCGGAATGAAAGAGTATAAAATGTTTATATAGAGGGAGCACGAAAAAAGGGTCAAAATGAAATGCACAAACAAGAAGTATTCAGCTCACCCCTCTTCACTCCTGATCACACCTCCGAAGCACGGAAACACCCTGACCCGGGTGTATAGTGCATGCACAATATAAAGAAGAATTTTTCCAGCATTTCCAGGAGATAAAATAATAATTGCTTTATTGAGAATATAAAATCTTCATACCATCAGGTAAAAACGACATAAAGAGGCATATGGAGGGGTGCAATTTCCTACGTGTTTCACCCTGAAAGGGCTTAATCATGGAATGCGTAAGAAAGGTCTCCAAGCAAATATTTAAACACATCAAGAAAACAGGTGAACCAATTAGATGAAAAACACACCCATTCGTTTAGCATGAAAAAAAAAAAAAAAAAAACAAATTTAAATCAACTGTGCAAAGGATGGAGACCAACACACAAAAAAAATTTGTAATAACTAAAAAGATGAGAGGAAAAAAGAAAAAAAAGAAAAAATACTAGTGTATAATGTAAACAGTTAAAAAACACACATTAATGTTATAAAGAAGCCATAGTATATTTTGATGGTGTTATAACAAGAGTCTTGCGATTCACAAACAATTTATGTACAATTTATTGTCAAAAAGGAAAAAAAAAAAAAAACACCCAGAAAAAAAAAAAAAATTGCCATTTTTTCTTTTTTTTTTTTTTTTTTTTCTTTTTCCCTGTTACTTCTTCCTGCTTTTGTTTCCCTCTTCCTACTTATATTCCCTTTTCTTTTGTTATGGGGAAAATAGGGTAACATGGAAGAGAAAGGGATGCCTAAGAATACTGCATGATTAGATCTCTCCTCTTATTCATACCATGCGGCACTCTAGTACCCAATTTGTAGATCCAGAAAGACTCTCAATTGAGAATCTTTCTGCGGTGGTCCCCTCCCCTAGTTGGTTTGTACACCTTTTCAATGCCAATGAATGTAAGGGAATCCAGGCACCTTTTATGAATAGTAATAAAGTGCCTCGAGACTGCAGAAACATTTACTGTGGAAGGATTTAGTGTATCAGACATATGTCTGCGTATCCGCTGTTTAAGAGGACAAGTCGTACAACCTACATATTGAATTGAGCAAGAAGTACATTCAATAAGATAAACAACATTAGGGGTATTACAATTAATAAAATCCCTAATGTTGTAAGTTAAACCAGTAAACATAGAAGTGAATGATTTGCATTTCTTAACATGTTTACATGAAATGCAAAAATTATGCCCACAGCCAAAAAAGCCAGTACATGATAACCAATTTTTGGAATTACTTTTTTAATTATTATTACTGACTACTAAACTAGGTGACAAAATATGGGCTAAATTGGGCGCCCTTTTTGCTACGAAATTAATTTTATTTTTTTCTAGAGTATGGCAAAGTAAATTATCCTGTGATAAAATCGGTAAATGTTTTTGTATTATTTTTACAATATCCTTGAATTGCGGAGAAAAATTGGTAGAAAAAGTTAATTGATGATTGATATTGTGTTTATTTTTGTGATGGTCTGAAAAATAGAGTTGAGCGATACCATCCGATACTTCAAAGTATCGTATCGGATGGTATCGGCCGATCTTTAAAAAAAGTATCGGTATCGCCGATTCCGATACCGGAAGTCCCATTCAAGTCTATGGGACTTCCGGTATCGGAATAAGAAAAACCCTTTCCTGCCCTTGTACAGCCTCTCTGGGGTCTGTACGGGCCTTTCGGGGGGCTGTGCCGGCCTGCCAGGGGGTCTGTGCAGGCTCCGGTGGTCTGTGCCGGCCTGCCGGTGGTCTGTGCAGGCTCCGGGGGGCTGTGCCGGCCTGCCGGGGGGCTGTGCCGGCCTGCCGGGGGGCTGTGCCGGCCTGCCAGGGGGTCTGTGCAGGCTCCGGTGGTCTGTGCCGGCCTGCCGGTGGTCTGTGCAGGCTCCGGGGGGCTGTGCCGGCCTGCCGGGGGGCTGTGCCGGCCTGCCGGGGGGCTGTGCCGGCCTGCCGGTGGTCTGTGCAGGCTCCGGGGGTCTGTGCAGGCATCGTCCGATAGGACTACAAGTCCC
The DNA here is from genome assembly GCF_039654945.1 of Dendrobates tinctorius. Classification (NCBI taxonomy): domain Eukaryota; kingdom Metazoa; phylum Chordata; class Amphibia; order Anura; family Dendrobatidae; genus Dendrobates; species Dendrobates tinctorius. Next base: position 15,562,935 of record NW_027361749.1, read on the forward strand.
ATCGGGCGATGCCTGCTACCATGACAGTGATTGACACATTAGCCAATGATGGGACAGTAGTAGTCCCATCATCCGGCTAATGTGTTAAATGTAAAAAAAAAAAAAAAAAAAAAAAATTACATGCTACATTCATACTACATACTACATACATGCTACATTCATACTACATACTACATACATGCTACATTCATACTACATACTACATACATGCTACATTCATACTACATGCAACATACATACTACATATATACTACATGCATGCTACATATATACTACATGCATGCTACATACATACTACATATATACTACATGCATGCTACATACATACTACATGCTACATGCATGCTACATACTACATACATGCTACATATATGCTACATACATACTACATATATACTACATGCATGCTACATATATACTACATGCATGCTACATACATACTACATATATACTACATGCATGCTACATACATACTACATGCTACATGCATGCTACTTACATACTACATACATGCTACATATATACTACATACATACTACATATATACTACATGCATGCTACATATATACTACATGCATGCTACATACATACTACATATATACTACATGCATGCTACATACATACTACATGCTACATGCATGCTACATACATACTACATATATACTACATGCATGCTACATACATACTACATGCTACATGCATGCTACATACATACTACATACATGCTACATATATACTACATACATACTACATATATACTACATGCATGCTACATATATACTACATGCATGCTACATACATACTACATATATACTACATGCATGCTACATACATACTACATGCTACATGCATGCTACATACATACTACATACATGCTACATATATACTACATACATACTACATATATACTACATGCATGCTACATATATACTACATACATACTACATATATACTACATGCATGCTACATATATACTACATACATACTACATATATACTACATACATGCTACATACATACTACATACATACTACATATATACTACATGCATGCTACATATATACTACATGCTACATACATACCACATACATACTACATACATGCTACATATATACTACATGCATGCTACATACATACTACATATATACTACATGCATGCTACATACATACTACATGCTACATGCATGCTACATACATACTACATACATACTACATGCTACATACATACCACATATATACTACATACATACAATACATTCATACAATACATACATAGACATACAGTACATATAACATAGAGTAACATACTTACCAATACTTGTCACATTGTTCCCCGAAGCCATTGTCGTCTACGGAATAAATATTAACATAACAAACCACAAAAATACTCACCCACGATCCGAAGCAGTCCACGAGTGTGTCCCACGACGATCTTGGGTAGAGAACTGCAGCATCAGCTGATGCTGCCGTTCTCTACGGGCTGCAGGAATCCAATGACGGAAGGTAGGTATCCTTCCGCACTGTATTCCTCCGCCACTTAAAAAAAAAAAAAGTCCCTAGTCTCACTTTATGCCATTGCTGTGTGGGAATTTCCCACACAGCAATGGCATAAAGTGAGACTAGGGACTTTTTTTTTTTTAAGTGGCGGAGTAATACAGTGCGGAAGGATACCTACCTTCCGTCATTGGATTCCTGCAGCCCGTAGAGAACGGCAGCATCATCTGATGCTGCAGTTCTCTACCCAAGATCGTCGTGGGACACACTCGTGGACTGCTTCGGATCGTGGGTGAGTATTTTTGTGGTTTGTTATGTTAATATTTATTCCGGAAAGACAATGGCTTCGGGGAACAATGTGACAAGTATTGGTAAGTATGTTACTCTATGTTATATGTACTGTATGTCTATGTATGTATTGTATGAATGTATTGTATGTATGTAGTATATATGTGGTATGTATGTAGCATGTAGTATGTATGTAGTATGTATGTAGCATGCATGTAGCATGTAGTATGTATGTAGCATGCATGTAGTATATATGTAGTATGTATGTAGCATGCATGTAGTATATATGTAGCATGTATGTAGTATGTATGTGGTATGTATGTAGCATGTAGTATATATGTAGCATGCATGTAGTATATATGTAGTATGTATGTAGTATGTATGTAGCATGTATGTAGTATATATGTAGTATGTATGTAGTATATATGTAGCATGCATGTAGTATATATGTAGTATGTATGTAGTATATATGTAGCATGCATGTAGTATATATGTAGTATGTATGTAGTATATATGTAGCATGTATGTAGTATGTATGTAGCATGCATGTAGCATGTAGTATGTATGTAGCATGCATGTAGTATATATGTAGTATGTATGTAGCATGCATGTAGTATATATGTAGCATGCATGTAGTATGTATGTGGTATGTATGTAGCATGTAGTATATATGTAGCATGCATGTAGTATGTATGTAGTATGTATGTAGCATGCAGTATGTATGTAGTATGTATGTAGTATATATGTAGTATGTATGTAGCATGCATGTAGTATGTATGTAGCATGTATGTAGTATGTATGTAGTATATATGTAGTATGTATGTAGCATGTAGTATGTATGTAGTATTTTTTTTTTTTTTTAACATTTAACACATTAGCCGGATGATGGGACTACTACTGTCCCATCATTGGCTAATGTGTCAATCACTGTCATGGTAGCAGGCATCGCCCGATGGGACTTGTAGTCCCATCGGACGATGCTTGCACAGACCCCCGGACATCAGCACAGCCCCCCGGCAGGCCGGCACAGCCCCCCGGCAGGCCGGTACAGACCCCCACAGGGTGCACAGCCCCCCGGCAGGCCGGCACAGCCCCCCGGCAGGCCGGCAGAGACCCCGGGCAGTCCACACAGCCCCCCGGCAGGCCGGCACAGCCCCCCGGCAGGCCGGCAGAGACCCCCGGAAGGCCCGAAATGACGGCGCATCATGATGCGCACACACCGCGCATCATGATGACGTCAGGCCGTCAATCAACTGAACTTCCGATTCCGATGCCGAATTCCGATATTGAAAAAATATCGGAAGTCGGTATCGGAATTCCGATACAGCAAGTATCGGCCGATACCCGATACTTGCGGTATCGGAATGCTCAACACTACTGAAAAAAGATCCGATCTATCAATTTGATTCACTATCTTTTGGGCTCTGTTCAGACACCAGTTGGAATACCCCCTATGTTTTAGTTTAGTAATAGCTTTATTAGTTTCATGTGGGAGAAGATCAGACCTAGAACAATTACGTTTAAGTCTGATCAATTCTCCAATGGGGATATTTGTCACCGTATGTGGAGGGTGACATGAGCTGGCTAACAAAATGGAATTGGAGTCAGTTTCCTTATGGTAGGGAAGAATGTCAATTATGTTGTGGTTACCAAAAAGAGTCACATCCAAATAATTGATGGTATACGGATGGACTGAAAAAGTAAATTTAAGGTTAAAAGAATTTTGATTGAGATGATTTATGAAGGAATGTGCTGTAGCAACATCTCCCTTCCAGAAAAATAATAGATCATCAATATAACGTGTATAAAACCGGGTCAGGGTGTTTCCGTGCGTCGGAGGTGTGATCAGGAGTGAAGAGGGGTGAGCTGAATACTTCTTGTTTGAACATGTTAAGTTGGCATGCAAAACCAGGCCAGCAGCGCTGAAGGGAATGTATCAGCAGAATTGAAACAGGCAGTGCAATGAAAAGAGAGAGAATTTGGGCAACTGTTTTGCAGAGCACCAACACTTGTTAATTTCTCTGACAAAGAGTTAGATGTTCCCTAGTCTGAGAATTTTTAAAAGAGAGTTCTGAGACAAAAAATGGTCATTTTCAATTTGTACCATGCTAAGAACAGCAGGGGTCTGAAAACTAAGAACCTAACCACAACCAGCATGATAGGGCACATGTCATCTAACTACCCAACTCAGTGAGCCAAATGCTTGGATCCAAAATTGGTGGCAGCGGGGGACACCACTGCCTCTTCCTCTGTGCTAGGTACTTATCAGTCCCATGTCCATGACACTAGCGCACAAGCCTCCGATCCCGCACTCATCCTTCCACCTTCTGAGGCATCATCATCAGGCACATACAGCAAATATGTTTGCCAGCACAGTGTTCAGCTGTGCCCAGACTTTGGAACAAAAAAGAAAGCTTCCAGCCACCCACCCAGAGGCCCAAACACTAAAAAGGCATATTTGCAGGCTACTTGCCATGGAAATTTTTTGGTTTAGGCTAGCTGACACAAAAGATTTCAGCCAACTCATTGTGACAGCCATCCCTCAGTACTTTGTCCACAGCTGCCACTATTTCTACAGGTGTGGCATCCCCTCCTTGCACAAGCACATGTCCAGCAACATCACCCATGCCCTTACCAATGCACTTACTGAGATTGTCCTCTTAATGATCGACACATGGACAAGTGCTTGTGGCCAGGGATTCTACATTTACCTGATGTAACACCAGTAGAACATTGTGTATGCAGTGGCCAAGTCCCACCCTGTCACAGCACATGTGCTACCGATGCATAGGATTGATAACTTTACTTCTATCAGAGTTTTCTCCACGTCCTACACCAGTTCCTGCTCTGCCTCCTACTCCTCTTGATCCTCCATTTCTGATGTGTTATTTCAGAGCATGTCATCTACATCAGCCAGAAGCTGGAAGCTTTGCAGCACTGCCCCAGCAAATCCGCATCAGACTCAACTGAAGTGGATATGTCTAGTAGACAAACCTCATATCACAGCAGAGTTATTGACAGGAATAACAGATTAGAATGATTTGTGGCTCTTGCACTGAACCTACAAACAGGCAATGGCCATAGCCTGGTGGCGGCTGTGAAGCTTGACAAGGTCCCACATGTTCCATACTTGGCCCATGTGCTCAGCTTTGTAAATCAACAGATTCTTAAAACCTACCAAGATTTGCCATAGTTTCTGTTTGAGGTATGCTGCGCCAATGCCAACTTCCACAAGTCAGCTACAACTGCTGCTGATCCAGCATTTCTGTGGCAGGACATGCAAGTGCTAGCTCACTGACTACCGCACGTTTGAACTCCACACTGCACATGCTAGCAAGACTTTGTGAGCAGCAGAAGCCAGTTGTGGAATACCAGCTCCAACATGCCCGTTGGAGTGGGCATGGATGTCTGACATTTGTGCAGTACTCCAAGGCTTTGAGAACTCTACAAAGATGGAGAGTGGTGATGACGCCACATTCAATGCAACAATCCCACTTCTATGCCTACTTAAACAGTCGCTGCTGACAAACATTAAGTTTTGCATGTGGACCAGTTGGAGATGAAGGAACACATGAGACATTGGTGATACTACCCAGCCCAGCCTGTTCTCATCTGCTCAGAGTGGATTGGGTAACAATGAGGAGGAGAAAGAGGAAGAGGAACTGATTGATAGCACAACAAAGGCTAGTACCCACACAAGCCTCGTCCCATTCTCCTATGTGGATGAGCTGCAGAGGGGAATGATGAGGAATAGAGAGGAAGAGATGGAGAGTTGTAATCATGGTGAAGACAGGGAAATGCTGTAGGGACCATATCACATACGTCCAAATTTACATACTGCTGCCTTTCCCTTGACCCTTATGTTACATTCATCTTGTGCTAAAAAGAGCACTGATTAGTCACCCTGCTAGCCACTCTTGCTACAAGGAGAACAGTGCATTTCTTGTTAAATGAAAAGGTCTACTAAAATAGTGCTATACCTGAAAGTTATTGTGGAAAACATGTTGAAAAAATTCCCATAGAGTTTGCGAGCAGCAGGGGGTGCGCTTCCTTGCTCAACCAAGGAGGAGAGGCCAGGGAGACACACATCAGGTACAGCAGAGGCAGAGACACATTGTCAAAGCCATGCCCTGATGACCTGGAGGGAAAAGTTTTCAAAGATGGTCAAAGAAATACCTGGCCAACAGAACCAGTGTACTCCGTAATTCCTCTGTGACCTTCAACTATTGGGTCTCAAAGCTGGACACCTGACTAGAGCTGTCCCTCTATGCCTTGGAGGTGTTATTCTGCCCTGCCAGCATCCTTTCTGATCAGGTTTTTAGTGCTGCTGGGAGGGGTCATAACATACAATCACTTTTTCCTGTCAGCAGAAAATGCTGACAGGCTCACTTTGATAAAAATGAACAAAGCCTGGATTAGCTCCAACTTTTCCACACCACCAGATGAAAGCGGCACATGAAGTGTTTGTTTTTTTGCCTTCAAGGGTCTATGAATGACTCTCCTTATAGTTTTTTCTGGCTTGCGCTGTGTGCCGAGCCTTTATGAGTGTAGAAGTGCCACAAATTCCTTTTTTATTTTTTTTAAAGAGGTTCTCCATATAGTGCCTTTAAGGTTGCATGGATGACTGTTGTGAGCTCATCTGTTCATTCATCTTTTGTGTCCGAGGATCTCCCTCTTCTGGTGAAGGAAGGTAGTGAGGCTGATTTAGATGAAAGAAACCAAACACCTGATCAGGTGGATGGTGACTGGGTAACGGGAACTTCAGACTGGATATAAGGCAGCTGACGCCCTTCTGAGTTGCTGGTGATTTCTCTGCTGGATTCTTGGAGACCAGTCTGATTCCTGCTTCCCAAAGATAAGTTTTTGCTCTGCTATTGAACTTATTAGTTTTGGTTTTGTTTACTTTGTTTTCTGGAGTTCAGCCATCCCCGGCCGGGGGTGTGCTGGATTATTTTTCCTTGATCAGTGTTCTCTTTTGCTCTGCTTCCAGAATATTCTGGAATAGTGCTGATATAGGGTTTGAAGTCTAGTGACTTCAGGGTCCTTTTTGCTTATCAGTTGTGTTGGTAATATTTTTAGCAGGGTTTTCTCGGATTGCAGACAGCAGCTTTTCTGTCCTGTCCTTTTTAGCTAGCTTGGGCTCCATTGTTTGCTCAACCTATCTTTCTATCTGTGTTATTGTTTTCATCTTGCTTCACCGTCATTATATGTTGGGGGCTGCCTATTGCTTTGGGGTCTGCTCTGGGGCAGTCAGTTTTTCCCTTTTCTCTCTTTAGGCTTATGTAGATCTCCGGCTGTGATGAGGTGTCTAGGATCACCGTAGGAACACTCCACGGCTACTGCTAGTTGTGTGATAGGATTAGGGGTCTGCAATCTGCTAGTTTCCAACCTCTCTGATTTTCTGGGCTGAGCTTGTGTTTTGTTTTTCCTCCTCGGTGACTCAATCATAACAGAATCACCAGCCATACCGCAGATTCTAGGGTACTCAAAAGCAGGAGGGAATTGTTTAAAAAAAAAGAAAAAAAAGGTGTAAGAATTTTTTTTTGTGTGTATATTTTTTCCTCTTTTTCTCTGAGGCCGTAGGAGGAATATTTTTTTTTTTCTGATGGAGTTTAAGCAATTGTCTGATCATGTGGAGCCGCTTGCGGCTCAAGTGCGAGGAATTTCTACCTATCTTACTCATTCACACGCTGCTGAACCAAAAATCCCCACTCCTGATGTGTTTTTTGGGGATCGGTCTAAATTTTTGAATTTTAAGAATAATTGTAAATTATTTCTTGCCTTGAAGCCTAACTCATCGGGGAGCTCTGCGCAGCAGGTTAAAATTGTCATCTCCTTGCTGCGCGGCGATCCCCAGGATTGGACGTTTTCTTTAGTACCAGATTATCCCATTCTAACTAATGTGGACGCATTTTTTCAGGCCTTGGGGTTGTTGTATGATGAATCTATTTGCGATTGATCAAGCTGAAAAGACCCTGTTGGCATTGAGCCAGGGTCAAGATTCTGCAGAACTGTACTGTCAAAAATTCCGAAAGTGGGCGGTCCTCACCACTTGGAATGATGGTGCCTTGGCAGCTCTCTTTCGGAAGGGTTTGTCAGAAACTGTAAAAGATACTACGGTGGGATTTCCTGTTCCCTCTGGTCTTGATGATTCTATGTCATTAGCCATTCAAGTTGATCGGCGTTTACGTGAACGTAAAATTATACGGGAAATGCTGCCACCTGTTGAACAAATGTCTGAACCTATGCAATGTGAAAGAGTTTTGTCTAGGGTGCAATGTCAGGAGTTCAGAAGGCGTAATAAGCTGTGTTTTTTCTGTGGAGATGCCTCTCAAATTATTTCTGTCTGCCCTAAATGAGAGAAACGTTTTGCACCCACATTTGCTGTAGGTGGTGTACAACCTAAGTTTCTTCTGGCAATTACTCTGATCTGCTCCCTGTCCACATTTTCTGCTAAAGCCTTTGTGGATTCAGGAGCAGCCTTGAACCTAATGGATTTAGATTTTGCTAAACGTTGTGGGTTTCCCTATGACACCCCTGCGGACGCCTATTCCTTTGAGGGGTATTGATGCTACTCCTTTGGCGAAGAATAAACCTCAGTTTTGGACCCAGGTGGTAATGCAGGTCCCCCAGACCATCAAGAAAATTGCAGATTTTTGGTGTTGCATAATTTGCATGACACCATCGTGCTGGGGTTCCCCTGGTTGCAAATCCATAATCCAGTTTTGGATTGGAAATCTGTGTCTGTGGTGAGTTGGGGTTGTCGGTGTGCTCTTAGTGACACTCCTGTTTTCTCCACCTCTCCCCAGTCGCATGAGGTTCCTGACTATTTGGCTGATTTTTATGATGTGTTAAGTGAGAGTAAGTCTGTGTCTTTGCCTCCTCATAGGAGTCATGACTGTGCAATTGAGCTGAGTCCGGGGTGTAAATTTCCCAAGGGTCGACCTTTTAATTTATCTGTACCCGAACATGAGGCTATGTGTTCTTATATTAAGGAGTTATTGGAGAAGGGTCATATTAGACCATCCTCTTCACCCTTGGGTGCTGGGGTTTTTTTTGTGGCCAAGAAGGATGGTTCATTAAGGCCCTGCATTGACTATCGCTCCCGTAACAAAATTACTGTTAAATATCAGTATCCGTTACCCCTGATTTCTGACCTATTTTCTAGAGTTGAAGTTGCTTGATGGTTTACCAAGCTTGACCACAGGGGGGCGTATAATCTTATTCGCATTAAGCATGGGGATGAATGGATGACAAGCGTTTAATACTCCGGAGGGACATTTTGAGTACTTGGTGATGCCTTTTGGGCTCACTAACGCCCCTTCTGTCTTCCAGTGCTTCATGAACGATATTTTCCGGGACTTTGTGGATAAGTTTCTGATCATCTATTTGGATGATATTTTGATCTTTTCCAGGGATTGGGACTCTCATGTGGAACATGTTTGGACTGTGTTCCGGATTTTGAGGGAAAACTCCCTGTATGTTAAGGGATCGAAATGTCTTTTTGGTGTACAGAGGATTTAATTTTTGGGATTTATTTTGTCTCCGTCAACTATTGAAATGGACCCGGCCAAGGCACAGGCCATTTATGATTGGGTGCAGCCCACTTCTTTGAAGGCTCTCTAGAAGTTTTTGGGTTTTGCTAATTTTTATCGTAAGTTTATAGCCAATTTTTCTGTTATTGCTAAACCATTGACTGATTTGACTAATAAGGGCGCTGATTTGCTGAATTGGTCTCCAGAGGCTGTTTCTTCTTTTCAGGACCTGAAGCGGAGGTTCACTTCTCCGGTTTTGAGACAACCCGATGTCTCACTTCCGTTTCAGGTGGAGCTGGATGCTTTAAAGACTGGTGCAGGAGCTGTTTTGTCCCAAAAAGATCCTGTAACATCTAAAATGTACCCCTGTGCCTTCTTTTCCCGAAAGTTCTCTCCTTCGGAACGCAACTATGATGTGGGGAATCGAGAACTGTTGGCCATGAAGTGGGCATTTGAGGAGTGGAGATATTGGTTGGAGGGAGCTAGACATCAAGTTGTGGTCCTCACTGACCACAAGAATTTGATCTACCTTGTGTCGGCTAAACGATTGAATCCGAGACAGGCCAGGTGGGCCTTGTTTTTCACACATTTTGATTTTGTGGTCTCCTTTCTCCCGGGCACTAAGAACGTTAAGGCTTATGCCCTCTCTAGGAGTTTTTTGGCCGATTCTCCTATTGTGACCAATAGTAACACCAGAAGCACCAAAAATAACCCCTAAAATTTCGCTTTTAATTCAATAACTAAAAACATTAGTGAAAATGACTAAAAGAAGGACTAGTAGAGGACAAAAATGAAGGGTAAAAAATATTTAGTTCTCTTCAGTTATCAGTGATCACATAATGGGCCACCAGCTATATTGCCCTAGTCAGCCCTAGTTTAACCCTTCCTAGCCGTGGAGGTTGGCACCCTAGTTGTAGACGATATGGCGCCCCCGCTCAACGTCGGTATCCCTAATGGCCCCTACGTCTCCCTACATTTACAAAAAGGGACACAAAAAAGAAACACACACACTTATAATACCGAAAAAAATATATAAAGAGACATAAATGGTCTCATAGATAATACTAAATTGCTATGAACTTATCTCGTAGTATTTCTGATGGTAAAAAAACCCCAAAAGGAACTTATCTAGGAGTCAAAAAAATGATAGATGGGGTTAATATCAGGCAGCTTAGAGAAGGACTTATCTCATAGTCACAAAAATGCTAATAAGCTGCAAATGGCAGACCCAATTACGAAATAGCAAAATTATTAAAAAACGGCTACAAGAAAATTCAATGAGAAGCACATATACTGATTTATTTGTCCGGAGCCCCGGACAAACGTTGGAAAATAGTACAAAAATTGTACATTAAAGGCAGTAAAAAAGCAGCCTATGTAGCACATACGGCGGCCGTTACCTTGCAAGTGAGGGTAAAAATCACCCTATTTCACAGGAATAAAACACACCAAAATGTGCTACCTAACAAAAATCATATATAAAAATAAATGAAAAAATGAGGCTACCATATTCATCTCAGATTATACAGCGTGGTACACCGATATTCAAGTAGCAATGCATACAAAGTCACATAGAGACTGTTAGTCGAGGTTGGTTTTCGGTGCAGGTTGGTTTTGAGCAAACCATCTGGAGAAATAGAAATATTAACATCCAGGAATGTGATCTGATCTCCACCGACCTCATGGGTGAAGAAAAGACCCAACTCATTATTATTAAGGGTATCAACAAAGGATCTGAATGATTCTCCACACCCCGCCCAGAGGACGAGGATGTCTTCAATGTACCGACCCCAGTATATTATCTTAGGGGACCAGACGACATCCTCGTCCCCAAAGACCTTAGTGTCCTCCCACCAGTCCAGGAGCAAATTAGCATAAGTAGGGGCACAAGGGCTCCCCATCGCTGTGCCCCTGAGCTGGTGGTAGTACCTCCCATTAAATAGGAAGAAATTGTGACACAATACAAATTGAAGAAGTTCCAGCAGGAAATTGTTGTGTGCTCCAAAATGGATACCCCTCCCCTTGAGAAAGTGTTCAACAGCTCTTAGACCTTCTTTATGGCCAATGCTGCTATACAAAGCCTCAACATCAATGGAAGCCAGTATCGTACCTGGGTACACTGTGATTCCTTCAAGTTTATTAAGAAGGTCCATAGTATCTCTCAAATATGAAGGGAGGGATAGCACAAATGGTCTCAACAATTGATCCAAATACCTGCTGGAGTTCTGACAAAGGGCATCGATCCCCGAAACGATTGGTCTACCCTTAAGGGGATCGAACCCCTTATGAATCTTAGGCAGGGAGTAAAACGTAGCTGTAACTGGCCACTTGGGTAATAAGAAGTTGAACTCATTCTTTGAGATCAACTTCGAATCTAATGCCTTTTTGAGCAATGCTGACAATTTCAGACTATACTCCTTTGTCGGATCACTCCTGAGTAGCTCATACGTTGATTTGTCAGAGAGAATCCTCATACACATTTGAATATATTCATCTCTGTTGAGGATAACAGTGTTACCCCCTTTATCAGAGGGCTTCAATACAATCCGGTCATTATCACCAAGTTCCTCCAAAGCCTTTCTCTCACGGAAGGAGAGATTAGGTGGGACCCTATCTCTCTTGGAGTCAATCTTACAGATCTCTGCCGAGACAAGCTGTTGAAAAATGTCAATACTCCCAGTATCACCAATTGGTGGCATCTTTTTGCTTTTTGGTTTCAAATCAGAAAAAGGGCCCACCCCAATATCTCTCTGTCCTTCCTCAGACAAATCAGCTAGAAGCATTACATCAGGAAGTTCCTCCTCCGTTATCCCAAGTTGTTGGCATTTGTCTTAATCATTCAGAGCAAAAAAATTTTTCCACTTAAGTTTTCGTGTAAATAAATTAATATCCTTAACCCATACAAATGGGTCAAACCTGGTCGTAGGAACAAAGGATAACCCCCGCTCAAGAACCCTCTTTTCTATATCTGACAAATTGTATGAGGACAAATTAATTATCTGATTACCATTGTCCCCTTCAACCAGAGCCCTCATTTTTGATTGTTTGTCCGCTCCCGTAGTTTGCATGGTGCTAGGCCCCTGGTTTCTAAAAAAGAGGCTGAGGAGCAGGGTGAGGAGGAGGAGGAATTTATACTCGCTGCAGAATTTGTTTCTTGCTTTTTGGGGAAAGTCCTCACAGAATAACGCTCGATATCCTGCCATCTTTTGAAATTACCCCTACGTCCTCGTCCCTTGTTTCTAAAGTATGGCCTAGAGGTATATAATTTAGGACCTCCTTCAGCGTCTGAGGATTCAATATCTGAAGATGAGATGTCACCAGGAATACCCCTCGGGGTAAGGGCAGGGTATGCTCATTTTTCCCTGAACTCTGCTGAGTCCCTAACAAATCATTTATGCTTCCTCTCTTTAATAAAAAGTTGGTATTTCTCAACAGTATTCTTAAGATTTTCTTCCCTTGTTACGAAATCAGCAGCTGTTTTCAATTTGAGGGTTGCCTCAGTCAATTCCTTCACCCTCAATGAAGTCCTCTCTAAAGTTATTTTCTCTTCATCCAATAATATCTGCATTAACCGTACAGATGATGCAGTTACCTCCTCCTCCCACCTTGCAAGTAGAGATGGAGTCCTACACCTTGGGGCAGGTATTAGAGGTATCCTTAGACCACGTGGGACAATCTTTTGTTTGATATAATTTTCCAGTGATTGTACCTCCCACCAAGACTTAATATTCTCTTTAAATGCCTCCAATAATTCAGAAAAGAGTGTTTTGAGAGAAGAGCCCTAAGCAGACAGAGAGTCAGATTCTACTTCAGAAAAGACCTCTCTTGCATCATCCATCCAGCTAAGTGTGGACACTGCAGCTTCTGCAAATATATCTGTGTATCCCATACTTTTTGCAGTGCCTATACAAAGAGGATTTATGAAATGAAAAGCTTTGCAAATTGCAAAACCACTGGAGTTGTATATCTGTGTACTTGTACCTGCCCCCTTGACTATGTTGGCAAAACAAAGCGTGAATTACGTGTCCGCATAGGTGAACATTTGGGGGATATTAGACATAAAAGAGATACCCCTTTAGCCCGGCATGTCAATATGGTACATGGAGGTGATGATAAACATATTAATTTTCGTGTTATAGAGAGAGTGCAGCCCGCAGTCAGACAGGGAGATTGGGATAATAGAATCCTACAGCGTGAGACACGCTGGATTTTTTGGCTTGATCACAGAGCCCAAAAGGCCTTAATGAACAGCTAAATTTTAGTAGTTATCTATAATCAGTGTGTTTCACATTTTCCCAGCCAGCTCTTTATAGTGTTTTTGATAATTTGGTCGGTATATTATTACTATTGGTATTTTTTCATTTCCTTTTTCTTTTTTCTATTTATTTTACTTAGGGATACATTTATTCCACTCCATGCCATTGAGGACGGTTTTCATTTATTTTTTTGAAGTTCTAGGTGCTCTGAACAATGAAGCTGTTGAATTTATGTGGATGGTTACGTGCGCATGTTATTTTTCAACTAGTTACACTCTTTTTAAACTATAAGATCGTCCGCATATTATTTGCGCGATATGGCATTTCCATTGAGAAGGATGTATCACTCTATTTAATCATTTTGCTTCAGGCACTAGTTTGTGAATTCCTGTTTCCATCAGTGCTTTTTAGTAAGGTGCGCGGCGTCTACGTCATTCAGGTGGCTGCTGCACGGCATGTTTGAGTACTGTCCGTCCTCAATATGATCCCTTCCGGTTTAGACCACCATCTTGGATTGTGGTGACCAGAAGTGGGCGTTCTATATCGGCGCGGAATCTTTAAACAATGGCGGTGAATGCGCTTGGAGTAAAGCCGCACACTGTATTGCTCTTTCGGCCAGGGGTAATGAGACCCCACTTTTTGTCCCCTGATGAACCCTCAGCGGACTAAGAGGGGGAAACGCGTCGGGTTTCCATATGCATCAAGTGGCTGATAAGTATAATGTTGTACATTATTTTTGGCAGATCCCTCTGTGGTACTATCTATTCAGATTTAATCTACTGAGCAATTATGCTATGTGACTTTGTATGCATTGCTACTTGAATATCGGTGTACCACGCTGTATAATCTGAGATGAATATGGTAGCCTCATTTTTTCATTTATTTTTATATATGATTTTTGTTAGGTAGCACATTTTGGTGTGTTTTGTTCTACGCACTGATATTGGATATGAACTGAATATTGTATTCCTGTGAAATAGGGTTATTTTTACCCTCACTCGCAAGGTAACGGCCGCCGTATGTGCTACATAGGCTGCTTTTTTACTGCCTTTAATGTACAATTTTTGTACTATTTTCCAACGTTTGTCCGGGGCTCCGGACAAATAAATCAGTATATGTGCTTCTCATTGAATTTTCTTGTAGCCGTTTTTTAATAATTTTGCTATTTTGTAATTGGGTCTGCCATTTGCAGCTTATTAGCATTTTTGTGACTACGAGATAAGTCCTTCTCTAAGCTGCCTGATATTAACCCCATCTATCATTTTTTTGACTCCGAGATAAGTTCCTTTTGGGTTTTTTTTACCATCAGAAATACTACGAGATAAGTTCATAGCAATTTAGTACTATCTATGAGACCATTTATGTCTCTTTATATATTTTTTTCGGTATTATAAGTGTGTGTGTGTTTCTTTTTTGTGTCCCTTTTTGTATATGTAGGGAGACGTAGGGGCCATTAGGGATACCGACGTTGAGCGGGGGCGCCATATCGTCTACAACTAGGGTGCCAACCTCCGCGGCTAGGAAGGGTTAAACTAGGGCTGACTAGGGCAATATAGCTGGTGGCCCATTATGTGATAACTGAAGAGAACTAAATATTTGTTACCCTTCATTTTTGTCCTCTACTACTCCTTCTTTTAGTCATTTTCACTAATGTTTTTAGTTATTGAATTAAAAGCTAAATTTTAGGGGTTATTTTTGGTGCTTCTGGTGTTACTACTGATTATATAATCCCATTGATTAGTCCTGAGGTCTCCTATTGTGACCAAGCCTGCTACCATCTTAGGTGAGGGGGTATTTTTTTCTGCCATCTCACCTGATTTGAGACGTGCTCTGGAGAAGTTTCAGGAGGATAAGCCTGAGCGTTGTCCCAGTGGTAGGTTATATGTTCCTGACCAGTGGAGGAGGAAAGTGATGTCTGAGGTTTATTGCTCCGCATTGGCTGGTCATCCAGGTATTTTTGGTACTAGAGATTTGGTGAGTCAGTCTTTTTGGTGGCCTGCCTTGTCTCGTGATGTCAGAAATTTTGTGCAGTCCTGTGGGACTTGCTCCCGATCTAAGCCTTGTTCTCGTTCTAGTGGGTTGTTGATGCCTTTGCCGGTGCCCAGGAGGCCATGGACCCATATTTCAATGGATTTTATTTCTGATCTGCCTGTCTCTCAGAGGATGACTGTTATCTGTGTGATTTGTGATAGATTCTCTAAGATGGTCCATCTTGTACCACTCCCTAAGTTGCCATCTTCCTCAGAGTTGGTGCCCTTGTTTTTGCAACAGGTGGTTCACTTGCACGGGATTCCTGAGAACATTGTATTGGACAGAGGAGTTCAGTTTGTCTCTAGATTCTGGAGGACCTTTTGTTCCAAGTTGGGAATTCAGTTGTCCTTCTCCTCTGCATTTCACCCTTAGACCAATGGGCAGATGGAGAGAAAAAACCAGACTTTGGAGGCTTATTTGAAATGTTTTCTATCTGCTGATCAGGATGATTGGGTCTCAATTTTACCCTTGGCCGAATTTTGCTTTAAATAATAGAGCTAGTTCTGCCACTTTGATGTCACCCTTTTTCTGTAACTTTGGGTTTCATCCTCGATTTTCTTCAGGGCAGGTGGAGTCCTCTGCCTGTCCAGGGGTTGACACTGTGGTGGAAAGAATGCAGCAGATTTGGGACCAAGTGGTGGATAAGTTGTCTCTTTCCCAGGTAAAGGCCCAGCGGTTTTCTAACCGGCATAGGACCATTGGTCCCCGGTTTAAGGTGGGTGATATGGTCTGGTTGTCATCAAAGAATATCTCTATGAAAGTGGCTTCTCCAAAGTTTAAACCTAGATTTATTGGACCTTACAAGATTTTGGAGATTATTAATCCGGTCTCTTTTCGGTTGGCTCTTCCTGTCACATTTAAGATTCATAATGTGTTTCATAAGTCCTTGTTGTAGAGGTTTGTTGAACCAGTGGTTCCTAAGGCGGCACCTCCTGACCCTGTGTTGGTTGAAGGTAACATGGAATATGAGGTAGGGAAGATACTGGATTCCCGTCTGGCTAGACGGAGACTCCAGTATTTGGTTAAGTGGAAGGGTTATGGTCAGGAGGATAATTCCTGGGTCTCTGCCTCGGATATTCATGCCGAAAGATTGGTGCTTGCTTTTCATCGAGCTCATCCTGATCGGCCTGGTGGCTTGGATGAGGGTTCGGTGACCCCTCCTCAAGGGGGAGGTACTGTTGTGAGCTCATCTGTTCATTCATCTTTTGTGTCCGAGGATCTCCCTCTTCTGGTGAAGGAAGGTAGTGAGGCTGATTTAGATGAATGAAACCAAACACCTGATCAGGTGGATAGTGACTGGGTAACGGGAACTTCAGACTAGATATAAGGCAGCCGACGCCCTTCTGAGTCGCTGGTGATTTCTCTGCTGGATTCTTGAAGACCAGTCTGATTCCTGCTTCCCAAAGATAAGTTTTTGCTCTGCTATTGAACTTATTAGTTTTGGTTTTGTTTACTTTGTTTTTTGGAGTTCAGCCATCCCTGGCCGGGGGTGTGCTGGATTATTTTTCCTTGATCAGTGTTCTCTTTTGCTCTGCTTCCAGAATATTCTGAGTGCTGATATAGGGATGAAGTCTAGTGACTTCAGGGTCCTTTTTGCTTATCAGTTGTGTTGGTAATATTTTTAGCAGGGTTTTCTCGGATTGCAGACAGCAGCTTTTCTGTCCTGTCCTTTTTAGTTAGCTTGGGCTCCGTTGTTTGCTCAACCTATCTTTCTATCTGTGTTAGTGTTTTCATCTTTCTTCACCATCATTATATGTTGGGGGCTGCCTATTGCTTTGGGGTCTGCTCTGGGGCAGTCAGTTTTTCCCTTTTCTCTCTTTAGGCTTATGTAGATCTCCGGCTGTGGCTGTGACGAGGTGTCTAGGATCACCGTAGGAACACTCCACGGCTACTGCTAGTTGTGTGATAGAATTAGGGGTCTGCAATCTGCTAGTTTCCAACCTCTCTGATTTTCTGGGCTGAACTTGTGTTTTGTTTTTTCCTCCTCGGTGACTCAATCATAACAGATGAGCCTCTTTAGAATTTGTTTCTGGCTTTGCACTGAGTGTAGAAGTACCAGAAACTCTCTTAATTTTTTTAAGAGTCCTTCCATATGGTTGCTTCAAGGGTGTATGGAAGACCCTTCTTGTAGTTTTTGGCAGACTTTGCACTGTGTGCAGAGCTTTTATGAGTGTAGAAGCACCACATCTACAATTTGTTCACAATATTTGAATGAGTCACTACACTTGGTGCTTTCAAGGGTGTATGGATGACCCTGCCTGCAATTTTTGGCAGGCTTTGCACTGTGTGAATAGATTTTTTGAGTCTAGGAGTACCACCACATGACAATTTGAGCACTATGTATGAGGCCCTCATTTATGTCTAATACTGAGTGTATGTGAGTCGCTCTTCCATCAAATTTTTTCAGTTCTTGCTTCCTTCATAAATTAAACTGAAATTTCCATTTTTTTAATACATTTTTCAATTTTGGTCTACTTAAATTATTATTTTTTTAAAATATTTTTACATGTTTGCCTTATATACAAGTCATTTTATAGGAAAGAATGTTTTGTAACTATTTTTTCCTGTGAAATGCTATTTCTCTTCGATTATGAAAGTTTTATTGTCAGTCCTTAAAGTGTGGAAAAAGTGTGATTCCAGGAGTCTTCCCCATGCTTTTCACCTTACATTTAGCACTTTTTCAATCCATTTTAATGTTTTCACTACCCCCCAGACATCCTTGTAGGGTGTAATGAGACTCCTCATTAGGCCGGGGTCACACTAGAGAGGAATACGGACGAGTGAGAGGCGTTAAAAGCACGCATTACACACAGACAAATGATTCTCTATGGGGCAGCTCCCAACAGCCGTATATTTCTCATCCGTATTCTACGGTCCATGCCAATCGCAACATGCCGCGATTGTCAGCGTACTACACCCGTAGTACGCCAATGCAAGTCTATGGGTGCGCAAAAAATATGGATTACACACGGACCACATGTGTGACTTGCGAGAAATACGCAGGTCTTTGGGCAGGTGACAGGAAATGGGCCAATCCATCATCAGGAAGCTTAGACATGCTAATTAGCTCAAAAAACGCTCCAGACATCCAGGAAGAATGCCTCCACGGAGTCCTGCAGCATCATGGCGCCATATTTCCTCAATGTGGAGATGCTGATTGTATTAGTGCAGGAGCGGACGGAAATCTGGGACCAACGTGATGCCAATTATGCCAACCGGGCAAGAAAGGAGGCGTCATGGAGGCGCATATGTTGCCAGATGTTCCACGATTCTGGTGATTGGCCACGTGAGGAGCAGCAGCAAATGAGTAAGTACAACCCAAAATCTGTTTAAAATGACCTCACATCGAAAAAGGCATTTATAATCAGGCCCCCCTTCCTGTACTTGAACTTTTTGCCTCATGAGGTGGGTAGATTTTTATGTGACCCATGGTTATACACTGACATAATTTGGCCCAGGCCACAAGCTCCTCATCCTCCTAGCCAACCAAGTTATTAAGTGTAGTTACTTGATACCTGAACTATTGTGACCCTGTATATCTGGCCTGGATGCCCCAATTATATGTGCCACCCTGGGTAGAAAGCACACCGTAGAAGGCCACATGCCTAGGCTACTTGTAGCAAATTTCACGTAGCAAATAAGTGAAATTGAGAATATTTCCTGTCACATTGCAGTGGAAGATGTGATGAGACGCTGGCTCAGCATCCGTGACCAATACAGGCGGGAACGTCAGCAGCGTGCCAGGAGTGGTGATGCAGGCCACATAAAGCGGAAATATATATATTATGACCGCATCTCCTTCCTCGCTCCAATTCTGGATCTGAGACCGTAAGTAGATACCTCACAACACATTACACAGATACTTTACAGGGCCAAAAAAACTGATTTATTTTTGGCTCTGTTCTATTTCATAAAAGAACTCAGTCCAACCTTACGGAGAGAGAAACTGGCTCAGATACAGAGCCCATCATAGATCCTGGGTCTGTAGGGGAAGAAGTGGCTGGCCCATCTTCTCCCCCTCCAAGAAGCATGGGTGAAGATTCCTCTCAGGAAAACCCAGTGCCTGCACCACAAACACCACCACCAGGACCGACCACATCCACAAGCAGGACCATCTGCTGCAGCACCATCAGCCATACAGGAGGAGCAGGGCAACATCAGCAGCAGCCCAACTGCCCAGATCCAGGGCTCCCCACAGCCTGCTGGACCATCCCAGTGAGGAAGAAGAAGGCGCCAGATCCCTGCCCAAGATACCCGTACCAATGTTGACACAGGGGTACTGAACTATCTGGCTAGAGTCAATAATGATGATGGTGAGGAGGCGTACTCACTCAGCCTGGCTCATTATCTTCAGACCCTTTCCCGTGAGGTGAGGCTATGTATTCGAGGATGTTTTCAGATCTTGCTTGATGCAAGCACACACCCCAATACCCCATATGAGTTATTTGAATATCTGGAGAGGTGGCAGCTTTCCCCCAGGAATCTGATGTGCCTTAGACACCCCACACACATGCTTGATCAAGCAGGCTGAGAGGATCCTCAAATACGTGGGCCTACACCTCACCCCCTTCCTCCCCCTACCAAACCTTTCCAACACCAGCCACATATGTCTGACTCTAGCCAACCTCACCGATATGGCCACTTGTTCCCACCCAGTGTTGGAGGCTGGTCCCAACCTGGTTGGGGACGACATGGCTATTTTGGTGGGTATGAGCCATGGGCCTACCAGCCCCAACAAGAGGCCCCTCTCCAGTATCAGTCTCCCCAGTACCAACCACAATCACAGGATGCAGTACACTACCCACATCATGGGCAACAGTATGCCCCCACACAGGGCGATGGCCAAGTTGGGCAAAGTAGCCAGCAGCAAATACAGGCTGGTCTTCCGCCTTCTCCTCCCCGACCTACCAAAATTTATAATGTTGCCATTTTGGTATTGCCTAATGGTCTTGTGGTTGTTTTGTTTATGAGAAAGTGTTTTTTTTCACAATTTTTGCATCTGCACTAAGGCCAATTTGACCCATTGCCACATTTATCATATGGCAATAATATGTTTTTCAAAAAAAATAAAAAATAAGGCAAAAGTAAACATTTGTCTACTACATTTTACATCTCTGTCTCAATTATAGAAAAAGCTGTCAGCATACTAACATATGCTTACTAATGCAGTTAAACAGTCATAGAATCATAATGGGTTTAAATATATATATTTAGACAGACAGAAACCAAAAAATTATAACATAGACACAGCATGCGCTTGCCTAGAAGTTTCCCCCTCAGGTGACATAAAGTAATTTGTGAAAATATCACGCACTTTGAGCCCAGAGAGTCGTCTACGTTGAGTGTTTATAGGTGGTCTCACCCTATGTAAATTGTCTGACCCACGCACAACACCAGCAGAGGAGGAACAATCATGTATCATGTATCCTGGTGAAGTTATGAAGAACGACACATGCTTTAATTACTTAATTTACATTTTGTTCACTCAGCTGAATGGTAGACTGTAGGACCTGCCATTTGGCACAAAGAATGCCAAAGGAACACTCCACCAGTCGCCGAGCACGTGATAGGCGCAAGTTAAAAATTCTGCGCCGGTAGTCCAGGTTGTGCCGGGGATATGGCCTCATGACATTACGCGTTAACTGAAACGCCTCATCTACCACAAGGACATAAGGGACTGATTCTTGAGTGGAGCCTGGTAGCTGGTGTGGCGGTGGTAGATCCAACTGGTTGGTATGTAGCCGCCGACCCATAATGAAAGTATTGAAGAGACTAGAGTCTCCCGTCCTTCCATAGGCCCCAATGTCAACAATTATAAACTTGTATTGAGGGTTGGCCAGAGCTAATAATACAACAGAAAAGTATTGTTTATAATTGAAGAATTGGGAGCCAGAGTTCGGCGGCTTACGCACCCGGATATGCTTGCCATCAAGGGCCCCAATACAATTAGGAAACTAGCATTCCTTCTCAAAGTCCCGTGATATCCTCAACCAGTCTTCCATCCTGGGCTCGGGCATGACGAGTTGATGTAGTCTTGACCATATTTGACTACATGTCATCCTGACTATGCCAGAAATGGTAGATCTTCCAATGAGAAACTCAGGGTGGAGGGCAGCATAAGACAGGCAAGTGGACAGGAAGCTGAAGAACAACAGAAATGGAACATTTTAGAATGCACAAATTAACAAAACACCAGGTACATACATAACAAACTTGCTAGCGATTCATATCTACTAACACACATATATTTGGTCGCACCATCACTATGTGATATTCAGTACATATTACACATAACATTGTGGTCTGTAAGTTTAAATATATCTGGAATAAGATGAGGGCATTAAACTTAGTACAAAAATAAAAAAAAATCATATTTTGGGTAACACATCATGAACATAGAGAATGTGGTTGTGTAGTACATACCGTAATGTGAGTAGAAGTCACTCCTCTGCAGATATAGCTTTGCGCATCCTTGTGTTCTGAAAGGTTATCCCAGGGCGCACTGTCTCCAAGAGTAGATCAAATGTTGCAAGGCTCATCCGACAGTATTGGTAACATTTTTCTGGATTATCCCACAGAGAAGAATAGAGGCGGTGAAAATGACCTCTTGTGAGTCGTTGCCTCAAAAGTGGATGGACCCACATGCGTCTCCTCCTCCGTAGATCCACTATCACTGGGTATGGGTGAACAAAGTGGCGTGACAAAAGCCAGTTGAAGAGAACCTGCTCAGTTGTGTTGAAACTCAGACTGTCTGCCATGTTGCACATACAACAGCAACACACCTAGTGAAGGCAAGGTCACAAATGGACAGAATGGAGGCAGCCACCTGTTCCTGAGGTAATAAATAGGGTGTAGGCTAATGATTTAAATAGCTTGCAGGCCTCAAAACCGTTAAATGTCCATTCTGCAAGCCTGCAACAAAATCTTGCCATACGGATGCCATACGGATTACATACGGATGCTGACATGCGCAAAATACGCCACCACACCTTGCTAGCGGATGACATACGGAGCACTATTTAGGGGTCATTCATCCATATTACACATGTAAAATGTAAAATACGGACCGTATTTTGCGTCGGCTAGTGTAACCTCGGCCTTAAAAATATATACTGATCCCTTCGTATAAAACTAAACATACACCAATTGTGAAAAACGAAGGAGTAATGGATCATAGAACATATAAAGGTAGAAAATAGATTTTATTACCAGAATAATTATAAATAGGACTACATTTACGTGGGGCAAAAAAACAGAAAACGTATCAAATTGAAAAATCCATAATGCTAGATCAAAACCTAGAAAACTCTGAGACACCAATTCATTTTTCAATTTGATACCTGGGCCTGTATATATTGTGTCATACAGACACTGGGATTTTTACCAGACATATCTGACACACAACATACAGTATATTTATTTAGATACTATTAATATAAATATATGATATGCCTGGCCCTTCCCTGGGGTCTATGTCTGCTTTTTAGTTTTCTATTTTTTGACCCAAGTAAATGTTGTCCTATTTATAATTGTTCTGTAATATTGTGTATGATTACTGTAATAAAATCTATTTTCTACCTTTATATGTTCTATGATCCTTTACTCTTTCATTTTTCGCTATAGGTGTATATCCTTGAAGTGTCTGCCAGAAAAATGCTTCAATTTCCCATTGACTCCCATTAGACTTGTTTGTCGAAATGAGCATTTGATTATTAGGAATTGCTTGGCTCAAGTATCGAGCATCAAAGCACTTGAGTGAATAGATGATCACTCTGCAGTTCATGTTGCAGGATTTAAAGGGAACCAGTCACCAGTTTTTATCTCCCTTATGATCGTCGCCCTCCAGCTCTGATTGAATTTGAAGACCTTGTTCAGTGAGTTCATTGCTCATTTGCACATAGCTATTCTCCTATCAACTTCTGGTGTCATCGCTGCAGTTTGAGTGATCATTTATCTGAGTAGGTTGACGTCGTTTACAAGTTCCAGTTCATCGCAGTCCATCTCAAATGTTTTCCAGATATACCTGGCAGTAGTTAATATTTTTTGTCTTCTTTGTATTGAGTAACAGTCCCATGTTTGAGTATTCCATTTTGACATGTAATAAGTAGAGATGAGCGAACGTGCTCGGTGATACTTGGCTATCACTCAAGTATCGGGGTGCTCAAATGTGCTCATCACTCAGCGAGTAATGGGCGGAGCTTGATTTAAAACTTGAAGTCCCGCATTTTTGTCACCTGGTGTGCCTGTGAGTCACTGTAATTCTGTAGCCATCTTGGGTGTGGTACTACTGTGATTAGCTGGCCATCTGACATCATCAGGGATTATAAAAGGACAGGTGCCTCTCGGCTTGGCATACTGTTCACAGCTCTTTGACATTTCATATTAGAGGGAGAGTGTGCTTGTCTAGGCCTGTGTAGTGTAGATACTAGTGCTGAAGTTGAGCCCTAATTCTAACAGCTCTTCTAAGGGCTAATCGTTTGCAGCACATACAATCTGCATTTAGCCTAGGGAAGGAGAGAGAGTTGTAGGAGCCGGAAGAGTGACAGAATCCAGTCTATAGACAGAGATTAGGCCTGTGCAGTCCATTGGCAAACATTTAGCTGTTTTTTTGGGGTGGGACTGGAAAAATGTAATTTATTTTGATCAATCAAGTATTTCATGCTTTGTGGTCCTTTTTTGGGTTATGTAACACACCCAAGAATCATTGAAACATTTTCATGGGCTGCATTTCTCAGCAATACACTGTTCCGTAGAGTGGAGTAACTTTCTCTGATCTCTAAAACTGCTAAAAAGCTTTTAAAGATTTTGTAGGCTTCCATTTCTCAGACATACAGTGTTACTTGGTCTGTGAATATTTCTGTGATCTCTGAAAGTGAACAAAAACTTTTTAAAAATGTGTAGGTTTACATTTCTCAGACATACAGTGTTATGAGGTCTGTAAACATTTCTGTGATCTCTAAAACTGAGAAAAGGCATTTAAACATTTTTCTTGATTGAATTTGGTATCATTACACTTTTGCATTTTTTTCTGTTCCATTATAATGATGTAAATGCTTTGCTTGTTGCAGGTAACCAATTTTTTTCTTTTATTAAAAATAATCTTGGTTTCAAGAGACCTAGAAATTGCAAAATGCATAAGGCATGCATCAAGAGACGGGGAAGTAGAAGTGCTGATGATAGTGCACGCAAATGTCATGTATGTGGGGAAGGTGTGACTATGCCTGTTGCTAGAGCACAAGAGAATCACGCCCATTCCACCACACATAGGTTCCTGTGCCACTTTGCCGGGTTATTATTTCATATTGGCTGCGTTCCGCCAATCCTAACAACTACTTTATTAAAAGAGGCTATTCTGGTACTGTACATCTTTAAGAATTGTAAAATGTTTCACATTTTTAGACAAAATGGCACATGACCGAATTTATGTCTTTCTTTTCTCATGCCGGGAAAATTCTTTAAAACCCATGATAAATTCTCACTGTAGAGTCAGTTTGTTTTATAAATTTGGATACTTACATTAGAATAGAGTGGAGTATCACCATTATTTAACTTCATTTTAGAGATATTTCTAAAGTTAAAAATGAGTTATGTTTTCATCAAATTCTATAGAAAATGATGGATTGATATTATTACAACTATCTATTTATTGCATGTTAAACATTAATTAACTTTCTGATTGAGTCAAAATACATCAAGAAAGCCAAGCTAAACATGAATGCATAGGAAGACAAATGATATTAAAAAAGTACTGTATGTTTATCCCTTTTACCAGAGAGCAAATATTCTTAGTGGGTACTATAATGGACACTTATTGCTTATCATGTAAATATTTTCTTTTTGAGCCAATGTTAGGCTAGTTTCACACTAGCATATGGAGGAGCTGCGAAGGGATGCGGACTTCCGCCATGAATCTCCGCCCACTGCCGTGCCTCCTCCATTCAGCTCTGCCTCTGTTGGCATGCGGCCTGCTTACCCTATGTTCAGCATTGGGTACGCAGGCCGTGCTGATGTATGCAGATGCCTCCACATGCTAGTGTGAAACTAGCCTTATACTGCACACATTAAACATGTTTGGTGGCAAACATTTTAGAAATCATGTGCTTTGCTCATTCTAGTTTTATTTTGACTATGATTATAATTATTGACTTATTTTTTATATTTTATGGCCTCTAGAAGCAGAAGAATTATAGTTATTCTTTTCCTTGAGACATAAAACTGCTCTACAACAGTTTAAAGATGTCCATACATCCCCTAACCCCACCATTCTCCTAACCCTTTTGTCCCTCATTCTAGTATATTCGACTCGGCGAAGTGTTCATATATTTTGTATGGGAAGAGGAGAGTACGCCACTGCCATACATAACCTTGAGTGCCCTCATAAAGAGTAAAATGTTGAGCAATTCAGCTAACTTAAATGTGTATTGGCACCCTAAAACAGTCACTTTATTATAAGAAATGTGTTGGTGAAACAAATTAGTTGCACCTACGTATATACCGTATAAGTATTACAGATTCTTCAAATGCACATGCAGTACTTTTCAATTGGGGGAGTCTAATGGACAAGTGGACAATCATAAGTGCTGAAGAAATATCTGTTATTCTTATATGCGGGCTACACAATCATGCCCCTGGGACATACTAAAAGAGAAAGTAGACAACACTGTAAAGGAAAGCTCTCATGACAAAAATTTTGTTTTATTTAAATCAGGTGTTTGCGTCAAATGTTTTTTTTAAATTGCATTTTTTATGTTTACATATCACAATATCAAAATATTGATGGCCAAAGGGGATTTTTAGACTCTATTTTCCTGTTTTAAGAAACAACATATGTGCATAGCAACAATGGTCTTTTTTTATTGAAGTGTCTAATGAGCCTGTGCAAAACTTCATTGTGAAGGAAAGGGGGAGCAGAGTCAAGTGTGACATCGCATATTGTGAATGGCGTATTAGCTGTCTATAGATTTGTTACCTATCATTGCAATCATACCTCTAATAACATGGCGCCTTGCTATAACCTCTTTCTCAAAGGACAGGAAGTATAAGCAAAAAAAAAAAAAAAACAACGATGAACTGAGAAGCAAATTAAAAGGTTTCCTCATTTCTAGACAAAAGATTGATGTATTCCAATTCATTAAATCTTTGAAATAATCATATAAATGTTTTAAAGTAAAGAAAAAAAATCCTAAAATTCTAGTTAGGAAGTTTATTTTATTTGAAGGTAATGACTCATGAGAAAATAAGACCTGCTGAATCAAATTATCAATTCTTTACAATACTATGGTGATTAGGAGAAAGTTTTGACAACCTACATCAAATTCATGTCAGCTTCTCAATATTTCAGAAATCCATATATGACGCCTTATAAAATATGCAGGGATTTAATTCTTCAGAGGGAAGTAGCTGATTTTCTAGAAATGTAGAAATCTTTTATTGAGACTGAAGCTGAAATAACTGTTAAATGAATGCACATCACGTTCACTGAGAAAATGATCAATGAGACAAGCACTTGAAAAAGAAATTGTAAGGGAAAAAGCTCCTGTGAGTTTGTTGCTAAAATAACCAGTTAAAAGAACAGATGTGAAGTTGCTCTAACTGTATAAAGCTTTCTACAAAAAAATAAAATAAAAAAAATTAAGAAACATGTATTTTATTTTTCCAAAGCAAGAGAGGTTTTCATCTTTCCTATAAATTAAACATTTTATCTCTTCTCTAAATATTCTTTCTAACTAATACTATTACTGATGATACTAAAAAGTCCACCAAAGGTAAATAATTCATAGGATCTTTTTGCAATTGTGGGGTTTATGGAAAACATTTGTTGTATTTGTCATGTTCCTCATTCTATATTAAAAATATTTCCTTGAGCTGTAGGATTTTCTGTATGACAGCTCAAATTAAACATACAGTCACTTGAAAAAGTGGTCAACCCCTTGGTTGTGTTTTGTATTTTGTTACATTACAATCTGTGTTTAAATATTTTTGCAGTTTGATTTGTGTGTGATGCATCAGCAATAAATAATCTGAGTTTGTGAAGTGAGAAAAATATAAGCATAGATTAAATTTATAGGATCAGTTAACTAAATATTGGCATGTGCATATGTATTTATTCACCACTTTTGCGATGAAGCCCCTAAAAATTTCTGGTGTAAGCAATTACATTCATAAACCAAATGCTTACTGAAAGGAAGTTCACCCGTGTGCAATCTAAGTGTCACATTGTTTGTCAGCATATACATCCACAAAACCATTAACCGCTTAGTGACAGAGTTAATTTTCACCTTAATGACCAGGCCAATTTTTACAATTCTGACCACTGTCACTTTATGTGGTTGTAACTCTGGAATGCTTTAACGGATCCTGCTGATTCTGAGATTGTTTATTTGAGACATATTGTACTTCATGTTAGTGGTAAAATTTATTTGATATGACTTGCATTTATTTATGAAAAAAACGGATATATTGCAAAAATTTTGAAAAGGTTGCAATTTTCAAACTTTAAATTTTTATGCCCTTAAATCAGAGAGAGGTATTACTCAAAATACTTAATAAATAACATTTCCCACATGTCTACTTTACATCAGAACAATTTTGCAAACAAGTTTTGTTTGTTAGGACGTTATAAGGGTTAAAAGTTGACCATCGATTTCTCATTTTTCCAACAAAATTTACAAAACCATTTTTTAGGGACCACCTCACATTTGAAGTGAGTTTGGAGGGTAAATATAACAGAAAATACCCAAAAGTGACACCGTTCAAAAACTGCACCCCTCAAGGTGCACAAAACCACATTCAAGAAGTTTATTAATCCTTCAGGTGCTTCACAAGAACTAAAGCAATGTGGAAGGAAAAAATGAACATTTTAGTTTTTTCACAAAAAGTTTACTTTGGAACCAATTTTTTTATTTTCACAAGGGTATCATGAGAAATTGGACTACTAAATGTGTTGTGCAATTTCTCTTGAGTACGTCTATACCTCATATGTGGGGAAAAGCCACTATTTGGGTGCATGGCAGGGCTCAGAAGGGAGGGAGCTCCGTTTGACTTTTAGAACACAAAGTTGGCTGGAATCAATGGTGGTGCCATGTCGCGTTTGGAGACCCCTGATGTACTTAATCAGTGAAAATGCCCCAATTTTAACTCCATCCCTTACCTAAACACACCTCTAACCATAATCCCAACCCTAACAATAATCCTAACCACAAACCTAGTCCCAACACACCCCTAACCCTAATCCCAACCCTAACCATATCCCTAACCATGAACCTATCCCCAGAACACCCCCTAACCCTAATCCCAACCTTAACTATAACCCTAACCACAAACTTAACACCAACACACCACTAACCCTTATCCCAACCCTAATCGTAATCCCAACCATAACCACAACCCTAGTCCTAATCCTAACCCTAACCCAAGCCCTAAGGGGAAGATTGATGGTGTGAAATACAGATATATTCTTAAGCAAAACCTGTCTGGCAGAGATTTGAGACTGAGATGGAGGTTCACCTTCTATCAAGACAGTGATCCAAACATACTGTTGAAGCAAAACTCGAGTGGTTTAAGGGGAAACGTGTACATGTTTTGGAGTGGCTTAGTCAATGCCCAGACCTTAATCCAATTGAGCATCTGTGCTGATACTTGAAGATTGCTGTTCGCCAGAGGAAACCATCTAACTTGAAGGAGCTGGAGAAGTTTTGCTTTGAGGAATGGTCAAAAATCCCAGTGGCAAGATGTGGAAAGCTCTCAGAATTTTATCAAAGCAACTTGCTGCTCTAATTGCCAGAAAAGGAGACTCTACAAAGTACTACAAACAATGGAAAGGAACAGCATTCAGTCCAAGTGATGAAAAAGAAAAAAAAGCCTTTATTCTGCCATGATACAACATTTGACCACAATTGGTCTTTATCAAGTATACTTATAGTGGATATATAACTAGAAAAAAAATATTTAAAGCATGTTTTATTAGTTTATATCATTCATAAATAATGACCACACACTAATCCCTGTAACTAGAAATTAATGGAGGTCATGTCAAGTGTAGATCAAAACACAACTTCCCTTCTGAGCTGAAACTCATTTTGTGGAAATAGTGATTGTAAGTATAATGTGCAATTGACGTCTTTTAGACAATAGCGTACCACTTTTACTTAACTTTAACCCCTTTCTTATACATCCCTGTGTCCTGGTGCATGTTTACCTGTGACATATGGATACATCCCTGCAATTTTGCACGCACAAGGCTGTTCTCTCGTGATTGACGCTGATTGTCAGCTGATTCTGACAGTTGACACCCGGCACTCAGTGCCCACACCGCTCCCGGCGCTTTAACCCCCTAAATGCTGCTATTGACCTCGGAAAGGGAAAACAGCCTCTCTGCCCTTGTATTGGAGAGCCCGCAACATGATTGCAAGGTCCCAGTTGTTGCCATGGTGACCCGATGTCGTCATGATGACATCTGGGTCACCAGAGCTAGCAAACTTGTTTGATCATGCTCAGAGCATTATCAGCAACTTTGTCAGGGCAGCAATGACAGTTTGGATAACATAAAGATACTCCTGCATGCCTTTGCTATTGAAGCGATCAGGCTACAAAAAATGGAAGTCACATAGTGAGACAAAGTAAAAAAGCAAAAAAAGTTTTTAAAAAATTTAAAAATATTTTAAATAATAATAAAAAACAAAATATATTGTACTCCCAAAAATATAAACAATAAAAGTACACATATTTAGAAGTGCTGCGTCCATAACGACCCGACCTATAAGAATGTTCTACTAGCTAACCCCTTTAGTGCAGACTATAAAAATATAAATATAAATCAAGGCAAAAAATAATTCTTTATTATCATACTGCCAAACAAAAAATGGAATAAAAATGCAATCAAAAGAACATATATTAATAAACATGGTACCAATGAAAGCATCATCTTGTCCTGCAAAAATCAAGCCATCATATAGCTCCATCAGCGGAAAAATAAAAAAGGTATCTCTCTTAGAATAAAGTGATGCAAAAATAATAATTTTTTCTATAAAATAGTTTTTATTGTTTAAAAGTGGCAAACATAAAAAAACAATATAAATGTTGTATCACTGTAATCATACTGACCTGAGGAATAAAGCTGCCTTATCAATTTTACCACACGCAGAATGACATAAAAAGAAATCCTGAATTGCTGGTTTTTGTTCATTCTGCCTCCCAAAAATCAGAATAGAAAGCGATCAAAAAATGTCATGTCTGAAAATGATACCAATAAAAATGTCAACTCGTCGTCGAAAAAACAAGTCCTCACTTGACTCTGTAGGCCAAAGTACGGAAAAATTATAGCTCTTAAACTATGGCAATGCAAAAACTGGTTTTTACAATATCAAGCATTTGTTAGTGTGTGACAGCAGCTAAACATAAAACCCAAATATAAATCTGGTATCGCACCGACCAGAAGAATAATTCTACATGAGGAATGGCAAAAAATATAAAACCAATTCTTCACCTGCTGCTGATTTGTTCATTCTGCCTCCCAAAGATCCCAGTAAGGCTCAGGGCACATTTATCCTGCGCTGAGCGATTACCTTCGAATTTCTGTGTAAATCTCTGAAATACGTGATTCAGTCAGAACCTCGTCAGAAGATTCACTATAATGAGGCAGATGGAGGAACTCTGGATGCCATAGGACGTGTGATCCTGAGATGTCCGTCTTTTTAGGATTTCATAAAAGTGCCGTCGGCCAGAGTTTTGTGCACTTCTGAAAAGAAGGAAACCACTGAACAGAGGCGAGATGGAGTCTAGAGCAACTCTGCTGCCTGATTAAAGCAAATGGATCCCTAGGGGATTTAATTTGAATAACGTCACTCAGAGATTTAGATCAAAACCCCTAAGTAAGTGCTCAGTGTACAGTGCCGGATAAACATGATTCCAAACATTATGTAAAATGTTCCTAACTGCACCCCTATATGAGTTCATTGGAGAGTGTAGTATGAAAAATGAGTTCACATATGGGGGTTTTCTGTTGTTATGGAACTTCAGGGGCTCTGCCAATGTGACATGGCACCCTCAAACCATTCCAGCAAAATCTGAACTCCAATATTGCGTTTCTTCCCTTCTGAGCTTTGCACTATGCCTCAATAGTAGTAATCCCTTACATATGGGGTATTAGCATACTCAGGATAACTTACACAGCAAAATGTATGGAGCAATTTCTCCTGTTACTCTTGTGAAAATAAAAAAATTGGGGCTAAAATAGCATTTTTGGGGGGAAAATATGATTTTTTTATTTTCGCATCTCAATGTTATAAACTTCTGTGAAGCAATTGGGGGTTCAAGGTGCTCACCACATATCTAAATACATTCCTTGATGGATCTAGTTTTCATAATGGGGTCACTTGTGGGGGATTTCCATTGTTTAGGAACATCTGGAGCTCTCTAGCAGGGCATGGCGTCCGCTAATGATTCCAGCAAATTTTACATTCAAAAAGTCAAATGATACTCCTTCCCTTCCGAGCCCTTTTGTCCATCTAAACAGTAGCTTTCTCCCACATATGAGGTATCGGCATACTAAGGAGAAGTTTTAAAACAAATAGTATGGTGCAATTTCTCCTTTTACACTTATGAAAATGCAAAATCTGGGGTTAAAAAACATTTTTGTAGTGAAAAAGTAAATTTTTATTTTCATGCTTCAACGTTATAAACTTTTGTGAAGCACCTGGGTGTTCTATGTGCTCACCATTCATCAAGATGAGTTCCCTAAGAGATCAAGATTCCAAAATGGTGTTATTTGTGGTGGTTTTTTACTGTTTAGGCACATCAGGTCTCTGTAGAACACTGCTGTGCACCGAAACATTGGATAAGGTATTGGCATGCATAGGAAAAATTGCACAGCAAATTTTGGCGTCCATTTTTTCCTGTTACCATTGTGAAAATAAAAAAAAATTGTGTAAAGTAAATTTTTTTGAAAAAAAAGTTAAATGTTCATATTTTTTTCAACATTCCAAAAATTCCTGTTAAGCACCTGAAGGGTTAATGCTTCTTGAATGTGGTTTTGAGCACCTTTAGGAGTGCAAGTGTTTGAAATGCTGTCCATTTTGGCTATTGTGTATCATATAGACCCTTCAAAGCCATTTCAAATATGAGGTGGTCCCTAAAAATAATGGTTTTATACATTTTGTTGTAAAAATGAGAAATTGCTGGTTTTTAACCCTTATAACTTCCTAACAAAAAAAGTTTTGCTTCAAAAATTGTGCTCATGTAATGTAGAAATGTGGGAAATTTAATTTATTAGCTGTTTTCTCTGACAACTCTCTCTGATTTAAGGTCATAAGTTTGAAAATTGCAAAATCCTTAACATTTTCACCAAATTTCCATTTTTTTTACAAATAAATGCAAGTTATAGGAAAGTAAAAATTGGCCCAGTAGATAATGAGCAAACTACTTTGGGGGTGAAAGGAGTTAAGGACGGACAATAAAACATAAAACATTCAAAATCGACAAGAATTCATAGTTTACAGGAAAAAATTGTTAAGAAGTTTTTTCCTGCATATTGACTTGAATATAATGCAAAATTTTAAAAGGAGTTAAAAAATAAAATTTAGCCAAACCAATAGTTTTTTTGCTTAAAAAAATGGAAATTTCAGTGTAATTTATGAAGGAAAAAGTGCCAAAACTTAGGGACTCAGGGAGACTCAGATGCACTCTGTATCTGACTTAAACCCTTAGTGACAGAGCCAATTTGGTCCTTAATGATCAAGCCAATTTTTACAATTCTGACCACTGTCACTTTAGTATGTTATAGATCTGGAATGCTTCAATGGATCCCACTTATTTTTTTTGTGACATATTCATGTTAGTGGTAAAATTTATTCGATATGACTTGTGCTTATTTATGAAAAAAAACAGAAATTTAGCCAAAATTTTGAAAATATTTAATTTTGTTTGCTTAAATCAGAGTCATAAATATAGTCAAAATAGTTAAATAGTTAATAAATAACTTTTCCCATGTGTCTACTTTAAATTAGTACAATTTTTGAAACATAATTTTTTGTTAGGATGTCATAAGGGTTAAAAGTTGACCAGTAATTTCTCACTTTTCCAACAAAATTTACAACACCATTTTTTAGGTGCCACCTAACATTTCAAATGAGTTTGGGGGGGTCAATATAACAGAAAATACCCAAAAGAGACACCATTCTAAAAACTGCACCCCTCAAGGTGTGCAAAATCACATTCAAGAAGTTTATTAACCCATCAGGTGCTTCACGAGAACTAAAGCAATGTGGAAGGAAAAAATGAACATTTTATTTATTTCACAAAAAATTTACTTTGGAACCAAGCATTTTTTTTTATCTTTGCAAGGGTATCAGGAGAAAATTGACCATACATTTTGTTGTACAATTTCTCCTGAGTACGCCAATACCCTGTATGTAGCGGAAATCCACTGTTTGGGCATACGGCAGGGTTCAGAAGGGAGGGAGAACCATTTGACTTTTTGAATGCACAATTGGCTGGAATAAATGGCAGTCGCCATGTCATGTGTAGAATCCCCCTGATGTACCTACAAAGTGGAAACCTTCCAGTTCTAACTCCAACCCTAACATAGCTCTAACCCTAGCCCTAATCCCCAACAAACCTGTAACCCTAATCCCAACCCTAACCATAACCCTAACCACAACCCTAGCCCAACACCAAAATAACCCCAACACAACAACCCTAACCCCAACTCAACCCCAACCCTAGCCCCAACTTTAACCCTAGCCCCAACGCTAACCCTAGCTATAACCCAAACTATAGCCCCATCCATAAACCTAACCCTAGCCCCAACCCTAACCCTAGCCCAACCTTTAGCATAGCCCAACACTAACCCTAGTTCAAACCCTAGCCCCAACCCTTACTTTAGCCCATCCCTAACCATATATGGATGACTTTTCAACACTTTTTTAGGGTGTTATATACTACTAAAATGTCACAGAAAGCAATTTATACTGTTTGGATGACTAATTGAATCTAGGCAAATTTTTAAATGCTTTTTTGGAGTCTTATACACCACAGAAATGTACCCCAGAGTACGTAATGCTCTATAGATGAGAAATATAATAGAGAAAAAATTTTGAATGCTTTTTTTGAGTGTTATATAACACAAATGCACCCCAGGGCATGCAATAAACTATGGATGAGTAATAGAATGCTTAAAATATTTAAAAATTTTTGGACTGTTATATAACACAGAAATGTACCACAGATCATGTAATAGTATATGGATACATGCATACAAGAAAATGTTTCAAACACTTTTTTGACTGTTATGTAACACTGAAATGTACCATAGACGATGCAATAGTATATGAATGAGTAATTGAATACAAAAAAAGTTTCAAGTCTTTTTTGTACTGTTATGGAACACCAAAATGTACCACAGACCACATTATAATATATGGCTGAGTATCTGAATACAGAAAATTTTTTTGGTGTGTTATAACACTGAAATGGATGCCAGAGCATGTAATACTCTATGGATGAGCAATATATTACCACAAATTTTTTGAATGCTTAATTGGAGGGTGATGTTCCCCAGAAATGTATACCATACCATGTAATAATATATACAGTAGATGAGTAATTAAATATAGAAACATTTTTAAACACTTTTTTAGGGTTACATACTACCAAAATCTAACGGAAAGCACATGATTCTCTATGGATAACTAAATGAATCCAGAAATATTTTTCAATGCTTTTTTGCAGTTTTACATACCATTGTAATGTAACAATAACCGCGTTCAACTGTACAGATGACTAATTTAACCCCTTCATGACCCAGCCTATTTTGACCTTAATGACCTGCCCATTTTTTGCTATTCTGACCAGTGTCCCTTTATGAGGTAATAACTCTGGAACACTTCCTAGGATCCTAGCGATTCTGAGAAAGTTTTTTCGTGACATGTTCAGCTTCATGTTAGTGGTAAATATAGGTCAATAATTTTTGCGCTTATTTGTAAAAAAATCGGAAATTTGGTGAAAATTTTGCAATTTTCAAATTTTGAATTTTTATTCTGTTAAACCAGAGAGGTATGCGACACAAAATAGTTACTAAATAACATTTCCGACATGTCTACTTTACATCAGCACAATTTTGGAAACAAAATTTTTTGTTAGTAAGTTATAAGGGTTAAAAGTTGACCAACGATTTCTCATTTTTACAACAAAATTTGCAAAACCATTTTTTTTAGGGACCACCTCACATTTGAAGTCACATTGACGGGTCTATATGGCAGAAAATACCCAAAAGTGACTCCACCCCTCAAGCTACTCAAAACTACATTCTAGAAGATTATTAACCCTTCAGGTGCTTCACAGGAATTAAAGCAACGTGGAAGGAAAAAATGGACATTTTAATTTTTCCAATAAAAATTTTCTTTTAGCATCATTTTTTTCATTTTCACATGGGTAACAGGATAAAATGGATCCTAAAATGTGTTGGGCAATTTCTTCTGAGTACACCGATACCTCATATGTGGTCATAAACCACTGTTAGGGTGCACGGCAGGGCTCAGAAGGGAAGGAGTGACATTTGACTTTTTGAATGGAAAATATGCTGAACTATTTAGCAGTTGCCATTTCGCTTTTGGAGAGCCCCTGTGCGCCTAAACATTGGAGTTCCCCCACAAGTGACCCCATTTTGGAAACTAGACCCTCCAAGGAACTTATCTAGATGCATTATGAGCAATTTGAACCCCCAGGTGCTTCACAAATTCATCCGTAAAAAAAAAGTACTCTTTTTTAACAAAAAATTTCTTTTAGCCTCAGGTTTTTCATTTTCACATGGGCAACAGGATAAAATGGATCCTATATTTTGTTGGGAAATTTCTCCTGAGTGCACCGATACCTCATTTGTGGTCATAAACCACTGTTTGGGCGCACGGCAGGGCCTGGAAGGGAAGGAGCGCCATTTGACTTGTTGAATGGAAAATTAGCTCCAATCGTTAGCGGACACCATGTCGTGTTTGGAGAGCCCCTGTGTGCCTAAACTTTGGAGCTCCCCCACAAATGACCCCATTTTGGAAACTAGACCCCCTAAGGAGCTTATCTAGATGTGTTGTGAGCACTCTGAACCCCTAAGTGCTTCACAGAAGTTTATAACACAGAACCATGAAAATAAAAAAAGTCCTCAAAAAATGATATTTAGCCCACTATTTTTTATTTTCACAAGGGTAACAGGATAAATTGGACCCAAAATGTTGTTGTCCAATTTGTCCTGAGTACGCTGGTACCTGATATGTGGGGGGGACCACTGTTTTGGCACATGTTGGTGCTCAGGAGGGAAGTAGCAACGTTTTGCAATGTCGACTTGATGGAATGGTCTGCGGGCGTCGTTACGTTTACAGAGCCCCTGATGTACCAAAACAGTGGAAACCCCCCACAAGTGATACCATTTTGTAAACTAGACCACCCAAGGAACTAATCTAGATGTGTGGTGAGCACGTTGAACCCCCAAGTGCTTCACAGAAGTTTATAACGCAGAACCGTGAAAATAAAAAATATTTTTTTACCCCTCAAAAAATGATTTTTAGCCCACTATTTTTTATTTTCACAAGGGTAACAGGATAAATTGGACCCCGAAAGTTGTTGTCCAGTTTGTCCTGAATACGCTAGTACCCCATATGTGGGGGGAACCACTGTTTGGGCACACGTTGGGGCTCAGAAGGGAAGTAGTGACATTTTGAAATGTCGACTTGATGGAATGATCTGTGGGCATCATGTTACGTTTGCAGGGCCACTGATATACCTAAACAGTGGAAACCCCCCCACAAGTGACCCCATTTTGGAAACTAGACCACCTAAGGAACTAATCTAGATGTGTGGTGAGCACTTTAAACCCCCAAGTGCTTCGCAGAAGGTTATAATGCAGAACCGTGAAAATAAAAAATAATTTTTTCCCTCAAAAATTATTTTTAGCCCACTATTTTTATTTTCACAAGGGTAACAGGATAAATTGGACCTCAAAATTTGTTGTCCAGTTTGTCCTGAGTATGCTGTGACCCCATATGTGGGGGGGCACTGTTCGGGCACACGTTGGGGCTCGGAAGGGAAGTAGTGACGTTTTGAAATGTCGACTTGATGGAATGGTCTGTGGGCATCATGTTATGTTTGCAGAGCCCCTGATGTACCTAAAAAGTGGAAACCCCCCACAAGTGACCCCATTTTGGAAACTAGGCCACCCAAGGAACTAATCTAGATGTGTGGTGAGCACGTTGAACCCCCAAGTGCTTCACAGTAGTTTATAACGCAGAACCGTGAAAATAAAAAAAAATTTTTTCCCTCAAAAATGATTTTTAGCCCAAATGGTGGCGCCATGTCGTGTTTGGAGACCCCGTGATGTGCCTAAACAGTGGAAACCCCCCAATTCTATCTCCAACCCTAACCCCAACACACCCTTAACCCTAATCCCTACCCTAATCATAACCCTAACCACAACCCTAACCCCAACACACTCCTAACCCTAATCCCAACTCTAACCTTAACCACAAGCCTTACTCTAGTCCCAACCCCAACCCACCCCTAACCCTAATCTTAACCCTAACCCTAACCCTAGTCCTAGCCCTAACCCTAGCCCTAACCCTAACCCTATTTCTAACCCTAACCCTAATTGAAAAATAAAAATATTTTATTATTTGTCCCTATGTGGGGTGATAAGGGGGTTGGTGATTTACTTTTTTTTATTTTGATCAATGTGAGAGTTTATCACAGTGATCAAAATAAAAAAATGAATCTGCAGCCGGGAAATGCCGGCGGGCGCACTGCACATGCGTCCGCCATTTTCCAAGATGGTGGCGCCCATGAACCGGGATGGCGTGACGGCCAGGGGGACTTTGTAAGTATCATGGGGGGTGAGGGGGGAATCGAAAGGTGGGTGGAGCAGAGGGAAGGGGGAGGAGGGCAGACTATGACAGCAGTGGCCGATCGCCGCCGTTTGGTGCCGTCAGTCGATGTGGGGGGATTAAATTAGTGTCTCCAGCCATGGCCGATGCTATTTCAGCATCGGCCATGGCTTGATTGTAATATTTCATCAATTTTCATTGATGAAATATTACTATCGCTCTGATTGTCTGTTTCAGAGCGATCGTAGGCACGGGGGACTAAGCCACCCCCCTGTGGTGAAGCACAAAGCCTCCTGTCACTGCGGGTTGGGTGACCTTTCAGTGACCCCAGTCACCCAACCTGCAGAGGGGCTTTGAAGTCATGACACAGCATATGCATCTTGGGTCGGATTGGCACCAACTTTCATGATGCATACGCTGAGTCACAGGTCGGGAAGGGGTTAATCCACAAGAAAATTTTGAAATAAAAATGTTGAAAGTGTAGTTCATGTACTTTTGCATTCATAAAGGCTTTGCAAAAAGTGTACAGCTAGGAAAAAATTATAAGGAGGGTCATCCAGTTATCCCTGGACCCCTGAAAGGCAACAACTGGCAGGCCTCATTCAAATATTTGTAAAGAGTAGTTGCTGTATGCCTACACTCATATATACTTTGCAAAGTGCAAAGTCAGGAAAAAAATTATGTGGAGGGTAATATAGTAATTCTCTTTAGATGTCCGCTTCTTCTCTATCCTTGGTTGGGAGCCTGGGTGGACTGCCTCCATTTGCTTTCTGGAGCCTGATCACCAGGTGCTTGTGCTCTTAGTGACTGGGCTTTGGGTAGTGCTGAAGCCCCTGACAAGTAAAGATGGTCAACAGCTCTGGGTGCCACGTGCTCCCAAACCTGTTCCCCCATAGGAGGTGGGGAACCCCAAGGACAGTGCGATCTCTCATGGGTGGTAGTTTTGCCTTGAGCTGTCTTGAGGAGCCTCTCCCAGGCCCATTCAAATCGCAAGAAGGGTTTATCTGGCTCCCTTCCTTCTCAGATTACACCCAGCGATGCTACCCCTTAATTTTGAGGAATGTGATCCTGATTCCGTCTGTTGCAGCCTTAAAGGGAAGTGTACTGTATCTACTGACCTCTGGTTGAACAAGATGTGATGATGGGTCCCAAACTCTTCTGTTGGTGCCTATCTCTGCTGCCAGTCATGCATAACAGCTCCCCCTGGGACACCAACCATCAGAAGCTTGCGGCAAGCAGGCCTGATAGCATTTTTACAGCCCTGGCCTGGCTTACCTCCTTGTCTTTTTCTACCAGTCTAGGCTCCACAGTCTGCTTACCAGTTACTGGATCCAGGCTCTCCCATCCACAGTTCACAAGAACCCCAGCGGCAAATGCAGTCTGGGTTCAGGTCTTGGTGGTTCTGGGAAAGTGGTTGGTTCTGGACCACAGGCTTCTGCCACGTCCACTGTCATGCTAGCTTCCTTTTCCTCTGACATTCCGCCAGTCACTCTCTTGGGAGTCTTGCTTGATTCTGTGATCTTTGTCACCCACTAAGCATGATACACTGAATGGATGATTAAGTGAATACAGAAATTTTTTTAGACACAGCGTGATGCCCCCAAGTTCCCCTTAAAACAGTATAATGTGCTCACTGTTTCTCCTGCATAGCACACACATACATGAAAGATTCCTTACTTTTTCTTCATGTAACATACAGTCCTAAGCAGCAATACTGAGCAGTGTAGCTGTAAAGCATCACTGGTGTGAAATAAACACATAGTAAAAAGCTTCATAATGATCTGTTTGTGTGTGTCTGCATCAGTTCACCAAGTGTATCTGTGGAGACAAGACAGTCAGTGGGTGTTCTTATGTGCTGACCCAGCTGTCTTTAGAAAGACCGCATGGACCAGTGTTCATCTTTGGCCGTGCCAAGACATCTAGGGCATCGTAGGTACATATCACAGACCTGCCTGTTGTGTTCCTTGGTCTTCATGATGCTCTCTGTGCATCAACAGAACCCTGAGTGTTATGATTAGGTCACCAAGGCGGATAGCTGGGGAATAAGCTAGGCAACCAGAAAGGTTGGTAACTAAGCGGATTGCAGACCCCTAAAACTAACAGCACAACTAGAATTAGCTGTGGGATGTGCTTACGATGCCCTAGACGCCTCGGCACAGCCAAGGAGTTAACTAAGCCTAAAGCAGGAAAGGGGAAAGCTAACCTGCCCCGAAGTAGAACCCCAAAGGGATGGATAGCCCCCAAACATATATTGCCAGTGA
This sequence comes from Dendrobates tinctorius, assembly GCF_039654945.1. Taxonomy (NCBI): domain Eukaryota; kingdom Metazoa; phylum Chordata; class Amphibia; order Anura; family Dendrobatidae; genus Dendrobates; species Dendrobates tinctorius. Next base: position 15,603,658 of record NW_027361749.1, read on the forward strand.
GACAAGATGAGGCACAAACACAGGCAGAAAATAGAGTAAGCAAATGATGGGGCCCAAACTGTCTAGATAGAACAGGACAGGAAAGATACTGTCTGCAATCATGCAAAAAACCCTAAGAAAAATCCAACACATCTGATATGCAAAAATACTGAGGCCTCACAAACTCTCCCCCACTAGATCAGCATTCTGGTGAGAACTGGAAGCAAAGCAAAAGATACTGATATAACAGTGGACTAGCAATACTGAACAGACTGACATAAGCTGTGGCATATGGAACGGGGTCCAGCACTGGTCCCAGTAGGGAACAATGCTGAACCCACACAGCAAAGCAGAAAGCAGAGAAAGGCAAAAACTGGATGAAATGCAAAAAGATTCCAGTAAACAAATAACTTATCTGAACAATGCAGGACCAAGCAGGGGGCAAGCGGACTTCAAAATGCACAGGAAGAAAACCAAATCACCAGCCACAACTGAGGGAAGCTTGCTGACTGAAATCTTCCCAGTCTGTAACACCTGACCTCCAATCATCCTCTTCAGGTGATTGACTTCTGTCAACCCGACCAGCTGCATTACCCGCAGCAACCACCAGAGGGAGCCCAAACTCAGAAGTCAGGTCACAAGTGTTCACAACACTGGGGTCCTGTAGAGTGTCTCAAATCTGTTTTTCTTTTGGAGCCATGATGCCTTGGCTGTTGATCTGTGGAGTTATTCTGCATAAGGATAGAGGTCCTTTTAATACCTACAGCTGTCCTCCAGTCCACCATCCACAAGCCAGGGGGAAGGTGTGATGAGGTCAACCCTCATTGTTCGAGTACTCAGTCAATCTGCATAGTTTGTTGTTCACTGTTTGCAGGACATCAAGCTGCATGGACTTGGAATACACATAGTAGCATATATAGATTGTTCAATTGTTCAATTACCCTGCCTTCCAAGGATAGTATCACAATAAGTTGCAAAAATATCAATTCAAACAGTGAACGTTCAGGCTCATATGAACAATATAAACACTATAGAGAAAAAGGTCCTCCTAGGATATTGTATAAAATATTCAAAATGTATTAAATAACACAAAAAAAAAAGAAACAGCAAACCATACAGTCATGCTATTTTCCACTTTCTGTATGGTTTGCTGTTTATTTTTATTTTTTGTGTTATTTAATAAATTTTGAATATTTTATACAATATCCTGGGAGGACCTTTTTCTCTATAGTGTTTATATTTGGTTTCACAGTCCTCCGTGTTATAACCTTTCTCTTGTCTTTAAATATCATATGAACAATAGCTTAGATCTCTTGACCTACTGGAAAATATGTCTGGCATAATTAAAATTAAATGCTGTGTTGTCACAGTATCTTAATAACAATTTTTGAAAAAAGGATAATATTCATAAATGCTAAAAAAAATTTTTATGAAATAATAATTGCTGTTTTTATGCATCCCTGGCCTGACAAAAAGAAGAAAGAAAATCTTAGCAAGGTTTTAGATAGGTTCTGAAAATGTGTGCTGATAGAAGAGAAAGTGGCTGCAGAATCAGACTACCAAGCGTTTATTTGTTGCCTGTTACCATGGATTTACATAAGAGAAGCAAACTTTTTTTGCAACAGAAAAACTATAAAACCTAAAGTTGTCAGTTTGCAAATATTGAAGCAAGACAAAAAAATTGGATACGATGATGGCCATTAAAATCTTATTTACTTTTTGAATGTACTGCTTATCACTGTACATATTATAAACAATAATAATGCTTAAAAGTAAGTGCTCTGACTTCATGGATAGTTAATTCCACCTTAAAAAATTAATGGAAAAGAGACTGTTGATGATTAAGGCTTGTAACATTGGTAGATAACCTTGTCTCAATATTTGAAACCTCTCTATGCCTTGGTTATGAACGTATTTGTATATTTTATTCATGTACTACTCTCTAATGTCAACACATGTATTTTGGCATGCCATTGCTAATAATGTATCATTACATTTATTAACTTTGCTACTGTTCTTTGAACTCTTTCTACTTCCGTAATAGATCTTAGTTATGAAGTGCTGCCAAAGTTATAATCCAAGACAAGGAGAGGTATTACTAAGATTTATGGAGTGACAAAATTACAACGTCTTCCGGTACATCAGTACCTCTTCCTTTGCATGATAATTTGATACACTTTTTGAGTCTGCAGCCTGACATTGAAAGTATTAGGAAAGTTATATGACTGTTTTCAGGAATTTTTAAGCATATTAATTATTCACAGCTGAATTCATTATTTATGAATACTTTAATGTGGAATCCGATGTATCCTCAAGAGACCGGTTAAAACTTATTTCGCTAGGTGACTACATTATGCTCTGCCTTTATATTGTTTATTTAAAGGGAATGACATCTAATGCTACTAACTTTCACAAACCTAATAACACTAAAATTATACCTGTCGTAAAATCTTGAATTCCATTCTTGAAAAATAATAAACTGGGTAGAGAATGCTAATCTGTTACAGCATGTTTAATGCTAAAAATGTCTGATATAAATTATGACAAAATAACAGTAACATATTTGAACTTTTTAAATTATTAATGTGGTTCTTGTAGCAATGTTTTTTTTCAGACTGACACCACTTCTTTTTTTTTAGAAAAGTTTCTATATGTAGTTTTAAGGGTGTTTATTTTTTAAGAAAGTTTATTTATTAATGTTTCTTTATAGTAATCATATAACATAATAGCTATAAGTATAATTATACACTATTTGGGAAATGTTTAGTGGCAAATACTGGTAAGGTTTTTAGTTGGTTTTTAAATGGTTAGTTTTATTTATTTCAGTCCCTTTTCTTTATTTTTACACAGATTATAATTTTTGGGGGGTTTTATTACTTTACTAATAATGCTTTCTTGAAGAGGATCTTAAAGCAGATGTGCTCCAAAATCTCCCTCAAAAACCATTACAATTAGTGTTTGAATACTCTTATTAATTTAAATTGAAAATCCACTCTGCTGTTCATAAGAGATTTTGTTGTTTTTTTTCTGACATTTTGAAAATTACAGCATTGAAAAAAAGTGATATGTCACTTTTTTAGGAGGATTCCTCTTGGCCGCTGCTCCAAACTTGACATTGTTAAGTCAAATGGCTCAAAAATGCCAAGAGGAGAAAGAGCTTTAGAAACTTCTTTAAAACCACTTCAGAAAAAAACACATCTTAAAAAAGGAGAATATCTTGAAGTGGATTCCTCTTGAAAAAATCCTCAAATTTTTCTGCCTCCAAAATTTTTTTTGTGAAACTAATCTTAGGGTTCTTTCAGTCCATCCCAGAATTTTGCAATGGTGCAAGGTTAAGGTCTAGGATCCCCGACTACAAGACTATTCTGAATTATGGATGAATATTTAAACATTTTATTCATTGTTCCATATATTTCAGATGACAATTATATCTATTATTTTTTCTTAATAAATAAATTGTATGTAAAGCCCACCATACACATTAGACTAATGTCAGACAAAACTGCAGAAATCAACTGGCTTGGCCAACAGTCTAATATGTACTGGTATCCTGGACAACTGATCAAAGGGAAGATTTCAATCAGGCATGTCTGTTCTCTTTGTTCTCCTGGAGGTAAGCATGTCTGGTGACTAGAGATGAGCAAATATGTTCAGGAAACGATCGCCAAACATAAATTCGGCACAAATATGGTACATTCGGATTCGTGATCAGTAGCACGAGCATTTTTCTTAAAATCTGACAAAATCGGTAACATTCGCTAAAAGATAGGATAAAAGCCGGTAGGTAATTCATGTCCCGCATACAGTAAAATCACAGCATGAAAGGTTAGAATAGATAGAATAGATATATACACATTGAATACATTATATATATATATACAGTATATATATCTATATAGATGTCAGTGACACACACATATATGTATATATTACATAGATAGAAGAAAAGTCGGCAATTCAGCAGCCACAATAGTGTAAAATCACAGCAGGAGCCGACATGATAGAAGAGATGGATTACATACAGTAAATACATATAGAATAGGTAGATATACAGATGTCTGTAACAAATACAATTAGTACAGTGTGTGCATCTTACTGTACATGTATTTAGTATTTAATTAATAAAAGATTATTTTTCTGAAAAAATGGCGTAGGCTCTCATGTAATTTTTGCAACAAGCATATGAAAATCCGACAGCTGGGGGGCCGATATTTATAGACTGGGAAGGGGGTAATACCCATGGAGCTTTCCAGGCTATTAATATCAGCTCACAGCTGTATTCTTAGTCTTTACTGGCTATTAAAATTGGAGACCCTAAAAAATGACAATGACGTGGGGTCCCCCTATAATTACTCCCTATAATTAACAACCAGCAAAGGCTATGCAGACAGCTGCAGGCTGATATTAATAGTAAAAGAAGCTCCGGTCACTGGTGTCAGCTGATGGGACAACCGCTCTCATAATCCAACACCTGCTGCGCTAATAACAGTGAGAGCAGCAGCAGATGATGGGAATATTCATCAGCTGCTCCTGCACTGTAAATAAATAATTAAAAAAAAACCTGTGTGGCTCCTTTTGATAACCATAACCAGCCAGGCAAAACTCACAGCTGGGGGCTGCAACCCTCAGCTGTCAGTGTTAGCAAGGTTGGTTATCAAGAAAAGAGGGATCATCACAATGCTTTTTTTTATTTATTTAAATAATTTTAAAAAGTGGCATTGGGTCCCCCCACTTTTGGCAACCAGCCTTGCTAAAGCTGACAGCTGGGGGTGGTATTCTCAGGCTGGTAAGGGGCCATGGATATTGACCTCCCAGCATAAAAATAGCAGCCTGCAACTGCCCAGAAAATTCACATCTATTAGATGTGCCAATTCTGGTGCATTGACCGACTCTTCCCGCTTGCCTTGTAGTGGTGGCAAGTGGGATTCATATTTATGGGGTTGATGTCATGTTTGTATTGTCAGATGACATCAAGCCCCGAGGATAGTAATGGAGAGGTGTCAATAAGATGCCCCCATTACTAACCCCATAGTCATATTGTATAAAAACACACACAAAGAATAAAGTTCTATGTGCATATTCTAGTGTATGTGCTATGTGTAGTTCTAGTGTATGTTCAGCTATATTCAGCGATTTAATCGATGATTAAATTGGCGAATATTGCAAATTCAGCGATCGTGAGCCGAACTGAATATTGAAGTATTCGCTCATCTCTAATGGCGACGGCTTTGTCATGGAGAACACAGAAGTGCTCAACTCATCCAGTGCTCCTCTGTATGGAGGATCTAGCAGAGATGTCCATCAGCTGATTGATCAACTAAAGCTTTGTTCAGCCATCAGTCATTTAATGTATTTGGCTGGATTTAAACTATGTTCACACTGCTGTCACCCTGCTTCATTTAGAACTTCAGTCACATTTTGACACATTATTTTCTTTTAGAGTGATGGAAATGACGGAAACTGATTGAAACTTTGTCTTACAACAAAGTAATTCCAGGGGACCATCGGACATTGTTATGATTAGCAGAGCACTATCCTTTAAATAGCATGCATTTAATAACAGTTACTTTTTAGAATATCCTGATGGTAAAATATTGTACAACTTTGCACTTCATGACCATAAAATTAAAATAAATATTTTTACAATATGAATAGCCCACAAAAGATCAATTTAGAAACAGAATTTACAGTCTAATCATATACAGTGGTTGCAAAGAATGCTTTTCGTACTAGCATGCCACTATTTTATCTGAAGGATAAAAGTTAACTTTAAGGTTTTCTGTAGAATATGACTTTCTGCAATTATTTGTGTGGATGCAGCTAGGGAATAGAATGGGAAGATATAGCTTCATTCTTTTTGACATGTGCTGTCTTTTGTGTGAGATACATTTATGCTGCATGAGTGTCACATAAAATTGATGACAGGGAAAGATAATATGAATTGTCTTACTCTGCTTTAACCATTTTTACTTTCTTCTTTATTATTTTTGCATTGTGTATTATTTTTTCTAAAAGAGACAAAACACAAATAAGCATAAATATGGTTCCAAAAAATATTTAATAAAAGAATGAAAAGAAAATAGAAAGCTTGAGTGATACTATTATTTGGCTGTGTGCACACGATGCAGATTTGCAGCGGATCCGCAGCGGATTTTACCGCTCGGAAACATTGCATATCCACATTGTGATGTACAGTAGCCTTAAAATCAATGGAAAAAAAAAATGCTGTGCAGACGCTGCAGATTTTTCCGCGCGGTTTTCCTGCGGTACAAAATCCGCAGCATGCTACTTCTTTTGTGCGGTTTTCCATCTCCCCTGTCACCAAATCCGCAGGGGGAAAACCGCAGTGGAAAACCGCACAAAAACCGCAATAAAACCGCAGGAAAAATGGAAGAAATCTGCAGGAAAAATGCAGGTCATTTGACCTACAGATTTCTTCCATTCTGCGCAGAAAAATCCGCAGGGCTAAAAAGTCCGTCTGCACTCAGCCTTAGAGCAAAAGTCCAGTAAGAAAACAATGTGTGACTTGAAAGCAATGAAAGTGGGTTGTGGCTGCTGCCCTGAAGTGCTAGTACTGACTCTAACCTGTGGCTCATCTTTTAATTAGCCAGCCTGGCTGTGTGAAGCTTACACGTCATTTTGCCAGGCCAGCAAATCAAAAGAAATCAAATAAAAATCAAAAGAATAGCTACATATGTCAACAAATAAGACATGTTATTCATTGTAATTGAATGGGGTGTGAAAATAAATTTGCACCAACTCTAGTGGATATTTTTGGGGACTTTACAGGGAGGCTATCATCAGAAAATGAACTATTGTTTAAATCAGGTTTTGTTACAAGTATTTTTAAACAGATTTGGCAATTTTGTTTGAAATATTAATATCTTTAATGTAATAGAAATTTAGACTCTAACTCCTTGTCATTTCAAGATGGATTTGCAGGAGTTTTCTTATTAGTGGAGACAGCATTAAAATGACAGGTACATCCCTATACACAGCTGACAACTCAGAATTCACATTTCACAATGGGCGATGGAGAGCTAAGAAGGACCAAAAAGTTTATCTGGCTCCATGGAGTTAAAATTTTGATTTACCGGTATTTTTTTTTATGGGATCATTTTGAAATCACGGTAATCATTCAGATATGTCTGCATAGCAAAAGAAAGTCCTAGTAGCCTATGTGAAAATTCCAAGAATTATTATTTTCTCTTTAATACAGATTGTGGAATGTAAAAAAAAAATGCTATTTTTAAATACATATAACTAGTGTTGAGCATTCCGATACCGCAAGTATCGGGTATCGGCCGATATTAGCGGTATCGGAATTCCGATACTGACTTCCGATACTTTTGTCATATCGGATACCGGAATCGGAATCGGAAGTTCCCATCATGCTATGAGCCTGCTTGCTTTGATTAAGCCAATGGGAATCCTCCGAAGTGTGGGCACATCCTGTTAGGCATGTAGGCATGTTAACTATTGGCATGGCTGTGATTGGCTGCCAAAATGATGTCATGATGCACTATAAAAGCCACCGCAGCCGCCATTTCTGGTTCACTCTGCTGTGAATTCAGTTAGGGACAGGCTGCTGTAGAAGACTGTGAGGGACAGTTAGAAATAGCGATTCCACCAAACATCTAGTGCTTTACCCAGGCTACATAAACCACCACTGTAGCCTTCTTTGCCCTAGCAGCAGTGTTCACAGCTGTCTGCAAGGGCTGTGTGAGTGCAGCTCACGCTGTGGAGTGGGACCTGCAGCCACGTCAGGTTGTTGGCTGCCCAGCGTGCCTCACTGCTGCCTCATACATCTTTTAATTTTTGAGCTGCATTTTTTACATAATTTCAATCTAGTGTGCTTCCATCCGTATCCATATACGTTGGTTGCAAACACTAGTAGTAGACAGCGGAGCCTTTCTGCAGCCTTTCAGTGCTAGTGTCCACTTTGCTGCACTGTTCACGGCTGTCTGAGAGGTCTCTGACTGTGTGTGAGTGCAGCTCAGCGCTGAGTAGTGTGTCCTGCAGCTACGTCTGGTTGTAGGAGGCTCAGCGTGTCACTGCCTCACACATTTTTCTTTTATTGCAGCTCATTTTTTCTTCTATTAGTGTGCATCCATCCGTCTCCATCTACGGTGGTTGCAAACACTATATAGGAGTACACAGCGGAGCCTTTCTGCAGCCTGTCAGTGCCAGTGCCCACTTAGCTGTACTGTTCACGGCTGTCTGAGAGGTCTCTGACTGTGTGTGAGTGCAGCTCACGCAGAGTAGAGTGTCCTGCAGCTACGTCTGGTTGTAGGACGCTCAACGTGCGTCACTGCCTCACACATATTTGTCTTTGAGTGCAGCTCATTTTTTCTTCTCCTATTAGTGTGCATCCATCCGTATCCATCAACATTGGTTGGTTGGAAACACTATATAGGAGTAGATAGAGGAGCCTTTTTTTCTGGCTTGTGCCCTGCCGGCACAGCCAGATTAGTATTACCCAATTTTTTTGGAGCCTCATCTTTTGCATTGTAGGTTACCTGCCTGCATTGTAATATCTCCAAAAAGTTGGTGATACTATCAGTTTCAATTCTTTGTTCACATACTTTGAGTTTGTTTCCAACAAAGAAACCACAAAAAAAGTTCACCAAACACTACATTTGGAACTTGTGTAGGCCACATCAGCTCCTATTAAAGTGTAGTCCACACACACACACTTCATAAAATTAGTGTTTCTTGTACCTGTAACCAGCTGTTCAGGAATAAGCACACTAAGGCCCCCCTTTGTACTTTTCTGCCTATCTTAAGCAGTCTGGCAAGATGAAGGCAGGGAGTAAGGCGCGTGGGCGTGGGCGTGGGCGTGGAGTTTCAGCAGGGAGAGGACGTGGGGATTCTGCAGGGAGAGGACGTGGGGATTCTGCAGGTAGAGGACGTGGGGATTCTGGGCCTGCTGCGGGCACCAGTGGATCAGCATCCCCCAGTTTTAGCAGGCAACAGTCCTTTATGCGCAGCTTTGTAGGACCTCAACGTACCCCACTGCTGCGGGAGGAACAAATTGAAGCCGTTGTTGGATGGATGGCAGCTAACGCATCGACTTCAATTACTTCCACAGCCTCTCAGGACCAGAGCACCGAAGAGCAACCATCTGTCTCTTCACCACCTGCCAAAGTGCCCAGGCAGTCAGAGAGACATGACAGGAGCCATCACAGTCTCTACTTCTGTTCTCGGAATCTGTTGGCTTGGAAAGAGGGGGCCAGCCAAGCAGCATTCCTGAATGTGAAGAAGAGGGAGTATGCAGTGATGCGCAACTTCTTTGTCCCTCTGAATCTGAAGAGGCGAGTGGGCCAGTGCCTATGGTCAGCACACCTCAGTACGCATCAGATGATGACGAGACTCAGTTGCCACTTTCTGGTGCGTACGGTGCTGGCGAGACAACCCCGGAGAAGCAGCTGTTTGAAGAGGGGAGGGAAGATGATGAGGTCCTTGACCCATCATGGCGTGAGGAACAGGAAGGTGGTGGGAGCAGCTCGGAGGAAGAGATTCCCCTACCGGCCAAAACAGGAGGCAGAGGGAGGGGGAAGACTTGGTTGCCTGTACCCTCCACTTTGGCACCCGTTAGGAGCATTCCTCATTCCAAAGGCAAAACGGGCGCTCCCAAGAGTTGCAGTGCGTGGTCCTTTTTTGACACAGTTGCAGATGACACTTGCTTTGTCAAATGCAAGCTGTGTCATCAGATAGTCAAAAGAGGGAGAAATGTCAGCAACCTCAATGCCACAAATATGTGGAAACATGTGCGCACCAAGCACGAGTTGGAGTTGCAGAGACACCCTGAAGACGTAGGCCAACGTACAGCACCACCTACCACCTCTTCAGTTCGTGTTGGGGCCTCTTCCTCCAGCTCACACACTGCTGGTTCGGCTTCCTCACAGGATCGCCAAGGAAGAACCTCTGCCACTGTTGTCCGGAGACCCTGTCAGATTCCACCCATAGCAGCACGTTCCCATCCATCACAGCCATCGGTAGCACAGGCATGGGATAAAAGGCGCCCTTACTCGGCAAACCATCCCCGAGCACAGTCTCTGAATGCTGGCATTGCCAAACTTCTGGCAGTTGAAATGCTGTCATTCAGGCTGGTGGACACTGACACCTTCCGGGACTTAATGGCATTGGCAGTCCCCCAATACAACGTGCCCAGCCGCTTTTATTTCAGCAGGCGAGCCGTCCCTGCCCTGCAGAAACATGTTGAGGGCAAAATAAAACATGCGCTACTAAACGCCGTTAGTAGCAAGGTCCACCTTACCACCGATGCGTGGACCAGTAACCATGGACAGGGACGATACCTTTCCCTCACTGCCCACTGGGTCAATGTTGTGGAGCCGGGTACAGATCTGGAGAGTGGCGCTGTACGTGTTCTTCCAACGCCACGGATTGCAGGACTCCAGTCTGTACACATAGACTCCTCCTCCTACTCAAGTTCCTCAGAAACAGCAGAGCAGGAGCCTGTTACGACCGATATGAGCACAGCCGTGGCCAAACGTCAACAGGCTGTACTCAAATTAATTTCTTTGGGGAATCGAAGCCACACAGCGCAGGAGCTCTGGAATGCTATCAAGCAGGAGAGCGATGTGTGGTTTGGGCCAGCGAATCTCCAGCCGGGCTTGGTAGTGTGTGACAATGGCCGAAATCTGGTGGCAGCTCTTGGCCTAGGCAACCTCACACACATCCCATGTCTGGCACATGTGCTTAACTTGGTCATGCAGAGCTTTCTGAGGGACTATCCGGATCTTGATGCACTGTTGCACAAGGTCCGCATAGAGTGCGCTCACTTGCGGCGTTCCAGCACGGCAAGATCGCGCCTCGCTGCTCTGCAGCGACGATTTGGCCTTCCGGAACATCGCATCATATGTGACCTACCCACCCGGTGGAATTCAACGTTACATATGTTGGAGCGGTTGTGTGAGCAGCAGGCAGCAGTCATGGAGTACCAGCTGCATCAGGCGCAAACAAGTCGCACTGTGCGCCGTTCACACTTCAGCACCATTGAGTGGGCCTCTATGAAGGACATCTGCCTCGTTTTGCGTGCCTTCGATGAATCCACGCAGATGGCGAGTGCAGATGATGCACTAGTCAGCATGACTGTCCCCCTTATCTGCCTGCTTCAACAAACACTGCAAGCACTAAGGGATGAGGTTTCGGAAGAGGTGGAGGATGAGGAGTCCCAAATGCCATCTGCTTCTGGACAGTCTGCGCTACGTGTTTCCTCACAAAGGCCTAGGCAGGGGACACTTTGTGAGGAGGATGAGGAGGAGTTGATGGAGGAGGAAGACATCTCTCCAGAGGAGGGAGGTACACAAACCTCTACTCAGTATGTACAGCGAGGGTGGGGTGATGCAGAGCAGGCCGAGGTCACGCCTCAAACAGGGGACAGCGGTTCTTTGGCAGTTGGGAGTCTGCAGCACATGGTTGATTTCATGCTGCAGTGCCTGAGAAACGACCGCCGCATCGCCCACATTCTCGTCTCGGCTGATTATTGGGTGTACACCCTCCTAGATCCTCGCTACCGGGACAGCGCACAAAGGCTCATACCAATGTTGAACCGGGAGCGTAAACTGCGGGAGTACGAAGAGTCACTGGTGCAGTCCATAATGTTTTCCATTCCACCCGACAGCATTGTTGCTAGTGCTTTACAAAGCAGCTCTGTGCGTCGAGGCAGTGGAGGAAACTCTGCACAAAGAGGGAGCAGAGGCAGCGCCGCAGCACAAGGCAAGACCACTATGGCCCAAATGTGGCAAAGTTTTGTGTGTCCACCACAATTGTCTACACCATCAGCGACGCCTCGAGTCAGCAGGAGGCAACGCTTCCGTCAGATGGTGTCAGACTACATGTCTTGCCCTGTCACTGTACTCCCAGATGGCTCTTCCCCCTTCAAGTTTTGGGTCTCTAAGCTGGATACATGGCCAGAGCTTAGCCAGTATGCATTGGAGGTGCTGGCTTGCCCTGCTGCCAGTGTATTATCGGAACGTGTCTTTAGTGCCGCAGGTGGTGTACTAACAGACCGTCGCACGCGACTATCTTCCGATAATGTTGACCGGCTGACTTTTCTGAAAATGAACAAGGCCTGGATCTCCAAAGACTTTGCCATTCCTCTTACACACTAAATTAGTGGTTGGCAACTGTATCCAGGTCTGCTGGTGTGTTCATTTTTCTACCACCTGAACTATAATCCCTGTGCTTCAACACAGCCAGTTGTCGCTCAGATGTGTCATCTGCACAGAGAAACACACTAGCTCCTGTGTTAGTGGGGTTCAGTAATGCCAGCTGATCCCCTGCTGTGTGGACGGCAAAGTCACCAGCTCCATCAACATTCAAACCACTACTGATTTTTAACCGTGCCCAACTTAGGTCTCTGGCTCCACTGTCTCTACTATTTCCCCTGACCTCCAACCCCGCCATCTACATCTCTGAAGTGGCGTCAGCACAATCTACACTTGTTCCTGTGTTCCTGTGGCTCAGTCCCATCAGTTTATCCCCTGATGTGTGTCCGGCAAGGTCTCCTGCTCTGTCCACATTCCCATAACCAGTAGTGGGAATGAGGACAGAGCTGGCGAACTTGCCGGACAAACATCAGGGGATCAACTGACGGGACTGAGCACCAGTAACACAGGAACAAGTGTAGATTGTGCTGACGCCACTTCAGAGATGTAGCTGGCGGGGTTGGAGGCCAGGGTAAATAGTAGAGACAGTGGAGCCAGAGGCCTAAGTGGAGCATGGTTAGAATCAGTAGTAGTCAACAACCTCCATAAAAACCGCTGCCCATTGGCCTCTGCATGCGGCATGCGTAATCCTGGGCTCCAACAGCGTCAGTTGGTGTTCAGAAGCGTCATCTCCACAGAGCCAAACACATTCGTTCAAGTGTTAGTGGGGTTCAGCACTGCCAGCTGTTCCCCTGCTGTGGAGATGGCAAGTCTCCTGCTGCCTACACCTGCCAAAATCCAGTAGGCCCCAGCCTGCTCCACACCTGATCCTGGGCTGCAACAGCGTCAGTTGGTGTTCAGAAGTGTCATCTCCACAGAGCCAAACATATTCGTTCAAGTGTTAGTGGGGTTCAGCACTGCCAGCTGTTCCCCTGCTGTGGAGATGGCAAGTCTCCTGCTGCCTACACCTGCCAAAATCCAGTAGGCCCCAGCCTTCTCCTCGCCTGATCCTGGGCTCCAACAGCGTCAGTTGGTGTTCAGAAGTGTCATCTCCACAGAGCCAAACACATTCGTTCAAGTGTTAGTGGGGTTCAGCACTGCCAGCTGTTCCCCTGCTGTGGAGATGGCAAGTCTCCTGCTGCCTACACCTGCCAAAATCCAGTAGGCCCCAGCCTGCTCCACGCCTGATCCTGGGCTCCAACAGTGTCAGTTGGTGTTCAGAAGTGTCGTCTCCACAGAGCCAAACACATTCGTTCAAGTGTTAGTGGGGTTCAGCACTGCCAGCTGTTCCCCTGCTGTGGAGATGGCAAGTCTCCTGCTGCCTTCACCTGCCAAAAGCAACAGGCCCCAGCCTGCTCCTCGCCTGATCCTGGGCTCCAACAGCGTCAGTTAGTGTTCAGAAGTGTCGTCTCCACAGAGCCAAACACATTCGTTCAAGTGTTAGTGGGGTTCAGCACTGCCAGCTGTTCCCCTGCTGTGGAGATGGCAAGTCTCCTGCTGCCTACACCTGACAAAATCCAGTAGGCCCCAGCCTGCTCCACGCCTGATCCTGGGCTCCAACAGCGTCAGTTGGTGTTCAGAAGTGTCGTCTCCACAGAGCCAAACACATTCGTTCAAGTGTTAGTGGGGTTCAGCACTGCCAGCTGTTCCCCTGCTGTGGAGATGGCAAGTCTCCTGCTGCCTTCACCTGCCAAAAGCAACAGGCCCCAGCCTGCTCCTCGCCTGATCCTGGGCTCCAACAGCGTCAGTTGGTGTTCAGAAGTGTCGTCTCCACAGAGCCAAACACATTCGTTCAAGTGTTAGTGGGGTTCAGCACTGCCAGCTGTTCCCCTGCTGTGGAGATGGCAAGTCTCCTGCTGCCTACACCTGCCAAAATCCAGTAGGCCCCAGCCTGCTCCACGCCTGATCCTGGGCTCCAACAGCATCAGTTGGTGTTCAGAAGTGTCATCTCCACAGAGCCAAACACATTCGTTCAAGTGTTAGTGGGGTTCAGCACTGCCAGCTGTTCCCCTGCTGTGGAGATGGCAAGTCTCCTGCTGCCTACACCTGCCAAAATCCAGCAGGCCCAAGCCTGCTCCACGCCTGATCCTGGGCTCCAACAGCGTCAGTTGGTGTTCAGAAGTGTCTTCTCCACAGAGCCAAACACATTCGTTCAAGTGTTAGTGGGGTTCAGCACTGCCAGCTGTTCCCCTGCTGTGGAGATGGCAAGTCTCCTGCTGCCTTCACCTGCCAAAAGCAACAGGCCCCAGCCTGCTCCTCGCCTAATCCTGGGCTCCAACAGCGTCAGCTGGTGTTCAGAAGTGTCATCTCCACAGAGCCAAACACATTCGTTCAAGTGTTAGTGGGGTTCAGCACTGCCAGCTGTTCCCCTGCTGTGGAGATGGCAAGTCTCCTGCTGCCTACACCTGCCAAAATCCAGTAGGCCCCAGCCTGCTCCACGCCTGATCCTGGGCTCCAACAGCATCAGTTGGTGTTCAGAAGTGTCATCTCCACAGAGCCAAACACATTCGTTCAAGTGTTAGTGGGGTTCAGCACTGCCAGCTGTTCCCCTGCTGTGGAGATGGCAAGTCTCCTGCTGCCTACACCTGCCAAAATCCAGCAGGCCCCAGCCTGCTCCACGCCTGATCCTGGGCTCCAACAGCGTCAGTTGGTGCTCAGAAGTGTCGTCTCCACAGAGCCAAACACATTCGTTCAAGTGTTAGTGGGGTTCAGCACTGCCAGCTGTTCCCCTGCTGTGGAGATGGCAGTCTCTCCTGCTGTCTCCGCATTTCAAAGACAGTAGGCCTCTGCCTACACCCTCCTATTTCCTGGGCTTCAACACAGCCAGTTGTAGCTCGGAAGTGCCGTCCACACGGAAAGAGACACTTGCGCCCGTGTCTCAGTGGGGTTCAGTAACGTCAGCTGATCCCCTGCTGTGTGGATGGCAGTCTCTCCTGCTGTCTCCACATTCCAAATACAGTAGGCCTCTGCCTACACCCTCCTATTTCCTGGGCTTCAACACAGCCAGTTGTAGCTCGGAAGTGCCGTCCACACGGAAAGAGACACTTGCTCCCGTGTCTCAGTGGGGTTCAGTAACGTCAGCTGATCCCCTGCTGTGTGGATGGCAGTCTCTCCTGCTGTCACCACATTCCAAATACAGTAGGCCTCTGCCTACACCCTCCTATTTCCTGGGCTTCAACACAGCCAGTTGTAGCTCGGAAGTGCCGTCCACACGGAAAGAGACACTTGCTCCCGTGTCTCAGTGGGGTTCAGTAACGTCAGCTGATCCCCTGCTGTGTGGATGGCAGTCTCTCCTGCTGTCTCCACATTCCAAATACAGTAGGCCTCTGCCTACACCCTCCTATTTCCTGGGCTTCAACACAGCCAGTTGTAGCTCGGAAGTGCCGTCCACACGGAAAGAGACACTTGCTCCCGTGTCTCAGTGGGGTTCAGTAACGTCAGCTGATCCCCTGCTGTGTGGATGGCAGTCTCTCCTGCTGTCTCCACATTCCAAATACAGTAGGCCTCTGCCTACACCCTCCTATTTCCTGGGCTTCAACACAGCCAGTTGTAGCTCGGAAGTGCCGTCCACACGGAAAGAGACACTTGCTCCTGTGTCTCTGTGGGGTTCAGTAACGTCAGCTGATCCCATGCTGTGTGGATGGCAGTCTCTCCTGCTGTCTCCACATTCCAAATACAGTAGGCCTCTGCCTACACCCTCCTATTTCCTGGGCTTCAACACAGCCAGTTGTAGCTCGGAAGTGCCGTCCACACGGAAAGAGACACTTGCTCCCGTGTCTCAGTGGGGTTCAGTAACGTCAGCTGATCCCCTGCTGTGTGGATGGCAGTCTCTCCTGCTGTCACCACATTCCAAATACAGTAGGCCTCTGCCTACACCCTCCTATTTCCTGGGCTTCAACACAGCCAGTTGTAGCTCGGAAGTGCCGTCCACACGGAAAGAGACACTTGCTCCCGTGTCTCAGTGGGGTTCAGTAACGTCAGCTGATCCCCTGCTGTGTGGATGGCAGTCTCTCCTGCTGTCTCCACATTCCAAATACAGTAGGCCTCTGCCTACACCCTCCTATTTCCTGGGCTTCAACACAGCCAGTTGTAGCTCGGAAGTGCCGTCCACACGGAAAGAGACACTTGCTCCCGTGTCTCAGTGGGGTTCAGTAACGTCAGCTGATCCCCTGCTGTGTGGATGGCAGTCTCTCCTGCTGTCACCACATTCCAAATACAGTAGGCCTCTGCCTACACCTACCTATTTCCTGGGCTTCAGCACAGCCAGTTGTAGCTCGGAAGTGCCGTCCACACGGAAAGAGATACTTGCTCCTGTGTCTCAGTGGGGTTCAGTAACGTCAGCTGATCCCCTGCTGTGTGGATGGCAGTCTCTCCTGCTGTCACCACATTCCAAATACAGTAGGCCTCTGCCTACACCCTCCTATTTCCTGGGCTTCAACACAGCCAGTTGTAGCTCGGAAGTGCCGTCGACACGGAAAGAGACACTTGCTCCTGTGTCTCAGTGGGGTTCAGTAACGTCAGCTGATCCCCTGCTGTGTGGATGGCAGTCTCTCCTGCTGTCACCACATTCCAAATACAGTACGCCTCTGCCTACACCCTCCTATTTCCTGGGCTTCAACACAGCCAGTTGTAGCTCGGAAGTGCCGTCCACACGGAAAGAGACACTTGCTCCCGTGTCTCAGTGGGGTTCAGTAACGTCAGCTGATCCCCTGCTGTGTGGATGGCAGTCTCTCCTGCTGTCTCCACATTCCAAATACAGTAGGCCTCTGCCTACACCCTCCTATTTCCTGGGCTTCAACACAGCCAGTTGTAGCTCGGAAGTGCCGTCCACACGGAAAGAGACACTTGCTCCCGTGTCTCAGTGGGGTTCAGTAACGTCAGCTGATCCCCTGCTGTGTGGATGGCAGTCTCTCCTGCTGTCACCACATTCCAAATACAGTAGGCCTCTGCCTACACCCTCCTATTTCCTGGGCTTCAACACAGCCAGTTGTAGCTCGGAAGTGCCGTCCACACGGAAAGAGATACTTGCTCCCGTGTCTCAGTGGGGTTCAGTAACGTCAGCTGATCCCCTGCTGTGTGGATGGCAGTCTCTCCTGCTGTCACCACATTCCAAATACAGTAGGCCTCTGCCTACACCCTCCTATTTCCTGGGCTTCAACACAGCCAGTTGTAGCTCGGAAGTGCCGTCCACACGGAAAGAGACACTTGCGCCCGTGTCTCAGTGGGGTTCAGTAACGTCAGCTGATCCCCTGCTGTGTGGATGGCAGTCTCTCCTGCTGTCTCCACATTCCAAATACAGTAGGCCTCTGCCTACACCCTCCTATTTCCTGGGCTTCAACACGGCCAGTTGTAGCTCGGAAGTGCCGTCCACACGGAAAGAGACACTTGCTCCCGTGTCTCAGTGGGGTTCAGTAACGTCAGCTGATCCCCTGCTGTGTGGATGGCAGTCTCTCCTGCTGTCACCACATTCCAAATACAGTAGGCCTCTGCCTACACCCTCCTATTGCCTGGGCTTCAACACAGCCAGTTGTAGCTCGGAAGTGCCGTCCACACGGAAAGAGACACTTGCTCCCGTGTCTCAGTGGGGTTCAGTAACGTCAGCTGATCCCCTGCTGTGTGGATGGCAGTCTCTCCTGCTGTCTCCACATTCCAAATACAGTAGGCCTCTGCCTACACCCTCCTATTTCCTGGGCTTCAACACAGCCAGTTGTAGCTCGGAAGTGCCATCCACACGGAAAGAGACACTTGCTCCCGTGTCTCAGTGGGGTTCAGTAACGTCAGCTGATCACCCGCTGTGTTATGGGAATGTGGACAGAGCAGGCGACATTGCTGGACACACATCAGGGGATTAACTGACCGGACTGAACACCTGTAACACAGGAACAAGTGTGGATTGTGCAGACGCCACTTCGGAGCTGTAACTGGCGGGTTTGGAGGACAGGGGAAATACGAATATCAGTGAAGCCACAGGCCTAAGTGGAGCTTGGTTAAAATTAGTAGAAGTCTACAACCGATCTTAAAATTTCTTCAATGCAGCCTCAGCCTCCTCCGTGCTTGTCCCTGGGCTTCAACACAGCCAGTTGTTGCTCGGAAGTGCCGTCTTCACAGAGTAAAACACTAGCTCCTGTGTTTGTGGGGTTCAGTAACGTCAGCTGTTCCCCTGCTGTTTTGATGGCAATCTGTCCTGCTGCCTCCCAATTGACAGCACATCAGGCCTCAGCCTGCTAAGTGCTTGTCCCTGGGCTCCAACATCGCCAGTTGCTGCTCATAACTGACTTTGGCACGGGTACTCCCTCCTGCCCAGCTTGGTTCCAGCCCTGCCTGCTGTTTCCGGGAAGTGTCAATGTCAGTTTGCCACCCCAAGTTGCCATGTCGTGTTGCGGTTGGGTTAGCCGAGGCTAGGGTGCCAGCAGTTTAGGTGCTTCCTATGTGGACTGCGGGTTCTGGTAAGAAAGGCTTGTTCCGTAGTGCCAGTAGGACAAGCACCCCCTGTAGGACTGTGTGATTCGGTAACTGCGGCCAGCTTGCGGCATGCCAACTTTGCTTTTCAGAGGTAACTTCAGCTGCCCCTCCGGGTTCCAGCACCGTCAGCTGGTTCTCGTCAGAGCCTTTGGCCTAGGTGCCTCCATCTCGGTATCCGAGTTCCGGCAACGTCTGCTGGTCCTTGGTAGTGCTTTGTAGCACAAGTACCTCCTGCTTAGTAACCGGGTTCCAGCACCGTCAGCTGGTCCTCGGTTGTGCCATTGGCTCTTATTCCTTCTGCTGCCCCTCCGGGTTCCAGCACTGTCAGCTGGTCCTCGCTATTTCCATTTGCTCTTGCAGCTTATGCTACCCCTCCGGGTTCCAGCACCGTCAGCTGGTTCTCGTCAGAGCCTTTAGCCTAGGTGCCTCCATCTCGGTATCCGAGTTCCGGCAACGTCTGCTGGTCCTTGGTAGTGCTTTGTAGCACAGGTACCTCATGCTTAGTAACCGGGTTCCAGCACCGTCAGCTGGTCCTTGGTTGTGCCATTGGCTCTTATTACTTCTGCTGCCCCTCCGGGTGCCAGCACTGTCAGCTGGTCCTCGCTATTTCCATTTGCTCTTGCAGCTTATGCTACCCCTCCGGGTTCCAGCACCGTCAGCTGGTTCTCGTCAGAGCCTTTGGCCTAGGTGCCTCCATCACGGTATCCGAGTTCCGGCAACGTCTGCTGGTCCTTGGTAGTGCTTTGTAGCACAGGTACCTCATGCTTAGTAACCGGGTTCCAGCACCGTCAGCTGGTCATCGGTAGTGCCATTGGCTCTTGTTCCTTCTGCTGCCCCTCCGGGTGCCAGTACCGTCAGCTGGTTCAAGAGGACAAAGAACAGGAAGACAACCACCAAGATGCAGAACAACAAGAGAGAGAAGACAAAGAAGCATAAGAAAACAAAGCAGAAGAACATTAAGCATAAGACTAATACTCTGAGCAAATGATATTATCTTATTTATAAGCAGAAGAAGACTAAGCAGTGTATGGGGGTGAGTCTGTTCCTCCTCGTGGTGCCCCTGGAAAAGGCCTGCTGCTGCAGGCCAAACTGAACGCGGACAAATCCTGTTGTAAATCTTTTGTGACAGGCAGAACGGAAGGTGTAAACTTCTAACTTTTCTAGATAACAACTACAGGAATGCCTGACACAAACAAGAATATGATGAAGAAGAATAGGAAGAAGATGAAGAAGTTGAAAATGTAGAATAATAATTGTTGAATAAGAAGAATATGAAGAATGTAAGAAAAGGAAGAAGAAGAATGTAAAAAAAGGAAGTAGAAGAATTTAAAAAAAGGAAGAAGAAGAAGAATGTAAAAAAAGGAACAAGAAGAAGAATGTAAAAAAAGGAAGTAGAAGAATGTAAAAAAAGGAAGAAGAAGAAGAAGAATGTAAAAAAAGGAATAATAATAATAAGAAGAAGAAGGTAAAAAAAGGAAGAAGAAGAAGAAAGAAGAAGAAAGAAGAAAGAAGAAGAAGACATACATGTCTGGCAAAATATAAATGAGGCTAACATAGTCAATATCTTTGTAACTCCTAACGTCTTTAAAAAAAAAGTTTAATTCCTGCTATTCCATTTGATTGGGCTAAACCTCTATGGCTTTAATGTCTCCTCCACCTCCCACAATACATTCTACATTATTCTTAGTTGTTTTTCTTCATGTAGAATTAACCTACAAGGAAAGAAAGGGTTTTTTTTAATTCCGATATTTTGGCCCCATTGACTTGCATTGGTTCCCGGTATCGGAATCGGCGATACCGATACTTTTTTTAAGATCGGCCGATCCATTCCGATCCGATATTTTCAAGTATCGGCTGGTATCGCTCAACTCTACATATAACACAAAAGCCTGTTTTAAACAATAGGTCATTTACTGATGATAGCTTAGATTTACAAAGAAGGTGGAGGGACCTCTGAACCATCATAGATACCATAGCTTGTATACAGCTGTTAACACTTATAACCTTCTACAGACAAGATCTTCCAACTTCTGCTCTTAGTGGGTTCCTCTAGGAAATCTAGGATGGTAGCAGATCTTGTTTCCGAAGAAAATTCATATAAATGGCTGGAAGAGATGAGAGGCATCTCCACAGATTATACACTATCTTAAATGCATGAAGCCAGTATGAAATGGGTGTATGGAGTGTGCTCATGTTGTAAGCATGACCTATACTCAGCAGGTAGTCCAGACCTTCCTCTAACAGCTAAGGGTGAATCAGCTCTCTGCCTGCAACTATTATAATGTTAAATGTTGCTATCAAACTCTGACAGTGACATTAACAGCGCCACCATAGGGGTGCATCATTCTATGTGCCCACTGATGCCCCTGTGATCTCATCACGGGGCACAGTTGGGTTGCTATTACATCTAGGGGTCCATTGAAGACCTCCATGTCTGTCATCACAGAGCTCCATTGAAGCCTGGCATGTGACCAGGCTTCAAAGAAGACCATGATTTATTTAGCAATAAAGAAAATAGAAAAAAATACAGCTCCACGAGAAAATGTGATTTCCAAATTTATTCCAACATGGATATAAAACAATTAAGCTCCAGGACTGCATCAGCTCAGACAGGAGAGACATGAGCGACATGTTTCGATCGCTACATGCGATCTTTATCAATGCTAACATATAAAGATCACAAACAGGTTTAAAAAGAAACAGGCTCCAATCATCTGACTAATACATGTCACTAGAGTTGAGCGAAACGGGTTGAAAAATTTCAAAAGTCGCCGACTTTTTGCAAAGTCGGGTTTCATGAAACGAAACCCGACCCTAGGATGAGGTCGGCCACGAGGTCTGCGACTTACGCGCCAAAGTCGCGTTTCAAAAGTTTGTTTTGCGCTCTTTTTCAGCCAATCAGGATCCACGGACACTGTGGGCAACGTGATGACATAGGCAGGGGTCACCACCATCTTTCAGAAGGGCATGCAAGTGATTGGCTTGCTTTGGTGGGCGTCACAGGGGGTATAAAAGGGCGTGCACGCCGACCGCCATCTTACTTCTGCCGATCTCAGTATAGGGAGAGGTTGCTGCTGATTCTGTAGGGAGAGCGTTAGGCAGGGAAGAAGACAAAAAAACTGCTTCTGCTGCTAGCGATTTGGCCTGCACAACACACCAGTCACTGTGTGTGCAGTGCAAGGGGAGGCTATATAGTGGTGTATCAGTGGTGTTGGTTGTTGGGCTGCCTTCTAAGGCTTCCTGACATTCCTGCATTGCTGTTTACCCACTGCTCCGCAAACTGCTTTTTTAAAAGCAATCCCAATTTTTTTTTTTGTCCTGAGAAGAAAAAAAAACTGCTTCTGCTGCTAGCAATTTGGCCTGCACAACACACCAGTCACTGTGTGTGCAGTGCAAGGGGAGGCTATATTGTGGTGTATCAGTGGTGTTGGTTGTTGGGCTGCCTTTTAAGGCTTCCTGACAGGCTGGCATTGCTGTTTACCCACTGCTCCGCAAACTGCTTTTTTAAAAGCAATCCAATCTCCCTTATCCTCTAGTCACTTTTGTCACAGCTGTGCCATCGAGCCTGTCACATAGCGCTCAGATATTCATTGGGCCTCACACAATCCAAAAGTGTCCAGTGTCCAAAAGTGTGTGCAGAGATTCAAAATCTCCCTTATCCTCTAGTCACTTTGGTCACAGCTGTGCCATCGAGCCTGTCACATAGCGCTCAGATATTCATTGGGCCTCACACAATCCAAAAGTGTCCAGTGTCCAAAAGTGTGTGCAGAGATTCAAAATCTCCCTTATCCTCTAGTCACTTTGGTCACAGCTGTGCCATTGAGCCTGTCACATAGCGCTCAGATATTCATTGGGCCTCACACAATCCAAAAGTGTCCAGTGTCCAAAAGTGTGTGCAGAGATTCAAAATCTCCCTTATCCTCTAGTCACTTTGGTCACAGCTGTTCCATCGAGCCTGTCACATAGCGCTCAGATATTCATTGGGCCTCACACAATCCAAAAGTGTCCAGTGTCCAAAAGTGTGTGCAGAGATTCAAAATCTCCCTTATCCTCTAGTCACTTTGGTCACAGCTGTGCCATCGAGCCTGTCACATAGCGCTCAGATATTCATTGGGCCTCACACAATCCAAAAGTGTCCAGTGTCCAAAAGTGTGTGCAGAGATTCAAAATCTCCCTTATCCTCTAGTCACTTTGGTCACAGCTGTGCCATCGAGCCTGTCACATAGCGCTCAGATATTCATTGGGCCTCACACAATCCAAAAGTGTCCAGTGTCCAAAAGTGTGTGCAGAGATTCAAAATCTCCCTTATCCTCTAGTCACTTTGGTCACAGCTGTGCCATCGAGCCTGTCACATAGCGCTCAGATATTCATTGGGCCTCACACAATCCAAAAGTGTCCAGTGTCCAAAAGTGTGTGCAGAGATTCAAAATCTCCCTTATCCTCTAGTCACTTTGGTCACAGCTGTGCCATCGAGCCTGTCACATAGCGCTCAGATATTCATTGGGCCTCACACAATCCAAAAGTGTCCAGTGTCCAAAAGTGTGTGCAGAGATTCAAAATCTCCCTTCTCCTCTAGTCACTTTGGTCACAGCTGTGCCATCGAGCCTGTCACATAGCGCTCAGATATTCATTGGGCCTCACACAATCCAAAAGTGTCCAGTGTCCAAAAGTGTGTGCAGAGATTCAAAATCTCCCTTATCCTCTAGTCACTTTGGTCACAGCTGTGCCATCGAGCCTGTCACATAGCGCTCAGATATTCATTGGGCCTCACACAATCCAAAAGTGTCCAGTGTCCAAAAGTGTGTGCAGAGATTCAAAATCTCCCTTATCCTCTAGTCACTTTGGTCACAGCTGTGCCATCGAGCCTGTCACATAGCACTCAGATATTCATTGGGCCTCACACAATCCAAAAGTGTCCAGTGTCCAAAAGTGTGTGCAGAGATTCAAAATCTCCCTTATCCTCTAGTCACTTTGGTCACAGCTGTGCCATCGAGCCTGTCACATAGCGCTCAGATATTCATTGGGCCTCACACAATCCAAAAGTGTCCAGTGTCCAAAAGTGTGTGCAGAGATTCAAAATCTCCCTTATCCTCTAGTCACTTTGGTCACAGCTGTGCCATCGAGCCTGTCACATAGAGCTCAGATATTCATTGGGCCTCACACAATCCAAAAGTGTCCAGTGTCCAAAAGTGTGTGCAGAGATTCAAAATCTCCCTTATCCTCTAGTCACTTTGGTCACAGCTGTGCCATCGAGCCTGTCACATAGCGCTCAGATATTCATTGGGCCTCACACAATCCAAAAGTGTCCAGTGTCCAAAAGTGTGTGCAGAGATTAAAAATCTCCCTTATCCTCTAGTCACTGTGGTCACAGCTGTGCCATCGAGCCTGTCACATAGCGCTCAGATATTCATTGGGCCTCACACAATCCAAAAGTGTCCAGTTTCCAAAAGTGTGTTCAGAGATTCAAAATCTCCCTTATCCTCTAGTCACTTTGGTCACAGCTGTGCCATCGAGCCTGTCACATAGCGCTCAGATATTCATTGGGCCTCACACAATCCAAAAGTGTCCAGTGTCCAAAAGTGTGTTCAGAGATTCAAAATCTCCCTTATCCTCTAGTCACTTTGGTCACAGCTGTGCTATCGAGCCTGTCACATAGCACTCAGATATTCATTGGGCCTCACACAATCCAAAAGTGTCCAGTGTCCACAAGTGTCTGCAGAAATTCAAAATCTCCCCTGTCCTATAGACACCTTGTACCTTGTTTTACATTACTATATAGTTTGTTGGATTTTGTCTACATTTCTACCAAAAATGAGGAAGGCTGGTGGAAGAGGCCATGGAATTGGGCGGGGGTTGGCAGCTGGTAATGATGGTGTTTGTGGTGGATCTGATGGTAGTGGCAAGAGCAAAATAGGACCGAATGCAGGAGGTGTTGAGCCTGCGTCATCGTCTGGCTACATAAGGCCTCGAACGCTTAGTTTTCTAGGAGTTGGCAAACCGCTTTTAAAGCCAGAGCATCAGGAAAAAGTTTTGTCTTACATTGCTGACTCAGCCTCCAGCTCTATTGCCTCCTCTTCTTCAGTTGTAAAAAGTAAAAGCACTAAGTCGTCATTGGAGGCTCATGTTCATGAACCACACCTTTCCTTGTGTCCTTCACCCCAACCAAGATTGAAGGATGACGCAGGCCATACTACTGATTACTCCATGGAGCTGTTTTCACATACCATGCCTGGATTATCAAGTGAAATGGTGAATTACCCAGGCCAAGATGAATCTGACATGGAGTGCACTGATGCACAGCCGCTGATGGATGATTCTGCTGGTACATTCACTCAGAGCACTACATTGTCCTCGCAGTATACAGAGCCAGATTCTGACCCTGATGAGACTCAGGTGCCCCTTCCCGCACACTATACCACCATACACGGTGACACAGAGGAAGGTGCACATGACATAGAAGAGGAGGTGATGGATGACCCAGTTGTCCCAGATTGGCATCCATTGGGGGAAGAGGGTGCTGCTTCCAATAGCTCAGATGAGGAGCATCCACAGCAGGCATCGACATCGCAACAGCTGTTATCTGGCAGGCCCGGAGCACTCCAAAGACAGGTTCCAAACATCAAAAGAGTTGCTGGACAGCTTGTCCAGAGGGTCAAAAGATCACAGCGTGCTAGGCCGCAAAATGTCTGCCAAAGTAGGAAGAGTGCAGTGTGGCACTTTTTTGAACAAAATCCTCATGATCAGGCCAAGGTTATCTGTAAGAAGTGCGCAAAGACCTTTAGCCGAGGGAAAAATCTGAAAAATTTGAATACCAGTTGCATGCTTAGACATTTAACCAGCATGCACTTGCAAGCGTGGACACAACACCAAACCTCAAGTGCCACATGTGCAACTGATCACAACGAAGGTAGTCAGCAACGCTACATTGTTTCCCCCACCGTAAGCCCACCGGTTAGCACAGCAGCAAATGTTGAGGTGTCGTTGCAAGGCCACAGCATTCAGGGAATCCCACTGTTATATCAACGAAAGACTGATTCTAGGCCATCAGAAAGAGCACCAACTCCATCACCATCATCAACCCTCTCTCAGTCTGCCCTGTCCACCGCTACTTCCACCATATGCAGCTCTCAAGTCCAGCTCACCCTCCCAGACACTATGAGTAGGTCAAGAAAGTACTCAGTCTCTCATCCGCGTACACAGGGTTTGAACGCCCACATTGCCAAACTAATCTCGTTTGAGATGATGCCCTTTCGGTTGGTGGAAAGCACAGCTTTCCGCGAACTCATGGCCTATGCAGTACCACGCTATGACCTACCCAGTCGCCACTTCTTCTCTCGCAAAGCCATCCCAGCCCTCCACCATCATGTGAAAGACCGCATTGTCCATGCACTCAAGCAGTCAGTGAGCGGAAAGGTGCACCTCACAACTGATGCATGGTCCAGTCGGCATGGCCAGGGCCGTTACGTGTCCATCACTGCGCACTGGGTTAATGTGGTGGATGCAGGGTCCACAGGGGACAGCGGTGGTGGGACAGTGCTGCCTAGCCCACGGTATAGGAAACAGTTGGCTGTAGGCGTTCGACCCTCCTCCTCCTCCAGAAGCGAAAGCTCGTCCACAGAGCGCAGTCGTATGAGCACTCCATCTGCAGCTGCCACTGTTGCACACGATGTGTCCCCCTATCGAGCAGCTAGTGGAAAGCGTCAGCAGGCTGTGATGCAGATGATGTGTTTGGGCAACAGACACACCGCCGAGGTGCTGGCCGAGTACTTGAAGCGACAAACTGAGTCATGGCTGGGCAGTGTACATCTTGAGGCAGGCAAGGTAGTTAGTGATAACGGCCGTAATTTTGTGGCAGCCATAGCCCTTTCAAAACTCAGCCATATACCTTGCTTGGCTCACACCTTGAACCTGGTGGTGCAGTGCTTCCTCAAAAATTATCCGAAGTTAACAGCCCTGCTCCATAAGGTGCGAAGACTGTGCGCGCACATCCGCCGGTCGCCTGTACACTCCGTTCGTATGCAGAAGCTGCAGCGATTGCTCCACCTTCCCAACCATCGCCTCATTATCGACATTGCAACAAGGTGGAACTCCACCCTGCACATGGTGAAGTGGCTGTGCGAGCAGAGGCAGGCCATAATGCATTTGTGGGAGGATACACGGCCAGGCACTTTGAGAGCAGACATGGAGTTGACAGGTGTGCAGTGGTCGAAGCTGAAAGACCTCTGTAAAGTCCTTCAGTGTTTTGAGGAATGCACACGGCTGGTAAGTGCAGACGACGCCATCCTAAGCATGAGCATCCCACTTATGCATCTGCTCATGCAAACTTTGACGCACCTTAAGGAGCAGGCGTCTGCAGCCAATGTTGATGAGGAGGAAGAGGAGGAGGGAATCCTTGATGACATTCAGCCATTGTCTGCTCAGGGACCTCTCCTGGACAAGGTGGAGGAAGAAGAGGAGGAGGAGGAGGATGATGGGGATGATTACTTAGGGGAGGAGGATGCATCTCGTGGGGCAAGTGAAAATGTTGGCGTGGCAAGGTCTGGTACAGGGTTTGTGCGTGACTGGAGGGATGTGGATTTGCCAGAAAGTGCTCCTCCAACCAGCACTCGCAGTGCATCATTGACACCGGGAACATTGGCCCACATGTCAGATTATGCCTTGCAGATCCTAAAAAGGGACCCACGCATTGCCAAAATGATGAACGATGACGACTACTGGGTGGCCAGCATCCTGGATCCACGCTATAAAGGCAAATTACAAAACATCATGCCACAGGAGAACCTTGACCTAATATTGGCTAATAAACAAGCAACTCTGGTAAATCGGTTGCTTGAGGCATTCCCAGCACACAGCAGCGGTGATGGTTCTCACACGAGCCGTACGGGCCGGGGGCAGCTTGGCAGAGGTGTTCGTGGTGCACACAGCAGAAGTGGCGTTGGAGACAGGGGTTTCATGACAATGTTGTGGACTGATTTTTCAAGTACCGCTCACACAACTGGTAATACTGCATCGATGGAAAGTGACAGGAGACAGCAGTTGTCAACTATGGTTACAAACTACTTTTCCTCCTATATCGATGTTCTCCCACACAGGTCATTCCCCTTTGCCTATTGGGCCGCTAAACTGGACACCTGGCCTGAATTGGCACAATATGCCTTACAGGAGCTCGCTTGCCCAGCTGCAAGTGTGCTATCGGAAAGAGTCTTCAGTGCAGCTGGATCAATCCTGACAGAAAAAAGGACCCGTCTGTCAACCCAAAATGTGGATGATCTAACCTTCATTAAAATGAACCACGCATGGGTTTCCAAGGATTTTGTCCCACCTTCCTCTGATGACACATAGGGTGACAGAAAAATGGCTTGCTTTGGTCCACCTCTTCCTGGGACTTGACCTATTTCACCTTTTGCATCAGCTGAATGTCCAACATCAACATATGCCACTTTCTAAAACTCCCTAACTGTGCTGCCTCCCCCCCCATGGCCGGGGTCACCACCTAGCGCACGACACCGTGCGAGTGCCGTTGCCCTGGACAGGTGGGTAGGCCGACTCTTGGGCGCGGGCACTGGTACAGGGTCCTTCATAGTGCAATCAAGTGTCTCTGACGGTGGTGGTGCACACCCGCCGTCAGACACACCGCCGTACTATGAGGGGCCCAGTGCCAGCACCGATGCCCACGAGTGGGCCCCCCTTGCTTGGGCAGGGCCCCAGCATTTGCAATCTTTACCTCTCCCTGCTCCTCCGCTGTGTAGTCTGGGCCGTCAAATCCATACTGTGCCTGACACCGTCTGAGCCTGCCTCCTGATGTATAGACATATATTTTGAATGTGTACGCTATCCATACATGTTATCCGGGGATACGGTACCCTTTCTAACCTTTGTGCAATCACGTGCAATCCATACTGGGCCTAACACCGTCTGAGCCTGCCTCCTGAGACATATATTTTGAATGTGTACGCTATCCATACATGTTATCCGGGGATACGGTACCCTTTCTAACCTTTGTGCAATCACGTGCAATCCATACTGGGCCTAACACCGTCTGAGCCTGCCTCCTGAGACATATATTTTGAATGTGTACGCTATCCATACATGTTATCCGGGGATACGGTACCCTTTCTAACCTTTGTGCAATCACGTGCAATCCATACTGGGCCTAACACCGTCTGAGCCTGCCTCCTGAGACATATATTTTGAATGTGTACGCTATCCATACATGTTATATGGGAAAACGGTACCCTTTCTAACCTTTGTGCAATCACGTGCAATCCATACTGGGCCTACCACCGTCTGAGCCTGCCTCCTGAGACATATATTTTGAATGTGTACGCTATCCATACATGTTATCCGGGGATACGGTACCCTTTCTAACCTTTGTGCAATCACGTGCAATCCATACTGGGCCTAACACCGTCTGAGCCTGCCTCCTGAGACATATATTTTGAATGTGTACGCTATCCATACATGCTATCTGGGGATACGGTACCCTTTCTAACCTTTGTGCAATCACGTGCAATCCATACTGGGCCTAACACCGTCTGAGCCTGCCTCCTGAGACATATATTTTGAATGTGTACGCTATCCATACATGTTATCCGGGGATACGGTACCTTTTCTAACCTTTGTGCAATCACGTGCAATCCATACTGGGCCTAACACCGTCTGAGCCTGCCTCCTGAGACATATATTTTGAATGTGTACGCTATCCATACATGTTATCTGGGGATACGGTACCCTTTCTAACCTTTGTGCAATCACGTGCAATCCATACTGGGCCTAACACCGTCTGAGCCTGCCTCCTGAGACATATATTTTGAATGTGTACGCTATCCATACATGTTATCCGGGGATACGGTACCCTTTCTAACCTTTGTTTAATCACGTGCAATCCATACTGGGCCTAACACCGTCTGAGCCTGCCTCCTGAGACATATATTTTGAATGTGTACGCTATCCATACATGTTATCTGGGGATACGGTACCCTTTCTAACCTTTGTGCAATCACGTGCAATCCATACTGGGCCTAACACCGTCTGAGCCTGCCTCCTGAGACATATATTTTGAATGTGTACGCTATCCATACATGTTATCTGGGGATACGGTACCCTTTCTAACCTTTGTGCAATCACGTGCAATCCATACTGGGCCTAACACCATCTGAGCCTGCCTCCTGAGACATATATTTTGAATGTGTACGCTATCCATACATGTTATCCGGGGATACGGTACCCTTTCTAACCTTTGTTTAATCACGTGCAATCCATACTGGGCCTTAGACCGTCTGAGCCTGCCTCCTGAGACATATATTTTGAATGTGTACGCTATCCATACATGTTATCTGGGGATACGGTACCCTTTCTAACCTTTGTGCAATCACGTGCAATCCATACTGGGCCTAACACCGTCTGAGCCTGCCTCCTGAGACATATATTTTGAATGTGTACGCTATCCATACATGTTATCCGGGGATTCGGTTCCCTTTCTAACCTTTGTGCAATCACGTGCAATCCATACTGGGCCTAACACCGTCTGAGCCTGCCTCCTGAGACATATATTTTGAATGTGTACGCTATCCATACATGTTATCCGGGGATACGGTACCCTTTCTAACCTTTGTTTAATCACGTGCAATCCATACTGGGCCTAACACCGTCTGAGCCTGCCTCCTGAGACATATATTTTGAATGTGTACGCTATCCATACATGTTATCTGGGGATACGGTACCCTTTCTAACCTTTGTGCAATCACGTGCAATCCATACTGGGCCTAACACCGTCTGAGCCTGCCTCCTGAGACATATATTTTGAATGTGTACGCTATCCATACATGTTATCTGGGGATACGGTACCCTTTCTAACCTTTGTGCAATCACGTGCAATCCATACTGGGCCTAACACCATCTGAGCCTGCCTCCTGAGACATATATTTTGAATGTGTACGCTATCCATACATGTTATCCGGGGATACGGTACCCTTTCTAACCTTTGTTTAATCACGTGCAATCCATACTGGGCCTTAGACCGTCTGAGCCTGCCTCCTGAGACATATATTTTGAATGTGTACGCTATCCATACATGTTATCTGGGGATACGGTACCCTTTCTAACCTTTGTGCAATCACGTGCAATCCATACTGGGCCTAACACCGTCTGAGCCTGCCTCCTGAGACATATATTTTGAATGTGTACGCTATCCATACATGTTATCCGGGGATTCGGTTCCCTTTCTAACCTTTGTGCAATCACGTGCAATCCATACTGGGCCTAACACCGTCTGAGCCTGCCTCCTGAGACATATATTTTGAATGTGTACGCTATCCATACATGTTATCCGGGGAAACGGTACCCTTTCTAACCTTTGTGCAATCACGTGCAATCCATACTGGGCCTAACACCGTCTGAGCCTGCCTCCTGAGACATATATTTTGAATGTGTACGCTATCCATACATGTTATCTGTGGATACGGTACCCTTTCTAACCTTTGTGCAATCACGTGCAATCCATACTGGGCCTAACACCGTCTGAGCCTGCCTCCTGAGACATATATTTTGAATGTGTACGCTATCCATACATGTTATCCGGGGATACGGTTCCCTTTCTAACCTTTGTGCAATCACGTGCAATCCATACTGGGCCTAACACCGTCTGAGCCTGCCTCCTGAGACATATATTTTGAATGTGTACGCTATCCATACATGTTATCCGGGGATACGGTACCCTTTCTAACCTTTGTGCAATCACGTGCAATCCATACTGGGCCTAACACCGTCTGAGCCTGCCTCCTGAGACATATATTTTGAATGTGTACGCTATCCATACATGTTATCCGGGGAAACGGTACCCTTTCTAACCTTTGTGCAATCACGTGCAATCCATACTGGGCCTAACACCGTCTGAGACTGCCTCCTGAGACATATATTTTGAATGTGTACGCTATCCATACATGTTATCCGGGGATACGGTACCCTTTCTAACCTTTGTACACTCACGTGCAATCCATACTGGGCTTAACACCGTCTGAGCCTGCCTCCTGAGACATATATTTTGAATGTGTACGCTATCCATACATGTTATCCGGGGATACGGTACCCTTTCTAACCTTTGTGCAATCACGTGCAATCCATACTGGGCTTAACACCGTCTGAGCCTGCCTACTGAGACATATATTTTGAATGTGTATGCTATCCATACATGTTATCCGGGGATACGGTACCCTTTCTAACCTTTGTGCAATCACGTGCAATCCATACTGGGCCTAACACCGTCTGAGCCTGCCTCCTGAGACATATATTTTGAATGTGTACGCTATCCATACATGTTATCCGGGGATACGGTACCCTTTCTAACCTTTGTGCAATCACGTGCAATCCATACTGGGCCTAACACCGTCTGAGCCTGCCTCCTGAGACATATATTTTGAATGTGTACGCTATCCATACATGTTATCCGGGGATACGGTACCCTTTCTAACCTTTGTGCAATCACGTGCAATCCATACTGGGCCTAACACCGTCTGAGCCTGCCTCCTGAGACATATATTTTGAATGTGTACGCTATCCATACATGTTTTCCGGGGAAACGGTACCCTTTCTAACCTTTGTGCAATCACGTGCAATCCATACTGGGCCTAACACCGTCTGAGCCTGCCTCCTGATGTATAGACATATATTTTGAATGTGTACGCTATCCATACATGTTATCTGGGGATACGGTACCCTTTCTCACCTTTGTGCAATCACGTGTAATCCATACTGGGCGTGAGAACGGCTGGCGAGCTGTTAAGCAAGCTACAGCACCTGTGGTTTGCACACGTAAGTTTTTCATTTTTTCAGGAATGACGGTTAGGCCTAATTCCGGAACTGTGGTTGACCTGCACTTACTGGGAAATCATTGTTCGCGGGTAATAATTGTAATCAGTGATCCCCATCACTAACGTTGTTCAGCGCGTTATCTGCACCTGTAAGCGACAAACGCTGGCCTTTTCAGTGTAGCGCACATGCAGCCACGGACATGTAAGGGCATGACACACCAGTTATTGGCCAATCTCATGTGCCAGAGCCTCACGTGTCCCTCTAGTAAGCCGGACTCGGACTGCGGGGCATGACGGAGTCTCGTTCGTTAACGGAATTAAGCTTGCAATGTGTGCATCTGTTCTGTAGCTGGCATGGTTGAGGTTTCCCAGGTGGAGTCGAATTTAACCGTAGGCTCCACTCTTGGTGGTGCCCTTCTGGACATTCCTTTAAGGTTCAGCTTTGCAACCATACTGCCCACGTAAAACAAACACTTTGCCTTCATGAACGCTGTTTGGAGGGTCATGACTCGTGGGAATAACGCCGCCCAATCAGTTAACCTGCTAGAGAGATCCTTCGTTGCTCCCAAGCATGACATCACACTCCCTAGGAAGAAGGTAATGCCACTGTGGCGACCGTACTCCTGGGGGCGACACAAGTGCACTGATGCCCAGCCACTGCTCGATGAATCTGCTGGTACATTGACCCAGACCACTACATTCCCCTCGCACGCTACACGACCTGAATCTGACCCTGATGAAACTCAGGTTACCCTTCCCATATACAGTTCCATCTTACACGGTGACAAAGAGGAAGCTGCAGATGAAAGTGCAGGTTCGGCCCACCCGCCATCAGACACACCACCGTACTATCAGGGGCCCTGTGCCAGTGCCGTCGCCAACGAGTGGGCCCCCCCTGCTTGCCCAGGATCACAGCACTTGCAAAGTTGAAATACTGTGCAGTGAGATGGAAGATGGGGACGACGAGGAATCCAGACAAGTACAGGGATTCCCTAGCGAGGAGACTTATTTGATTGTTTTCAATGTTGGGACAGCAATTTTTGGGGAGCACTATACTCTGGAGAATGATAGATGGGGCCCACCATACACTGGAACATTCCAAAGGTGGACATCAGACACTGGAGCAGCATTTACAGGGCCCATTATACACTAGAGCATTAGAAATGGGGCCCATTATGTTTGGAGCATTATTTGGGTCCATAAGACAGTGGAGCTTCATCCATGGGGACCAACATATACTGTAGCATTATGTGGAGCTCATCATATACTGTTTCAAACATTATATGGGACCAATGATTCTGTATGGAGAAATAGATGGGCCTCGTCATGAGATGTAAAAAGTGAGGTATTTTTCATTGTACTATACCGCTATTTCTCTGCCGTATCGGAGCATGATGAGTTGTGGTATGTGTTAAAGGGGCGCTCTTTCGCCCAGGGCACATGAAAACCTGCAGCCAGCCCTCCCCCCCCACAACTTTAGCCAAATAACCCCCATTTTTCAGTGCGTAACTTGTATTATGAAGTTAATTAAGGTTGACAAGCTTAAGTAAGAAGAATTGATGCTTTTGGCATTCAAATGGGCACTGTAGGTGTGTTTCCTGTCCTCCTCTCACTGCCGACTTTTATTCCCCATTGACTTACATTGGGTTTCGTGTTTCGGGACGACCCCGACTTTTCCCTATAATCGGACGATCTTGCTCGACCCGACTTTTGGAAAAGTCGGGTTTCACGAAACGAAACGCGACCCTAAAAAACCAAAAGTCGCTCAACTCTACATGTCTCGTGACCAAAAAGGTCCTGTTCTAATGATACATTTACTGCACAACGAAACCATACAAAATTCACCAATTTTATAGAGAAAGACATACAAGACAAAACCACATAAGTGGAACATAATTTCGTTCTTTTTATTCAATCCATCAGGAAATCTGGTTCCCAAATTAAAAATCCTGAAAGCCTCTCAAGTGAGTAGTATCCTCCTAATATCGCCACCCCTAGAAGATTTCTTAATTTTTTTTAAAAAACCGCACACCAAGCAGCGTGTTAGTTTTTCATCAGAAGGAGATTCTATTGCTACTAATTTGGATACATCAGAAGTGTCTTCCAGTGGTTCAGTCATCTATAATAGATTATCAAAAAACGCAAAAGGCGCGTCCTGCGCAAACATAGAAAGCAGTTTTGGCATGATGACTCGCCGCAAGAAAAATTTCAAAAGGAAGTGAGAAATACTTGTGATAGTGTTTTGAATATCTCTTCTAGGATTTGGTCTGCAGAACATATAAAGGTATTGGCATATGGACTTAATTTTGTTCCCGATCAGGATTTCAACTTATTTTCTACATTACTAGGCGTAAATAAATTCATCTGTAATTTAACCATTAGAAAACATTTCTGGACTGACACAACAAAAGCAACGGTTTTGGAAGATTCTGACCCAGTTTTTACAAATGAATACCATAAATTGGATTTTCAGGAGCAGGTTTCCCTTATGACATTGAAGGAATTATCTACAGATATTAATGGAGTGGAGACTTCAATTAATCGGTCTGATACTTTCAGGAATTAAAGGATATGACGGACATTGTAATTAAAATGTCGGATAAAGGTGGAGTGGTAGTTGTAATGAATTCAGATGATTATCAAGCTAAAATAGGAGAAATGCTTTCTGAATCTTCCATGTATAAAAAACTGCCTGGTAATCCGACTGTTTCATATAAGATCAAGGTTGACAAACTTATTCAGGATGGGGTAACGTTGGGAGTTTTAACTAAGAAGCAGGCTGATTTTCTGGAGGTAACAAATCCTGTTTTGCCTATACTATGTGGTTTGCCGAAGATCCACAAAAATGAGTTTTCCTTATATGAGACCGATTGTCTCAGGAATCGGTTCTATTATTGAACATTTGGGAGAGTGGCTGGACTCTTTAATACAACCCTTAGTCTGTGCGATGCCTGGCTTCATCAAGGATACAAAGGATGTGCTTGATGTTTTGACACAAAAAGAGTGGTCATGTGAATATTCTTGGGTGAGTTGTGATGTCACAGCTCTCTATACAAGTATACCGCATAATATTGCCCTGCAAGATTTAGAATTCTATCTTAAGAAGCATAGTATTTATTCTTTGGATTTGGTTAATTTTATGTTACAGGTTACATCTTATTTGTTGACTCATAATTTCTATTCCTTTGACCATCAGTGTTATTTACAATGTAAAGGTGTGGCGATGGGTGCCAAATTTTCACCTTCTTTGGCTAATTTATTCATGGCATATTGGAAGCATCATTTTTTGTATTCATTTACATCATTTGGTATGGCAGATACATCGATGATACCCTGATAATTTGGAGGGGAGATGTCTCTGCCATACCAGACTGTCACGCTTACCACTCCTGCTGCTGCCG
The DNA here is from genome assembly GCF_039654945.1 of Dendrobates tinctorius. Taxonomy (NCBI): domain Eukaryota; kingdom Metazoa; phylum Chordata; class Amphibia; order Anura; family Dendrobatidae; genus Dendrobates; species Dendrobates tinctorius. The sequence goes on from NW_027361749.1 coordinate 15,639,481, forward strand.
CTCCCACTGGTCACACGCCCGTCGCCTCCACCACGCTCACGGCTCTTGCCGCAGCCGCCATTCTTGGGCCCGTGCTGCCCGTGACCTCCTGGCATGCCAGCCGCTCCCGGCACGCGCCTGCAGCAGGCGCGCGCCCGCCGGCACTTCTGCTTCCTGTCCTGCGGTCACCCTTAGTGCTCAGCCCGGGGCACATGCGCACCTCGCACCCCAGATCACAGCACAGGCTGGACCATCCCATCTCTCCGTCCCCGTGACCCTGGAGGTCCAACCCGGAACTCATGCTCCTATAACTCCTATATAAGGTAGCTTCGCCTCCTGATCGCTGCCTGATTATCTATTGTGTCCCACGAACAAATTCTCGGGTCCACCTTCTCCTATATTTCTCCTGCCTAGCGCCCTGCTTTGCGCCTGTAACCTGCCTTGTCTCTCCAACTGAACTCTCACCACTTTTATGTTTCCTTCCAGAGTCCGCCGTTCCAGTCTATTCCTGTCTCACCCATGTATGCCATCCCTTACCGTTCCTGCCTGCTCCTGTGCCTCCTGCCCTTCTCTCCGTCCAGTCCTGTAGTGGTCCCTCCTGTGTTTGCCATTCTACCCTGTCTGCCTTCCAGCCTGGTGTCCGCCTATTCACTCCTCCAGTTGTCCCCAGGTATAAGCTTCCGTGGCGATAGTCTCCTCCAGACCTGCCCCTAACACTCCCTGCATAGTGGGTGGTACACCTGGCCCGCTCGCCCGGGGGCAGGTTCGTCGTCACGGTCCTGTGGGTTCACCCCTGGAGTCTTCCCAACCTCACCGAACAATCAGGCCATGGACCCCGCTGGTACCCCGACCCAAAAGGAACTTTTGTTCCTATGGGAAAATCAGGCGAGGACAATGTCTTTCCTCAAATCCATGGAGTCCCGTTTGTAATCTTTGCAGGCCTCGGACCCGGGGAGCGCCTCCCTGATCACCGGCCTCCAACAGGAGCTCGCCTAGCAGCGCGACACTCAGGCCCACATTTTGAATTACATGGCCTCAGTGAATAACCGCCTGCTAGCTCTCCAGACCGCAGCCGCAGCCCCGGCTTAGGCTACGGTTCTGCTTCCATCTCCTCATTTGGCGAAGCCCCTGCGATACAGTGGCGACCCCAAATCGTGTAGGGGGTTCTTAAATCAATGCCAGCTACACTTTGAGTTGCTGCTACAACAGTATCCCACCGATCGAGCCAAGGTGGCCTTTATCATGTCCCATTTAAAAGGAGAGGCTCTAGCTTGGGTTAACCCCCTCTGGGAACCAGATGACCCCTTAGTCGCCCAACTCTCCTGGACACCTTCCGTAAGGTGTTTGATGAGCCGGATCGCCTGGCCTCTACCACCGAATCTCTGTTCAATCTTCACCAGGGCATGCTCTCGGTAGGTCAGTACGCCATTCGGTTTTGCACCCTGTCCTCAGAGTTGGGTTGGAACAATGAGGCCTTGGTGGATGCCTTTTGGCGGGGTCTCTCTAGTCGAATCAAGGATGAGTTGGCGGGTCGAGATACTCCAACCTCCCTTGAGGATCTGATCTCTTTGGCCACACGCATCGACCTACGCTTTCAGGAACGATCCTGAGAGGTCGCTAGAGAGAGAAGAGCTTCTCACGGTCCCCCTCCCATTCGGAATCCACCCCGCTCCCGCCCAGTGTCAGCTTCTGCGGTCCCGGTAACGGAACCCATGCAAGTGGATCGTCTCAAGCAGGTGGAGGAGCGCCGGAGAGCGAGGGTCGAAGAGAGGCTCTGTTTCTATTGTGGGAGTGCATCCCACTTCCTTTGTTCCTGTCCTATACGTCCGGGAAAAACCTCCGCCTAGGACAGGTAAGAGAGGCCTCCCTAGGCAATTGTGACACCTTTCTACCCTTGACTCTTTCTGTCCTTCTGCACCTTGGTACTAAACATTTTTCTGAATGGGCCTATATTGATTCTGGGGCGGCTGGTAACTTTATTCAACTCGAGGCAGTTAGGAGACTTCGGATTCCTGTCAGATCCCTGGAGACCCCTCAGCAGATTGCGTCAGTCGACGGCCAACCCCTGCGGGAGTCCGTTACTCAGGTCACCGAAGAGGTGGAACTTCAGATTGGGGCCTTACACCGAGAGAAGATAGTATTCTACGTGCTGCCTTCATTAACCCATACCATCCTTTTGGGCCTTCCATGGCTAAGAACACACGAGCCTACCCTAGACTGGCGTTCTGGTGATGTTCTGCGGTGGGGCCAGCCTTGCCAAAATAGGTGTTTGCTCACCGTACAGCCGCAGAGTTTCTTACGTTCAATATTGATGTCTACAGAGTGACCTTCTGCCTATTGAGGCTTTTTGGACTTCTTTGACAAAAAGGAAGCAGAGACCCTGCCTCCGCATCGTCCATATGATTGCCCCATCGACCTGGTCCCCGGCTCCACTCCGCCCCAAGGTCGGATCTATCTGCTGTCTCCCTCTGAGACCCAGGCTTTGTCCGAATATGTTCAGGAGAATCTGACCAGAGGCTTTATTTGCAAGTCATCCTCACCCACGGGGACCGGGTTCTTTTTGTCAAGAAGAAGGATGGGACCCTTCGTCCCTGTATTGACTACAGAGGTCTCAACAATATCACCATTAAGAATAAATACCACCTTCATCTCATTCCAGAGCTATTTGACTGTTTACGGGGAGCACGGATCTTCACAAAATTAGATCTCCGGGGGCCTATAATCTGGTCCGGATCCGCTCTGGTGATGAATGGAAGACCGCTTTCAACACCCGTGACGGCCACTATGAGTACCTGGTTATGCCCTTCGGCTTGTGCAATGCTCCCGCAGTGTTCCAAGAGTTTGTCAATGACATATTCCGAGATCTACTCTACTCCTGCGTGGTGGTATACTTGGATGACATCCTGGTATTTTCCCCGGATCTGTCTACGCACAGAAAAGACGTCCGCCAAGTCTTACTTCGTCTGAGAGAACATCGTCTATATGCCAAGCTTGAAAAAGGCGCCTTCGAACAGTCGTCACTGCCATTATTGGGTTACATCATTTCCGATTCTGGCTTACACATGGACCCAGGAAAAGTGTCCGCGGTTCTCAATTGGCCGCGTTCACAGGGAATTAAGGCAATCCAGCGGTTACTGGGATTCGCCAACTATTACTGGCAGTTTATTCCACACTTTTCCTCTTTGACCGCTCCTATCTCTGCTTTGATCAACAAGGGAGCCGCTTACCACTCCCGCTGCTACTGCTCCCGCTGGTCCCATGCACGTCGCCTCCACCACACTCATGGCTCCTGCCGCTGCCGCCATTCTTGGGCCCGCGCTGCCTGCGACCTCCTGGTGTGCCCGCCACTCCTGGCACGCTCCTACAGCAGGCGCGCCCGCCGGCACTTCTGCTTCCTGCCTTGCGGTCACCCTTAGTTCTCAGCCCGGGGCACATGTGCACCTCGCACCCCAGATCACAGCACAGGCTGGACTGTCCCATCTCTCTGCACCCGTGACCCTGGAGGTCCGACCCAGAACTCCTGCTCCTATTACTCTTATATAAGGTAGCTTCACCTTCTGATCGTTGCCTGATTATCTATTGTGTCCCATCACAGATTCTCGGGTCCACCTTCTCCTACGTTTCTCATGCCTAGCGCCCTGCTTTGTGCCTGTAACCTGCCTTGTCTCTCCAGCTGACCTCTCACCTATTTTGTGTTTCCTTCCAGAGTCCGCCGTTCCAGTCTATTCCTGTCTCACCCATGTGTGCCCTCCCTTACTGTTCCTGCCTGCTCCTGTGCCTTCTGCCCTCCTCTCCGTCCAGTTCTGTAGTGGTCCCTCCTGTGTTCACCATTCTACCCTGTCTGCCTTCCAGCCTGGTGTCCGCCTATTCACTCCTCCAGTTGTCCCCAGATATCAGCTTCCGTGGCGATAGTCTCCTCCGGGCCTGCCCCTAACACTCCCTGTATAGGGGGTGGTACAACTGGCCCGCTCGTCCGGGGGCAGGTTCATCATCACGGTCCTGTGGGTTCACCCATGGAGTTTTCCCAGCCTCACACAGACTTTGTGGAATATAACATCAGGGACAGTTTTGGTCAACAACCCCCAGAGCCCTTCCTCCTGACTTCCCAGCCCTCCACCTTCAAAACCAACTTCTCCACCATTACAGGAGATCAACTCTCCAGTCTACTCTCAAGATCACATCTCACCACCTGTGCACTCGACCCAATCCCATCCCACTTCATACCAAACCTCACCACAGTCTTCATCCCAACCCTAACCCATCTCTTCAACCTATCACTAACAACTGGTGTTTTCCCCTCAAGCTTTAAACATGCCTCCATCACACCTATCCTCAAAAAGTCCTCTCTTGACCCATCCTCTGTATCTAGCTATCGCCCTATATTACTTCTCCCCTACGCCTCCAAGCTACTGGAACAACACGTCTACCTTGAACTGTCCTCCCATCTCTCTTCTTGCTCCCTCTTCGACCGCTTACAATCTGGCTTCCGGTCACACCACTCCACTGAAACTGCCCTTACTAAGGTCACCAATGACCTCTTAACCGCCAAGAGCAAGCGACACTACTCTGTCCTCCTCCTCCTGGACCTGTTGGCTGCCTTTGACACAGTGGACCATTCCCTATTATTACAGACCCTCTCATCCCTCGGCATCACAAACTATCCTGGATTTCATCATACCTAACAAACCGGACATTCAGCGTCTCCCACTCACACACCACCTCCTCACCTCGCCCCCTATCTGTCGGAGTCCCACAAGGTTCAGTCCTTGGGCCCCTGCTGTTCTCTATTTACACCTTTGGCCTGGGACAGCTCATAGAATCTCATGGCTTTCAGTATCATCTTTACGCTGATGACACACAGATCTACATCTCTGGACCAGATATCACCTCCCTACTAAACAGAATCCCTCAATGTCTGTCCACTATTTCATCCTTCTTCTCCGCTAGATTTCTGAAACTCAACATGGACAAAACAGAATTCATCATCTTTCCCCCATCTCACGTGACCCCCCCTACGAACCTATCACTTACAGTAAATGACTGCCCACTCTCCCCAGTCCCACAAGCTCGCTGCCTCGGAGTAATCCTTGACGCTGATCTCTCCTTCAAACCACATATCCAAGCCCTTTCCACTTCCTGCCGACTTCAACTCAAAAATATTTCACGAATCCGTTCATTCCTCACCCAAGAATCTGCAAAAACCCTAGTCCATGCCCTCATCATCTCTCGCCTTGACTACTGCAACCTCATGCTCTGTGGCCTCCCCTCAAACACTCTCGCACCCCTCCAATCTATTCTAAACTCTGCTGCCCGACTAATCCACCTGTCCCCCCGCTATTCCCCAGCTTCTCCCCTCTGTCAATCCCTTCACTGGCTCCCAATTGCCCAGAGACTCCATTACAAAACCCTAACCATGACATACAAAGCCATCCACAACCTGTCTCCTCCATACATCTGTGACCTCGTCTCCCGGTACTTTCCCGCATGCAACCTCCGATCCTCACAAGATCTCCTTCTCTACTCCCCTCTTATCTCCTCTTCCCACAATCGCATACAAGATTTCTCTCGCGCATCACCCCTACTCTGGAACTCTCTACCACAACATATCAGACTCTCACCTACCATCGAAACCTTCAAAAAGAGCCTGAAGACCCACCTCTTCCGACAAGCCTACAACCTGCAGTAACCACCGATCGACCAAACCGCTGCACGACCAGCTCTACCCTCGCCTACTGTATTTTCACCCATCCCTTGAAGATTGTGAGCCCTCGCGGGCAGGTTCCTCTCTCCTCCTGTACCAGTTATGACTTGTATTGTTTAAGATTATTGTACTTGTTTTTATGTATACTCCTCCTTACATGTAAAGCGCCATGGAATAAATGGCGCTATAACAATAAATAATAATAATAATAATAATAATAATAATATATTCATTTCAATGAGTATAATTTAAAATTTACGTATGTTTATGACAGACATGAAATTTCCTTTTTGGATATATTTTTACAGGGTATTCCGGGTCAACTTATTTCCACTTGCACTTATTCCAAACCGATGGCAGGGAATACAATCCTGCATGCTAGTAGTGGCCATCCTAGACATACAGTGAAATCAGTCCCTGTTGGTGAGCTTACGAGAATAAAAAGGAATTATAATAATAATAATAATTTGCAACATGAAATGAAAAAATCTTGCAATAAATTAAGGGACAGGAATTATCCTAATTGGATGTTAAATAGAGCTCTTGATTTGGTATCAGGTGATGGTTCTGAACCAGTGAATAAAAAGAAAAAATCTATTATGTCTAGTAATCCTTTTGTATGTTTTCAGTATAGTTCTCAATTTAATGAAATAAAGGGAATTATTAATAGATTTTTACCATTATTATACAAAGATCCCATTTTGGCTACAGTGTTAAAACAAGGTTGCAATGCGGTAGAACGAAGAGCCCCCACTTTAGGCAATATTTTATCGCCTAGTCTTTTCTCATCAAGAAAAAACAGTGGCACTTGGTTGAGTAGCAAAGGCAATTACAAATGTGGGGGGAATAATTGTAGGACCTGTAAACATACGGTGAAAACAAAAAATTTTTGTAATAATGACAATACTGCATCATTTAAAATTAATGATTTTATTAATTGCAATACAGATTATGTGGTTTACAAAATTGATTGCATTTTATGTAATAAATCCTATGTAGGATGTAGGTCCAGAAAATTAAAAACTCGGATAGCAGGACATCTGTATGATGTGATAAATGTGATACATGGGGTCCGCAATGTTTCTTCTGCCGCCAGGCACTTTATTAATTTTCACTCTCGTAATGTTGCTTCTTTTCAGGTAACAGGCCTTAAAAAAATTAAGAAATCTTCTAGGAGTGGCGATATTTGGAGGATACTACTCACTCTAGAGGCTTTCTGGATTTTTAATTTGGGAGCCAGATTTCCTGATGGATTGACTAAAAAGAACGAAATTATGTTCCACTATTAAATAATGAAAGTATTCGTATATTAATAATGTATTTTACATTTATGTGGTTTTGTGTCACATGTTTTTTCCACAAATTATGTGAATTACATGCGGTTCCGCTATATAGCACACATATTATTGGAACAGGACCCTTTGGTCACATGATTTGTATTGAACAGAACAAAATCTTATTCATTTATGAAAAAATTATAACATTTGTATATCAATGATGTTTTTTACATTTATGTGGTTTTGTCTTGTTTGTCTTTTTCTATAAAATTGGTGAATTTTGTATGGCTTCGTTGTGCAGTAAATGTATCATTAGAACAGGACCTTTTTGGTCAGTGACATGTATTAGACAGAGAATTGGTGCCTGTTTCTTTTTAAACCTGTTTGTGATCTTGATATGTTAGCTTTGATAAAGATCGCATGTAGCGATCGAAACGCATCGCTTGTGTCTCTCCTGTCTGAGCTGATGCAGTCCTGGAGCTGAATTGTTTTATATCCATGTTGGAATAAATTTGGAAATCACATTTTCTCGTGGAGCTGTATTTTTTTCTATTTTCTTCATTGGATTGGCCACCGCAGGATGGTGTTCCGTGCTCCCTTTGAATGTCGGTGAGCTGGCTTTATGTCTTTATGTGTTTATTTAGCAATACCACAATAATTTTGAATACAGTACAAGCGAACAGATGATCAATCGCAGGTTCATGTCCTCTAACGTACTAATAAATACAGTAAAAAAGTCAAAAGTTTTAAAATAGATAAAAACATAAGTTCAAATCACCCTACTTTCCCCCATTAAAAATAATAAAAAATAAATATAATACTCAGACTGTATATGATTTTACCGCATCCAGAAAAGTAGGATCTATCAAAATATAAAAATAACTATTCCGGTTGGTAAACACAGTAAACAAAAAAAATTCAAAAGAGCAAAGTTGCCTTTTTTGGTCTCTGCAATACAGCAAAAATACTGTAAGCTGCAATCAAAATGTCATATCATATCTAACCCAAAATAGTATCAATAAAAACGTTGTCTCACCCTGCAAAAAATAAACTTTCACATAGGTCCATCAACTGAAATGTGAAAGCGGTACAGGTCTCAGAAACTGGCGACACAATCAAAAATTTTTTTTTTCAGATTTGATTTTTTTTTTTCACCACTAAAATGATAAAGAAACTGGACAAGTTTGGTATCGCTGTAATTGTACTGATGAGGAGAATCATACTACCTGGCCTTTTGTACTTTGCAGGGCAGAAGTATAATTTTTACTTAAAATTGGTGAAAATGATAGTGAAAATCAATGACAGCTCACAGCAGTCAGATTGCATATTGTGGCACCTAGACAGTTGGAAGATACACCAAAATTTTTAAAGGGCAGAAATTAGATTTGTTATCACAGTGGGTCTGTGCATTATGGAACTGATGGCAGATTGTATGCTGCCATTTGATTCTTCTGTGAAGTAACATTCTCTTTTAGAAGAAATACTATGAGACAAAAATACATCTGTGACATGGCATTTGATGTGGCAAGAAGCATATTAGACACCTGGGTACAGTATGAATCAATAGCACCCTACGGATAGTCTATCAGAATGTGATACAAAAACTTAAAAGTTGGAGTTCTGATGACCTTTTTTTCCAGTTTAACTTTTCTATGTGATCCTGTGGCAGTTGCACTCATCAAAAGAGGAAATAAAACATCCATGTACCAGTAGAGCAACAGGAGGGAATCACCCACTGATGACTCACTTTCACCCATAATGTTCAAAAAGTGTCAGATATCAGTCCAATCCGTACTTGAAAACTACTACTTGAAAGATTGCATCATGCATCTAGTATATCTGAGTTCCCCTTAAATACCTAATATTGTGTTTGGACTTTAGGTATTATGTTGACCTGTTGTTATGAATGGGTCACTGAGGAGGAAAACTAGACCAAGCCAAATCACAGAAAACCAGAGAGGTTTGTAACTATGCGGATTGCAGACCCCTGATCCTAACCACACAACTAACAGCAGCCGTGGAGTGTACCTACGATGATTCTAGACGCCTCGTCACAGCCGGAGGACTAAATAAGCCTAAAGCAAGAAAAGGGGAAATCTAAAACTGCCCCAGAGCAGACCCCAAAGGAATAGACAGCCCCCACACATGTATTGACGGTGAGACAAGATGAAAACACGAATGCAGATAAACTATAGGAAAAAAGCGCAATGGGGTCTTATCCGGGTAAAATATTGAAAGAAGTAGTAGAAATATACTCAGCCTTTCCAGGAGAGTTTAAGAAATGTAAAATCCGGATCTGTATTCATTTTTACCTGTGTATATATTACCTATGATATGTGTATTTACTTAATATCCTAAAATGCAGTAGTGTTAAAATGTATATGAGGTTTCTTCTTCCTTGTGTTTTTTCCCTCCTGTGCAGTGACACACGGGGGCGATCCTGGAATGATTTCCGAGTCCCATGTGGGTCTGTTTTTTTGGCTGGCTGCCACATACTGTTTTAACAATAGAGCAAGTAAATTAAACCATGGTGATAATTAATTGAAGTCCACTCAATTTTTATGTTATTGTCCTTTATTATAATACAAATATATATAATTTTTTTTGAATATTTTATATAATATATACATGTTTCCCCTTTTTTATATATATATATATATATATATTTTATTCATTTTTTAACAATTGTCCGTTTTTCTTCTTTTTTTCTTCTCTTTGGGACATGATTTAACTCTGGTGTGGTGGCTTAAGTATTCACCATCGGTATTTTCTTTTCCTCCGCGTGAGTTCACGTCTCGGAGATGTATGTATATTTTTTCCTCTTTTTCATCTTTATTATTTTCTTACTATCTTGAGCTTTTTATCTGTGGAATAATTAAAGAATAATTTTTAATTAATCAAAGATTAACTATGATGACAATTTATGCTTCACTGGTGTGTTTGAACTTTGACTTTTTGCCGCACGACATGTGATCATTGGTGCCGATTTTTAAACTGTGAGTGCATTTAACCTGAGACAGATCTGTTATGAATGAGTCACCAGAGGAGGAGAAAACAAAAATACAAGCTAAGTCCAGAAAACTGGATAGGTTGGTAGCTATCAGATTGCAGACCCCTGATCCTATTCACCACAACTAACAGTAGCCGTGGGGGGTTCCTACGGTGCCCTAGACCCCTCGTCACAGCCGGAGAACTACATAAGCCTAAAGAAGGAAAGGGGAAATCTAAACTGCCCTAGAGCAGACCCCAAAGCAATAGACAGCCCCCAACATGTATTGTCGGTGAAAAACAGATGAAAACACAAACACAGACAGAAAGACAGGCTGAGCGAATGATGGGGCCCAACTAACTAGATAGGACAGGACAGAAAAGATGCTGGCTGCAATCCGCAAAAAACGCTACAAAAATGTCCCAACCGTCTGATAGGAAAAAAGGCCCTGAAGTCGCTAGACTTCAAAATCACTATATCAGCACTCAGGTATATTCTGAAAACAGAGCAAAGAGATAAACTGATCAGAGACAAAAATGGAATTCAGCCCGTCCCAACCAGGGAAGGCTGAACACAAACACTAAGGAAACCAGACAAAATCTCATGGAATAATAGCAGGGAAAAAACTTAGCTTTTAGTAGACAGGAACTAAAGCTGGATGCCAGAGCTCAGAGCAGAAAGGATCACCAGCAAACCCTGCAGGGCGTCGGCTGCCTTATAGCCACTCAGAAATTCCAGATGTCCAATCACACTCCGCCTGTTCAGATGACAGATTCTTCCCATCCCAATCAATTTCACTACCTCTCTTCACCAGCAGAGGGAGTTCATCAGACATCAAAGGTGAAGGAGAAAATGAACTCACAACAGTACCTCCCCCTTGAGGAGGGGTCACCGAACCCTCATCCACGCCACCAGGGCGATCAGGATGAGCCCGATGAAAAGCACGAACCAATCTTTCGGCATGAATATCGGATGCAGGGACCCAAGAATTATCCTCCTGGCCATAACCCTTCCATTTTACCAAATACTGGAGACTCCGTCTAACCAGACGAGAATCCAGTATCTTCTCAACCTCATATTCCACATTACCTTCAACCAATACAGGGTCAGGAGGTGCCACCACAGGAACTACTGGCTCAACAAACATCTTTAAGAGAGACTTATGAAGCACGTTATGGATCTTGAATGTAAAAGGAAGAGCCAATCAAAAAGAGACTGGATTAATAATCTCCAAAATCTTGTAAGGTCCAATAAATCTAGGTTTAAACTTTGGAGAAGCCACCTTCATAGAGATATTCTTTGATGACAACCAAACCATATCACCCACCTTAAACCGGGGACCAATGGTCCTATGCTGGTTGGAAAACCGCTGGGCCTTTTCCTGGGAGAGAGACAACTTATCCACCACTTGGTCCCAGATCTGGTGCATTTTCTCCACCACAGTGTCAACACCTGGGCAGGCAGAAGACTCCACCTGCCCTGAAGAGAATCGAGGATGAAACCCAAAGTTACAAAAAAAAGGTGACATCAAAGTGGCAGAACTAGCTCTATTATTTAAAGCAAATTCGGCCAAGGGCAAAAATGAAACCCAATCATCCTGATCAGCAGAAATAAAACATCTCAAATACGACTCCAAAGTCTGGTTTGTTCTCTCCGTCTGCCCATTGGTCTGAGGGTGAAACGCAGAGGAGAAGGACAACTGAATTCCCAGCTTGGAACAGAAAGTCCTCCAAAATCTAGAAACAAACTGAACTCCTCTGTCAGATACAATGTTCTCAGGAATCCCGTGCAAGCGAACCACCTGTTGCAAAAACAAGGGCACCAACTCTGAGGAAGATGGCAACTTAGGGAGTGGTACAAGATGGACCATCTTAGAGAATCTATCACAAATCACCCAAATAACAGTCATTCTCTGAGAGACAGGCATATCAGAGATAAAATCCATTGAAATATGGGTCCATGGCCTCCTGGGCACCGGCAAAGGCATCAACAACCCACTAGAGCGAGAACACGGATTAGACCGGGAGCAAGTCCCACAGGACTGCACAAAATTCCTGACATCACGAGACAAGGCGGACCACCAAAAAGACCGACTCACCAAATCTCTAGTACCAAAAATACCTGGATGACCAGCCAATGCGGAGCAATGAACCTCAGACATCACTCTCTTCCTCCACTGGTCAGGAACATACAATTTTCCAATGGGACAACGCTCAGGTTTGTCCTCCTGAAACTCTTCCAGAGCACGTCTCAAATCGGGCGAGATGGCAGAAAGAACTACCCCCTCACCTAAGATGGTAGCAGGCTTGGTCACAATAAGAGAATCAGCAAAGAAACTCCTAGAGAGGGCGTCTGACTTGACATTCTTAGTGCCCGGAAGAAAAGAGACCACAAAATCAAAACGTGTGAAAAACAAGGCCCACCTAGCCTGTCTAGGATTCAAGCGTTTGGCCGACTCCAGGTAAATCAAATTCTTGTGGTCAGTAAGGACCACGACTTGATGTTTAGCTCCCTCCAACCAATGTCTCCACTCCTCAAATGCCCATTTCATGGCTAACAGTTCCCGATTCCCCACATCATAGTTACGTTCGGATGGGGAGAACTTTCGGGAAAAGAAAGCACAGGGATTCATTTTAGATGTTACAGGATCTTTTTGGGACAAAACAGCTCCTGCACCAATCTCAGAAGCGTCCACCTCTACCTGAAACAGGAGTGAGACATCAGGTTGCCGCAAAACCGGGGCAGAAGTGAACCTTCGCTTCAGCTCCTGAAAGGGAGAAACAGCCTCCGGAGACCAATTCAGCACATCAGCACCCTTCTTAGTCAAATCAGTCAATGGTTTGGCAATACCAGAAAATTAGCTATAAATTTACGATAAAAATTAGCAAAACCCAAAAACTTCTGGAGGGCCTTCAAAGAAGTGGGCTGAACCCAATCATAAATGGCCTGTACCTTGGCCGGGTCCATTTCAATAGTTGACGGAGACAAAATAAATCCCAAAAATGAAATCCTCTGTACACCAAAAAGGCATTTCGATCCCTTGACATACAGGGAATTCTCCCTCAAAATCCGGAACACAGTCCGAACATGTTCCACATGAGAGTCCCAATCCTTGGAAAAGATCAAAATATCATCCAGATAGATGATCAAAAATGTATCCACAAAATCTCGGAAAATATCATTCATAAAGCACTGGAGGACAGAAGGGGCATTAGTGAGCTCAAAAGGCATCACCGGGTACTCAAAATGTCCCTCAGGAGTATTAAATGCCATCTTCCATTCATCCCCCTGCTTAGTGCGAATTGGATTATACGCCCCCCTGAGGTCAAGCTTGGTAAACCAGCAAGCACCATTAACTCTGGAAAATAGATCAGAAATCAGGGGTAACGGATACTGATATTTAACAGTAATTTTGTTGAGGGAACGATAGTCAATACAAGGCCTTAATGAACCATCTTTCTTGGCCACAAAAAAAGCCCAGCACCTAAGGGTGAAGAGCATGGTCTAATATGACCCTTCTCCAATGACTCCTTAATATAGGATCGCATAGCCTTGTGCACGGGTACAGATAAATTGAAAAGTCAACCCTTGGGAAATTTACACCAAGGGCTCAGCTCAATTGCACAGTCATAACGCCTATGAGGAGGAAAAGACGCAGACTCATTCTCACTAAATACATCATAAAAATCAGCCAAATAGTCAGGAATATCATGCGACTCGGGAGAGGTGGAGAAAACAGGAGCGTCACTAAGGGCACAACGACAACCCCAACTCACCACAGACACAGATTTCCAATCCAAAACTGGATTATGGAATTGCAACCAGGGAAACCCCAGAACGATGGTATCATGCAAATTATGCAACACCAAAAATCTGCAATTTTCTTGATGGTCTGGGGCGACCCGCATTACCACCTGGGTCCAAAATTGAGGTTTATTCTTCGCCAAAGGAGTAGCATCAATACCCCTCAAAGGGATAGGCGTCCGCAGAGGTGTCATGGGAAACCCACAACGTTTAGCAAAATCCAAGTCCATCAGGTTCAGAGCTGCTCCCGAATCCACAAAAGCCTTAGCGGAAAATGTGGACAGGGAGCAGATCAGAGAAATTGCCAGAAGAAACTTAGGTTGAACACCACCCACAGCAAATGTGTGTGAAAAACGTTTCTCTCGTTTAGGGCAGACAGAAATCATATGAGAGGCATCTCCACAGAAAAAAACACAGCTTATTATGCCTTCTGAACTCCTGACATTGCGCCCTAGACAAAACTCTATCACATTGCATAGGTTCAGACATTTGTTCAACAGGTGGCAACACCTCTCGTACAGTTTTGCGTTCACGCCAACGCCGATCAACCTGAATGGCTAATGACATAGAATCGTCAAGACCAGAGGGAACTGGAAATCCCACCATAGTATCTTTTATGGTTTCTGACAAACCCTTCCGAAAGAGAGTTGCCAAGGCACCATCATTCCAGGTAGTAAGGACTGCCCACTTTCGGAATTTTTGACAGTACAACTCTGCAGAATCCTGACCCTGGCTCAATGCCAACAGGGCTTTTTCAGCCTGATCAGTAGCATTAGGTTCATCATACAACAACCCCAAGGCCTGAAAAAATGCGTTCACATCAGTCAGAATAGGATCATCAGGTTTCAAAGAAAACGCCCAATCCTGGGGATCGCCGCGCAGCAAAGAGATGACAATTTTAACCTGCAGCGCGGAGCTCCCAGATGAGTTAGGCTTCAAGGCAAAAAATAATTTACAATTATTCTTAAAATTCAGAAATTTAGACCGATCCCCAAAAAACACATCAGGAGTAGGGATCTTTGGTTCAGCAGCATGTGAATGAGCAAGATAGGCGGAAATTCCCCACACTTCAGCAGTAAGCTGCTCCACACGATCAGACAATTGCTTACTCTCCATTGAGAAAAAATTCCTCCTATGGCCTCAGAGAAATAGAGGAAAAAATATACACAAAAAAAAAATTCTGACACTTTTTTTTTTTTTTTACAATTCTTTCCTGCTATTGAGTACCCTAGAATCTGCGATATGGCTGGTGATTCTGTTATGAATGAGTCACCGGAGGAGGAGAAAACAAAAATACAAGCTGAGTCCAGAAAACCAGAGAGGTTGGTAGCTATCAGATTGCAGACCCCTGATCCTATTCACCACAACTAACAGTAACCGTGGGGGGTTCCTATGGTGCCCTAGACCCCTCATCACAGCCGGAGAACTACATAAGCCTAAAGAAGGAAAGGGAAAATCTAAACTGCCCCAGAGCAGACCCCAAAGCATTAGACAGCCCCCAACATGTATTGTCGGTGAAAAACAGATGAAAACACAAACACAGACAGAAAGACAGGCTGAGCTGACGATGGGGCCCAACTAACTAGATAGGACAGGACAGAAAAGATGCTGGCTGCAATCCGCAAAAAACCCTACAAAAATGTCCCAACCGTCTGATAGGAAAAAAGGCCCTGAAGTCGCTAGACTTCAAAATCACTATATCAGCACTCAGGTATATTCTGAAAACAGAGCAAAGAGATAAACTGATCAGAGACAAAAATGGAATTCAGCCCGTCCCAACCAGGGAAGGCTGAACACAAACACTAAGGAAACCAGACAAAATCTCATGGAATAATAGCAGGGAAAAAACTTAGCTTTTAGTAGACAGGAACTAAAGCTGGATGCCAGAGCTCAGAGCAGAAAGGATCACCAGCAAACCCTGCAGGGCGTCGGCTGCCTTATAGCCACTCAGAAATTCCAGATGTCCAATCACACTCCGCCTGTTCAGATGACAGGTTCTTCCCATCCCAATCAATTTCACTACCTCTCTTCACCAGCAGAGGGAGTTCATCAGACATCAAAGGTGAAGGGGAAAATGAACTCACAACACAGATCTATTTGCTCATATATGTCATCCCCTGAGGAAGAAGTGCTGTACACTTCGAAACGCATTGGGAAATAAATGGTTAATATTTCATCATAACCTGGATTCATCATTTTGTCAAGCAGCGCACTAAAGTCCATGAATTTGTTCCATAACAAACTGAAGATGAAAACACGAACACAGGTAGGAAAATAGGCTGAGCAAATGATGGGGCCCACACTAGCTAGAAAGGACAGGAAAGGAAAGATACTGTCTGCAATCATGCCAAAAAACCCTGCAAAAATGTCCAACACTTCTGATAGCAAAAAATACCCTGAAGTCACTAGACTTCTCCCACTATATCAGCACTCTGGCATATTCTGAGAACAGAGTAAAAAGAGGCCAAGCTAATAAGGGACAAAAAGCAAACTGGCACATACAGTGACATAAGAGTGGAAATTCAGCACAGCCCCAGCCGGGGCTGGCTGACCACACAAAAAACTGAATATACCAAACCAAATCAAATGTGAACATTAGCAAAGACAACTTAGCTTGAGATGGCAGGAACTGAGCTGGAAACTAAGACCTCAGGAGGCAGGAAAAAATCACCAGCATGGGAATAGGGAGTCGGCTGTCTTAAATCCAGTCTGAGACTCCAGATGTCCACTCCTCTTCCTCATTATCAGGTGGCAGGTCTCTGTTAATTAGAACAGCTTCACTACCTCCTGCCACCACCAGAGTGAGCCCAGAAAGAGAACTCACAACTCCTCTGTCAGCACAACCAGCTCCCTCACCAGAAACCAGAGGCAGACCAGAAAATGAGTTCACAACACCTGTTCTATGAAATATACCAGATACTTGAGAAGAGCTTCATTAGCATTAACCTAACTAATTTGTTACAATTATACAGCAGGAAAGAACATCCATGCTAATCCTTTTATATTTTGCTTTAACCAAATGAATTATTCATATACACTCTTTGTGAACGAGCTCAGGAAAATACGCGTGGCTTCTTAGGCTAAAATATGTGACATGAAAAATAATTTTTTTGAGCTGTTGCAATGAGGAAAAACACAGTGTACTGTTGGCGTTTAATTTAAATTCTAAATTCACAAAAGGATGGTTTAAATGAAAATTAGTAATCTGCATTTTCCACTTCATGAACATAATAGGTCCATCTGCAAGTTTACGATTCATCAGGTTATCTCATAAAATGTACTATTGAATACCAAGGACATGATCTTTTACAGAGTTTCACCAATGCATTCTGCCAGCTTTTTTATAATGGGTTTCATTTGTATTCTGTTTCCTTACAATGAATCCTTATTTTAAAGTGGATGCTCAGTTGCAATCTTAAATATAATACATTCCTTAGTGAGTAGTCAGTAGCATTTTAACTATTACTTACCGACTTATACCTTTTTTCAAAGTTGTTTTCTTGGTTACTTTTTATGATTCAAAACTCATTCCACCTCATATTCCTTTTCATTCTCCATGTCAACCTCAAGGATGTCCTGATGACCTGTCATCCCCTCAAACTTTTTAAGAAGAGAGGAATGGAAGGCATTATTTATCCTCCACACAACTGGGAGTTGGAGTTTGACCATCACAGGATTAATTATCTTAATTACCTTAAATGAACCAATAAATATAGAACATTTTCTTGATGGAACTTTAAGATAAAGATTTTTTTGAGGATAGTCAAACAAGTTCTCCTACCTGCGCTTAGGACCAATGACCAATTCTCTTGGTCCGATTGCAAGTTATCAAAAGACCTTTCTCAACTTCTATCCAGATGTTAATCAAGAATATCTTTCCTTAACTTAAGAACATGAGAGACAAACAATGTAGCTAAACTCTTAGCTGAAGGCAGAGGAATCAAGGGAACCATCTTGCTGAAACAGTCCACCTTCATGCATACCACAGTATTGCCACAGGAATTAGGCAAATCCGTGATGAAATCCATGGATAAATGAGTCCAAGGCTGAGAGGGAACCTCATTAGGCAAATGAAGACCTGCTGTGCCTGGCAAGAGGCTTTAGACCTGGTGCAAACTCTGCACTTACGGACATTAAAATCAGACTATCACCAGCAGGAAATACTATCAGGAGGAAAGTATATAAAGCAGCACCCGAAAGGTGATAGGTGTTTTTATTTACTTATTTATCTTCCCTATTATCCTGAAGAGATTGAAGCAAGGATAACAAAAATTAAACACCTGGAGAAAAGGTGTATTTGCTGAGGCTTGGCAGACAGAGACATATTACAGCAAGATTGGGTTGCCAATAAAGATTAGCAGATTGCTTCATGCAACCCCAATCCATGGTCTAGGCCAATGCTCTTTAACCATAGACAAGAAAAGTGTGAAATTCCTTACCCTATGGGATACCATGCTTGGCTCATGGTTTTCCAAGCTGTCATGTAGCCACCTGTGTGCTGCACAGCTGACGTCAAACCAGACCTTCAAATCAAACACCAAGCTGGGATACTGGGAAGCTCAGGAAATATGCAGAGCTTCTGTGGCCAGAGAGCACTGATCTGGACCGTGGGCCAGGCTTATGCGAAGCAATCCGCTCATCTCTAATTGACTTCAGACAAAATTTGACACAGAAGCTGATATCCATCATCCCAAGGAGAACTGCAGAAGTCTAAAGAAAAGAGAAGAGTAAATATTGAGTTTTTGCATGAATGTGATGTATCCTGTCAATAAAAGGTTAAACCTTATGAAATCTTTATAATTGTACTTAGGAATAACATAGATCCATCTCATTAAAAGACTTTACAACAATGTGAAAGTACATTTGGGGCAAACCAAAATTTATGTCAGTCTCAAAACTTGTAGATAGCATTAATCTCAATCTACTACAACAAGGACCTTCCTATGCTGTTCTGATTGCAATGCAAATGTAAGCAATTTAAAGGGTTTTTCTCATCTAGTACTTTTATGACAGTGATAGGCTATGTACTAAATGTCTGAGCGTTGCGAGTCCCACAAGTACATGCTCTCAAGGAATAAAAAGGTGGCCACATGCACTCAGCAAGTTGTGGACTGAAGATCCACCTCAATTAACAAAAATCCTCTCCAGTATTGGTCTTGAGACAAAACTGTGTGTATTAAAAGGAGTCTCCTATGTATGATGCAATATTATTGTTATGACTGCCAAAGCACATTCACATGGGTAGTGTACAAATCAGGGAGACAAATAACTTAGTTTGACAGGTCCCTGTTCAGACTTGGTAAAGACTTACTCTGACCCTGAACTGTCCTTGCTTGACTGTGGAGGTTGGCACCCTAAGATAACTCAATGGCGCTATACTCGATTGTGGTTTTCCCTGAATATCCTTAGCAGCTCCCAGGATAGCTGGAGTAACAGTTCCCTAAGGAATAAAGGGATCACACACAATACAACTGAAACCAACCCAAACTACAGCAAAGTGAATGAGCAAAGTCTATCACCAACAAGAAGCACCAGTAGACTAGGGTATTTAAAGCTGCCCCTTGAAACCTGATAGGACAGACAAAGCTAGTAAATGAAAAACACCTGTTACCCAAAACTGACAAAAATAAAGATAACAGAACTAATACACTGAAAGAAAAGATGTATCTGTTGTGGTGCAAAAGAAAAAGACGCTGACCACAGAACACAGAATCAAGGGCTCAAATCCAGCAGAATGACAGTAACCCTCCATTCAAGGAGGAGCTATTGGACCAACTGAGATCGCCAACTGCTGGCACCACAGATAGAACTCCCTCACTAAGCAATCAGTATGTAGGTCTTTAGGATCCACCCAGGAGTTATCCTCCTGACCTAAATCCTTCCACTTAGTGAGAAACTGAAGTTTCTATCTGATCCATCTAGATGTCAAGACTTGTTCCAACTCATATTCCTTATCTTCCTACAAGTCTACCTTAATACTGACCTTATCCCTAAAACATCTGTCCAGGTGCACTGACTGAGACATAGGATAACGGAGAGGGACTATAAACCATTATATCAGGTATTTTACTAGTGAGACCCTGGCAGAATTGACTGCAGAGGGTTAGGTGATTCAAGGAGGTTTCCACAAGGAGGTTTCCACAGCCCAGTGTCCGAACGGAGAGCAGTAGTCATCCACTTTATGATTTCCCTGAATCAACCTAAGGATCATTCATTCAGCAACCACAAATTTATCTTGGTCATCATAAATTTGCTCCAGAGCAGAGAAGAAAGTGTCAACAGAGGAAAACACTGGAGAATGCTCAGGCAAAAAGGCCCAAGCCTGGGGATTATAGTGTGACACTGTGTGGCAAAAAATGCACCAAAATGTTGAATTAAATTTCTGTTTCAAACCTAAACTAAAAAAATAAATAGTGTAAAATTAGACCACACAGTTTAAACATTACTGCACACTTGTTCTTTACTTTGTATGTTTTCATACTATATTTAAAAGTATTTTTTCCTGTATTGATACAGATGTAATGTAACAGTTCCCAAGTACATAATCCTAGTGTATCATTGTGTCCTCTTGCTCTTGCTTTCTTGGTCAGTGGGACCTAAAGATTAATCTTGTCATCCTTACTAACTCTCACCTGTGCAGTTAGTGAATTGTGTCAGACGCAAGGTGGAGAGCTTTAACCTTGATGCTCTCTGATTGATCGGCTGAATTCCAACTGCCTAAGCCACAAATCAATCCTTTTTTTCAATTCACCTCCCGCTGACCTTTTCAGCTTGAAGAAATAGAAATGGGAGAAGGAGAATAAGTTGGAAAAGTTATTGATTGTAGTTCAGAAAACAAGCCAAAGTGGTGTAAAAACAAGCCAATGCTATGTGAGGTATAGGTAAGATCTATAGGTGTAGAGAAGATGACCCGGAACTGAGAGCATGGACATGGAAAAAAGTATTACATAAAGGACAGTCTGTGGCAGTCAGTGAAATTTAACAGCTATTGAATCTATATTTGTATTAATTAAGTTAATTTACCAATCTATATTTTTTTCTTTAACCTCTTAAGGACAGGGTCTATATAAGCCTTCTAGGCACAGCCAAGTTTTTTTTTCATTGTTTCATCCCTGATTTTTAAGATAGATCCAATCTCTTATGCCTTGTTTTTTTCCCTCAAGAAACATATGTGCATATCCAATTTCCCAATATGTTTCAGAATTTTTTTCAGAATAAATATTTCTATCTTTATAGCAAAGTGTCTTGTGTTTGTGTTATAACAACACTTGACAAATATGTGAATTTTCTTTTAAAAAAAGTAACAATGTTTTTAAATATCATTCTTATACTAAAGATATGTTTGTCATATTTTACCTGTCTGTTGGTAAAAAAAAAAGTTAAAAGAGGGTTTGAATGTAGTATCATAATTAGTATTTGTTTGTAGTCTGTTACTGTAGAGAAAAATATGTCTGCATCTGTACAACCAAATTAATTGTTTAGGTAGATGGACAATTTTTAAAACTATTACATAATTGCTTTTTAGAATTTTTGCTGCACTGCAAAACTATAATGAAGAATCAAATCATTGATCAGCACTTCCAAAAACAATGAAGCAAGTGGGATCAGGTTCAATACTTACCAAAAAGTGCAACAGCACACTTTGAGAGCCAATATTTGTAAAAAAAAATTGAATATATCAAATTTATATTGCATTAATGCTTTAAAGAATTTACTTATAAAGTACCATACTTAGCACACAAATTAACCAATTTGTGTAAGCCCACAAGCCACAACAAAGTGACCATATTTTTATGAGACACTATTTTTAAGCAAATATACTGCTCCTGGGAAAAAAGTCTTTAGATTGTAGGCTTTTTGCAGAGGGAAAATATGTCTCATAGAAAGGGTTAATGTCCCATTAAAAATATGGTCACTTTGTCATGTATAGTGGGCACAAATTGGCTAATTTGTGTGCCAAATACACTAATTTTAAATATATTATGTATGCCAGTCATGAAGTTTACATCTTTACTGCCCACAGACTATAAATATCAGGGCAGGTCACACATTACTTTGCAAGCCGTCTAACACATCAAATCAGTGTAAGCATCTTTCAGAAGATCACACAACTGTGGGGATGGGGAAATGGTTGTCAGACACATAATCATACAGACATTGGCTCACAGCACCTCAATGAAACATAGGGTCAACATTACCCAAAGTAGAAGTGCATGTCATATCCAAGGAGTCCTTCTAGCAATACATACATAAAACAGATAATGAATAAGGACAGCTCCTCATAAGTTGGTGAATTTGCATTAAATAGTGTAAACACCACCCCTTAATTAGCAACCACCAATCATAGACATACAAATACAATTACATAATTAAACCATAAATGTTATGTTTAAAAACACCCCAACTGACTATGAGTTAAAAGAGTTCCTAACTGGCACCAAAACCACCCCCTTCAATTGCTCATCTAAGTATTATACAGGAACCTCCATGCCCAACAAGTCCACAGTATATTCCTGGCAAAACAAAGTTCCAGCCAATCGCAGTACAGCATTCTCATTGTCCTGGTGATCCTTGTTTCAGTCGTCCTTCAGACCCACCCAGATCTCTCCCTAAGCCAATCAGCGGCCATCCCATCTTGCACATGCTTTGGCATCTCCCTCTGATTGGTAACAGAGAAGCTCCACTCATCCGGACACTGTAGGCTTATCGTACACTGGTTAGACATTGATACATTGGAAAATACGTACGCAATCAGCGTGGCCCAACAGGGTTAACATTATCCAAAGTGAGTAACTCCCAATCAGCAAAAACACTGCTGTATTCTTACACGATTTAACCATTCTTCATCCCCAAATTAATTACATTCATAAAGGAAACCCATGACAACCTTGTAATCTATTGAAATGTGCTTAAAACACTATCACTAGCATAGCACGCATCAGTATACAAATTACATGCTGGCAACATGGGATTTGAATTAGGGAAACAGTAGTCCCATCCAGACTCACACAATCCATCCAGAGCATATTGGGTAATCAATAATGGCAAATCAAAATGAATCATTGCAATAAACCCTATAACTACGACTACAAGAAGCCAATCTTGCAAGAATATCCAAATCTGCTCTAGCTTGTACAATATATCCCATATACATAACAGGGTAAAGCTATCTCAACATTATGTAGCTGCCTGTAACACTAGTACAATAATACAGAATAATTATCATCAGAAAAATAGTTATCACTAAAAATAGAGCAATACCTATACTATTGCCTCTTAAAGGGCCACACCTTCATGTAAATATAATTGGGGGATGGGAAAACGGACAGAAGGATCAGTACTCTTACATCCATTCATACCATCCATAGTCCAACTCAATCATCAGTAGAAAAATCTGGGGTAAATTAAAAAGAGTTAAAAACAATACAATGAAAAGAAAACATGAGAACCATCACAAATATCATCAGCCAACTAGAGTCACTATTAGAGCAAACAATCTTGTTGGTTGTATTCTATGTTCATACCTTTAGGTCTTAGCGTTTCTAATTCAAAGATCCATTTTAGTTCCTTTCTTTTCAATAGAGCAACTCTATCACCCCCCTCACCTCATTAAAGGAACATTGTCTATAACCCTAAAGCGTAGCTGGTTAACCATATATCCCATCTCTTTAATATGTTTAGTTACAGGAAGTTCAACTAGCCCAGTCCTAATGGTATTCTTATGTTTGCTAATCCTTGCTCTTATTTCCATAGTGGTCTCTCCTATATAGAGGAGACCACATGGGCAACATATCGCGTAAACCACAAAACTGCTTGTGCAGGTATAACGCTTACAAATAGTATATTGCTTCCCTGGTTGTGGATGGAAAAAATATTGACCCTGGAGCATGTCGCTACAACAGGCACATCCAAGACAGGGGAAATTCCCCAGACTTGAATGGGTCAAGGAACACGAGGCAGAATAAATGTGATGCAAATTCACCAACTTGTGAGGCGCTGTCCTTATTCCCTATCTGGTGTTTGGTTATAAGACACAGTCAGATTTCTCAGAGAAAAAGTAATCATGATTTATTACTATTTTTACATTCTTGATGTCTGTATGCACAGCAGTGAACCAGTATTTGTATATATAGACTAGGAAGATGTAACATTGACTACGCTTCCTCCTCCAGACCCAGTAAACACTTTATTATTGGTATGAGATATGGAGAAGGAGCTGCTGAGTTGTAGCAAACCCAATAATTTCTCCTATACAAATAGGAGGCTGAAATTTCTCTTTAAGGCTACTTTCACACTAGCGTCGTGTGACGTACGTTGCAATGCGTCGTTTTGGAGAAAAAACGCATCCTGCAAAGTTGCCTGCAGGATGCGTTTTTCTCCATAGACTTGCATTAGCGACGCATTGCGACGTGTGGCCACACATCGCATCCGTCATGCGACGGATGCATCGTGCTTTGGCAGCCGCGACGCACAAAAAAAGTTACATGTAACGTTTTTTGGTCCGTCGTGTCCGCCATTTTCGATGCGTTGAAAAACTGCATCCGCCGCCCCGTTGTGCAAATCTTTCACAACGTGCGTCGGTACGTCGGCCTGACGCATAGCGACGGGCCCGTAACGACGCTAGTGTGAACGTGGCCTAACTGGTGCTAATATACCAGGCCTAGTTACAGGGAAAATCATCAATAAAAAAGTACTAATATGTTAACATGTCCCCAAAGGTCTTTCAAGACTTTATAATGGGCACAGTATGTAAAATAAATGGAAAAATAAAAAATTAAGGTAAACTACAAAAAAATAAAACTAAACAATAACATTTCAGTCTGAATTACTGTTTCTATTCCTACCACCATTGAAAGAACTAAGTCTTATATATAAAAATGTTTCTGTTTAAAAAGAGGAACAAATTTGAAAATATTTTTAAATGTAAATTGTGGTCATGAAAAAAATAATAAAAATAGACATGTATTTCCAATTTTTGCTTTACATTTTCCATGATATAAAAAGAGGAATATAAAAATTACCATATTTTTCAGATTATAAGATGCTCTGGATTATAAAACACACCCCAAATATTGAGAAGAAAAATAGGAATTTTTTTAATGAAATGGTGGTGCTTCTTATAATCCATGCATCATATTGATTACCGGGGTGGTGTCTGATGTGAAGCGGGGTCCCAGGGTCCCTGCAGGAGTAGGCAGGAGTGGGGTGATGCTGCAGGTGCACACTGGGATGAGGGGGTGTTCCGATGTGTGCTGCGCCACTGCTTGTGTCCGGTGCTGTGGGGGTGTCCAGCAGTGCTGCGGGAGTGTCCAGTGCTGCTGTAGGTGTCTCTGGTGCTGTGGGTGCTCTGTTAACATTTTGTGAAAGGCCAGAGCCCCCGCAGTTCCATGGTTTCTTATGTGGCAGACTCTGGGAAAATGGCCACTGGGGGCAGCACATGCGCAGATGGAGATCTCGGCACCAAGATCTCGGGAGATGAGACCTCAGCATTGAAATCTCATCTCCTGAGATCTTGGTGCCGAGATCTCCATCTGCGCATGCGCCATCCCCCGGTGGCCATTTTCCCAGAGTCCACCGCATAAGAAACCATGGAACTACAGGCACTCAGGCCTTTCACAAAATGTCGACACAGCCCCTGCAGCACCAGACACCCCTGCAGCACTGCCGGACACCCCTGCAGCACCGCCGGGCACCCGCAGCACCGCCGAACACCCCCTCATCCCAGCCTGTGGCTTGCAGCAACGGTACTGGTAAGGTATATCTGCATTATAAGATGCACCCCTATTTGTCCCCCAAATTAGAGGGAAAAAAGTGCATTTTATAATCTGAAAAATACGGTATATAAAAATTAGACCCTATTTGTCATGAAAAAAGGGCAAAACGTATTTGAATATCAGAGCAAAATTTTTTTTGAGAGCCATTAAAAATGCATTTTTATACATATCAAAATGTCCACAAAAGTGATATATACCACCTCAGATAAGATCACAATAAACCATATCTACCACCACTAGATGACAGAAAAAGAGTCATCAATAGATCAAGGATAAAATTTCAACAAAGTTTATTTCACATCAATTACATAAAATAAAACAAGGGATATACACAAAAATACACCGTGGGTAGCATATAAACCAAGGACCAAATGAGAATATGAAACCAGTACAATTGCATTTACAATAGGAACCAGTGCTTAGTAAACAATATAATGAAAAGTGCTCAGTGCAAAAATATAGCCACCATGTGCCAATTCACTATAAATTGCAATGCAACGCACACTTGCTACAAAAAGCTGTTCACATTGTCTCGCTGCAAATAACATGCTAGCCACCTAATGGTCAAAATTCTTCACTTACAAGTGTATAAGTCCCGGTATAGCTGCCTTCAGCCACCCCGACAGCGCTTGCATTCCAAGTGTGAGGTACAGGAAGTCACTATTCATGAAGGAAGTCTGTAGACGGGCGCATGCACAGCAGTGAGCTGAAGATGCCGACATTGCTCTCAGCTGTGAGGAGGGATATTTATAGCCGTGCACTTCACGAAACACACATGCCCCCGATTGAGGAAGCCAGTGAGGCAAAATGGCGCTGTCGGGGTGGTTGTGGGCAGCTATACCGGGACTTATACACATGTAATGTCGCGATCCAGGTTGGAGCTGACAGATTAAATGCACAAAGTAACCTTTTCTTTTCCTTTGGCTGTGTGCCAAAGGTGGTTTTGCCCCCGGTGGCCATTAAGGACATTGCACTGTGGTGATTTCAGTTGTAGTTTTCCCCCCGGTGGCCATTAGGGTCATTGCACTTTGGTTACCTTGGTTTGTGCATGTAATCATGTAACAGGTGTGATAGCTCTATAAGAGAGTATCAGGTGTGTTAATCACTGTTGGTGATATTGTGAGTCCTCAGTTACAAGCAAGCCTGGGTAAAGGATGGAGCTGAATGAGAGTCCCAGGCAGCTCAGAGAGAGTCCTCGAGCGGCAGCCATGGTGTCTGCAAGGAGGACTGGCATGGATTGGTGGAGTCACAGCGTTGGTGTCAGCAAGGAGTGCTTGCATGGCTTGGTGGAATGGCAGTTGCGGTGTAGAACTTCACTCACTGTGCTGGACTTGGTTGCTGAAAGCTGGACTCAAAATGCTGGACTCATGGTGCTGGTCTTTGTCTCTGGACAGCTGCATGGAAGTGGTGGACTCTGGTTGCTCCAAGGCTGTACTATGGTGTTGGACCCGGTCGGAGGAAAAGATGCACGCAGGTGGTGGGCTCTGTTGCTAGGAGCATAAGCAACAGAGCAAAGCTAAGTGGTGTTTCCCCTGTTTTGTCACTTTTCCTTATGTGTGTTTAGTGCAGTGGTGGGATTAGTTTCCGCACCGACCAATTCCCTAGTGATGGTTTAGGTGCAGGGCGAGCTAGGGTTAAAAGGTATCCTGATCATCGCCTGGTGCGGAACTAGCCTAGGGAACGTTAGGAGTGTAGAGACACTAACTCAGGGGAGTGCAGGAGGTCTCCAACTCCCCGTTCCCTACCACAGGGCCCACCGTTGTTATTGTTACCCAGGTTTCCCTTATTGTTTAAATTTGCCTTACTGGAGGCGGGGTTTCCAGATTTACGTGTTACGTGTATTACCTAAATTTGTATGTTGGAGGCGGCGTATCCAGCTGCATGTTTTATTATTTAAATTCACCTCACTGGAGGCGGTGTATCCAGGGTCAAGCATGTCGTCTAAATCCGCCCTGTTGGAGGTGCTGTATCACATCGGCGGCGGTAGCTGCCGCCGCCCCAGCAGCGGTGGGGCCTGCCGCCACCTATACTTACCGGTGCTCGCCTCCCCGCTCTGTGCCTGCCTCCTCCTTCTCCTGTATCTGGCACGTGCCTGCATCCTGCGGACGCCTTAGGCCGCGGGCGCGTGCTCTCCAGGTCTCTTAACCCTGGAGCGCCTGCCCAGAAGCCTAGGCACCCAATAAGCTGGCAGCACAGGGTATATAATGCGTTTCCAACATGGTGGAGACGCCTGATTATCGTGTGCCTTCCTACGGTATCCTGGCCAAGTGTTTAGGGGTTTCCCCTTCACACTTTCTGTCTCGTCCTATACTCCGTGTCTCCGTCCTGTACTCCAGTGCCCAGTCCTGTACACCGTGTCTCCGTCCTGTACTCCAGTGCCCTGTCCTGTACTCCGTGTCTCCGTCATGTACGCCAGTGCCCCATCTTATACTCCGTGTCTCTGTCCTGTACTCCAGTGCCCAGTCCGGTACTCCGTGTCTCCATCCCATATTCCCCTCTCGGTGCCTGGTCCTATACTCCGTGTTTCCGCCCTGCTCCCACTCCGTACTTCCTACTCCCTTCTGCATTCCGTGCCTCAGTCCAGCACCCCTCACTCAGTCTTGTGAGCTGCCCCTCTTGGTTCTAGCAGTCGCAGCATCTGTCTTCCGAGGGCCTGCCCCTAACGGCCCCTGTATAGGGGTCGGCACCACCTAGCGCGCTCGCCCCTGGGAGCTCCAGTGCCGCGATCCAGAGGGTCCACTCTCGGACACAACCTAACCGTGGTCAGTATACGTCACACGCTGTGTCCAGCCACGCGTGATCATGACATGCAAGTGAAGAATTTTGACCTTTAGGTGGCTAATGATGCCTCTTTTTCTGTCATCTAGTGGTGGTGGATATGGTTTATTGTAAAAATGCATGTAGTAGAAAAAAAATACAAATCTACCTCATCAGGAAGTAGGCAAATTAGCACATTAATGAACTAGTTAAATTACATATATTCAGTGTTTGTACACATAATAGATCACAAAGAGATCTGATGTACTTTTTTGTATGTAAGAATAAAATAGCTGCAAAAGTCTATAAACAGTTATGGCTATGGCTATGTTCACATTACATTTCTCCCATAAATTCAGCTATATATATTCAGCTTTTTGGATCTATAGGGTAAACAGGACTGAAATGATGTGGTGTAAACAAAGACTAAAGGTGAACATGGGTCGCCCTCCCAGGGCAGCGGGATACTCGGAGCCGGGCCCTGTGGATTTCAATGGGAGTTGTCACGGTAGCTGTGACCCGGTCCGTGGCTCTGGGCGCCCATTGTAAAAGGGGTGTATTTATGGAGTAAAGTTTATTAGTGAATGATTTGTGACGTCACCTGTGGTGTTCGGCAATGAATGATGTTAAGCCGACGCTCCAGACAGATCCTTTGGGACAGATGGTGTGGTGCAGCAAGGATGGTATAGCCCTCCACAGGCAGGGCTGTAGTCCCAGGGCAGAGTTGGGTGAAGTGACACTTAGATGGTGTAGTGTCGGGTGCAGGGGATGTGACAGTGCCGGGCAGGTTGACGCAGGAATAAGTGGAGGACACCAGGGCATGTAGTTCCAAAGCTTTACTACTACTACTGTGGTCTGTTGTGGCACAAGAGCCTGCATCTGTGCCGTGTCCTCCGGGTCAGGAGCTCAGCCAACTTCCAGGCAAGATGAAGTACTCCTTTCCAACACTCCACCAACTTATGTGGCTTTTCTGAACGTCTCCCTTTTAGCGCCTTTAGTGAAGTACTCACAGTACTGAGTTACACTGGAGTTCCTCCCTTCAGATGTTCCTTTGAACTCTACTTGTACGGCAGACAGCTGTAGCCTGCTTCGGGGACTCCTTGTTACCAAGTCCCGGCTCACTATCGTTGCTGTTGTGCCCCCAAGTCTTGTGTGGGAATAAAGTGATCACTACTGAAAAAGATAGATTTCAGCTCACCTCTTGTAAGTTCGTAAGAACTATTGAAAAGCTCTGAGCGCGGACACGTCTCTGCCAGGACGTATAATGACTCCAAGAGAGGGAAGAAAGGTCCAGCTCCAGAAATTTAAAATCCAGGATTTTTATTGTATCATGTTTAAAATACATTCATGGCTGCTTGTAGCAGCTACTCTGAGTCTAAGAGCATTTGTGCTCGAAACGCGTACAGAGACCTGGAGAATATCCCCATGCGGTAAACTTTGTTGCCGTTACTTGATCACAAGCAGCCATGAATGTATTTTAAACATGATACAATAAAAATCCTGGATTTTAAATTTCTGGAGCTGGACCTTTCTTCCTTTTCTTGGAATAATGTGATCACAACTTCTATTCCTCCGGTGTCTGTTGCGGGACCATTAGCATCCAAACAACCTCGGGGACCGGACCCCGGCCTTGCGCCTAGAACTTGGAAAGGGTTCTCCTCTAACCCTGATCCTTGGTTCTCTTCTTCTCCTCAGGTTCCGTATGAATTCTTCCCTTCTTATGGAGAGTCAGGCTTTCTATCAATCTTCCTTTCCTGTGCCAGCGGACCCAGATCACTGAGGTCGGCTGCAGCACTTCCTTCATCCATCCCACTCAGGGGATCTCCTTTCACAGACTCTGACCTCGTCAGACTCCTGTGACTAACTACCTCATTCCTGTCCTCTTCCTACTCTTTTAGTGCAAACTAAACTCCACCCACCTCCCAGCACGCTTCGTGTTCCAAGCAGGGAGCCACCGAAGGGTGCTTTGCTACACTACTATGTTGTGTGGGATGCAGGTGTTGGAGCATAGTCAGGTGTCTCCACCTTACCTGAATAGTGGGATACCACACCTCAGGAGGTGCAGTACCTCTGTGGCGACTGAACCCTCAGGGGCGCCACAAACACATATGTGTTAGTGACATAATGAAAGGTCCTTATGCTTTCAAGAAACTTGCATGGGAATTTCATTCATCAATTGTGTTTCCCCAAATTAGCGTTATGGCTTTGCAGAAGTGTATTCATTCGCCAGGCCATTTCAGTTTCTTTTGTGGTGAATATACAGTGCTGAATATTACAGATTCTGTGAAAAAAGTATACTTCACATACTTCGAACTAACACATGGACATCGAGATAAAGTTTGGTTGCCTCATAAAATGTGCAAACAGTGTGTTGAGGACTTCCGAAATTGGTTCAAGTGTAATAAAAAAGCTTTGCATTATGGGAATTCTATGGTATGGCGAGAGCAAAAGAACCATAGTGATGACTGTAACCTTTATTCATGCAATGTGAAAGGGTATAATCCCAAATGGAAGAATTCCATTTCATATCCCAATCTTCACTTAGCAATTCGTTTCATCACTCATGGCACGGATATACCAGTACCCAAGGCCTTTGCTACCTTGAAAGAGATACATAGCTCTGATGAGGGTGGAATCATACCTGAACCAGATGACGAATCAAGTTCTCATTTTGAAAATGATACAAAACCAAACATTTTTCCCTGGAGGAGATGAAGCATTTAATAAGAGACTTGAATCCTCCCAAAGATGCCGCTGAGCTACACAGATCATGGCTCAAAAGTAGGAATTTAATGTTACCAGGAGTGTTTTTTTCATGGCTCAGACATCGTGAAAAGCAGCCATTCCTTACTTTGCCCAGGAAAACAAGTTGGTTTATTGCATCGATGTCGAAGGTTTGATGGGTCAATTCAAAATCCAATATGATTCAGTGCAATAGCGTCTTTTTATAGATTCTTCAAAAAAGCTCTCAAAGCAGTTTTACTCCACAACGGTGATAGTGAGCTCATTTCAACTCAAAAATGATTTTCAGGAAAAATTTGTAATAAAAAAATGATTTTATAAGTCTGTTTTCATTTATTTTGCAGTATTTCCTTATTTAACATAATTACTTAAATTGTTAGGAAACGTGATGTCCTATGACAAAATGGAGGTCATTTTCGGATTCAGTGCACCAAAAAACATAAAGATTACGTGAAATAACCAAAACAGCTCTTGAAGTTTTATTTTTTGCAGACCTGTGTAACATTTCCCACATGTCTACTTTACATCAGCACAATTTTGGAAACAATTTTTTGTTGTTGTTAGGAAGTTATAAGGGTTAAAAGTTGACCAGCGATTTCTCATTTTTACAACAAAATTTACAAAACCACTTTTTTAGGGACAACATCACATTTAAAGTCATTTTGAGGGGTGTACGTGACAGAAAATACCCAAAGTAACACAAAGTAACACGATTCTAAAAACTGGACCGCACAAGGTGCTCAAAACCACATTCAAGAAGTTTATTAACAGGAACTGAAGCAATGTGGAAGGAAAAAATTAACATTTAAATTTTTATTTGCAAAAAATTTACTTCAGAGCCAATTTTTTATTTTCACAAGAGTTAATAAGAAAATCAACCACAAAATTTGGGGGTCCTTCAGGGAAGGTGGACTGTGGGTGCCTGCTAAAAGCAGGAGCTGACACGCTTCTTACCCTTTCTGTCAAATGCTGTTCTGATGCTCTGCAATGCATAAATATTGCAGAGTATCAGCTCATCGATCTGTCACAATGCAATGATGTCCCATCCTGGGACAATGTAAAACAGTAAAAACAAATGTTAAAAAGTGTAAAAAAATTATATTAAAACAATCCCCAACCCCCCAAAAAAATATTATTCCAATAAAAACATTTTTTTATGTAAGAAAAGATATAAGCAAAAAAGTAAACATATTGGGCATCCTCACTAGTTAACCCCTTCAGTGAGCACTGTAAAAAAAGGCAAAAAAACAATGCTTTATCATCATGCCGCCAAATAAAAAGTGCAAAAACACGATCAAAAAGATGAATGTAAATAAAAATGCTAACGCTGAAAATATCATCTTGTCTTACAAAAAACAAGCATAAAGCTTCCTGTAACAACCCTGCCGGCATAACTGCATGGCTTCCCATCTCCCTTCCCACTCACTACTCCAGGCCATGCTGTGAGTTCTGCTCTCTGCTGGTTCCTTGCTGTGGGCCTCATGTCCTTGCTTGCTGCATAGTTCCTGGCTGTATGCTTAGGGCGGCGGCCCCGGCACTTCCTGAGTCTTATAGAGACTTTGTGCACTCTCCTAAGTTGTCCCCAGCCAATTGCCAAGAGGCATCAGGTAATTAAGGCATCCTCACCTATTGAAGGATGCCTGAGCAACAAACTCTCTCAGTGTGTCTTTGGCTACTGAGTTGCCAGGTCCTCTCCTGCTATTTTTCTTGCTCCAGGGGGCTGCATACCCTGGCCCGTACCTGTATCCTGTGTCTTGTTTTCCACCTCTCTGAGGGCTGCATTCTCAGGCCTGAATCTTATATTTGTCCCATGTCCATCCTTGTCTGCACTAAGTCATATACCTGTGTCCGTTTATATGCCTGTCTGCAGCCTTCTCTATTCTGCTGTGTGTTTCCTTGTGTTCACTCCTCTTTTATCAGCATCCTGTAGTTCTGCTCTTTGCTCCACAACCAGTGATTCTGCTCTTTGCTCTGCATCCTGTGTTTCTTCTCTTTGCTATGCATCCTGCAGTCCTGCTCTTTGCTCTGCACCTAATGGTGCTGCTCTGCACCTTGCAGTTCTGCGCTGCTCTTCACACTGCGCCTTACAGTTCTGCTCTGCTCTTCGCTCTGCAGCTTGTAGTTCTGCTCTGTTCTTCGCTATGCACCTTACTGTGCTGCTCTGCTCTTTTCTCTGCACCTTACCATGCTGCTCTGCTCTTTGCTCTGCACCTTGCGGTTCTGCTTTGCTCTCCGCACTCTGCAACTTTGCTCTGTTCCAGCTCCACTTCCTGTGTATCTTTGTCTGTCCTGTCTGAACTGGTTCCTAACGGTTCCTGTCTCTCCAGTCTGAATAGGTCCCTACCAGTTCCTATATATCACTCATACCAGTCCAAGTTCCTGTCCTTGTTGAATCAGTTCCTGCTCCTCCAGTCTGAACAGGTCCCTACCTGTTCCCATATACTACACATACCTGTCCATGTTCCTGTCCTTCCTGAATGAGGTCCTGCTGCTCCAGTCTGAACAGGTCCCTTCCTGTCCCCATACACCACTCATACCTGCCCGTGTTCCTGTCCCTTCTGAATCAGTTCCTGTCCCTCTTGTCTGAGCCATGCCTGCCTGCCAGAGTGCCAGTTGTGCCCGCCTGCCTGCCAGAGTGCAGGCCATGCCCACCTGTCTGCCAGAGCGCCAGCCATGCCAGCCTGCATGCCAGAGTTCCAGCCATGCCCACCTGCCTGCCAGAGTGCCAGCCATGCCTGCCTGCGTGCCAGAGTGCCAGCCGTGCTTGCCTGCCTGTCAGAGTGCCAGCCGCGCCACTGTAGTAATAGCAGGTACGCGGGATGCAGTGACGAGACGGGAGATGGGATGAACTCAAGATGTAACTTTTATATATATATATGCCTTAGGGCTATCTTGAGCAATCAAACAAGCTAGCAAAAGTTATGCTCGCAAGGATCAAAACAAGAATACACTGAAAAAATGAACACGACTAACCCAGCAAAGACCGGTCACTATAGGGCCATGGTATGGCCAACTATGGGTCCTGAGTATTAACTACAACGTGTCACTTATCCTCGCTGATGTCCGGCAGAGTGATGGTAGGTGTTGCTTCGGCATTTCAGCTGCTGAGTCCAGCTGACGAGGATCTGACGGAGGCTTCGGGCGTTCATATGCCCAGGCGAAGTGAGGGCACAGCAGGCCCCTGAAGAGATCCTCTGCGTTGCACCTCCCGATGGAGGCGGGATGGCGTTGCCCGGGGACTGGGACATGTAAGCCGCAGCCACCAGCTGTGAACAGAAAGCAGCGGCCGTGGGGCACGGTAAACAGGCCGCAGGCTGGAGCCGAGCTGCGGGGGGTGACCGAGGGCTGGAGTGGAGCGGTGGCGACCACGGGCGACAGAGGACAGGCTGCAGCCGCGAGCAGGAGTCGGGCGGTGGCGGCCACTGCCAAGGACTGGGTTCGGGTGGTAGCGGCCACGGGCGGCAGCGGGCAGGCCGCAGCCGCGGGCTGGAGTTGGGTGGTGGCGGCCGCTGGAAGTGCGGTCAGGCGGTCGGTGTCTCTCCGCTGGGCAGCTCGGTGCCGTCCCCCTTCTGTCAGTGGTGAGTCTCCCTTTTGCCTCTCCAGTTGCTGCTCTCTGCTCCTTGCTTTGGCTCTGGCTCTTGCTCTGGCTCTCTTGTGCCCTCTAGCTCCTGTTTCCTTCTCTCCTGCTCCGTCGTCTGTTGCTTCCTGGAGTCCTCAGCCCCTTTTATATTGGCCCCGCCCCCAACCTTTCTAGAACCCTCTGTGTCCTGTCTCCTAATTATGTTCCCCAGAAACAGTCCCCCTAGGAACCTTGGTGACAGTCCTCCCCTTGGTTCCTGGCCGGATACACAGCTGGGACCCCCTCCTCCTACACTCCCCCATTCTGTATGCTCGCCAGTCCTCGGGCGAGGGCTTGAGGCGGCCTGGGTCTGTTCCTTGGGTTGACAGCCTTTTCTGCCATATGATCTGGTCTTGGTCGTAGCGTTCAGGGGGTTTGCCAGCTGTTGACCGCTTGGAGTGTCGTGGTTCAACTGTGGTGGAATCCTCTGGGGTGGTGGACGGTGGTGGATCAACCGGGCTTGGTGTGTCAACTAGGTTCACTGAAGCATTGTCTCTCGAAGTGTCTGCTTGCACAGTGGGGCGATCTTCCTCATCATCCTCATCCCATACTGCTGGTGGGGATTCTGAGACCTGAGGAGGGGTCTCGGGTCATGTGGGCTCAGTGGAGGTGCAGGGTCGCAATATATTACGATGTACGGTACGAGTGGAGTGGTCCCCATTTTTTTCAGATTGTATTTCATACACCGGTCCATCAGGGCTTATTTGCCGTAACACCCAATAGGGACTTTCTTCCCAGCTGGGCTCCAACTTGTTTTGGGGCTGTTGATCTCATATGAGTACCCGATCTCCGGCCTGGAGGTCAATGGATTGAGGCAGAGTCCCCCTGGATGTTCCAGGTCTTGGAGCTTTGTGTGGACAATTCGGTGCAGGGTTTGCAACCGATGCTGGTGGTTTCAGACCCATGAGGAGACCCCTGTCCAGGGTTGTTCCTCTTCTGGGTTTAATTCCACCTCCATGATTCCCTTGCCTTCCTGGCCAAATAGTAGCAAATAGGGGGTGTAACTGTTGACTTGGTGTACCCGGTTATTATAAACCCACACCAGTTCGAGGTTGTATTCAGGCCAGCGGGCCTTTCGGTAACTCTCCAGGGTGCGTAACATTTGTATCAATGTCCGATTGAATCGTTCGCAGGCCCAATTCCTCTTTGGGTGGTATGAAGTGGTTTGGGATTTATCGATACCGTATAGACAGTGTAGTTCTTCCCTGACCTTTCCCAGGAAGCACGCACCCTGATCTGAATGGATTCATTGAGGGCAACCGTATACTTGGATAAAGTTTTTACAAATCGCATAGGTGGCCGAATCTGCAGTTTGATCACAAGTAGGGGCTACTACAGCGAATTTGGTGAAATGATCCACCATGACGAGACAATGTCAATACCCCTGGTGCGCGGGGCCAATGGTCAAATAGTCTATCATTAAGAGTTCCAGGGGTGCTGACGTTACTATTTTCTGTACTGGGGCCCATTGTGTGAGTGGTTTAGTTAGTTCACACAGGCGGCACGCACGGCAAGCTTCTTCCACTGCGGTCTGCAATCGAGGATGGTAGGCCATTTGTTGCAACCATTGAAAAGTCTTTTGAGCCCCAAAATGAGCACCTTTCTCGTGAGCCTCTTGAGCTAGTTTGTTAAGTTGGACTCCCAGTATTACTACCTGCCAAGCTATCGCTGATGTTGTCCGCTATACTGCTTTTCTGTTCAATAGTCCTTCCTTGATTACCAATTTCTCCCATTGTCGTCACATTAACAAAGTGTCCTGAGTCAAAGTCTGCCTCTGAGTGTGATTAGGTACTCTGCGGCCACCCATCGACACAGGGGTCCAATCTCTCCATCTACTTGTTGTTGTTGGATCCATCTGTCCCGGGATTGTTCTAGCAGGCCCCTCGTGAGTCCTAGGTGGGATTTTTCTCGGGTCGTAGCCGTGAGCCGGGCAGGGACCATTGCGAATAACGTCTCTTCTCCTTCCAGCTTGTCATCTCGGCTTTGCCCTGGGGTCCTACGTCGAATCCTGGAGAGGGTGTCAGCATGTACATTCTCCGCTCCCCATTTGTAGATGATCTTGTACTTGAACGTAGCCATCTGGGCCACCCATCGTTGTTCCAGGGCTGCTAGTTTGGCATTATCGAGGTGCGCCAATCAGTTGTTTTCAGTTCTTACCACCACCTCAGAGCCCGCCAGGTACTCTGCGAACCGCTCCGTCATGGCCCACACTACAGCGAGGAGCTCGAGCTTAAAGGAGCTGTAATTGTCGGGATTACGTTCCGAGTCGTGGAGCGACCGACTGCCGTAAGCGATCACTTTCCCGACCATCTTGGACTTGTGACAACACAGCTCCTAGCCAGTGTAAACTCCCGTCAGTGTGCAGCATGAACGGCTGCGAGAAATCCGCATAAGCTAACACTGGGGCATCTGAAAGTGCGGCTTTGAGATCTCGGAAGGCCTCCTCCTGCAGTTCTAACCACTGAATCTTCCATCCATTCACTCCAGCAGGGGCCCCCTTCAGTAGGTCCTGCAGGGCTCGGGCTCGATGGGTGAAGTTCTTGACGAAGCGCCGGTAATATCCGGCCAATTCCAGAAAGGCTTGTATGTCTTTTACCGTCTCGGGAGTAGGCCACCCTTGGATCACGGTGATCTTCTCCATGGATGGTCTAACGCCTTCGGCGGAGATGGTATGTCCCAGGTATTTGATCTATGTTTGGAACAGGGGTCATTTCTGGGTTTGGTCTTCAGCCTATACTTCTGCAGCCGCCCGAGCACCTGCCCCAACCACCGCAGGTGGTCCTCAAATGTGGCAGCATAGATAATAATGTCATCCAGGTATATCAATGTGGCCTCAAAGGTGAGATCCCCAGACACTGTTCCATCAGCTGTTGGAAGGTCCTGGGGGCATTGGTCAGCCCGAATGGCGTACAGTTAAATTCAAAAAGTCCCATGGGTAGGATGAACGCAGTTTTGGCACGGTCTTCTTCTGACATTGGTACCTGCCAGTACCCACTGGCCAGATCTAGCGTTGAGAAGTATTTTGCTTTCCCTAGAGCTGATAGGGACTCCTCTATTCAAGGTAGCGGGTACGAATCTTTGATGGTACAAGTGTTCAGTTTCCGATAGTCCACACAGAACCTTAAGGTGCCATCCTTCTTGCGGACTAGCATGATGGGGGCCGCCCAGGGACTCTGGCTTTCTCGGATGACTCCTTTCTGTAGCATTTGGCTCAGCAGTGTTTTTACCTCCTGATATAATTGTGGGGGAATCTGTCGGTATCATTCTCTGATAGGAGCCTTTCCTGCAGTGGGAATGCCATGTGTGATGGCTGTGGTACATCCGAAATCATCCTCATGGCTGGTGAATACCTCATGGTACTGACCCAATAGCGCTTTGACCTGCAGTATCTGGGCCAGAGTAAGGCCAGAAAGCTCTGCTCGCATTTTCTCCAGGATGGCTCAGCCCTTCTCCTCGGCCGAGGACCCAGTGGTCTGAAGAGATTGGATAGACACTGCTCAAAGGTCCCCTGTCTGTACTTTCAGTTGGAATGCAGGTGTTGGAAGCACCTCCTCCAGAGGTCTCACCAATTTTGCCATTTCGGCCCATGGTTTCAGGACGATGTCTTGGTCTTCAAGATTAACGCAGCGCACCAGGACTGTCCCTTTCCACACCGTGGTCAAGGTGTGGGCCACCAGGACTCCAGGGGGCAGGCGCTCCGAGAAGCATGGCTCCACCTGCATCTCCACTCCCTCCAGGGGAACAGGGACCCAGACAGGCAAGGCCACTACCATCTGTCTGGGCGGTAGCATGAGAGGAGGAGCTGCTGGCGTGATCACCTTCCCCAGCGCCTTGCCCACTTGGCAGTCCTGTAGGACTCGCGCTCCCCGCACCAACTGCTTGAAGACCTGTCCTTGGGGCATGCGGGAGCCCCACTGGCTCAGGGTCTCTTGTGTGGGCTCATTGAGGAGTAAGCTGCCGAAGTCTTGCAGTATATTCATTCCCAGGGTAACCGGATGTTTGCTGTTTGTATCTCCCTGGGTCAGGATCACTCCGTGGCAGCTGAGCAGTTTGCCGCACAGCAAAATCTGCATCCAGACAACCCTACAACAGGAACTGGTAACTGGTTGGTGGCTAGCAACTTTATCACGGACCCCCACTGAAGTCTGACTGCTTCAGGAAAATGCTGTCGAAAATAAGTCTCTGGCATGGTCATTACTTGCGACCCTGTATCTACTAAGCATCGTACAGCATGGCCTTCGAACTCTGCCCATATCACTGGACACTTCGCAATCAAATCTTCGGAACTTCCACCACCATACATCATGATTTCTGGCTCTGAGCGGCATCCCCCCAGCTCAGAGCCCTCTAGTTTAACGGCCACCGGGGTGGATATCTTCCATGCCACGGGCACTCTTGGGTGAGGTGGCCACGTTCTCCACATTCATATCATTTCCGAGACAACGGGTGCCGACCGCCCCTGGGATTGCGAGGGCCCCAGGGCCCTGGGACCACACCAGGCCATTCACTGGTGGCCTCGGCCCTTCCCTTCACTTCGGCCAATTCACCCCTGATGTTCTTCAACTCTCACTTCATTTCTTCTACCCATTGGGACTCTCCAATAGCATTCACGGAGACCTCCATGCTCCGGACCTTCCCCATGGGGACTGTCAGCACCTGTTCCTGTTTCCACGCATGTGCCTGACTTCCCATCTTGGAGAAAGCCATATGTAGGTTGACCCAGACTTGTTCCCATAATGCCTGCTTAGTCAGAGGGTCTTGGAGTCCGGTCACTAATAGGTCGCGTAGGGTGATGTCAATGGGTCCTACGCCTACACCGTCCTTCCGCTCGATCGCTGTGTATAATTCTTGAAGGATGTTCATCTACTAGGTGACCGTTTCCCTCTCCCCATGCATACGGCTGAACAACGGGGTTCTCAGCTCCCCCACATTCGTCGGGTCCCCATGAGTCTTCTCCAAGATCTGTAAGACCCTAACAAAGGTGTTGCGTTGTCTTGGGGGCCTCAACATTATGGAATCCCGGGCCTCCCCGTCCAATGCCATAAGGGCTACCTCTGCTTCTAAGTCGGGAGTAATCGGATGCATTCTAAACAGCCCTCGCATCCGTTCCGTCCAGCTCCACAGCATGGTGTTGGTGCCGGAGAACCTAGGCAGGTTGCTTGGCATAGCCTCCAAGGATATACTAGACCGGGGACCATCATTGCCCATCAAGTCTATGGCCCCTCCTTGGTCTGCGGCATCTCCGCTCGCGCTCGGAGACAGCATCCTGCCGACTACGCCAAGTGTAGTAATAGCAGGTATGTGGGATGCAGTGACGAGACGGGAGACGGGATGAACTCAAGATGTAACATGTATATATATATATATGCCTTAGGGCTATTTTGAGCATCCTGTATTTCTGCTCTTTGGTATGCATCCTGCAGTTCTGCTCTTTGCTCTGCACCTAATGGTGTTGCTCTGCTCTTTGCTCTACACCATGCAGTTCTGCTCTGCTCTTCACTCTGCGCCTTGCAGTTCTGCTCTTCTCTTCGCTCTGCACCTTGTAGTCCTGCTCTGTTCTTTGCTATGCACCTTACCATGCTGTTCTGCTCTTTGCTCTGCACCTTACCATGCTGCTCTGTTCTTTGCTCTGCACCGTGCGGTTCTGCTTTGGTCTCCGCACTTTGCGACTTTGCTCTGTTCCCGCTCCACTTCCTGTTTATCTTTTTTTTGTATATATTCTTTATTTAGAAAATTTCAATAATATAACAGGTTCCTGTGTATCTTTGTCTGTCCTGTCTGAACTGGTTCCTAACGGTTCCTGTCTCTCCATTCCGAATAGGTCCCTACCTGTTCTCATATATCACTCATACCTGTCCAAGCTCCAGTCCTTCTTGAATCAGTTCCTGCTCCTCCAGTCTGAACAGGTCCCTACCTGTTCCCATATACCACACATACCTGTTTGTGTTCCTGTCCTTCCTGAATCAGGTCCTGCTCCTCCAGTCTGAACAGATCCCTTCCTGTCCCCATACACCACTCATACCTGCCCGTGTTCCTGTCCCTTCCAAATCAGTTCCTGTCCCTCTAGTCTGCGGCGTGTCTGCCTGCCTGCCAGAGTGCCAGCCGTGCCCGCCTGCCTGCCAGAGTGTCAGCCATGCCCTCCTGCCTGCTAGCCGACGAGGATCTGACGGAGGCTTCGGGCATTCCTACGCCCAGGCGAAGTGAGGGCACAGCAGGCCCCTGAAGAGTTCCTCTGCATTGCACCTCCCGATGGAGGCAGGACGGTGTTGCCTGGGGACTGGGACGTGTAAGCTGCAGCCACCAGCTGTGGACAGGTAGCGGCAGCCGCAGGGCACGGTAAGCAGTGCAGGCTGGAGTGGAGCGGTGACAACCGAGGGCGACAGCAGACAGGCCGCAGCGGCGGGATGGAGTCGGTTCGTGGCGGCTGCGGGTGGCAGCAGGCAGGCCGCAGCCATGGGCTGGAGTCGGGCAGTAGCGGCCACGAGTGGTAGCGGCCATGGGTGACAGCGGCAGGCCACAGCCGCGGGCAGGAGTCAGGCGGTGGCGACTGCTGGAAGTGCGGTCGGTGTCTCTCTGCTGGGTGGCTCGGTGCCGTCCCCCTTCTGTCAGTGGTGAGTCTCCTTTTGCCTTTCCAGTCGCTGCTCTCTGCTCCTTGCTTTGGCGCTGGCTCTTGCTCTGGCTCTCTGGTGCCCTCTAGCTTCCTGTCTCCTTCTCTCCTGCTCCGTCATCTGAAGCTTTCTGGCATCCTCTGCTCTTTTTATATTGGCCCCGCCCCCAACCTTTCTAGAACCCTCTGTGTCCCTTCTCCTAATTAAGTCCCACAGAAACAGTCTCCCTAGGAACCTTGGTGATAGTCCCCTTGGTTCCGGGCCAGATACACAGCGGGGACCCCTCCTCCTACACCACCTGCCTGCCAAGAGTGTCAGCCAGGCCCATCTGTACTTGGTGTTCAGTCCCTCAGTGGGATCAGCTGCTAGAGCCAGACACCACCCTGGAGTGGTATCTGGCAGCTACCTGCTGCACAAGCCTGACTTCACCATCCGAGGCGCCAGTGAACACGAAGGTAGCTG
This sequence comes from Dendrobates tinctorius, assembly GCF_039654945.1. Taxonomy (NCBI): domain Eukaryota; kingdom Metazoa; phylum Chordata; class Amphibia; order Anura; family Dendrobatidae; genus Dendrobates; species Dendrobates tinctorius. The sequence goes on from NW_027361749.1 coordinate 15,681,193, forward strand.
CTTAGTCACGCTTCTTTCAGGGTAGTCTGGTTGTGGCACAGTGGGGCCATAATCCCACGCTCATGGTATCCAGTCTGAGCACGAGCATTACACTTCCTTATCAATTTTAACACACGCGGAATGGTATAAAAAAAGCCTGTATTGCTGGTTTTTGTTCATTCTGTCTCCCAAAAATCAGAATCGAAAGCAAACAAAAAAAGTCATGTACCCAAAAATGGTACCAATAAAAACATGAAATCGTCCTGCAAACAGCAAGCCATCACATGACTCTTTAGGCACTTTAAGCAAGTCTCCTCTCAGGTCCATCGTCTGTTATTGGAAATGAAGTGTGTTTCCACATTACTGGTAGCGCAAAGGCTCTGGAAAAGTGAAATGGCTTCTAGCCCCCAAAAATAAATTCAGCAAATTCTGTGCTCCCATACCCAAATGCCCCTACCCTTCTGATCCCCAGTGTGTCTAAACCACATTTAGCACCCACATGTTTGGCATTTCTGTAGTGATGAGAGCAAGACTAATTTTCAGGTGTGTATCTCCAGAAGTATGAGCTGGGAATAATGTACTGGTCACTATAAATGTACTGGTTACTAACTATGTAATGGTCACTACAATGGCAGTTTGCAATTTTCAATCAGCAACATCCACTGCTGTTTGTTTCTGGAAAACACCCATGGAGTCAAAATCATCACTACACCTGTAAATAAATTCCCGAAGTGCTATAATTTCTAAAATGGGGTCAATTGAGGGAAATTCTGCTTTTCTAGCACTTAGAGGCTCTTTATACGGAGTTCGCAAACTGTTCTAGGAAAATCTGTGCTCCAGGAGGCAAATAGCACTCTGTCCCTCCCAAATCTTGCTGTGTGGCTAAACAGTACTGTACATTCACATGTGGGTATTTCTACATTCAGCAAAAATTGTGGGACAATTTTTGGTGCCATTTTTAACCATTTGCCAGTAAGAAAATGTAAAATTGAGGCATACTCACAATCTTGGTGGTAAAAAAGTAAATTATTTTTTTATTCACTGGTCTGTTGTATAATATTCTGAAACACACCTGTGGTGTTAATATAATCAGTGCCCCCTAGATGAATTCATTGAGAGGTTTAGTTTGTAAAATGGGGTCAGTTATGGGCAGTTTTGCTATTCTGGCACCTCACAGGCTCTGCCAATATAACATGTCACCTCAAACCAGTCCAGCAAAATTTGCACTGTAATATGGTGTACCTTTCCTTCTGAGCTTTGCACTGTACATCAAAAGTAGTTTTTGACCACATGTTGGGTATCAGTGAACTCAGGAGAAAGTGCCAACAAATTTTGGGGTCGATTTTCTCCTGTTTCCCTTGGGAAAATACAAAGTTTTGAGCTAAAAAAGATTTTTCTAGGAAAAATGTGATTTTTCTTTAATTTTCAATTCTCAACGTTATTTACTTCTATGAAGCACCTGTGGGGTTTAAAGTGCTCAATACACATCTAGATATGTTCCTTAAGGGGTCTAGTTTCCAAAATGGTGTAACTTGTTGGGGTTTTCCGCTGTTTAGACACATGAGGGACTCTGCAGACATGACATGGCGGCTATTAATATTCCCATCAAATTTTGCATTCAAAAAGTCAAATGGCGTTCCTTTCTTTTAAAGCCCTGAGATGAATCCAAACACTTGTTTTCCCTCACATATAGGGTATTGGCATGCTCAGGACAAATTTCTCAACAAATTGCAAGGTGCAATTTCTCTAATTACCCTTTGGAAAATAAAAAAATTGGGTCTAAAGGAAAAAATTTTATGGGAAAAGGTGAAATGTTTACTTTTTCCTTCCACATTCCATTAATTTCTGTGAAGCACCTGAAGTGTTAATAAACTTCTTGAATGTGGTTCTGAGTACCATGAGGGTTGCAGTTTTTAGAATGGTGTTACTTTTGGGTACTTTCTGCCTTATAAGACCCCAAAGGCACTTCAAATATGGTTTTGTTAATTTTGTTGAAAAATGAGAAATCACTGGTCAACTTTTAACCCTTATAGCTTCCAAAAAAAGTATGTTTCAAATATTGTGCTCATGTAAAGTAGGCATGTGTGAAATGTTATTTATTAACTATTTTGTGTGACATAACTCTCTGATTTAGGGGCATAAAAATTAAAAGTTTGAAAATTGCAAAATGTTGAAAATTTTCACAAAATTTCTGATTTTTCACAAGTAAACATAAGTAATATCAAAGAAATTTAACCAATATGTCACAAAAAAATCTCAGAATTAGTGGGATTCATTGAAGCAATCCAGAGTTATGACTTCATAAAATGACAGCGGTCAGAAGTGAAAAAAGGAAGGTGAAAACAGGCTTCCGAGTGAAGGGGTTATGTAGCAGAATCAAGGACTATTATTTCATGTCCCGGCAGTGAAACCCTGTATGCATTGTGATAACTCACTATGTGATGACCATCTGACAGCCCACAGCAAGGCACTGGATCATATACTAATAGAACACACGAGCACAATATGTTAGAACAAATTATCAAGTTATATGTCAGTATTACAGGTTTACAAAAACAAACATCTGTTTTCTTGACCAACCAGAAAGAAACAAATAAATTCAAAAGTCAACATATAGATTGTTACTGTTGTCAGAGTGCTGCAGTGTCACACTGTCATATGTCGGTGTCACACTGCAGAGATACTGTGACCCACAGCGGTGACCCATGGTAAAAAGTTTACCGCAGGTCAACAGGTACTGGCTGATGAGAAACTACTCCTCCAATCAGGCTATGTTTGCTGTCCTTGATAACAGTGATAGCAGGTGCTGCTGATGGGAGAATTAGACTATCGTCAGCCGGTGTCTGTGCTCAAAGTTAAAAAACAGTTACCTCCTTCAGATCGCTGTATGGTCACGCTGCCAGATGACAGTATCACCCCACAGGTCAGCAGGCACCAGCTGATGAGAGACTACTCCTCCCATAGGCTACATCTGCTGTTACTGATAAAAGCTCAAAGTGAAAAAATGAAAATACATATTCAAAAAATAAGAAACTATGTAGGTTCACTCTATTAACACTCCTACACTCCTGTTTGAAAAGTTTGAGGTCACCCAGACAATTTTGTGTTTTCCATGAAAACTCATACTTTTATTAATGAAATGAGTTGCCAAATGAACTTAAAATCTAGTCTAGATAATGACAAGATTGGAAAAAAATATTTTTTATTTGAAATAAGTTTTCTTTCAAGATTTGCTCCCTTTGCAGCAATTACAGCATTGCAGACCTTTGGCATTCTAGCTGTTAATTTGCTGAGGTAAACTGAAGAAATTTCACCTCATGCTTCCAGAAGCCTCTCCCACAAGTTGGTTTGGCTTGATGGGCACTTTTTACTTGAACAACAGCTCAATGGGGTTGAGATCTGGTGACTGCACTGGCCACTCCATTACAGATATAATGCCAGCTGCCTGCTTCTTCCTTAAATAGTTCTTACATAATTTGGAGGTGTGCTTTGGGTCATTGTCCTGTGGTAGGATGAAATTGACTCCAATCAATCGCTGTCCACAGGGTATGGCCTGGCATTGCAAAATGGAGTGATAGCCTTCCTTATTCAAAATCCCTTTTACCTTGTACAAATCGCCCACTTTAGCAGCACCAAAGCAACCCCAGACCATCACATTACCTCCACCATGCTTGACAGATGGCATCAGGCACTCTTCCAGCATCTTTTCAGTTGTTCTGCATCTCACAAATATCCTTCTGTGTGATCCAAACACCTCAAACTTGAATTTGTCTGTCCATAACACTTTTTTCCAATCTTCCTCTATTCAATGTCTGTGTTCTTTTGTCCATATTAATCTTTTCCTTTTATTAGCCAGTCTCAGATATGGCATTTTCTTTGCCACTCTGCCCTTGAATGCCAGCATCCTGGAGTCACCTCTTCAATGTAGACATTGACACTGGCGTTTTGCGTGTACTATTTAATGAAGCTGCCAGTTGAGGACCTGTGAGGCATTCATTTCTGAAACTACAGACTCTAATTTACTTGTTTTGTTGCTCAGTTGTGCAGCAGGGCCTCCCACTTATCTTTCTACTCCGGTTAGAGCCTGTTTGTGCTCTCCTCTGAAGGGAGTGGTAAACACCATTGTAGGAAATCTTCAGTTTCTTGGCTATTTCTCACATGGAATAGCTAAGTTTCACATGAAAGTTCTTTTTTTCTGGCCATTTTGAGAGTTTAATGGAACCAACAAAAGTAATGCTCAAAATTCTCAACTAGCTCAAAGTAAGGTTAGGTTTATAGCTTCTTTAATCATCCAAACTGTTCTCAGCAGTGCTAACATACTTGCACAAGGGTTTTCAAGGGAATTCTAACCATCCATTAGCTTTATTACACAGTTAGCAAACACAAAGCACCATAAGAACACTGGAGTGATGGTTGTTGGAAACGGGCCTCTATACACTTATGAACATATTGCATTACAAACCAGACGTTTGCAGCTAGAATAGTCATTTACCACATTAACAATGTATAGAGTGTATTTCGGAATCATTTAATGTTAGCTTCATTGGAAAAAACTGTGCTTTTCTTTGAAAAATAAGGAAATTTCTTAGTGACCCTAAACTTTTCAATGGTAGTGTACATAGGCTGGTTTCAATGTGTGTTTGCGGGTGTGTGCATTTACATACTGGATAAGTAATAAGGGTGTCTGAATATCTCAAAGACATCTGCTTGGATCTGTCCTTTATAAGTCTGCTCAGTATGTGTATGTTTAGTGAAAATGTACTCCTACACACAATATATATAAAATAGATCATTGTCTACAAACATCATAAATGTATTTGTTTTTTCTCAAATAAAAGCTAATAATACTTTTACTAAGTTTAATAGTGGAGTACTGCAGTTAATGGAAGAGTGGAAGTTCCAAACTTTATTTGTGCTGTGTTTGTTGACTTGAACTAATGTGCTAATAGAATTGACATATAGACTTAATAACTGGGAATAGTTATTAAGCCGATATGTTACTCAATAGTAGCAATTTGTAAGAAGTAATTTGCTTAAACGTTAGATGTGGTTGCAGGTATTGATCAATATTTCACAGTAAATGGAGTGCTGACGACTCACATTGGTTACATTAAATTTTGAGGTGTAAAAATAAACTTAAGGTAGCCAGTTCATTTCAAAATTGGAAATGACATGTCACAATTTCATCTTATGTAAAGGTGTAATGTTCTACCACATTCTGTTAGGATTCAGCAAGCTGCAGTAGTAGACAACTACTTTAATGGATACGTGAAGACACCATTCACTATTGATCTGTCAATTCTCTGGTTTTTATTACAGTATAGGAAGAAAAACTGAACAAACTAGTTCTGAAAATGCTTTGGAAAACACATGCAACAGACTATTTTGTAAGAATAGGTTTTCCAAAGGCTCTGCAGATACAAGTGGCAAGTGAATGACTTCAAAGTCAACTCTAAATTGGTTTGCCTTCAGCAGGGCTATAGATCTCGTTTAGACTGCAGTTACACATTCTGACCACTGTGCTTTTTTTCCCGCAATCACAGTAAAACTGCAATTTTTTTCCCTGACTTTTTAAAATCGCATTAAAATGGTGTTACATTACCGCAAATGTGAGAGGAAAAAAGTATCATGGTCGCAGAATCTTTACGCAGCCTTAGTATAAGTGGTCAATAATTGTATTAAAAACTGAAGCTAACAGAGGACCCTCGCCCTGCTTTAAAAGCTCTTTTATGGCTGATTTTCCTAGAAATGAATTTTCTCTATTTATTTGCGTTTTTGTGCCAATTACATTTTGTAATAGACATTACTGATTAATGAATTGCAAATTATTTTATATTTCTAGATTTTTTTTCCATTTATTTAACCAAACTAAAGTATCTTTTCCTAAGGCCCTCTATTTATTAAACGTCATTGATATTTTCTATGCAAAATGCAGAAGAAAGGATCAAATATGATAAATATTTAGGGCTTTTGTAATATATTTGAAATTTTACGTCTGCAAACTGACATAATGGCAACATGAAAGAAAGGGTGGGGCTTATTGGATAGGAAATAGTCTAACCCTTCCGACAGATTCACTATAATAAACTCCAGAAAGTGGAGTAAATTAAAGAATAAATATACATTTCCAATTCTGAACTTGTTACTTATGGATCGAGTCTACTTTTCAGTAAACCTGACATATAAAAATGTCAAGAGTAAAGTATAATCTGGGCTTTTTGAAAGTTTCAGTAGATGGAAACTTTAGCACATTGGGCAAAATGGTAAGTAATAGCAGTAATAGCTGAATGAAAGTGCAAGTGTGTATTCTAGCTCATATTGTTTTAGTTTGTACTCCTTTTATGAGTTTAGCATAAAAAGGAGCAGAGTGATCTTAAAAGCTTTTTTAAATGTCAGAGTCCATTAAAAGTGTCCTCAGGATATTTCTAACACTATAGAAGTGTGCTTTTACATGTCTACAATATTATCTTTCAACTTTAATTTTGTAGTTTTGTAATAACCACATTTTTAAAATTCAAAAGCTAACATGATTGAATGGCATTTGGAGCCACTGTAACATATGGTAATTGTAATTTTCTTTTTAAACATTTACAATGCGAGCAATTGCCAGGTACATTTTTCTGCACAGGGAAAGACACAATCTACAGTTGTGGCCAAAAGTATTGACACTCCTGCAATTCTGTCAGATAATACTCAGTTTCTACCTGAAAATGATTGCAAACACAAATTCTTTGGTATTATCTTCATTTAATTTGTCTTAAATGAAAAAACACAAAAAGAATTGTCCTAAAGCCAAATTGGATATAATTCCACACCAAACATAAAAAAGAGGGTGGACAAAAGTATTGGCACTGTTCAAAAAATCATATGATGCTTCTCTAATTTGTGTAATTAACAGCACCTGTAACTTACCTGTGGCACCTAACAGGTGTTGGCAATAACTAAATCACACTTGCAGCCAGTTGACATGGATTAAAGTTGACTCAACCTCTGTCCTGTGTCCTTGTGTGTACCACATTGAGCATGGAGAAAAGAAAGAAGACCAAAGAACTGTCTGAGGACTTGAGAAACCAAATTGTGAGGAAGCATGAGCAATCTCAAGGCTACAAGTCCATCTACAAAGACCTGAATGTTCCTGTGTCTACCGTGCACAGTGTCATCAAGAGGTTTAAAGCCCATGGCACTGTGGCTAACCTCCCTAGATGTGGACGGAAAAGAAAAATTGACAAGAGATTTCAACGCAAGATTGTGCAGATGTTGGATAAAGAACCTTGACTAACATCCAAACAAGTTCAAGCTGCCCTGCAGTCCAAGGGTACAACAGTGTCAACCCGTACTATCCGTCGGTGTCTGAATGAAAAGGGACTGTATGGTAGGAGACCAAGGAAGACCCCACCGAAGACCGTGTGCATGGCATTATGAAGTCAGAAGACTACCAATAAATTTTGCAGCATAATGTATGGCCCAGTGTGAGAAAGCTGGGTCTCCCTCAGAGGTCATGGGTCTTCCAGCAGGACAATGACCCAAAACACACTTCAAATAGCACTAGAAAATGGTTTGAGAGAAAGCACTGGAGACTTCTAAGGTGGCCAGCAATGAGTCCAGACCTGAATTCCCTAGAACACCTATGGAGAGATCTAAAAATGGCAGTTTGGAGAAGGCACCCTTCAAATATCAGGGACCTGGAGCAGTTTGCCAAAGAAGAATGGTCTAAAATTCCAGCAGAGCATTGTAAGAAACTCATTGATGGTTACCGGAAGCGGTTGGTCGCAGTTATTTTGGCTAAAGGTTGTGCAACCAAGTATTAGGCTGAGGGTGACAATACTTTTGTCTGGCCCATTTTTGGAGTTTTGTGTGAAATGATCAATGTTTTGCTTTTTGCTTCATTCTCGTTTGTGTTTTTTCATTTAATACAAATTAAATGAAGATAATAATACCAAAGAATTTGTGTTTGCAATCATGTTCAGGAAGAAACTGAGTATTATCTGACAGAATTGCAGGTGTGTCAATACTTTTGGCCACAACTGTACACAAGTGTCTCAGGCTGATCAGATACCTTGAAAAAACAAAAACACAAATATCCTGAAATAAATACTAAAAAAATAACTGCAAATAATGCATAAAGGAGTAATAATAAGGGTATTTAGAAAACATAATTTTGATCAAAAGAATGTACAAGCCATCCTGCCACGTCACGGCAACCCTTGTGGGACAGTCCTAACTCTAGTATTTAAAACCTTTTCACTTGCCAAGTGACGTAAGTGTGAACAAGGATTGAGGGACTGAACCAGCAGTAAAAGCATAGGCCAGACTGGATGGATTTCCCAGCTCAGAAAAAGGGCGGTCACACCCATATATGCACTGAATGCACAATGAAATGAATTAAAAACTGGAGTCTGAACTGAGAAAGTAAGTTAATGTGTATGCACAATGTAGTGCATATTAACACATGACCATTACACAGAGAAAACAAAAACACAAATATCCTGAAATAAAAAATTAAAAAATAAACTGCAAATAATGCATAAAGGTAATAATGATAATAAGGGTATTTAAAAAACATAATTTTGATCAAAAGAATGTACAAGCAAGTGGAAAGGTTTTAAATATTAGAGTTAGGACTGTCCCACAAGGGTTGCCTTGACGTGGCGGGATGGCTTGTAGCAATGCTACAAGTCAATATTGACCCCTTAATGAGCCTTGCAATATGTCTTAGGATAAAAGCCAAATCAGAATCTCAATTTGCAGACATGTTGTTTAGGAGTATTGCTCCTCATCAGTGCAAAGTATGAGATCTGATTTGGCTAAGTAACAGGATCTTGTATCTAAGGGGTAAGGTTTCTCCTTGTTTGGAGTGACATGCCAGCTTTTACACACCAGTATTAGGAGACGTAATCACCTTGCATGTTCCTCTGGGAAATTAAATATTCAATTTGTCTCTTCAGAGAGGAAGATTACTTGAACTCTAGTGCCCCCTAGGAGTCAAAATTAACCCTTTAACAAGCCTTGAGGAATGACTTAGGCTAAAAGCCAAATCAGACAATTAGCATATTCAATTTGTTTACTTGCTGTAATTAATGTAATTAATTTTGTACATCACAGTTACACATGAAATACTGACTAACTAAATAGTGATAAATTCAGGGCAAGTCATCACCCACAATTTCAGCTATTGCACTAATTTTTACCCAAGTTTTATTTGCAGCTGCCAAAAGGCATTTCCTAACATTACAGTGTCAGAACAATATTTTGCCATAAATCAGTGAAATCTTACCAGCAAGAGAGACGGTATTTTATGTAGTGTCTAGTCAAGTAGATTTCAGACAATGGAAATATTATGGATACAGAAGACATGAACTTTTAAAGGGTTATTCTCAAGTTGTCACTTGAGAAGCAGAAGGGTTTCCAGTTTATTTCACTTACTGTTTCTATAGCGAGGACTTTCCTCCTTTAGCGACAATTCTGGTGCGTAGTAGATCTGTATTATTAGTAGAACTATAAAACTCAGCACAAGTTCTGTTGCAACACATTCAGTTGTCAGTGGTTTGTTCTGAAGTTTACACTGTCACTATGTTTTCATATAGAGATAACAAGGCATATGAACAGGCACACAGATCAGGATTGCAAGAGCGAGCCATGATTAGAGACTTGCTCTAAAAGCAGCCGATATTGTCGTCAGATGATTTTGCAAGTTTTATAACAGCAGCTTTTTAGGAGCTAAGAGAAGGGCAGTACTAAATAAAAATCTATGCTAGAGAAAATTCATTGGTATAATACAGGTTAACCCCTTTCTTGGAATGTAACTACTGGTCACACTTAGGCAGGGTCTGGGTATACACTAGTGGTCAAGCTCCATGGATACCAGCTGTACACTATGAAGGATAAAGACTCTCGTTGCAGCAGAATTACAGAAGACAGAAAGAGCAAGTGATTTGTAAAATTTATTTTCATATTTTACATATTTTCTTGCTAACTACCTAAAAGCAATTTAGTAACTTGTGAATAACCTTTTATGTTTTTTCTAGACAATGATAAAAATTAAGACCAATTAGATGCTAAGGATTAGTGATGAGCGAATAGTGAAATATTTGGATTCGGGAAAATTGGCACAAATAGAATCTGTATATTCGTACCGAATAACGAATCCAATGCAAGTCAATGGGAAAGCCGAATATTTTTCTGCTGGACCCAACAAATAGGTCTGGTGAATGGGAAAAAAGCTGAAATGGATGAGAAAGAGCTAATGCTAAATGGGAACAGCATGGAGAAGATGCCTGAATGCCTTTATGACTCTCTTATGGTATCTCGGAATAATGTTGTAAGACTATTGTGCCGATTTTATGGATTTAAAAGAAGACCTACCAAACCAAACTTAAATTGTTTTTTAGAGAGAAAAATGCTAATAAACATTTTTCCTTCATTGTATATAGCGGAACATAAAAAGGATCCTCACCCAACCGCTTCCAAGATTTCTATTGAATATCCCCCATCCTCTGGAATTCTTTGCCCCAACACATCCAACTATTAACCACATTTGGATCCTTCAGACGGAACCTGAAAACCCACCTCTTCAGGAAAGCTTACAGCCTGCAATGACCCCGCTGCCTCCTCACCATTACCGGAGCTACCTTCTCAACCACGATCAGAGCTTCTGCAACCCCCCAACCTACTATCTCTTTCCCCACCATCCTGTAGAATGTAAGCCCGAAAGGGCAGGGTCCTCTTCCCTCTATACCAGTCTGTCATTGTTAGTATGTTTACTCTAAGTGATATCTGAAATTTGTATGCAACCCCTTCTCATGTACAGCATCATGGAATCAATGGTGCTATATAAATAAATAATAATAAAAAAATACCCTCCATGAATTGGTGGTTGTATGAGTGGTTGTCTCATCAGTATTTTGCACTTGTGTTATCTCTGCCTTTATCAAGTGGGTCTATTTGCTTCCTGTAAATGCACTTGTTTGGTGACCTGTGTTGATAAATATGGCTGCTTTTTTTCTGCTATGTTTTCTCTACACAGTACAAACATAAAATGGTGTTTTTTGGCCAACCCCTATTGTTTATACTGCCTATGATAGCCCTGGCTCGGCTTGTTTCTCTGAGGAACAATCTGCTTATCACTAGCTGTAATCACTCCACTACACAATGCCAGACTGCATTGTAGTGTGCTTTGCAGTGTGTATGTGCTGAGGATGTGTGTAGAGCAGGCTGTTAGTCAAGGTGCAGGGGAAGTGATTACAGCACAATCACTGTGTAGTGAACAGTTACAGCCTCATGCACTGCCCTGATGATTAGAAGAGAGTTCTGGATGGGAATATAAGGCCGGGGTCACACTGGCGAGGAATACGGCCGAGTGATAGGTGCTAAAAGCACGCATTAGACACGGACCAATGATTCTCTATGGGGCAGCTCCCAACAGCCGTATATTTCTCATCTGTATTCTACGGTCCGTGCCAATCGCAGCATGCTGCGATTGTCAGCGTACTACGGCTGTAATACGCCAATGCAAGTCTATGAGTGCGCAAAAAATACGGATTACACACGGACCACACATGTGACTTGCGAGAAATACGCACCCGGTGTCTTTTAGCAAAGCCGGCAATTCAGTGCGCTATACAGTAAACTCACACTGACTGGTTTAATAAAAAAACGAAAGAATAGATATAGACACATAGAATACATATATTTATATATATATATATATATATATATATATGCGCATTCTATGTGTCTATATCTATTCTTTGGTTTCTGTTTAGAAACCCTGTCATAGAACTCCATTATATGTCCATTTTGCAAGCCTGCGAGAAAATCTCGGCATACGGATGCCATACGGATTACATACGGATGCTTACATGCGCAAAATACGCGACCACACCTTGATTACGGATGACATACGGAGCACTGTTTAGGGGTCATTCATCCGTATTACGCAAGTAAAATACTGACCGTATTTTGCGTCGGTTAGTGTGACCCCAGCCTAACTCTTATTTTCTCTTTGTAGGCACGTTTCGAATAATGCTGGAAACATGATTAAAATTCTGTTTACAAGATGATTACCATTATAACTGCAGGTAAATATCATTATTGTAAGTAACAGGTTCACTTTAAATGAAATATTACTGTATATGATTGGAACAAAAATTGGACAATTAATTTAGCAAAACACAAGGTTTCAAATAAAAATGTGCCCTTGATTTTATCACATGCTCATAGCATGGCCAAATGCTAACAAAAGGCAGTTACGTGGAAGCAACTGACCATTGCCATCAAATAAATCAATAATGATGTCCAGGGCAGCAAAGAAATCTGTGCGGCATACTTCAAATGAGTTCACATCAAAAATATAGAATCCAACAAACCTTTCATATTAATACATGCTGTAGCTTACACTTTACAGCATCTTATCCAAGTAACAAACATAAAGGAAATAATGCAATTAAATAAATACATACTGCACACATTGTTCAAAAATGTTTCCAAATATAATAAAAAGGCAGGAAATCTCTACTACTCCAAACTAAGCTTTATTCTTTTGGATGCTTTCGTTTGAAATGAGCCTGCTCGTATTTTCAGAAAAATGAAACAAGATATGAATACTATAAGTAGGAAAAAAATGTATTTTAATCCTAGTAACCCATAACAAGCATGGACATTTAGACACTCATACCTGATTGAGTAAGGTTTGGAATTCAAATTCACCAGCCATGCCAATTTTTCTCCCAAAATTTGATATTTGCCAAGAATTGCAGTACTAAAAGGCTGCTAATTGTATAGAAAAGAAAAAGAATAAATTAACACAAAGGAGTATAATACTTCCCTCTTTGTTGGAAATGTGGGATGAATAAAAAAGAATAAGGAATTTAATAAGGTGATGTGTTAGCTGAAGGACATTTTGGGGAAGACCTCTTGGCCACGCCTTAGTCCATTAACCCACTTTCTGAGTCTTCATCATTGTGTGACATGGTGCCAGGCAATTTATTTTTAGGCCATGTCTATTAACCCCTTTACCCCCAAGGGTGGTTTGCACGTTCATGACCGGGCCAATTTTTACAATTCTGACCACTGTTCCTTTATGAGGTAATAACTCTGGAACGCTTCCATGAATCCCAGTGATTCTGACATTGTTTTCTCGTGACATATTTTACTTCATGTTATTGGTAAAATTTCATTGATATAACTTGCATTTATTTGTGAAAAAAAATTGAAATTTGGCAAAAATTTTGCAATTTTCCAACTTTGAATTTTATGCCCTTAAATCACAGAGAAACGACACAAAAAAACGTAATAAATAGCATTTCCCACATGTTTACTTTACATCAGCACAATTTTGGAACCAAATTTTTTTTTTGTTAGGAAGTTATAAGGGTTAAAAGTTGACCAGCGATTTCTCATTTTTACAACACCATTTTAGTTTTACGGACCACATCACATTTGAAGTCACTTTGAGGGGTCTATATGATAGAAAATACCCAAAAGTGACACCATTCTAAAAACTGCACCCCTCAAGGTGCTCAAAACCACATTCAAAAAGTTTATTAACCCTTCAGGTGCTTCACAGGAATTTTTTGAATGTTTAAAAAAATGAACATTTAACTTTTTTTCGCAAAAAAATTAATTCAGGTCCATTTTTTTATTTTATCAAGGGTAACAGGAGAAATTGGACTGCTAAAGCTTTTGTGCAATTTGTCCTGAGTATGCTGATACCTGATATGTGGGGGAAACCACTGTTTCGGTGCATGGCAGAGCTCAGAATGGAAGGAGCGCCGTTTGACTTTTTCAATGCAAAATTGGCTGGAATTCAGATCAGACACCTTGTCAGGTTTGGAGAGTCCCTGATGTGCCTAAACAGTGGAAACCTCCCACTAGTGACCCCATTTTGGAAACTAAACCCCCAAGGAACTTATCTAGATGTGTGGTGAGAACTTTGAACCCCCAGGGCTTCACAGAAGTTTATAACATACAGCCGTAACAATAAAAAAATCACATTTTTTTCACAAAAATGATCTTTTCACCCCCAAATTTTATTTTTTATTTTCCCAAGGGTAACAGGACCCCAAAAGTTTGAGCGCATGGCAGAGGTTGGAAGGGAAGCAGCGCCATTTGGCTTTTTAGGCTGGAATTGGGATCAGACGACATGCCGTGTTTGGAAAGCCCCTGATGTGCCTATACAGTGAAAAATCCCCATAAATGACACCATTTTGGAAACTAGACCCCCCAAGGAACTTATCTAGATGTGTGGTGAGCACTTTGAACCCCCAAGGGCATTACAGAAGTTTATAACACCTGGGCGTGAAAATAAAAAAATCATATTTTTTATGCAAACATGATCATTTAGTCCTCAATTTTTTTTATTTTGCCAAGGGTAACAGGAGAAACTGGACCCCAAAAGTTGTTGCCCAATTTGTCCTGAGTACACTGATATTCCATATGTGGGAGAAATCTACTGTATGGGCACACGTCGGGGCTCGGAAGGGAAGTAATGACATTTTGGAATGCAGACTTGGATGGAATGGTCTGCGGGTGTCATGCTGCCTTTGGAGAGCCCCTGATGTACCTAAACTGTGGAAAACCCCCACAAGGGACCCTATTTTGGAAACTAGACCCCCCAAGGAACTTATCTAGATGTGTAGTGAGCACTTTGAACCCCCTAGTGCTTCACAGACGTTTATAACGCCCGGGAGTGAAAATAAAAAAAATCATATTTTTTCTACAAACATGATCTTTTAGTCCCCAATTTTTTTTTATTTTCCCAAGGGTAACAGGAGAACTTGGACCCCAAAAGTTGTTGTCCAATTTGTCCTGAGTGCACTGATACCCCATATGTGGGAGAAAACTACTGTATGGGCACACGTCGGGTCTTGGAAGGGAAGTAGTGACGTTTTGGAATTCAGATTTTGATGGAATGGTCTGCGGGTGTCATGTCGCGTTTGGAGAGCCTCTGATGTGCCAAAACTGTTGAAACCCCCCACAAGTGACCCCATTTTGGAAACTAGACCCCCCCTAAGAAACTTATCTAGATGTGTGGTGAGCACTTTGAATGCCAGGGCGTGAAAATAAAAAAATCATTATTTTTCCACAAAAATTATATTTTTGCCCCCAATTTTTTATTTTCCTAAAGGTAACAGGAGAGGACCCCAAAAGTTGTTTTGCAATTTGAACTGAGTAGGCTTATACCCCATATGTGGGGGTAAAACACTGATTGGGCACATGGCAGAGCTTTCTAAGGGATGCAGCACCGTTTGACTTTTTCAACGCAGAATTGGCTGGAATTGAAATCAGACGCCATGTTGCGGTTGGAGAGCACCTTATGCGCCTAAACAGTGGAAACCCACTAATTCTAACTCCAACCCTAACCCCGACACACCCCTAACCCTAATCTCAGCCCTAACCCTAGCCTTAACCCTGACCCTAGCCCTAACCCTAACCCTAATGGGAAAATGGAAATGAATACATTTTTTTAAATTTTTTATTTTTCCCTAACTAAGGGGGTGATAAAGGGGGTTTGATTTACTATTCATGGCGGGTTTTTATGTTTGGCAGCTGTCACATGCTAAAAGATGCTTTTTATTATAAAAATAGTTTTTGCATCACCACATTTTGAGAGCTATAATTTTTCCAAATTTTGACACACTGAGTCATGTGAGAACTTATTTTTTGCAGGATGAGTTAACGTTTTTATTGGTACCATTTTCAGGCACGTGACATTTTTTGATCGCTTTTTATTCCAATTTTTGGGACGCAGAATGAACAAAAACCAGCATTTCATGAATTTTTTTGGGGGGATGCGTTTACACCGTTCCACGTGTGGTAAAATTGATAAACCGGCTTTATTCTTCGGGTCAGTATGATTACAACAATAACTCATTTATGTCATTTTTTTATGTTTTGGCGCTTTTATGCAATGAAAACCATTTTATATAAAAAATAATTATTTTTGCATTACTTTATTCTGCGAGCTATAACTTTTTTATTTTTTCACTGATGATGCTGTTTGGCAGCTTGTTTTTTGTGAGATAAGATGACATTTTCAGCGGTACCATGGTTATTTATATCCGTCCTTTTGATCGTGCGTTATTGCACTTTTTGTTTGGCGGTATGATGATAAAGCATTGTTTTTTGCTTTGTTTTTTATTTTTTAAGGGGTTCGCTAAAGGCATTAACTAATGGGACAGTTTTATAGGGCGGGTCATTACGGATGCGGTGATACTAAATATGTGTACTTTTATTGTTTTTTTTTATTTCCAAAAGATGAATTTTTTTTTTTTTTACTTTACTTTTTTACTTTACTTTTTTTCACTTTTTTTTTAACTTTATTACATTGTCCGTGATCTGACACTTCACACAGCGCTGTGTCAGATCTGTGATCTGATAGGCGCTGCAGAGGCTTCCTCACTGCCTGCTCTCTGCAGGCACTGAGGAAGCCGCCTCCCTGCAGGCCCCCTAAGTCCCCCGCGGCCATATTGGATCCTGGGACCTGCAGGGCAGTGTGAAGTGCTGCGCTGCTCTGGGGGCCTCAGGGAAGCACGGAGGGAGCCCCATCCCCGCCGATGCTTCTCTAAACCACCGGTACACTGCGATCATGTTTGATCACAGTGTGCCAGGGGTTAATGTGCCGCTCCTGACACATAGTGCCGGGTGTCAGCTGATCGCGATGACGTACTATTCCATCCCCGGTCATAGGGACCAGGGTACAGTGGACGGGATAGTATGTCAGATGTCAGAAAGGGGTTAAGGAAAAATGGCTCATCTTAGGCTTTGAAGTTTTTACCTGCCAGAGGCAAGGGGGAGACTTAGATTCAGCCCAGAGGGCAGGAGGGGAGTGACCCAAAAGGAATAAAGGCTACTGTAAGCCCAAATGGTCCCTCTTTTTGTTATGCATGCTGTTCACTTTGACAGTGGGGGGCCATGTCCTATGAAGGACCTAGGAGCCAGCTGGCAGCCCATGCACCCCTGCGGCCCAGCGCACCTATGATTTAAGATCACCCAGTAACTTACATATATTCTGGTTATATCTTTTGTCATACCACTATCTGTATTTTCATATCTGACCATTGTATATGTGTAACCATTGTGTATACAGTTTATTTTTCAGTGTGCCCTTAAGGCAATTCCACACATCCATTTCTCAGTTTAATTTTCCATGCTACTTGGGCTGGTTTCTGGCCCGATATAATCACAATAATGGACTGGGATTATATCTAACAAAGAACTAGTGGTAGTCATACGGGGCTGGCAACACTCTGTTTCATTACTGATAGTGAAAGGGGCCTCTCAGCCTATCAGAGTTGTGAGTGAGTGTGGTGCGACATCAGTGACTGCATAAGCCACATCATCTGACTCCTCGCACCTCTCTGACGTTCGTGCAAGTGAGGAGACCGTACCATGAGATCTCGCTGATGCAATAGTGATGTCAGGTGGGGTGCTGAGGTGTGGGTTCATCACATGTGGCAGCGGAGAGATTCTGCGTGATCTCTCTTGTATCATCCTTCACACAGGCATTTATGATGATGTGTTCCCCTTAAAAGAAGTTGTTATGACACATGACGTATCCAGATGAAACAACTTTTTCCTACTTTGGTAAACATCTGAAGAGACTGTTTAGAGCTTAATTAGTTGGGAATAATAATAAGAAGGTGGCAAATGATCATGATTATATAGAGATGAGTGGATTGATCCAGGGAGGATCAAGTTTGCATGTTAAATAAATTTGCTGCATGCTGCAATTGGCAGCATACTGTATATCACATGGCGCACATCCACACAAGTCTATGGGCGCTTGCAAAACATCAGCGTGCGCCCGGATGTCATCAAAGTGCAGTTGGATATATGCCAATTCACACAATGTAGAAGATGAATAAATTAATTTCTCCATATTTTCTTCACCTGTGCTCTTATCGCATGCAAGAGAATTGGATCACAGTAATATGACACTCGGCTCCAGTTCACAGCAGAGTTTGAGTTGAGGGTCATTTACATATAGCATACAGATCTCTTGTTTGATAGTTTTATCGGAAGCTACTTGTGAGCCTTTAGTCTCTTTCTCCTATAGAGTATATGCTCTTGTGATCATAAAGGTTCTTTTTCTCTTGACTGTAGAGTGTAAGCTCTCATGGTCATTGGGGTTCTCTTTCTCTCATCTCCCCCACATGTATTATCCAAGCAATAACACACTTTCCAGTATTGAGATTCACTCAAATTTAATAGCAGCCAATCTTTTTTTGGTTAAAATTTGGCAAAGTCAAAGATGTGCCCATCTATACCATTAATCACACTCTGAAAGCTGATACACTGGGAAGCTGCAAGAGAGTGAATTCTACAGTATACAGTAGAGATCAAATGTTTTGCTTTTTTTTAAGTGTGATTACTTATGTCTGGTTGTGTTGTCATTTTCTTGGAGATTTTAGAAAACCGGAAGCAAATGGTTGTCAGCTATAAGGATGAAAATTGCGATTGATCCCTTCAGTTGTTAGTTTTCAACCTTTGTTGGACCAATTGTTTTGCATATTTTGTTAAGGGCAATAGATTTTTTTTTCCAGATGTTAGGAAGCTTATATTTCTGAGAATGATATCAGACAAAAGCCAAAAAGAGGTAGCCATGGAATTCAACTGCTCTCAGAGTCAAGTGTCGCATATAAAAAAGAAAGAAAAAGGTTATGGAGCAGCCGACAAACCTTGAAGTGGACAACCATGGAAAATTTCCTCCAAAGTTGATCATATTAATAATAAAGTCAGTATTTGATGTCCATAAAATTGCTGTACTTATTTTGCATGAAATGAACAAAGAATATGGGGTCAAAGTGAATCGCCAAACTGTGGTGCGACGGCTAAGAGCAGTAGGGTTGAATGCACAACAACCAGTCTCTGCAAAGAAACAGAAGGTCCGACATGAGTTGGCCAAAGAACAATGCCAATGAAAAGAGATAGATTGGTCTAAAGTGTTGTGGTTAGATGAATCCAAGTTTAATCTGTTTGGTTGTGATAGAAAGCACTTTTTATACCGGAAAGTCCAGCAAGACAATGATCCTAAGCACACATCCAATTTAGCAAAAAAAATGGTTAGAGAAGAAAAATGATCGCCTGTTGCAATGGCCAATCCAATCCCTTGATATAAACCCTAGTGAGCACCTATGGGATGAGTAAGGGCAAAAACTTGGAGCGTGTACCCATATCTATAAAGATGAATTGTTTTCAGATTTGGAAATGGAATGGAAAAGATTCCTCATGATGGCCTTGAATACCCTAGTGGTTTGAATGCAACGTCGGTGTGGTGCAATTTATTAAGAAATTTATGTGACGTGTCTCTCTGATTTAAGGGCATAAAATTTAAAGTTTGAAAATTGCAAAATTTTCAAGATTTTCACCATATTTCAGTTTTTTTCATAACTAAACACAAGTCATATAGAAGAAATTTTACCACTATCATGAAGTAAAATATGTTATGAAAAAATGCTCTCGGAATCAGCAGGATCCATGGAAGCGTTCCAGAGTTATAACCTCATAAATTAACAGTGGTCAGAATTGTAAAAATTGGCCTGGTCATTAAGCAGCAAATTGGCTCTGTCACTAAGGGGTTAATGCTCATTCCTGATTGGCCAAATTGTCCCATAAATTGTGTGCTCTACCAATCAGCACTTTTTGTTATTGGTAAAAGTTGAAAATAGCTTCTAGTTACTGTGGCCCAGGCATGACTATTTCAAGCTGAATTTGGAATCTGAGGCCATTGTGACTTAATCAATGACTGACTATAGTTAAGGATTACCGTGATTTCAATTATTCTACTGAACAAGGACATGCTTAGTCTTTATCAGAAAAGAAAAGACACTTTTATACTTTTTAGCCTTCTGTATAATATAATGAAAGAACCAAGCCAACATTACAAAACATTTTACTCCATTAAATGTATTATTTAACAGTTTGCAGAAGCATGTAGAGGAAACTACACCTAAAATGCTCATGAATGTAAAAAAGCGAGGAAATGTATTCATAGTTGAGTAGTAAATTGATTATGTTTCATTAGCTGAAAGCCATAAAGAGCTTTTTACAGCTTTCATTAGAGAATCATTAGACTAGGTAAAGCTTTTCCTTGCTGAGCAATAAGGAGATGCTTCCATTTCTTCTATTAGAATTAAACACGTTCCATTATTCTTTCAGACAGAAACACAATGGTTCACAAAAATATTTTAACATGACAATTTTATCTTTTTTTTGCTATCATTGGTAATCTTTTCTTGGAATATGGTAAGTTTTATGGATTTTACAATGGAGGTTATTAGGTAATCCAAACTGTTCACTGGAGTACATATAATCTTTAATTTCCCTTCCAAACACATTATCTCTTCATTTCTAGGAATTACATCTTTGGACATTGTTAAAATATAGCAAGATTCTAAGTCCCAACTATCCAGATTTATTTATAAAAAAAGGAAAAATGTGTTTAGTAGTGTTGAGCATTCCGATACCGCAAGTATCGGGTATCGGCCGATACTTGCTGTATCGGAATTCCGATACCGACTTCCGATATTTTTTCAATATCGGAATTCGGCATCGGAATCGGAAGTTCAGTTGATTGACGGCCTGACGTCATCATGATGCGCGGTGTGTGCGCATCATGATGCGCCGTCATTTCGGGCCTTCCGGGGGTCTCTGCCGGCCTGCCGGGGGGGCTGTGCCGGCCTGCCGGGGGGCTGTGTGGACTGCCCGGGGTCTGTACCGGCCTGCCGGGGGGCTGTGCCGGCCTGCCGGTGGTCTGTGCACCCTGTGGGGGTCTGTACCGGCCTGCCGGGGGGCTGTGCCGGCCTGCCGGGGGGCTGTGCTGATGTCCGGGGGTCTGTGCAAGCATCGTCCGATGGGACTACAAGTCCCATCGGGCGATGCCTGCTACCATGACAGTGATTGACACATTAGCCAATGATGGGACAGTAGTAGTCCCATCATCCGGCTAATGTGTTAAATGTTAAAAAAAAAAAAAAAAATACTACATACATACTACATGCATGCTACATACATACTACATGCATGCTACATACATACTACATATATACTACATACATACTACATACATGCTACATACATACTGCATGCTACATACATACTACATACATACTACATGCATGCTACATACATACTACATATATACTACATACATGCTACATACATACTGCATGCTACATACATACTACATACATACTACATGCATGCTACATACATACTACATACATACTACATACATGCTACATACATACTGCATGCTACATACATACTACATACATACTACATACATACTACATATATACTACATGCATGCTACATACATACTACATGCTACATACATACTACATGCTACATACATACTACATATATACTACATACATACTACATACATGCTACATACATACTGCATGCTACATACATACTACATACATACTACATGCATGCTACATACATACTACATATATACTACATACATGCTACATACATACTGCATGCTACATACATACTACATACATACTACATGCATACTACATACATACTACATACATGCTACATACATACTGCATGCTACATACATACTACATACATACTACATACATACTACATGCATGCTACATACATACTACATATATACTACATGCATGCTACATACATACTACATGCTACATACATACTACATGCTACATACATACTACATATATACTACATACATACTACATACATACTACATACATACTGCATGCTACATACATACTACATACATACTACATACATACTACATACATACTACATGCATGCTACATACATACTACATGCATGCTACATACATACCACATATATACTACATACAATACATTCATACAATACATACATAGACATACAGTACATATAACATAGAGTAACATACTTACCAATACTTGTCACATTGTTCCCCGAAGCCATTGTCTTTTCCGGGATAAATATTAACATAACAAACCACAAAAATATTCACCCACGATCCGAAGCAGTCCATGAGTGTGTCCCACGACGATCTTGGGTAGAGAACGGCAGCATCAGATGATGCTGCCGTTCTCTACGGGCTGCAGGAATCCAATGACGGAAGGTAGGTATCCTTCCGCACTGTATTCCTCCGCCACTTAAAAAAAAAAAGTCCCTAGTCTCACTTTATGCCATTGCTGTGTGGGAATTTCCACACTCGTGGACTGCTTCGGATCGTGGGTGAGTATTTTTGTGGTTTGTTATGTTAATATTTATCCCGGAAAAGACAATGGCTTCGGGGAACAATGTGACAAGTATTGGTAAGTATGTTACTCTATGTTATATGTACTGTATGTCTATGTATGTATTGTATGAATGTATTGTATGTATGTAGTATATATGTGGTATGCATGTAGCATGCATGTAGTATGTATGTAGCATGCATGTAGTATGTATGTAGCATGCATGTAGTATGTATGTAGCATGCATGTAGTATATATGTAGTATGTATGTAGCATGTAGTATGTATGTAGCATGCATGTAGTATATATGTAGTATGTAGCATGTAGTATGTATGTAGCATGCATGTAGTATGTAGCATGTAGTATGTATGTAGCATGCATGTAGTATATATGTAGTATGTATGTAGCATGCATGTAGTATATATGTAGTATGTAGCATGTAGTATGTATGTAGCATGCATGTAGTATGTAGCATGTAGTATGTATGTAGCATGCATGTAGTATATATGTGTTATGTATGTAGCATGTAGCATGCATGTAGTATGTATGTAGTATATATGTGGTATGTATGTAGCATGCAGTATGTATGTAGCATGCATGTAGTATATATGTAGTATGTATGTTGCATGTAGTATTTATGTAGTATGAATGTAGCATGTATGTAGTATGCATGTTGTATGTATGTAGCATGTAATTTTTTTTTTTTACATTTAACACATTAGCCGGATGATGGGACTACTACTGTCCCATCATTGGCTAATGTGTCAATCACTGTCATGGTAGCAGGCATCGCCCGATGGGACTTGTAGTCCCATCGGACGATGCCTGCACAGACCCCCGGAGCCTGCACAGACCACCGGCAGGCCGGCACAGCCCACCGGCAGGCCGGCACAGCCCCCCGGCAGGCCGGCACAGCCCCCCGGCAGGCCGGCACAGCCCCCCGGAGCCTGCACAGCCCCCCGGCAGGCCGGCACAGCCCCCCGGCAGGCCGGCACAGCCCCCCGGAGCCTGCACAGCCCCCCGGCAGGCCGGCACAGCCCCCCGGAGCCTGCACAGACCACCGGCAGGCCGGCACAGACCACCGGAGCCTGCACAGACCCCCTGGCAGGCCGGCACAGCCCCCCGAAAGGCCCGTACAGACCCCAGAGAGGCTGTACAAGGGCAGGAAAGGGTTTTTCTTATTCCGATACCGGAAGTCCCATAGACTTGAATGGGACTTCCGGTATCGGAATCGGCGATACCGATACTTTTTTTAAAGATCGGCCGATACCATCCGATACGATACTTTGAAGTATCGGACGGTATCGCTCAACTCTAGTGTTTAGTTTTTATTTCAAATAACAGACTTTATTCTGGATGTGTGTTTATTTACAATATAACAATAGGATCAGTAATGGATAGGTGTCATATAGACACCTCTCGATTACTAACCCATGGGGTTGATGTCACCAGACAATACAAATCTGACATTAACCTCACAAATATGAACTTCACTTGCCACCTCTACAGGGCAAGTGGGAAGAGCCAGGCAAAGTGCCAGAAATGGCATATCTAATAGATGCTCGTATTCTGGGTCACTGCAGGCTGCTATTTTTAGCCTGGGGGCAAAAATTCATGGCCTCTTACCATCCTGAGAATACCAGCCCATAGCTGTCTGCTTTAGCAAGGCTGGTTGTCAAAAATGGGGGGACCCCACACTTTTTTTTAAATTACTTAATTGAAAAAACAGCATGGGGCCCCTCTAGTCTTGGTAACCAGCCATGCTAACACTGACAGCTGAGGGTTGCAGCCCCAAATGTCATTTTTTCCTTGCTGGTTATCAAAAATATAGGGGAACCCACACCATTATAAAAAATATTTATTTAGAACACAGGCGCCGGCTGATGAATACTCCCATCAACAGCGCCTGCTTTCGATGTTATTAGTTGCAGCAGGCATAGGTTGATGGGAGCAGAAGTCTCATCAGCCAATGCCAGTGACCGGAGGTAAACTTTTTACCTCCAACACAGCTGCGGGCTCATATTGTCATTTGACAGAGTGGGAACCGCTGCTGTCTGACTGTCGGTAATGATTTTACCACCAATCATGCACATGACAGCACGACAAACACCCGGTGTTCGGGGGGGGCTGAACCTGAACAGTAGCACGGACTTCCTGGTGAAGTCTGTATTCGGTGTCCATGCCAGAACAGTAGGTTTTCGGTACAAGCTCCAAACTTTACTGCTCTGGTTCGCCCATCTCTACTTATAATCATAATGATTTATTATGGCCATCTATTGTGTTAGTATAAAAAGTTGGCTGTCCGTGAGTTTTTTGAAAAGCTGTCGATAAAAAAATAAAAAATCAAGTTAGCAACCCTGCTTTACCCTATAAACTTCAATGAAGCTGGACCAGTTTGTCCTGTTCCTTAAATAAAGGAGACAGTTGTCTAATTCTGGACAACAGGGTTGCAATAGTTCACTTAAAAGGTTTTGTAATCATTTAGAGGCAGCCAGTCTTGGTCTATTATTTGTTTTTGGTAATAGAATGTTGAAAGTGGTGGGAAAGCAAAATTTAATGTTGTATTAAGGCACAAATCAGTAGTGATATAAATAAACTCACATGCCAAGTGAAATAAATGATGCCAGATGGCCAAATCATAAGAAAAAAAACCACTAGAGAATACATTAATCTGTTTACTACAATTTCAAGAGAGACAAGAAATTCATGAAAAAACTAAATGGATCCCTCCAAAGAGTAGAAAATACACAACATTGTTCTAGTATTCAGAATTGTCTACAATTCCTGTAGCAATGGGAAGAAAAAAAATATTGTAAGAAATTAGTAAAGAACTGCAGAGATAGCTCAGATAATTTCAGTTCATTGTGTGCTGGACAAAGGTCAGACATAATTACTCTAGAAGCCAATGTCAGATTAAAGCGCCTCAGATGCACCAGAGGAATCATTCTGAGGGCTTGCCATCAATCTACACAAGGCGTGCATAAATAATGCCATTATTGCTATTATCATTGTGCACACAGGATGTATCAGTAATAGAGAGGAGTGAATATATTTGAGTATATTTGGATTCTACTCAAATATTAGAAATAGTCACATTTGTCAAAATGTGGATTTTTTGCAATTTGCTTCTGCCTGGATTCAGCAAAATGGCAGCTGCTGACTACTATTTGGTTGAACTATAGATCCATCAAAAATTTTAAAAATATATTTATACTCAGCTTACCACTCACCTCACTTACCCCTGCTCCCCATTGTCACTTTTCTGGTCCTTGTCACATCTTCTGACTGCCACTATGAGCGTGGGAATTCCTGACCCTCTTCATGCTAAACTAATATTTTTGGCTTTGATAAGATCTGGGATAGTTCTGTGCATTCGTGTGCAAGGTCACTTCACACGTCATAACGTCATGACAATGTCACCTTACGCATGCTTGTTTAGTACCATCTTGGGATTCAGCATTTGTGGTGGCAATCAGAAGTGATACCAAGAAGTAGAGGGGCTGGGAAGGTGAGCTGTAAGGTGAGCATAATTTTTTTTTCATATTCTACATCATAAGTTTATTATCCTCTGGAATCTGGAGAGAACTTTTCTGTGGAACATTTACACAAACGGGTGTATTTTAAGTTTGCCTGATACACTCACTCCTAATAAATAATACATTCCGACAAGGAATGAATACATAACCAATAAAAATTGTCCTTAGCAGCAACTATTGGGCTCCAAATCAGGATCATATTGGAAAGTCTTCTGGAAATAAAGTACCATAGTGGAAGATCAATTGGTACATTAGTGAGTCTGGCTAATCTTTCAAAAAGCTGTAATGCGACTAAAAATATGTTCTAGTAAGTGACCTTGAAAGCAAACATATTGTTTGAATCTCTTAATAAAAACCTTACAGTATCTGCTGAACAGGGTTCCCTTGCTGGACCACACAGCATTCACCTATAATTTGTCAAAAACCTGGCTGATATACAGACAATGAGTCACACATACTGAAAATACATCTGCTAATTAACAATAAGAATTTTGGAATATTACAATAGAAATGACAAAATGTAGCTTCATCCAAATGGATGAAATTTATTTATAAGTGCAAATATTGAGAAAGACATTTTGGTGTTCCTGCTGTGCTTCTTATTTTCACATTACAACTTTTTTAATTTAGATTTAGCAAACTTTTTCTTTTATGTATCTTGTGTCAGCAGCACTTCTCCGAAATATATTACATATTTACATGGGTGGAAATTAATTTAGTTCTCAATTTGCTTTAGTTCAAATAGCAGAATGCTAGTAAGGAAAGTGGGATTCAGTACCGTATATGGAAACAGAAGGAAGAATTTCATGTGAAGCTTCTCTTTTATGAGGTACTGAACATTAATATTTGCTTTTGATGTCTTTTTATCATTCAAAAAATTAAATTGAAGTAAAAGCAATTTTTATCGACCATGTATTATATGTCGAATTGTACACTACATAGGGTACATTAAAATACTCCTATCAGGTTCGGCCATGCCACTGGACTGCTAGGTTTGCCTCACATCTATATAAACCTGCCTACTGGAGTAAATAGTGGCTACTGATTATGTAGCAATAGCGGTATGGAGCTCTTTTTCAGGGTTTTAGCCAAGTCCTTTATTTCCAATAGAGTGGCAATATGAAATGGGATGTCTGGGACTTAAAGACCTTACACAAATTCTTAGTAAAGTGCTGAGAAAGGAGGAGGACCACAGCATCAGAGTGAAGCTCAACTTGAAGGAAGAGCATCACAGGAGCAGCTGAAGAGAGAAGATGGCAGTCCAATACCGCTAAGCATTACTGTCATTGTGGTCACATTAGACAAATAAATGTTTGCACGATCATGCTGACACGGTTCTGGTACGTTAGCCAAAGTTATAGTAGAAATAAAACATTCCGGCTGCATATCAGAGCGTGCTGGGTCACAATCGCTGAGTCCATAGGAAGAAACACAGACAGCTCTTCCTATTATGACTGCGTATGCAGCAATTGAGAATATGGTTATAGGAACAAACCATCTTTTGCTTCTCTTTAACAAGTCCGACTGTGTCTGATGGCCAGATTCCCGCTCCTACAACTACACAATCATATGTAGCTGCTCTACTATAAAGTGTTGATTTGGAACTAGTGATGGGAAAGCACTAAAAATTCCGGGTGCTCGCTGCACGGGTCAAGCAAATTGGAATGCTCGGGTGCTGGACCAGAGCAACGAGCCCAATGTAAGTCTATGGGAAACTCAAGCATTTTTGCTGCAGCCCCACCGGCGGTCTGCAGAGGGACTAGAAAGTGTGGAAATCGATGGGAACAGTGTTTAAATGACATGGAAACAGCAAGGAGAAGACCCCTGGAAGCATTTCAGACTTCAAGGTTACTGCTGTGAACAATGTTGTCAGAGTCTTACGCCACTTTTACAGACTCACAATAAAACATACAAAAACAAATCCAAAATGGATTTTCCTGGGAAATATGTTGAGGAACATCCTTTCCAGGGTTATGACTTGCATAAAAGGCAAAATAAATAACCAAAACCAAAAATGCTCCTCCACACCTTGTGCTATGTTACCACGCAACGTTTTTGATGCATTTTTTGAACTTTAACATTGCCTTCAACCAAGACAAATGCATTCACTGGGAAATGTCATTTTAACATTTTACAACCTTATCAGGCCATGTGGTGCGTGACACATCATCAGACACATCCTGCTTCATTTATGAATTAGGGACTCTGAAAGTCACAAAGCCTATTTTATAGGGCCTTCACTATTCTTACAGAGCCATCAGCCAGCTATGCTTTCTTGTTCCCATTATTAAACATTGGGTCTCCTATACTGTTATTGCGTATACAATGATTGGCAGGGCTACCCAAAATTTGGATGCACCCCAATAGCCCTTGAAGAGACATACTGGAGGGCCTCATGAAAACAGTGTTCCCATTATTAGGTCTCCCATAGTGTTTGCCTATGCAGTGAATGTAAGAGCTGCCAAAAATTTGGATGCACTCCAATGCCACTTTGAAGATACGTTGAGGAGGGCCTCATGAAAAAATGTTCCCATTATTAGGAAGTGGGTTTCCCATACTGTTTGCCTATGCAGTGAGTGGCAGGGATACCCAAAATTTGGATGCACCACAACACCTCTTTGAAGAGATGTAGAGGAGGGCCTCCTGAAAACAATGTTCCCATTATTAGGAAATGGGTCTCCCATAGTGTTTGCTTATGCAGTGAGTGGCAGGGATGCCCAAAATTTGGATGCACCCCAATACCCCTTTGAAGAGACACACAGGATGGCCTCCTGAAAACAATGTTCACAATATTAGGAAGTGTGTCTCCCATAGTGTTTGCCAATGCAGTGAATGCAAGGGCTGCCAAAAATTTGCATGCACCCCAATACCCCTTGGAAGAGAGGTGGAGGAGGGCCTCATAAAAATGTTCCCATTAGAAAGGAGCGGGTCTCCTATACGTGCAATGCCCATACACTTTAGTGTATGGGCTGACAAATATTTACCTGTGGGGCGTGTATATGAACACACTGTCTAAAAAAAATTTTTTATGGGCATCATAAACACCCTCTAAAAATGATGTGGGTGTTGCATTATGGACCACGCTCACCCTGGTGATCTGGTGGTGGAGGATGAGGATGAGGAGAAGGAGGAGGACAACAGCAAATAGCTAAAATAAGGAAGCATATACCTATGGGTGAGTGTGAAGAGGTGCATGAGAATAGACCTCCCAACAAAAAGACACTGGATTCGATTTTATGTTACACTGCTATCATTTGGTGGTGTTGAGAAGTCTGACCCAATCTAGCCATTGTTCATTTTTATAAGAGTCAGCCTGTCAGCATTTTCAGTTGACAGGTGGATGTGCTTATCAGTTATACAGTCATATGTTAAAGTTTGGGCATCCCTATTAATGTTAACCTTTTTTCTTTATAACAATTTTGGTTTTTGCAACAGCTATTTCAGTTTCATATATCTAAAAACTGATGGATTCAAATGAGGTTTATTGTACTAACAGAAAATGTGCAATCTGCATTTAAACAAAATTTGACCGGTGCAAAAGTATGGGCACCTCAACATAAAAGTGACATTAATATTTCGTAGATCCTCCTTTTGCAAAAATAAGAGCCTCTAGTCGCTTCCTGTAGCTATTAATGAGTTCCTGAATCCTGGATGAAGGTATTTGTGACCATTCCTGTTTACAAAACAATTCCAGTTCAGTTAAGTTTGATGGTCGCCGAGCATGGACAGCCCACTTCAAATCATCCCACAGATGTTCAATGATATTCAGGTCTGGGGACTGGGATGGCCATTCCAGAACATTGTAATTGTTCCTCTGCATGAATGCCTGAGTAGATTTGGAGCGGTGTTTTGGATCATTGTCTTGCTGAAATATCCATCCCCTGCGTAACTTCAACTTTGTCACTGATTCTTGCACATTATTGTCAAGAATCTGCTGATACTGAGTTGAATCCATGCGACCCTCAACTTTAACAAGATTCCCGGTGCTGGCATTGGCCACACAGCCCCAAAGCATGATGGAACCTCCACCAAATTTTACTGTGGGTAGCAAGTGTTTTTCTTGGAATGCTGTGTTTTTTAGCCTCAATGCATAACGTCTTTTTGTATGACCAAACAACTCAATCTTTGTTTCATCAGTCCACAGGACCTTCTTCCAAAATGTAACTGGCTTGTCCAAATGTGCTTTTGCATACCTCAGGTGACTCTGTTTGTGGCGTGCTTGCAAAAACGGCTTCTTTCGCATCACTCTCCCATACAGCTTCTCCTTGTGCAAAGTGTGCTGTATTGTTGACCGATGCACAGTGACACCATCTGCAGCAAGATGATGCTGCAGGTCTTTGGAGGTGGTCTGTGGATTGTCCTTGACTGTTTTCACCATTCTTCTTCTCTGCCTTTCTGATATTTTTCTTGGCCTGCCACTTCTGGGCTTAACAAGAACTGTAAATGTGTTCTTCCATTTCCTTACTATGTTCCTCACAGTGGAAACTGACAGGTTAAATCTCTGAGACAACTTTTTGTATCCTTCCCCTGAAAAGCTATGTTGAATAATCTTTGTTTTCAGATCATTTGAGAGTTGTTTTGAGGAGCCCATGATGCCACTCTTCATAGGAGAATCAAATAGGAGAACTACTTGCAAGTGGCCACCTTAACCACTTCCTGACATCAGACGTACTATCCCGTCCATGGGCCCCGGGCCCCTATGCCCATGGACGGGATAGTACGTCTACCGCGATCAGCGGCGCACACGTGGAGAGCGCCGCTGATCGCGGCCGGGTGTCAGCTGATTATCACAGCTGACACTCGGCACTATGTGTCAGGGGCGGTCACGGACCGCCCCCCGACACGTTGACCCCTTGCACTCCGCGATCAAACATGATCGCGGTGTACCGGGGGTTAAAGGAAAGCATCGGCAGGGAGGAGGCTCCCTCCGTGCTTCCCTGAGCCCCCCACGGCAGCGCAATGTGGAGCGCTGCTGTGGGGGTCTCTTTCCCTACAGGCCCCCAAATCCAAGATGGCGACGGGGGCCTTCGGGAGCCTGTAGGGAGGTGGCTTCCTCAGTGCCTGCAAAGCGCAGGCATGAGGAAGTCTGCGTCTATGCCTGTGGCAGATTGCTGATCTGTCACAGTGATCTGTGATGTGACAGATCAGCAATCTGTCACAGGACAGTGATGTCCCACCTGGGACTATGCAATAAAGTTAAAAAAAAAAAAGTGTTAAAATAATTAAAAAAAATTGCCAAATAAATTAGAAAAAAAAAAATATTCCCCCAATAAATCCATTTTTTGGAAAAAAAACCAAAACAATAAAAGTACACATATTAGGTATCGCCGTGTCCGTAACGACCTGCCCTATAAAACTATCCCATTATTTAACCCCTGTAGTGAACCCCTTAAAAAATAAAAATAAAAAACGAAGCAAAAAATAATGATTTATTATCATACCGCCAAACAAAAAGTGCAATAACGCGCGATCAAAAAGACGCATATAAATATCCATGGTACCGCTGAAAATGACATCTTGTCCCACAAAAAATGAGCCATGATACAGCATCGTCAGCGAAAAAATAAAAAAGTTATAGCTCGCAGAATAAAGCGATGCAAAAATAATTATTTTTTATATAAAATAGTTTTCATTGCATAAAACTGACAAAACATAAAAAAACGACCTAAATGAGGTATCGCTGTAACCATACTGACCCGAAGAATAAAACCACTTTATCAATTTTACCGCACGCGGAACGGTGTAAACGGATTCCCCCAAAAGATATTCATGAAATGCTGGTTTTTGTTCATTCTGCGTCCCAAAAATCGGAATAAAAAGCGATCAAAAAATGTCACATGCCCGAAAATGATACCAATAAAAACGTCAACTCGTCCTGCAAAAAATAAGACCTCATATGACTCAGTGAGTCAAAATATGGAAAAATTATAGCTCTCAATATGTGGTGATGCAAAAACTATTTTTACAATAAAAAGCGTCTTTTAGCGTGCAACAGCCGCCAAAAATAAATACCGCCATAAATAGTAAATCAAACCCCCGTTATCACCCCCTTAGTAAGGGAAAAATAATAAAATTAAAAGAAAATGTATTTATTTCCATTTTCCCATTAGGGTTAGGGCTAGGGCTAGGGTTAGGGCCAGGGTTAGGGTTAGGGCTAGGGTTAGGGTTAGAGATTAGGGTTAGGGGTGTGTTGGCATTAGGGTTGGAGTTAGAATTGGGGGTTTCCACTGTTTGGGCACATCAGGTCCTCTCCAAATGCAACATGGCGTCTGATCTCAATTCCAGCCAATTCTGAGTTGAAAAAGTCAAATGGTGCTCCTTCCCTTCCAAGCTCTGCCATGCGCCCAAACAGTGTTTTACCCCCACATGTAGGGTATCAGCCTACTCAGGACAAATTGCAAAACAACTTTTGGGGTTCAATTTTTCCTGTTACCGTTAGAAAAATAAAAAATTGGGGCAAAGATATCATTTTTGTAGAAAAAATGATTTTTTTTATTTTCACGCCCGGGCGTTTTAAACTTCTGTGAAGCACTTGGGGGTTCAAAGTGCTCACCACACATCTAGATAAGTTCCGTGGGGGGTCTAGTGTCTAAAATGGGGTCACTTGTGGGGAGTTTCAATAGTTTAGGTAGATTAGGGGCTCTCCAAACGCACATGACACCCGCAGACCATTCCATCAAAGTCTGCATTCCAAAACGTCACTACTTCCCTTCTGAACCCCGACGTGTGCCCATACAGTCGTTTTCTCCCACAAATGGGGTGTCAGCGTACTCAGGACAAATTGGACAACAACTTTTGGGGTTCAATTTCTCCTGTTACCCTTGGGAAAATAAAATAATTGGGGACTAATTGATCATGTTTGTGTAAAAAAATATGATTTTTTTTATTTTCATGCCCGGGCATTATAAACTTCTGTGAAGCACTTGGGGGTTCAAAGTGCTCACCACACATCTAGATAAGTTCCGTGGGGGGTCTAGTGTCTAAAATGGGGTAACTTGTTGTGAGTTTCAATAGTTTAGGTAGATCAGGGGCTCTCCAAATGCACATGACACCCGCAGACCATTCCATCAAAGTCTGCATTCCAAAACGTCACTACTTCCCTTCCAAGCCCCGACGTGTGCCCATACAGTAGTTTTCTCCCACAAATGGGGTGCCAGCATACTCAGGACAAATTGGACAACAACTTTTGGGGTCCAATTTCTCCTGTTACCCTTGGGAAAATAAAAAAATTGGGGACTAATTGATCATGTTTGTGGAAAAAATACAATTTTTTTATTTTCATGCCCGGGCACTATAAACTTATGTGAAGCCCTTGGGGGTTCAAAGTGCTAACCACACGTCTAAATAAGTTCCTTATGGGGTCTAGTTTCCAAAATGGTGTCATTTGTGGGGGGTTTCCACTGTTTTGGTACATTAGGGGTTCTCCAAAGACAACATGACACCCGCAGACCATTCCATCAAAGTCTGCATTCCAAAACATCACTACTTCCCTTCCGAGCCCCGACATGTGCCCATACAGTAGTTTTCTCCCACATATGGGGTATCAGCGTACTCAGGAAAAATTGGACAACAACTTTTGGTGTCCAATTTCTCCTGGTACCCTTGGGAAAATAAAAAAATTGGTGACTAAAAGATCATGTTTGTGGAAAAAATACAAATTTTTTATTTTCACGCCCGGGCATTATAAACTTCTGTGAAGCACTGGAGGGTTCAAAGTGCTCACCACACATCTAGATAAGTTCCTTGGGGGTCTAGTTTCCAAAATGGTGTCATTTGTGGGGGGTTTCCACTGTTTTGGTACATCAGGGGCTTTCCAAATGCGACATGGTGTCCGATCTCAATTCCAGCCAAAAACGTCAAATGGTGCTGCTTCCCTTCCGAGCTCTGCTATGCGCCCAAATAGTGGTTTACCCCCACATGTGGGGTATCAGCGTACTCAGGAAAAATTGCACAATACCTTTTACGGTCCTGTTACCCTTGGAAAAATAAGAATTGAGGGTGAAAAGATCATTTTTGTGGAAAAAATGATTTTTTAATTGTACGGCTGTATGTTATAAACTTCTATGAAGCCCTTGGGGGTTCAAAGTTCTCACCACACATCTAGATAAGTTTCTTGGGGGGTCTAGTTTCCAAAATGGTGTCATTTGTGGGGGGTTTCCACTGTTTTGGTACATCAGGGGTTTTCCAATCGCGACATGGTGTCCGATCTCAATTCCAGCCAAAAACGTCAAATGGCGCTGCTTCCCTTCCGAGCTCTGCCATGCGCCCAAATAATGGTTTGCCCCCACATGTGGGGTATCAGCGTACTCAGGACAAATTGCACAATAACTTTTATGGTCCTGTTACCCTTGGGAAAATAAAAATTGGGGGTGAAAAGATCATTTTTGTGGAAAAAATATGATTTTTTAATTGTACCGCTGTACGTTATAAACTTCTGTGAAGCCCTTGTGGGTTCCAAGTTCTCACCACATATCTAGATAAGTTCCTTGGGGGGTCTAGTTTCCAAAATGGGGTCACTTGTGGGGAGTCTCCACTGTTTAGGTACATCAGGGGCTCTCCAAACGTGACATGGCGTCTAATCTGAATTCCAGCCAATTTTGCATTGAAAAAGTCAAACGGTGCTCCTTCCCTTCTGAGCTCTGCCATGCGCTGAAACAGTGGTTCCCCCCAACATATCAGGTATCAGCGTACTCAGGACAAATTGCACAATAACTTTTGCAGTCCAATTTGTCCTGTTACCCTTAGTAAAATAAAAAAAATTGAACCTGAAATATTTTTTTTGTGAAAAAAGTTAGATATTCATTTTTTTTTAAATATTAAAAAAATTCCTGTGACGCACCTAAAGGGTTAATAAACTTCTTGAATGTGGTTTTGAGCACCTTAAGGGGTGCAGTTTTTAGATTGGTGTCACTTTTGGATATTTTCTTTCATATAGACCCCTCAAAGTGGCTTCAAATGTGATGTGGTCCGTAAAAATAAAACGGTGTTGCAAAAATGAGAAATCGCTGGTCAATTTTTAACCCTTATAACTTCCTAACAAAAAAAATTTTGGTTCCAAAATTGTGCTGATGTAAAGTAAACATGTGGGAAATGTTAGTTATCAAGTTTTTTGTGTGCCGTATCTCTGTGATTTAAGGGCATAAAAATTCAAAGTTGGAAAATTGCGAAATTTTCAAAATTTTCGCCAAATTTCCGTTTTTTTCACAAATAAATGCAAGTTATTTGAATGAAATTTTACCACTATCATGAAGTACAATATGTCATGAGAAAACAATGTCAGAATCACCGGGATCCATAGAAGCGTTCCAGAGTTATGACCTCATAAAGGGACAGTGGTCAGAATTGTAAAAATTGGTCCGGTCATGAACGTGCAAACCACCCTTGGGGGTGAAGGGGTTAAATACCTTTTCTCATGATTTGATACACCTGGCTATGAAGTTCAAAGCTCAATGAGGTTACAAAACCAATTTAGTGCTTCAGGAAGTCAGTAAAAAGTAGTTAGGAGTGTTCAAATCAAGAAAATGATAAGGGTGCCCATACTTTTGCACCGGTCAAATTTTGTTTAAATGCAGATTGCACATTTTCTGTTAGTACAATAAACCTCATTTGAATCCAGAAATATAACTGAGTCCATCAGTTATTAGATATATGAAACTGAAATAGCTGTTGCAAAAACCAAAACTGTTATAAAGAAAAAAGGTTAACATTGATAGGGGTGCCCAAACTTTAACATATGACTGTAATTAGTGTTCAGAATTCCGATACTGCAAATATCGGGTATCGGCCGATATTCGTGGTATCGGAATTCCGATACTGAGTTCCGATACTTTTAGCATATCGAATACCGAAATTGGAAGTTCCCATAATGCTATGAGCCAGTTTGATTTGATTCAGCCAATGAGGAATCCTAAGAAGTGTGGGCACATCCTGTTAGGCATGTAGGCATGTTAACTAATGGCATGGCTGTGATTGGCTGCTAAAATGATGTCATGATGCATTATAAAAGCCGACGACGCCATTTTGGGTTCACTCTGCTGTGAATTCAGTTAGGGACAGGACACTGCTCTTCTGACTCTGAGGGACAGTTAGAGATAGCGATTTGCTATATTGTGCTTTACCCAGGCTACTTTAGCAACCCCTGTGTGAAGCTTTCTTTTGCCTTGCAGCGCTGTTCACAGCTGTCTGCAAGGTCTCTGTGTGATGAGTGCAGCTCACTGTGTAGTGTGTTCTGCAGCCACCTCTGGTTGCAGGCCGCTCAACGTACATCACTGCCTCATACATATTTTTTTTTTTATTGCTGCTCATTTTTACTGATTTCTCCTATTAGTGTGCATCCATCCGTATCCATCTACATTGGTTGCAAACAATATATAGGAGTAGATAGCGAAGCCTTTCTGCAGCCTTTCAGTGCTAGTGCACAGTTCTCTGCACTGTTCACGGCTGTCTGTGAAGTCTCTGTGTGTGAGTGCAGCTCACGCTGTAGTGTGTTCTGCAGCCACCTCTGGTTGTAGTCTGCTCAGCGTGCGTCACTGCCTCATACATTGTCCTTTTTTGCTGTAGTGCTGCTTATTTTTCCTGAATTTCTCCTATTAGTGTGCTTCCATCCGTATCCAGCTAGATTGGTTGCAAACACTATATAGGAGTAGATAGAGGAGCCTTTTTGCTGGCTTGTGCCCTTCAGGGCCAGCCAGATTAGTATTAGCCTATTTTTTGGAGCCTCATCTATTGCATTGTAGGTTACCTTCCTGCATTGTAATAGCTCCAAAAAGTTTGTGATACTATCGCTTTTACATCTTTGGTCACATCCTTTGTTTTTTTGAAAAAAAACACGTAAATAAAGTTCACCAAACACTCCACTTTACAGTTGTGTAGGCCACATTAGCTCATATTAAAGTGTAGTCCACACACTTTATAAAATTAGTGTTTCTTTTAACTGTTAGCAGCTGTTCAGGAATAAGCACACTAAGCCCTTAGTACTTTTCTGCCTATCTTTATCAGTCTACCAAGATGAAGAAGGCAGGGAGTAAGGCACATGGTCGTGGGCGTGGAGTTTCAGCAGGGAGAGGACGTGGGTATTCTGTGCCTGCTGCGGGCACCAGTGACTCAGCATCCCCCAGTTTTACCAGGGAACAGTCCTTTATGCACAGCCGTACCCCACTGCTGTGGGAGGAACAAATTGAAGCCGTTGTCAGATGGATGGCAGCTAAAACATCGACTTCAATTACTTCCACATCCTCTCAGGTCCAGAGCACTGAAGAGCAACCTTCTGTCTCTTCACCACCTGCCAAATTGCCCAGGCAGTCAGAGAGCCCTGGACAGGAGCCATCTCATTCTCTACTTCTGTTCTCTGAATCTGTTGGCTTGGAAAGAGGGGGCCAGCCATGCAGCATTCTAGAATGTGAAGAAGAGGGAGTATGCAGTGATGCGCAACAGCTTTGTCTCTCTGAATCTGAAGAGGCGGGTGGGCTAGTGCCTATGGTCAGCACACCTCAGTACGCATCTGATGATGAGACTCAGGTGCCACTTTCTGGTGCGTACTGTGCTGGCGAGACTACCCAGGAGAAGCAGGTGTTTGAAGAGGGTATTGTAGATGATGAGGTCCTTGAACCATCATGGCGTGAGGAACAGGAATGTGGTGGGAGCAGCTCTGAGGAAGAGATTCCCCGAACGGCCAAGACAGGAGGGAGAGGGAGGGGGCAGACTTGGTTGCCTGTAGCCTCCACTTCGGTACCCATTAGGAGCATTCCTCTTCCAAAACCCAAAACGGGCGCTCCCAGAACTTGCAGTGCGTGGTCCTTTTTTAACACAGTTGCAGATGACATTTGCTTTGTCAAATGCAAGCTGTGTAATCAGAAAGTCAAAAGATGGAAAAGTGTCAGCAACCTCAATACCACAAATATGTGGAAACATGTGCGGACCAAGCACGTGGTGGAGTTACAAAGACACACTGAAGACATAGGCCATCCTACAGCACCACCTACCACCTCTTCAGCTCGTGTTGTAGCCTCTTCCTCCAGCTCACATACAGCTGGTTCGGCTTCCTCACAGGATCGCCATGGAAGAACCTCTGGCACTATTGTACAGAGACCCAGTGTAATTACACCCACAGCACCACGTTCCCTGTCATCTTCACACTCCCAGGACACTGTACAGCCATCGGTAGCACAGGCATGGGAGAAAAGGTGGCCATACTCGGCAAACCATCCCCGAGCACAGGCTCTGAATGCTGGCATTGCAAAACTATTGGCCCTTGAAATGCTCTCATTCAGGCTGGTGGAGACTGACACCTTCCGTAACTTTATGGCATTGGCAGTCCCACAATGCAATGTGCCCATCCGCTTTTATTTCAGCAGGCAAGCCGTCCCTGCCCTGCAAAAGCATGGAGAGGGAAAAATTAAACATTCGCTACTCAACGCCGCCAGTAGCAAGGTCCACCTGACCACCGATGCGTGGACCAGTAACCATGGACAGGGACGATACCTTTCCCTCACTGCCCATTGGGTCAATGTTGTGGAGCCTGGTACAGATCTTGAGAGTGGCATTGTACGTGTTCTGCCAACTCCAAAGATTGCAGGAATCCAGTCTGTACACATTGACTCCTCCTCATTATCCAGTTCCTCAGAATCAGCGCTGCAGGAGCCGTCACGATCTACAGTACCTCCGCATGGACCTGTGAACGCTTGCACCTTTTATGACCGATATGAGCACAGCAATGGCCAAACGTCAACAGGCTGTACTGACATTAATTTCTTTGGAGAATCGAAGCCACACAGCATAGGAGCTCTGGAATGCCATCAAGCAGGAGAGCGACGTGTGGTTTGTGCCAGCGAATCTCCAGCCAGGCTTGGTAGTGTTTGACAATGGCTGAAATCTGGTGGCAGCTCTGGGCCTAGGCAACCTCACTCACATCCCATGTCTGGCACATGTGCTCAACTTGGTCGTGCAGAGTTTTTTGAGGGACTATCCGGATCTTGATGCACTGCTGCACAAGGTCCTCATAGAGTGCACTCACTTGCAGCATTCCAGCATGGCAAGATCGCGCATTGCAGCTCTGCAGCGCCGATTCCGCCTTTCGGAACATCGCATCATATGTGACCTACCCACCAGGTGGAATTCAGCGTTACTTATGTTGGAGCGGTTGTGTGAGCAGCAGGCAGCAGTAATGGAGTACCAGCTGCATCAGGCGCAAACAAGTCGCACTGCTCGCTATTCACACTTCACCACCACTGAATGGGCCTCTATGAAGGACATCTGCCACGTTTTGTGTGCCTTCGATGATTCCACGCAGATGGCGAGTTCAGATGATGCACTAGTCAGCATGACTGTCCCCCTTATCTGCCTGCTTCAAAAAACACTGCAAGCACTAAGGGAGGAGGTTTTGGAAGAGGTGGAGGATGAGGAGTCACAAATGCCATCTGCTTCTGGACAGTCTGCGCAACGTGGTTCCTCACAAAGGCCTAGGCAGGGGACACTTTGTGAGGAGGATGAGGAGGAGTCAATGGAGGAGGAAGACACCTCTCCAGAGGAGGGAGGTACACAATGCTCTAGTAGTCAGTATGTAGAGCAAGGGTGAGGTGATGCAGAGAAGGCAGAGATGACGCCTCAAGCAGTGGACGGCGTTTCTTGGCCAGTTGGGAGTCTGCAGCACATGGTTGATTTCATGCTGCAGTGCCTGAGAAACGACCGCCGCATCACCCACATTCTCAACACAGCAGATTATTGGGTGTACACCCTCCTAGATCCTAGCTACCGGGACAACTTACAAAGCCTCATAACACCGTTGAACCGGGAGCGTAAAATGCGGGAGTACCAAGACACACTGGTGCATTCCATCATGTTCTCCATTCCACCAGAGAGTAGTGCTGCTAGTGCTTTACAAAGCAGCTCTGTGCGTTGAGGCAGAGGAGGAAGCTCTGCACAAAGAGCACAAAGAGGGAGCAGAAGCAGTGCCTCAGCACAAGGCAAGACCAGTATGGCCCAAATGTGGCAAAGTTTTGTGTGCCCGCCACAAATGTCTACACGATCACAGACGGCTCCAGTCAGCAGGAAGCAACGTTTCCGTCAGATGGTGACAGACTACATGTCTTGCTCTCTCAGTGTACTAACAGACGGCTCTTCCCCCTTCAAGTTTTGTGTCTCTAAGCTGGATAAATGGCCAGAGCTTAGCCAGTATGCATTGGAGGTGCTGGCTTGCCCTGCTGCTAGTGTATTATCGGAACGCGTCTTTAGTGCCGCAGGTGGTGTACTAACAGACTGTCGAACGCGACTATCCACCAATAACATTGACCGGCTTACATTCCTGAAATGAACAAGGCCTGGATCTCGCCGGAATTTGCCAGTCCTCTTCCAGAATAAATAATTGGTTGGCAACAGTATCCTGGTCTCCTGTTGTGTTCATGTTTCTACCACCTGAACTGTAATCCCTGAGCTCCAACACCGCCAGATGTTGCTCTGAAGTGCTGTCTGCACAGAGAAAAACACTAGCTCCTGTGTTAGTGGTGTTCAGTAATGCCAGCTGCTCCCCTGCTGTGTGTCCGGCAATATCTCCTGCTCCCTTCAAATTCGTCCCAAAATCAGATATTAAACTTGCTCCAATTAGGCCTTAGCCTACTCCATGAATGACCCTGGGCTCCAACACAGCCAGTTGCTGCTCAGAAGTGCCATCTGCACAGAGAAAAACACTAGCTCCTATGTAAGTGGGGTTCAGTAACGCCAGCTGCTCCCCTGCTGTGTGTCCGGCAATATCTCCAGCTCCCTCCACATTCATCCCAACATCAGATATTAAACTTGCTCCAATTAGGCCTCAGCCTACTCCATGATTGACCCTGGGCTCCAATACCGCCAGTTGTTGCTCAGAAGTGCCGTCTGCACAGAGAAAAACACTAGCTCCTGTGTTAGTGGGGTTCAGTAACATCAGCTGCTCCCCTGCTGTGTCCAGCAATATCTCCTGCTCCCTCCACATTAACACTACAACTGATTTTAAACTTGCTCCAATTAGGCCTTAGCCTACTCCATGATTGACCCTGGGCTCCAAAACCACCAGTTGCTGCTCAGAAGTGCCGTCTGCACAGAGAAAAACACTAGCTCCTGTGTTAGTGGGGTTCAGTAACGCCAGCTGCTCCCCTTCTGTGTGTCCGGCAATATCTCCTGCTCCCTCCACATTCATCCCAACATCAGATATTAAACTAGCTCCAATTAGGCCTCAGCCTACTCCATGATTGACCCTGAGCTCCAACACCGCCAGTTGTTGCTCAGAAGTGCTGTCTGCACAGATAAAAACACTAGCTCCTGTGTTAGTTGGGTTCAGTAACGTCAGCTGCTCTCCTGCTGTGTGCCCGGCAATATCTCCTGCTCCCTCCACATTCACAATACACCTGTTTTTAAACTTGCACCAATTAGGCCTCAGCATACTTCATGATTGACCCTGGGTTCCAACACCCCCATTTGCTGCTCAGAAGTGCCATCTGCACAGAGAAAAATACTAGCTCCTGTGTTAATGGTGTTCTGTAACGTCAGCTGCTCCCCTGCTGTGTGTCTGGCAATATCTCCTGTTCCCTCGACATTCACACTACAACTGATTTTAAACTTGCTCCGATTAGGCCTCAGCCTACTCCATAATTGACCCTGGGCTCCAACACCGCCAGTTGCTGCTCAGAAGTGCCATCTGCACAGAGAAAAACACTAGCTCCTTTGTTAGTGCGGTTCAGTAAGGTCAGCTGCTCCCCTGCTGTGTGTCCGGAAATTTCATCTGCTGTGTCCACATTCACACTACTCCAGATTTTAAACTTGCTCTAATTAGGCCTCTGACTACACTCTGTTTCTACTGTAATCCCTGGGCTCCAACACCGCCAGTTGCTGCTCAGAAGTGTCTTTGGCACAGGTACTCCCTTCTGCTCATCCTGGTTCCAGCACGCCAGCTGTTTCCGGGTAGTGTCAACGTCACTTTGACACCAATTCATTGTCCTGTCGTGTTGCGATCGGGTTAGCCGACTCTATGGTGCCTGCTTTTTAGGTGCTTCCTATGTGGGCTGCGGGATCTTGCAATAAAGGCTGGTTCCGTAGTGCCAATAGGACAAGCACCCCCTGTAGTACTGCATTTTTCGGTAACTGCGGCCGGCTCGCGGCCTTGCAACGTTGTTTTTCAGGGGTATTTTCTGCTACCTATCCGGGTTCCAGTACCGTCAGTCAGCTGGTCCTCGGTAGTGCCATTGGCTCTTGTTCATTCTGCTGCCCCTCCGGGTTCCAGCACCGTCAGGTGGTTTTTGACAGTGCCTTTGGCTTAGGTGCCTCCATCTCGGTATCCGAGTACCAGCAACGTCTGCTGGTCCTTGGTAGTGCTTTCTAGCACAGGTACCTCCTGCTTAGTAACCGTGTTCCAGTACCGTCAGCTGGTCCTCGGTAGTGCCATTGGCTCTTGTAGCTTCTGCTACCCCTCCGGTTTCCAGCACCGTCAGCTGGTTCTCGGCAGTGTCTTTACACGGGTACTCCCTCCTGCCCAGCCTGGTTCCAGCACGCCATCTGTTTCCGGGAAGTGTCAACGTCACTTTGGCACCAATACATTGTCCTGTCGTGCTGCGGTCGGGTTAGCCGACTCTATGGTGCCTGCAGTTTAGGTGCTTCCTATGTGCGCTGCGGGATCTGGCAATAAAGGCTGGTTCCGTAGTGCCAATAGGACAAGCACCCCCTGTAGGACTTTGTGTTTCGGTAACTGCGGCCAGCTCGCGGCCTTGCAACGTTGCTTTTCAGGGGTACTTTCTGCTACCCATCCGGATTCCAGTACCGTCAGCTGGTTCTCGGCAGTGCCTTTGGCTTAGGTGCCTCCATCTCGGTATCCAGTTTCCAGCAACGTCTGCTGGTCCTTGGTAGTGCTTTCTAGCACAGGTATCTCCTGCTTAGTAACCGTGTTGCAGTACCATCAGCTGGTCCTCGGTAGTGCCATTGGCTCTTGTTCCTTCTGCTGCCCCTCCGGGTTCCAGCACCGTCAGCTAGTTCTCGGCAGTGCCGTTGGCTTAGGTGCCTCCATCTCGGTATCCAGTTTCCAGCAACGTCTGCTGGT
This sequence comes from Dendrobates tinctorius, assembly GCF_039654945.1. NCBI lineage: Eukaryota > Metazoa > Chordata > Amphibia > Anura > Dendrobatidae > Dendrobates > Dendrobates tinctorius. The sequence continues at coordinate 15,723,981 of NW_027361749.1, forward strand.
CCTTGGAAGTGCTTTCTAGCACAGGTACCTCCTGCTTAGTAACCGAGTTCCAGTACTGTCAGCTGGTCCTCGGTAGTGCCATTGGCTCTTGTTCCTTCTGCTGCCCCTCCGGGTTCCAGCACCGTCAGGTTGTTCTTGGCAGTGTCTTTGGCATTTCTTCCTGCCCAGCCTGGTTTCAGCATGCCAGCTGTTTCCGGGAAGTGTCAACGTCACTTTGGCACCAATACATTGTCCTGTGGTCGGGTTAGCCGACTCTATGGTGCCTGCAGTTTAGGTGCTTCCTATGTGGGCTGAGGGATCTGGCAATAAAGGCTAGTTCCGTAGTGCCAATAGGACAAGCACCCCCTGTAGGACTGTGGGTTTCGGTATTTACAGCCGGCTCGCGGCCTTGCAACGTTGTTTTTCAGGGGTACTTTCTGCTACCCATCCGGGTTCCAGTACCGTCAGCTGGTTCTCGGCAGTGCCTTTGGTGCCTCCATCTCGGTATCCAAGTTCCAGCAACGTCTGCTGGTCCTTGGTAGTGCTTTCTAGCACAGGTATCTCCTGCTTAGTAACCGTGTTGCAGTACCATCAGCTGGTCCTCAGTAGTGCCATTGGCTCTTGTTCCTTCTGCTGCCCCTCCGGGTTCCAGCACCGTCAGCTGGTCCACGGTAGCGCCATTGACTCTTGTTCCTTCTGCTGCACCTCCGGGTTCCAGCACCGTCAGCTGGTCCTCAGTAGTTCCATTAGCTCTCTTAGCTACTGCTACCCATCCGGGTTCCAGTACCGTCAGCTGGTTCTTGGCAGTGCCTTCTTCTCGGTATCCGAGTGCCAACAACGTCTGCTGGTACTTGGTAGTGCTTTCTGGCACAGGTACCTCCTGCTTTGTAACTGGGTTCCAGTACCATCAGCTGGTCCTCGGTAGTGCCATTGGCTCTTGTTCCTTCTGCTGCCCCTCCAGATTCCAGGACCATCAGCTGGTCCTCGGTAGTTCCATTAGCTCTTGTAGCTACTGCTACCTGTTAGGCGTCGGATTCCTGGCACTGCACAGCGGGAATCCAGAGCCAGACATCCTGCGGTCTCCCATTCTCCTCCGACCGCTCGGACTCCTGCTCAGCAATCTCGGCGAACCAGGCATTCCCCGCAGACTCGTTCTGTGAGCCTGGATGTTGCTGCCACCTCTGGTGCAGCAATGATAACGCAACCTGCTTTGCAGGGAACTGCTCTAGAGGCTAAGTCCTCGCGCCGTGCGACTGGGCATGCCCGCAACTTGTCCTCTCAGTGGAGAGCAGGGGTCACATGTGAAGGTCCTATGTCGGATCTGATTGGTCCTTCCTATAGTACTGGAAGGTCCCGGAAGCGCATGGCTATAAAAAGCCTGCATGGCGGCTCGGCCATGCGCTAGTGTAGCATATTATGCTGTGTGTGTATGGTGATGGATGCATGGACTGTGTCTGACTTATTATGAAACCCCTTCCCTCGGATATTACGAATGGTGACAGTATGTTGGGTTAGTCAGCTCCAGATTGTGGCAGGCTACACGCCACTGAGCCTTCCTCACCTACACTAGTGTCCATCGGTGCCCGGCTCCTCCGGCATCGTCGCTTAGCGGCTTCAGTTACGGCCGCGCTGCAGTAGTAGCAGCTTTTGGTGTTCGCGGCTGCGACGCCACACGCCGGCTGACCTGTGCAGCTAACAGGTTCAGCCTTTACGTCTAGTCCATACTTTGGCGTCTCTGTGACTAAACAGAGTCCGCTCTCAGGCTCTCGGGTGACGTTAACCCGAGCGCTGTATCGCACTTCTAGCGTATCTGCCATTGTCCGGCAGCGGTCTTGTCATCTACCGCACGGTGGACCCCGGGCGGCGAACGCACCTTCCATTATTTATATCTGGTGCGTTCCGCCGACCCTAACATTACACTAGTGCCAGGGTCTGGCTGGCAATGGCAGACGTGCAGCAGCTGCAGCGCTACATTCGGCAGCTGGAGAGCAGGTTGGCGGCTATTGAGAGCACCAACTCAGCTGCGAATGCTGCGCTAGCTGCTGCTCAGACAGTCGCTGAGGCTGTCTCACGTGCGCCCACACTTTTGCCCCTGCCGACAATGTCTCGCCTCCCGCTCCCCGATAAGTTTTCGGGTGATAGTGCCTCCTGTAGGGGATTCGTTAGTCAGTGCTCCATCCAGCTGGACTTGCTGGCTGCACGGTTCCCTACGGAGCGGGCTAAGGTGGGATTTATTGTCTCTCTGTTGTCTGGCCGGGCATTACAGTGGGCCACGCCATTGTGGGAACGTGGTGATCCCGTGGTACAGGGGGCTGCTCAGTTCCTCGCGGCTCTGAAGCAAGTCTTCTTGGGACCACGGGTCACCCACGATACGGCTCTCCAACTGTTATCTTTAACACAAGGGTCACTTTCGGTTAGCCATCATGCTGTCCAGTTTCGGACACTGGCTTCCGAGTTAGAGTGGCCGGACAAAGTGTTGGTCCCAGTGTTTTGGAGAGGCCTGGCTGAGCACGTAAAAGATGCTCTAGCTACTAGGGAGATTCCCACCAGTTTGGAGGAGTTGATCGCCGTTTCCACCCGCATTGATCTCCGCTACACGGAGCGCGGGTTGGAACGAGCGCAATCCAAACGTAGGGTTAATTTGGCTCCCACCTTTACTGAGCCGCTGAAATTTCCCGCACAGGAGCACCTCTCCTCTGAGCCTATGGAGGTGTCTCGCACCGGCACTAAGTTGCGTCCGATGCGAACCTCTGTGCGCTGTTATCAGTGCCGACAGTTGGGCCACTCGGCTGGCACATGCCCTCAGCGGCCGAAAAGACGACCACGTTCAGTGGCCGTAGGTGGTGGTCAATCCAAGGTGGGACCCTTTTCACCCAAACCGGTGTTCCAGGGTACATTAGATAGTGGGTCCTCCTCCTGGGAGGCAGAGGTCACCCTGGATTCCGGGGCCGAGGGGAACTTTATGTCCTCGACTTTTGCCCAGAGACACGCTATCCCTCTGGTGATACTCCCCCAACCTCTGACCATCAGGGTGGTAAATGGGGCACCATTACCATCTCAGGTGACCCATCAGACAGCCCCACTCGGACTCTCTATTTCACCCTCACATCGGGAGACTCTGTCCCTGCTAATTATGCCCAATGGCATCGATCAGGTGTTCCTCGGAGTTCCCTGGCTTCGTTGCCACTCCCCGCATATTGACTGGGCTTCAGGGAGGATACTGGGCTGGGGCAAGGACTGTGAGGGAAGGTGCCTGAGGGGCAGCGTTCAGGTGGCTTCCACAGAAGTGCCTGCGGATCTCTCCTCACTCCCCAAACCCTACCACCATTACGCGGACGTCTTCTCTAAGAAGTCTGCGGAGACGCTCCCACCGCACCGTTCCTATGATTGCCCGATTGATCTCCTGCCAGGCACAGAGCCTCCCCGAGGCTGTGTTTACCCTTTATCACTCCCTGAGATGGAGGCTATGTCCCAGTATATCCGGGAGAACCTGGCTAGGGGTTTCATCAGAAAATCGGTGTCACCGGCTGGTGCTGGATTCTTCTTCGTACAGAAGAAGAACGGAGAGCTACGCCCCTGCATCGACTACCGAGGTCTCAATGCTATCACGGTTAAAAACAAATACCCCCTACCGTTGATCTCGGAGTTATTTGACAGGTTGCGGGGGGCCCGGATCTTTACTAAACTAGATCTGCGGGGTGCATACAACCTGATCCGCATTCGCGAAGGAGACGAATGGAAGACAGCTTTTAATACCAGGGATGGCCATTACGAATACCTGGTTATGCCCTTTGGCCTTTGTAATGCCCCAGCTGTCTTCCAAGATTTTGTCAACGACGTCTTCCGCGACATGCTCTCTACCTCGGTGGTGGTCTATCTGGATGACATACTCATCTTTTCGCCAGATTTGACCACCCACCGGAGAGACGTCTGCAGGGTCTTTGACCGTCTGCGGGCGAACTCGATATTTGCCAAGCTAGAGAAGTGCCAGTTTGAGCAGGAGTCCTTGCCGTTCCTGGGCTATATCATCTCGGCCCAGGGGCTGGCCATGGATCCGGCCAAACTACAAGCGGTAATGGACTGGCAGGAACCCCATTCCCTCAAAGCGGTGCAGCGCTTTTTGGGGTTCGTGAATTACTACCGCCAGTTCATACCACACTTTTCCACACTGGTGGCTCCTTTGGTTGCTCTCACCAAGAAAGGAGCTAACCCCAATGCTTGGTCAGAACATGTCTCCAAGGCCTTCTCGGCTATAAAATCACATTTTGCTGGCGCTCCCATATTACATCGTCCCGATGTGGATAAGCCGTTTATCCTTGAGGTAGACGCTTCTTCCGTCGGTGCAGGAGCAGTCCTTTATCAAAAGGATGCTCAAGGTCGGAAGCACCCCTGCTTCTTCTATTCCAAGACTTTCTCACCGGCGGAGAAAAATTACTCCATCGGCGACAGGGAGCTGCTAGCCATGAAGTTGGCTTTTTCTGAATGGAGACATCTCCTGGAGGGAGCCCGGTTTCCCTTTCTGGTATATACGGACCATAAAAACCTGGTCTATCTACAGACGGCCCAACGCCTGAATTCCCGTCAGGCCAGGTGGTCGCTCTTCTTCTCACGATTCCGCTTCACCCTCCACTACCTCTCTGGAGAGAAGAACGTCCGTGCGGATGCTCTCTCACGTTCAGTGGTCTCAGCGGAGGAAGGAGAAGCTGAGCCTCGGTTAATTCTCCCGCCGGAGAGTTTTACGACCGTGGCTCCAGTTGCGCTCGAGTCGGTACCACCGGGCAAGACCTTGGTGCCTCCTCAGCTACGGCCGGAGGTCCTCGCCTGGGCACATGCCTCCAGAGTGGGTGGCCATTTTGGTAAAAAACGGACCGCCGAACTCCTGGCAAGGTCATATTGGTGGCCACATATGGCTCGAGATGTCAAGGAGTACGTGCAGGCATGTGTTTCGTGTGCTCGGAACAGACCCTCTAGACAGAGGCCGGCGGGGCTGTTGTTTCCCCTGCCAGTGGCGGATAGACCATGGGAGATGGTTGGCATGGACTTCATAGTTGGCCTGCCCAAGTCTGGTGGCAGTACGGTCATCTGGGTGGTCACCGACCATTTTTCCAAAATGGTGCATCTGGTGCCACTCGCACGCCTGCCTTACGCTCGAGGTCTGGCCACCTTGTTCATTAAACACGTATTCCGTCTACATGGCATGCCGGACAAAATCGTGAGTGACCGTGGTCCCCAGTTTGCGTCTCGGTTTTGGAGGGAGCTCTGCAGTTTACTCAGCATCGAGCTAAATCTATCCTCCGCTTACCATCCCGAGACGAATGGCTTGGTCGAGAGAGCCAATCAGACCTTGGTCACCTATTTACGACATTTTGTCTCTGCCAGGCAGGATGACTGGGCATCCTTGCTACCTTGTGCAGAATTTGCCCTAAACAATGCGGTGGCTGATTCCACTGGTCAGACGCCCTTTCTCCTAAACTATGGCCAACATCCACGTGTCCCTGTCCCGATGCCAGTGTCCTCCACTGACTCCAGGGTGGCAGACTGGGCAGTGGAGGCCCGGGACATTTGGGATCGCACTCAGGATGCTATCCGGGCATCTAAAGAAAGGATGAGGGCGTCCGCCGACATGCATCGGCGGCCTGCGCCAAGCTTCTCCCCTGGCGACATGGTATGGCTCTCCACCCGAAACATTAAACTGCGGGTTGAGTCTCCCAAGTTCGCACCGCGATACATTGGACCATTCAAGGTCCTCGAGCGACTTAGCTCGGTGGTCTACCGCCTGGCTCTACCTCCACATTTGGCCATTTCGGACGTGTTCCATGTGTCCCTCCTCAAACCAGTTCACATGGTCCGGTTTTCTGAGTCATCTGCCGGGTCATCAGACTTATCGTCTGATGAGTTTGAGGTTAACGCCATCGTGGGGCGCAGGTTTGTCCGTGGCAAAAAATTTTATTTGGTGGACTGGAAGGGTCATGGGCCCGAGGCTCGGACCTGGTGGAAAATATTCACGCACCGCTCCTGATCGCGGCCTTTGAGCGCAGTGAGGCTCAGAGAGGGGGGGCCCTAGGGGGGGGGGGTAATGTTAGGCGTCGGAATCCTGGCACTGCACAGCGGGAATCCAGAGCCAGACATCCTGCGGTCTCCCATTCTCCTCCGACCGCTCGGACTCCTGCTCAGCAATCTCGGCGAACCAGGCATTCCCTGCAGACTCGTTCTGTGAGCCTGGATGTTGCTGCCACCTCTGGTGCAGCAATGATAACGCAACCTGCTTTGCAGGGAACTGCTCTAGAGGCTAAGTCCTCGCGCCGTGCGACTGGGCATGCCCGCAACTTGTCCTCTCAGTGGAGAGCAGGGGTCACATGTGAAGGTCCTATGTCGGATCTGATTGGTCCTTCCTATAGTACTGGAAGGTCCCGGAAGCGCATGGCTATAAAAAGCCTGCATGGCGGCTCGGCCATGCGCTAGTGTAGCATATTATGCTGTGTGTGTATGGTGATGGATGCATGGACTGGTGTCTGACTTATTATGAAACCCCTTCCCTCAGATATTACGAATGGTGACAGTATGTTGGGTTAGTCAGCTCCAGATTGTGGCAGGCTACACGCCACTGAGCCTTCCTCACCTACACTAGCGTCCGTCGGTGCCCGGCTCCTCCGGCATCGTCGCTTAGCGGCTTCAGTTACGGCCGCGCTGCAGTAGTAGCAGCTTTTGGTGTTCGCGGCTGCGACGCCACACGCCGGCTGACCTGTGCAGCTAACAGGTTCAGCCTTTACGTCTAGTCCATACTTTGGCGTCTCTGTGACTAAACAGAGTCCGCTCTCAGGCTCTCGGGTGACGTTAACCCGAGCGCTGTATCGCACTTCTAGCGTATCTGCCATTGTCCGGCAGCGGTCTTGTCATCTACCGCACGGTGGACCCCGGGCGGCGAACGAGCCTTCCATTATTTATATCTGGTGCGTTCCGCCGACCCTAACACTACCCATCCGGGATCCAGTACCATCAGCTGGTTCTCGGCAGTGCCTTTGGCTTAGGTGCCTCCATCTCGGTATCCAATTTCCAGCAACGTCTGCTGGTCCTTGGTAGTGCTTTCTAGCACAGGTATCTCCTGATTAGTAACCGTGTTCCAGTACCGTCAGCTGGTCCTCGGTAGTGCCATTGGCTCTTGTTCCTTCTGCTGCCCCTCCGGGTTCCAGCACCGTCAGCTGGTTCTCGGCAGTGCTTTTGGCACGGGTACTGCCTCCTGCCCAGCCTGGATCCAGCACGCCAGCTGTTTCCGGGAAGTGTCAATGTCACTTTGTTACCAATACGTTGTCCTGTCGTGTTGTGGTCGGGTTAGCTGACTATGGTGCCTGCAGTTTTGGTGCTTCCTATGTGGGCTCCGGGATCTGGCAATAAAGGCTGGTTCCATAGTGCCAATAGGACAAGCACCCCCTGTAGGACTGTGGGTTTCAGTAACTGCGGCCGGCTCACGGCCTTGGAACGTTGTTTTTCAGGGGTACTTTCTGCTACCCCTCCGGGTTCCAGTACCGTCAGCTGGTCCTCAGTAGTGCCATTGGCTCTTGTTCCTTCTGCTGCCCCTCCGGGTTCCAGCACCGTCAGCTGGTCCACGGTAGTGCCATTGACTCTTGTTCCTTCTGCTGCCCCTCTGGGTTCCAGCACCGTCAGCTGGTCCTCGGTAGTTCCATTAGCTCTTGTAGCTTCTGCTACCCATCCAGGTTCCAGTACCGTCAGCTGGTTCTCGGCAGTGCCTTTGGCTTAGGTGCCTCCTTCTCGGTATCCGAGTGCCAACAATGTCTGCTGGTCCTTGGTAGTGCTTTCTAGCACAGGTACCTCCTGCTTAGTAACCGTGTTCCAGTACCGTCAGCTGGTCCTCGGTAGTGCCATTGGCTCTTGTAGCTTCTGCTGCCCCTCCGGTTTCCAGCACCGTCAGCTGGTTCTCGGCAGTGTCTTTGCACGGGTACTCCCTCCTGCCCAGCCTGGTTCCAGCACGCCATCTGTTTCCGGGAAGTGTCAACGTCACTTTGGCACCAATACATTGTCCTGTCGTGCTGCGGTCAGGTTAGCCGACTCTATGGTGCCTGCAGTTTAGGTGCTTCCTATGTGCGCTGCGGGATCTGGCAATAAAGGCTGGTTCCGTAGTGCCAATAGGACAATCACCCCCTGTAGGACTTTGTGTTTCGGTAACTGCGGCCGGCTCGCGGCCTTGCAACGTTGCTTTTCAGGGGTACTTTCTGCTACCCCTCCGGGTTCCAGTACCGTCAGCTGGTCCTCATTAGTGCCATTTGCTCTTGTTCCTTCTGCTGCCCGTCGGGGTTCCAGCACCGTCAGCTGGTCCACGGTAGTGCCATTGACTCTTGTTCCTTCTGCTGCCCCTCTGGGTTCCAGCACCGTCAGCTGGTCCTCGGTAGTTCCATTAGCTCTTGTAGCTTCTGCTACCCATCCGGGTTCCAGTACCTTCAGCTGGTTCTCGGCAGTGCCTTTGGCTTAGGTGCCTCCTTCTCGGTATCCGAGTGCCAACAATGTCTGCTGGTACTTGGTAGTGCATTCTGGCACAGGTACCTCCTGCTTTGTATCCGGGTTCCAGTACCATTAGCTGGTCTTCGGCAGTGCCATTGTCTCTTGATCCTTCTGCTGCCCCTCCGGATTCCAGCACCGTCAGCTGGTCCTCTGTAGTTCCATTAGTTCTTGTAGCTTCTGCTACCCATCCGGGTTCCTGTACCGTCAGCTGGTTCTTGGCAGTGCCTTTGGCTTAGGTGCCTTCCTCTCGGTATCCGAGTTCCAGCAACGTCGGCTGGTCCTTTCTAGTGCTTTCTAGCACAGGTACCTCCTGCTTAGTAACTGGGTTCCAGCACCGTCAGCTGGTCCACGGTAGTTCCATTGGCTCTTATAGCTTCTGCTACCCATCCGCATTCCAGCACTGTCAGCTGGTTCTTGGCAGTGTCTTTGGCACAGGTACTCCCTCCTGCTCAGCCTGGTTCCAGCACGCCAGCAGTTTCCGGGTAGTGTCAATGTCACTTTGCCACCAATACGTTGTCCTGTCGTGTTGCGGTCGGGTTAGCCGAATCTATGGTGCCTGCAATTTAGGTGCTTCCTATGTGGGCTGCGGGATCTGGCAATTAAGGATGGTTCCGTAGTGCCAATAGGACAAGCGCCCCCTGTAGGATTGTGGGTTTCGGTAACTGCGGCCGGCTCGCGACCTTGCATCTTTTTTTTTCATGGGTACCTTCTGCTACACATTCGGGTTCCAGTACCGTCAGCTGGTTCTCGGCAGTGCCTTTGGCTTAGGTGCCTCCTTCTCGGTATCCAAGTGCCAGCAACGTCTGCTGGTCCTTGGTAGTGCTTTCTAGCACAGGTACCTCCTGCTTAGTAACCATGTTCCAGCACCATCAGCTGGTCCTCGGTAGTGCCATTGGCTCTTGTAGTTTATGCTATCCCTCCGGTTTCCAGCACCGTCAGCTTGTTCTCGGCAGTGCCTTTGGCTTAGGTGCCTCCATCTCGGTATCCGAGTTCCAGCAACGTCTGCTGGTCCTTGGTAGAGCTTTCTAGCACAGGTACCTCCTGCTTAGTAACTGGGTTCCAGTACCATCAGCTGGTCCTCCGTAGTGCCATTGGCTCTTGTTCCTTCTGCTACCCATCCGGGTTCCAATACCGTCAGCTGGTTCTCAGCAGTTCCTCAGCCTTCTGGTACCTTCTGCTACATTTCCAAGTTTAAGCTTTTTGACATGGTTTTTGGTAATCGCTCTGGATCTCCCTGACAACGACCCTGAAGACGGCGACCCTGAAGACCACCCCAAAGAAGACGACCCCAAAGACGACGACCCTGAAGACCACCCCAAAGAAGACCAAAAAGATGACCCTGAAGATGATGACCAAGAGGACAAAGAACATGAAGACAACCACCAAGATGCAGAACAACAAGAGACAGAAGACCAAGAAGCAGAAGAACAAAAAGCAGAAGAACATTAAGCATAAGACTAAAAATCAGAGCAAAAGATATTATCGAAATTCTAAGCAGAAGAAGACTAAGCAGTGTATGGGGGTGAGTCCGTTCCTCCTCGTGGTGCCCCTGGAAAATGCCTGCTGCTGCATGCGAAACTGAACGCGGACAAATCCTGTTGTAAATCTTTTGTGACAGGCAGAACGGAAGGTGTAATCTTCAAACTTTTATAGATAACAACTACAGGAATGCCTGTCACAAATAAGAATATGGTGAAGAAGAAGAATAGGAAGAAGATGAAGAAGTAGAATATGAAGAATAATAGTTGAATAAGAAGAATATGAAGAATGTAAAAAAAAGAATAATAGGAAGAAGGTGAAGAAGAAGAAGATGAATAAGGTGAAGAAGATGATGAAAAAGATGCTGCTGCTGAGAATCATGAAGGAGAAAGTGTGGGAAAGGTAAAAAAGAAGGTGAAGAGCATGGAAGTAGTGAAACATACATATCTGACAAAATATAAAAAAGGTTAACATAGTCAATATCTTTTTAACTCCGAACGTCTTAAAAAATTTTTTATTCCTGCTATTCCATTTGATTGGTCTAAACCTCTATGCCTTTAATGTCTCCTCCACCTCCCCAATACATTCTACGTTATTCTTAGTTGTTTTTCTTCATGTAGAATTCACCTACAAGGAAAGAAAGTGTTTATTTTAATTCTGATATTTCTGTCCCATTGACTTGCATTGGTCTCCTGTATCGGAATCGGCGATATCCGATACTTTTTTCCGATATCGGAAGGTATCGCTCAACACTAGTTATAATTTCACCAGCTGCACTAATAACCCACTCTGACAAAAAGCTATCGGCAGGGCAAGCCAGGACCTCCAAGGTGTAGAGAGCTAGTTCATGCCTTGAGTTCAGCTTGGATACCCAATAATTATAAGGCACAAAGGAATCATGGAGGACTTTGGTACAATTAGCAAGGTACTTCCTCAACATCTTCCCAAACTTTGCACTCCTTGTGAGCTTCAGGGCCTGTGCAATGAAAGGGTCTGAGAAAACTCTCCCAGAACTTTGCCAATGTTCCCCTGCCTCTGCTGGATTGGAGTTTTGTCTCTCTCACCTGTACTCCTTGGTTGTCCAATGAACTGTGACTTGTGCCGCCAGCATTTTCAGATAGGATTTTTTAAAAATAATTCTGCAACAAGGGCTCTTTGGTACTGCTACATTTGAGTAGACCTCTCTGCCTCAGAAATAAGAGATAGAAAGTTCTCCTTGTAGCATGGGTCTTGAAGTGTCACCAACCAGTAATGACTGTCACCCAAAATTTTGAGAACACAAGGGTCACAGGAAAGGCAGCATAACATAAACTCAGTCATGCCTGCCAGACTGCTAACAGGCAAGACTTCCATATCATCACCAAGAGGATGACTAACCTTGCTCTCCTCCTCCTCCTCCCTGTCCTCAGGCCATCCATGCTGAAGAAACAGTATGACGGTTGTGCAGGTAGTACTGTCTATAATGCATGAAACTAGCTCCTGTTCTTCCTCCTCCTCCTCCTCTTCCTCATTGTCACCCAATCCACGTTGGGATGAGATAAGGCTGGGTGCTGTTTAATCACCCTGCATGGTTCCTTGCTCCATCTTATCGTGCTGTGCCTGCAATGCATCCTCTTTTATTGTGAGCAAAGAGAGTTTCAGAACACAGAGAAATTTGATGGTGACACTAATTAAGGTGTCATCACCGCTCACCATCTTCGCGGAGTCCTCAACGTTTTGGAGGATGGTACATATGTCTGATATCCATGCACACTCCTGAGGTCTTATGTGTGGAGTCTGAAATGAATACCAATGGCCTTGTTGATGCTAGTAGTCAACAACTGCCCTCTTCTGCTTACAAATCCTTTCCAACATCTGCAGTGTAGAATTGGAATGTGTGAGGACATCACACACCTGTCGGTGAGCCGGAAGCTGTAAATGCTGCTGAAGCACAGCAAGGGTGGCAGAAGCTGTAGATGACTTTCTAAAATGGGCTCAGGTGGTGTACTTTGACAAGCGGATCCAGCAGCTTCTGGTAGGTTTTGAGAAACTGCTGAATCATGAGGTTATGCACAGAGCCAGGCATGGTACAAGTGTGAGATCGCCTCACTTCAGAGCTGCCACCTGGGTCTAACCATTGACACACATGACCTTGCCTGGCTGTAGGTTCAGCGGTGTCAGCCACAGATCTGCCTGCTCTTTCAGAGCTGCTCACAACTCTTCAGCATTGTGTGGTTTGTCACCTAAGCATATAAGCTTCAATACAGCCTGTTGCCGCTTGACTGAGACAGTGCCGCAGTGCTTCCAACTTGTGACTGATGTGGTCATTACTGAGATGGAGGATGAAGAGGAGGATTATGTGCAGGATCTGTAGACTGTGGGGGCAACCCTGATTGACCTAGGACCCGCAATCCTCGGTGTCAGAAGGACGTGTTCCATCCCATGGTGCAACTGGATCCCAGCTTCCACTATGTTAACCCAGTGTGCTGTCAGCAAGATGTACCGTCCCTGCCCACAAGCACTTGTCCATGTGTCCATGTTAGGGAGACTTTCCCAGTAACAGCATGGCTAATGTTGTGGGACATGTGCTTGTGTAATGCGGGGACGGCACACCGGGAGAGATAGTGGCGGCTGGGGACTGAGTACCAAGAGATGACCACCGACATCAGGTTGCAAAAAGCTTCCATCTCCACAAGCCTAAAAGGCAAATTTTGAGCGCAAGCAGTAGCAAAATGTAGGAATTTAGTAGTGTGTCCTGTAGGGCATTGGCTGCATGTATGTAATTCAATTCAAAGAAATCCCAGATGAACGGCACCAAGGCTCTAATCCACCAGCAACAAGTCGAGGATCAATCACAGGCACACAGTGTATAAAACACTGCAGGGAATAGCGGTGCTCAGCATCAGAAAAAACATGCTAAATTTGTAAAAAAAGGGAAAAGATGCGGCACTCACCCAGATTTGCAGTGCAGTGTTTCTTTATTCCAGGTCCTGGACCTGTTGAAATGTCTGTGTACGCGAAACGGCTGTCGTCAGTCTTTTTTCCCCGTATGCCTCATGTTATCTGCCCGTCCTTTATTGCGTGACCTTTAATGGTTGAATAAAGAAACACTGCACTGCAAATCTGGGTGAGTGCCGCATCTTTTCCCTTTTTTCACAAAGGCTGCATATATGTGCTTGCGTTCCAAGCAATGGGGTATGGACAACTGAACGGTGTGCTGGGACGGGGATGTGGACATGCTTGCTGAAGGTGCTAGTTGAGTGTGTGCAATGACAAGTGCAGGGCAGGAGGCATCTTTGCATACACCATGGACAGGGGATTGGCTTTCACATACAACAGTGGAAGAAGCAGTGGTGTCACCCGCAAACATTGTTCCTGGACCATGGGGTTCGGCCTACAAAGTCAGGTGCTTTGCTACCATGTGCCTGATCATGCTGGTGGTGGTCAGGCTGGTAGTTTTGCTACCCCCGCTGATGCTGGCCTGGCAGGTGGTGCAAATTGCCTTTTTGGGGTTATTGGCAGAGTTTTTAAAAACCACCAGATTCAAGAAGACCTAACAGTTGGACTGGCAACTTCCATCATGTTGGTGTTACAGGGCATGGATGCCTGCCCTCTGTCTGCGGCCACCACACTGCTTCTTCCTGCCTGTTGGGGTGCTACTCCTCCCTTCCCCTATGTGCTGCTGTCCTCGCTCTGCATGTCCTCCTGCCAGCTTGGGTCAGGTACTATATCATTCACTAGCTCATCTTCTACTTCTGCACCCTGGTCCTCCTCCTGACTTTCTGGTAATTGCGTATCATCATAGTCCACCTCTTGTGACACTTTCTCACCGTCCCCTTCATGTGGCCGTGGTTGCACAAATATTTGGACATCGCTACATGCAATCTCATCTTGTCCGGCTTCAAGTGGACCAGGCTAGATGCCTGAATCTATAAATGAAAAAGTGAACAGTTCTTCGGAGTGTCCAAGTGTGGGATCAGTTGTCTCCGGGCACTCAGCATGGTGGGAGGAAGGAGGGTCATGGTGAGAAATATGCGGTCGAGACTCACCGCTACTGAGACTTGACCATGTGGAAGACAGAGTGGTGGTGGCGGCAAAGTGACTGGAATTATTATCCGCTATCCAACCAACAACCTTTAGACACTGCTCTGGGTTCAGTAGTGGTGTGCTGCTGCCTTCCCTTAGTAATTCGGACAGGAAGGTCAGGCAAGAAGTTGTGAAAGTTTGTTGTGGCATAATTTTAGCTTGCCCATGGCCACGGCCTCGGCCTCTGCATGCACCATCACCATCCCCATCATGTCAAATTCCCCATCCCTTGCCAAGCGCCTTGTCCATTTTAAATGGAGGACAATATTTTCCACTTTAACTACAAAGGGCTGAATTAGGAGCGAACTTAAATGTGATCCGTGTAACGGACAAACCACAGTTTGAAATAGCTGGCCTGTAGGTAAGTATTTTTACCAGCAAGCTGGTGTCAATAACTTCAATTGCATTCTGCAACAAAATTTAAAGGGGGAAGAAATGGCAGAATTTGGAGCCCACTTTTTATCTCTGATCCGTGTGACGGACAAACCACAGCTTGAAATAGCTGGCCTGTAGGCAACTATTTTTACCAGCAAACTGGTGTCAAAAACTTTGCTAACACACTGAAACAAAATTTAAAAGGAGGCCAGAAATGGCAACATTTTGACCCCACTTTTTATCTCTGATCCGTGTGATGGACATACCACAGTTTGAAATAGCTGGCTTGTAGGAAACTATTTTTTACCAGTATACTGGTGTCAAAAACTTTGCTAACACACTGCAACAAAATTTAAAGGGAGGACAGAGATGGCAGAATTTTGAGCCCACTTTTTATCTCTGATCCATGTGATGGACAAACTACAGTTTGAAATAGCTGGCTTGTAGGAAACTATTTTTACCAGCAAACTGGTGTCAATAACTTCAATAACACACTGCAACAAAATTTAAAGGGAGGGCAGAAATAGCAGAATTTGGAGCCCACTTTTTATCTATGATCCCTGTGATGGACAAATCACTGTTTGAAATAGCTGGCCTGTAAAATAATTATTCCTGGCCCCTGATACCTGGGGCTATGTCTTCAAATATCTGTAATAGCAGCGGCAGACAGAACTGGAATGGACCCTCTTGCTATATGCACTGCAGTCTGCCACATACACTGCTTGCCTGCCTAGCACTGATATCTATGCAGCTTTATTAATCCTCAGAAGGACTGTTAGTTGAGATAGATTTATGTATTAGGTATGGTATACCTAATACATGGCTGTGGCATTACAGTGTGTGGCAGACAATCCATGCATGTTCATTGGCTCTCTAAAGAGCGCCAAGCATGCAGGGCAGGGACTCATGCTCCTGCCAAGCAATCCCGGAAACACTCTGTGAGCTCCGAGCATCTCGAGCAGTGAGATGCTCGGGCAAGCACTGAGTATTGGCAAGCATGTGCGCTCATCACTATTTGGAACATCAATGGAGAGCAGAACGTCAATCGTCTGGATGTTTATATATGAACAGTCTAGAAGTAGTTAAAAAATATTAAAATGTTTACTAAATATAGACAAGCAACAAAAATATAAGCATTTTGATAGAGGTAGTAGTAGAGTCTTCTCAAGTGGTTCTTACATTAAGCATATATCAAATGTAACCAATGTAAAGTATCATCTATACAATGTATCATGTATCATATGATAAAAGTATGATGGTAGAGTCTTTGATTCGCTGCTATACATATAAAGTTAAGTCAAATCATTCTAATGTGTAATACCCCTATTATAATATCACTATATAATTTATGACCCCGATTCTCAGCTGCCCCAATCCGGCTACAAACGCCAAGGTATTGGATAGTGTTGGTTTGTGCTTGAAATCCTTCTTGATTGGATATTTGGGATATTACTCTTATATCAATAAAATGTCATTGCTGGATTAAGTTTAGTCTTTTTTGGATCACCTCTAGCCATCATTTTTCTCTGTTAAAAATGATTTCCTAGTGGATATTTTTATACTTAGTTCTGTCTCTGTTCAGAAACATTTAAAGTCCCTTGGTTTAGTTTGACATATTTGCTGTAATCTCCATGACCTTCTGTGCGATGGATGAAGATTTGCTTCTTATTACTTGCCCTTAATGTGTCATTCATCTTTCGATACACCTGTGATCATCAGTGTCCATAGCATAACATATATTTACTCTATTCCCAAATCTTTTCAGTTTAATGCAGTGAAAATGTGTTTTTAATCATTCAACTGTATAACGTTGTATTCCTGAAATGAGAATGTTTGTCTTAATATGTTTTATATAGAATTTTGAATATTTCATAATCGAAAAAAACACAACAGTTTCACTGAAATTGGAAGATTCTATAAAAACTAATATTGAAAGGCAACAAAATTCAAAACTATTCACATTTTATCAGGTATTGCAATTTGAGTACTTAAACAACTGTACAAGGCCAAATAGTCCCCATTATATTGATGACCATTCCTGGTCACACAGACATTTTAAGCATATACTTAAAGGAATTGTCTGGTCCAAATCAATAAGTCTGCAGTCACTGTGTGTGACTGCAGACTTATGATTCCCTGCAGTGCATGCACTGTTTGCAGTGGGGATTTGCCAGTTTCTGACCCAGGACAACAGCGTATGTGTGCGTTATACATACTGCCAGTCAGGGCCAGTCTAGTGGGTGTGGCCTCACTCTATACACTTGTATGGAGCAAGGTCGCTCCCCATCTAGTGGCTCAGTTGATCAGTGGGCATGGCTGAATAGAGGGCACAGCCTCACTCCATAAAAATGCATGGAAGCAAGGCTGCAGCCACTGGCCAGAGATTGAATGCAGACATCAATTTGGAATGGACAATGTCTGTCTTTAAAGTAGTTGGCAACCACTTTATAAGTCCCTTTCATGTGAACTGACTGCACTAAATAAGCTCTTTTTTAAATATTTTGCTTTTCAAAATCTTCTTGTAACCTGGTCACAAATCTGCTGGTTATGTGATCTCTGGCTGTTAATCCTTTGATGTCATGTTATAATGTCCCTGAGTTCTTGGCTGTGGAATCTAACATGACATCACAATCATGTGACTTTTATGCTGTGTGGATGGACGGGGCTATGTTCAGCAGAGATCAATCACTACTTAATATTAATCTTTATATAGCGCTAACATATTCCACAGCAGTTTACACACATTATTATTACTGTCTCCGATGGGGCTCACAATATAAATTCCCTATCAGTATGTCGGTAGAAACCGGAGTACCCCCACGCAAACATGGGGAGAACATACAAACTCCTTGCAGATGTTGTCCTTGGTGGGATTCAAACCCAGGACTCAAGCACTGCAAGGCTGCAGTGCTATCCACTGAGCCACCAAGACAACTTATAGGGATGTTACCTAAAGAAATGTGTTGATTTAAATATTTTACAATCAAAAACCCAGAAAAACAGTTATATAATATAATAAGTATGGTAAAGTTACTAAATTTACTCGAAATCTCTAATACTGCATTATTTCTATTTGAATGTTTAGTTTTTTCTTTCAGAACATGGTGAGAGAGATTTTCTCTTAGCCCCTGAGGGCTTTTTTACGTCCTTTGCAATTCACTTCTGGGGTATATGCCTTCTCATTTGTAATTTTTAAACAACAGGAGGTTCAGATCTCAACAAGAAAAGTGGAAGCATTCTAAAAACTGATACTTCATCTATTATCATATAATTTTAAGATTAAAATGTATGTGTCTTTTAGGCCCCACTAAAGCACTATGGCCCAAGTGTCACCTCTATCTCTGCAAAATCTAAAGCCATTCCCTTAAGCTGGGGTCACACATAGCGACTTACCAGCGATCCCGACACCGATATCAAGGTGTCAGGATCGCTGGTAAGTCGCTATGTGATCGCTTGTGAGCTGTCACACAGACAGCTTCACCAGCGATCAGCACAGCGATGCCGAGCGGCCGGCATCGCTTGCCATCCCTGTAAAAAATAGAATTAAAATAAAAAATATTGTTATTCTCACCTTCCGACGTCCCGCGCAGCATTCCCGCCTCTCTCCACGTTCCAGTCCCAGTAATCCTTTGCGAGAATGACCACGAGACGTCACGGTCTCGCGGGAGCGCGAAGTCTCGCAGTCATTCGTGCAAAGGATTACTGGCACCGGAGCGTGGAGAGAGGCGGGAATGCTGCGCCGGATGTCGGAAGGTGAGAATAACAATATTTTTATTTTAATTCTGTTTTTTACAGCTGATCGCTGGTCTCCCGCCTGTCACACTCAGCGATGCGTGCTGGCCAGCGGGAGACCAGTGACCAAAAAAATGTCCAGAGGTTTCTTACAGCGATCAGCGATACCGGCAGGGGGGCCGCTCGCTGATCGCTGTCACACACAGTGATCTCGCTGGTGAGATCGCTGTTACGTCACAAAAGTTGTGACTCAGCAGCGATATCGCTAGCGAGATTGCTGTGTGTGTCTCCCGATTTAGTGCAAGAATTCTAACTGGATGAATGTATTATCTCAGAAAATGTAATGTAATTACTGTAGAGCAGACACTCTAAGGTATGTCAGGCTTGAAACACATTTTATGATTATCTGCAATTAACCACGCTGTGGTGCCCATGCCCACCATCTGGTTTTCCAGCAGACTGCACTGAAATACACAAATTTCCACAGAGGATCCTTTTAATTTTTATTTTCTCTTTTTCTATCTTCATCATGATGCCCATATTCTTAGGGTTAGAAATAGTGCAGACTACTGGGTTGCCACTCTGCTAGATCCACAGTACAAGAGTTAATTTTGCTAGATTTTCCCCCCCTCCTGAAAAAATATATTCAGATGCCTTGGACCTCACATGATGAATTTGCAATGTTTCTGATAGCTCCCCCTCTGGGGATTAACGTTCTGCAATCCACTGTGATTTATATTGGTCTGTTGAGGCATATAAAAATATACAATGCATTCTCTGTACTATCATTTAGTGCTAACTGCCTGTTTATGTTGTCACATATTTTATGTCTTCACCATTCTCCTGACATTGGTTACTCTAATTTTCAAGTTATCTTTACGTGATTATTGCAATTTTTAAATACGTTCAATAAAATGTATACTTTATACAGTAAGAAGTAAGTTTGTACTTTTTTGGGGGTACATAGGCTCCAATCTCTAATATTGTCCACATTGTGTTGGCAGCTTCCTCTATGGACGAAGGTCTTTACTCATGGTTCTGGCACATTTGGTACAAATGTGGACACCTGCCTAACCCAAAATATTACCAGGCCAAAATATTTTTCTGAAGAAATGTGGCCTTGTTTGAGGACCATGGTATTAGCACAAATAATTTATATCTTCATATGTGGACTCCTGCCAAGCAAAAAATATTAACAGCCCCAAATTTTTTTCTACAGAGATATGGACTTGTTTCAGGACCATGGTTTTATCACAAAGAATTAATATTTTAAAATGTGGACTCCTGCCTATTTCAAAATATTACCAGCACAAAATTTTTTTCTTCACAAATGTGAACGAGTTTCAGGACTATCGTATTAGCACAAACAATTTATCCTTCCTCTAGTGTTAGCTTTCTGTTACTCCTTCTTATGTTAACGGGTCGGTTTTGACCCGTGTCTTAAATCACCCCCAGGATACCCTAAAAACAGTTATTTATTATCCAATTTGTTTCTTACCTCTTAGTTACCTTGTTAGGCTTTCTCATCCATGGAAGGATTGATTTTAATATTTTTGTTGTGGCCCCCTGGGCCTTTCATTTGAGAGCATACCCTTCATTTTCAATATAAAAATATTGTCAAATGAACCTCAAGAGAATAATATAAACTTAAAAAAGTTTGTTATATTACCTGACTATTACTGAAGGGTTTTAGAACACATTTCTTAAATGTAAAACAAATATACATATATATATTTTATATTATTAACTCTAGTAACATCTATGGTGTTATGGGTCAATTTTGACCCATATCTAACTACTTTATGAAAAAGGCAAAAAACAGATTTTTTTTTTATAGAACTTTAATACAAATAAAAGATGAAAATAATATTAACATTAATAGCAATAATAATAAAAAGTAGCTTTTCTAGGTCAAACAAACAAACAACAATCAATCAAGCAAATCAAATCAACAGAAATCAAGTACTAGTTTTTAGATGCATTAGTATTCAGATGCATGTGTGGCAAAAAGTGACACTTTTTGTGTGTTTTTTTGCATAGGTATTTTTTGCAGGCGAAGCATGATGTGTTTGTCTTTCTGTCCTTATTGCTAGGGCAGACCTGACACCTCTTTCTTTTCGAATCAGGTGGTCTCACTGGGGTTGTGGCTGTTGTGGTTGATGTTGAGGCAGGCCTGGTTGAGGAGGATGCTGGTGATGATGCTCTTTGTGTTGCTGTGGGTGTGGACGAAGCACTTGTTGAGCTCTGGAGTTGTCGGACCAAGGCTGCAGCGGCTGGGTCTCGGGGCACTCGTTCCCTTTGGTC
The DNA here is from genome assembly GCF_039654945.1 of Dendrobates tinctorius. NCBI lineage: Eukaryota > Metazoa > Chordata > Amphibia > Anura > Dendrobatidae > Dendrobates > Dendrobates tinctorius. The sequence goes on from NW_027361749.1 coordinate 15,744,429, forward strand.
AATGTGCGCCTTGACAAGGGATCTTCCTAGTTCCTCAAGAAACATCCTCCGCTTGTTTTTTTTCTTTGAATTCCATCCTTGGTGAATGTGGGTCCACAACACAAATGAATTGAATGCTGACACATCAGGGATGTTGTAAAATACAACCATTGGCCATCTCCTAGCCATTCGCTGGCAAGTGTAGGTGGCAGTCAGCTTGTCCAGGTTGTCCACTCCTCCTTTGTTTTTGTTATAGTCCAGGATGATTCTGGACTTTTTGTCACTTTCTGATAACACAGCTGCATCTTTGTGAAGTGTGGACATCAGTACCACATTCCATCGCTTTTTGGGGCAGTATGAAACAGCAGTGGTTTTGTCTGTAAAAACAAACTTTGAGAAAAGTGGAGCCCTGTCCTTCGTCTGCAACAATTCAGCGGGCAGCTCAGGTTTGTTTTTTTTCACTGTGCCCACCATGGTGATTTTCCTCCTGAGAAGTTCTTGACCAAGGTCATAGCTGGTAAAAAAATTGTCACAAGTAATGTTGTGACCCTGCAGTCCAGTAGTCATATCGAGGAATACACGTTTTCCTTGGTTTTTTTCAGGGATGCCACTTGCAGACTTGCCTGTGTAAATCTGTAGATTCAATGCATAGCTAGTTTTTGCATCACAGGCTGCCCAGATTTTTATGCCGTATTTGCCTGGCTTACTTGGCATGTATTGCTGGAAGGGGCATTTTCCGCGGAAAGGGAGAAAACGTTCGTCTACTGTCACCTCTGGCCCTGGGTTGAACATCAGTGGAAGGAGCTGCACCCATTTCTCCCAAACATCCCTGGTGGGAGCAAGTTTGTCAGATTTTGTTCTGGTGTCTCTGTTGTCAAATCAGAGGACTCTTGATATCATTTTAAACTTTTGAAGTGACATTATTGCCCGGAAAATATTCCTGCCTGTCGATGCGTCCCAGAGACTATCAGTGGCTTCAATGCAGGATTTGTACACTCCAGCAAGGAGAAGAACACCAATGTAGGCATCCAGGACATCATGAAGGTCATTCCACATGTTGCCGTGAACTTTTTTCCTTCAAGGTTTGTCATAGCAATAATGACTTTTTTTATTGACAATGGCATAAACAGATCAAAACATGTCTTGATGTCACTTACTCTTGTCACAGCAAACCTTGTGATCCCAGGGGTCATTTTTATAACATTTGCAGCATCTGCCCTGCCATGTACATCTGGAGGTACTGAGCTCCAACTGATCTTGCCACTTTTGGATTTGAATCTTTCAGCGGGAGCAGCTTCAGCACCAGTGACCTCCTCATCAGACTGATCAGAACTGTTTGTGTCTTCTGGTTGATACTCCACATCATCTTCCTCCTCAGAAACCTGTTCATCTGTATCAGTTTGCTGCTGTGCATCCTCTGATTCATTATCATCTAAGATATAATCCAGAATTTGGCTTACATCAAATCTTCTCCTCATTGTTGCATGTGTAAACTGGAGATGTATACTTTGCAAAGTACCAACTCTAAGCTGATTTGGCCATACATGCCTGGACATGTCCCTAACTCAAGTTGTTGGAGGTAGAGCTGGCTGTGGGCTGTTGGTTTATATTGTGTTTATGAGTTCAGTTTTGGGACTTATTATTGTTTTTTTACTCTTATATTAGACCTGGGTCGAAATTGACCCCAACAACACAAATGTTATAATTTTAATAAGAGCATTTTACAATTTAGTAAAATAGTTTTATTTTATTTTATTTTGTTTAAAAATAAGTTCCTGAAAAAGTCAAAAAGTCTTGATGCAATAAACAAATGTATGTAGAATTTGTATGCATTTAAAACCTAAAACGAGTCGGTCACAACCCTAACACTAGAGGAAGGTTAAATTCTGAAATGTGGACTCTTGGATGGAGCAAAAACATGAGCACAAAATTATTACATACTGAAATGTCCCCTGCTTTCTGGAGCACATTATTAGAACTAACAATTTAGATTTTCAAATATGGACTCCTGGATATGGCTGAAATATGAGCACAAAATTATTAGATACTGAAAAGTCTCCTCTTTTCTTAAACACAATATTAAAACAAACAATTTTGACTCTCACATGTGGACTACTGTCTCAAGCACAATATTAGTAGAACAAAAGAGTTATATGCTGAAATGTGCCCTGGTGTCCCTGGACACCACAATGACCAAAAACAATTGATCTGCTGGAAGGTCGATTTTAAAGCCACACAGGATCCTATGTATCTGAACTAGCTGACTGTCAATCAACCACCTACATAAGTCTGACTACCCAGTGGTAGCAGGAGGAGCAGCCTCTCTGCGCTGCTACACTGACTAAATGGAACAAAAACAACATGTTTACTCTTTATATGGAGAGGGACATGTGACTTCTGCAGCCAATGACACAAGCCCTCATGTCTGAACGTTGTGGATGGTTTCTGCACCCTGATTGGCTGCCGGAATCTCCACACAAAGTTAAGCAAAAAAAAACCCTCTAACTTCTACACACCTCCTTCCCTCAACAAAAACACATCCTCCTGTCCCCTCCGCTCATCATACAGCACCACTATCTTAACCAAAGTCATAACAAAAGTATTAGTGGAAACACATTGGTTTATCAAACTCTGACAGAATTTTGCTGACTTTAAGTAAAAATGCTCATGAAACGGAACACAAATCCGAATGTGCTACATTCGCTCCAAATTTGAAATTGGTGAACATTTTCCAATCAAGTTCGCTCACCTCTAGTCACCACTTTAAAAAAAAGGGTGTTGAAATCTGGGTATTGTTAGCTATGCAAATAATGTTTAACCCCTTTCCAAGATGAAGAATTTCCATTTTTGCATTATTGTTTTTCTTCCCCTTAAAAATATGAGGGCTTGTTTTTTCACAGGATGAGTTGTAATTTTGAATGATACCCTTAATTTTAAAGTAGATGAAGATGGGTAAAAAATTCCAAGTGTGAAAAAAAAAAATTCTGACAATGATTTTGGGGAATTGTTTTTGCGGTGTACATTATGCAGTAAAAATGATTTCATAATAATATTTTCTTCATCAGTACAATTGCAACTATAGCAAACGTGTCCAGTTTTTTAATTTTTTTAATGGTGAACAAAAAAGAAGCCAGCAGCGAAACACGCATCGAGGTGAGGAGATGCTTCCACGATTAATGTAGGTAAATTGGGCTCTTTATATTTATACCCTCTATGTACAGACAGTCATTATTTATGTATCCCTCCACATGGCTTGGAATATGGCACTTTTGCTACTGGGCTATGTAAGACCTGAGTTACGATATTCCATGAGTTCCTGATACTTGTTTTTCTATCCTTGTCTGAACTCCTCTAAGGGTATGGGTTTATAGCAATCCACTATTAGCACAGTGTATTTGTTTTTGGAATCATTGAATTTCTCTAACAACCATTATGCACTGATGGACATATAGGAGAATATACAGTACTGCACCCTGTTGTGATCTAAAAGTATATGCTATTGAATAATTTGTTATTAGGGCCATTTGTGTCCTGGGATAAATATCAGATAGAAATTACTTGAATAGCACTGTACATTTTAGTTTAGATGGATATCTAAGTCACTTTTACCCCTCTATTATTCCATTATAATTTTAGTCTTTTGAGAATATAGAGAAATTGATGTTAACACAGTTTACTTGTTATGCAGCATAATATTGGCAATTGTGGATATTAGCATTTACCCTGAAGGATATCACTTGTGTTGGTAACGTCTCTCGGTTTTTGAGACATCTTGTTTTTTTTAACTTTGTCTATGTTTTGGATTTTTTAATCATGCTGAAAAAAAGTATATATTTTATATATGGATCTCTTCTTTACCTTGGATGTAATGACATCTGGGCTGTTGATGTGTAGTTAATGTGAAAAGCCATTCAGTGATTTTTTTCTTGACACCTTTGATAATCTAATTCTTCTTCTTCTAAATGCCTTTGCCTTCATAAAGTTAATAAATAAATGTATTTAAAAGGCGCCTCAAGTTTTTATTTGACCTTCATGATTTTATTTTAAGATATATGCCTCCTCTCAGATATCAGAAACCAGCATTAATAATGAACCGCATTCTACAAGGTTTATTTAGTTAAACGTTTATTTAATTTCCTGCAATTTCCACCTGAAACAATGTATACAGCTGCTGTTTAACCGCACTTGAATTGATTTAAGAAAAATCTTTGATCTGTTTTTAATGGAATGAGGATGAGACATTTCATGGGACCATGTTAAGCTTGGTAATTTCATTAAGTTTAGCAATTCTGAAAGGTAAATCGATTGTTGTGACCCTTTTTACCTTTCATCCAATCAGTGCCATTGTTTTATTCCACCTGCTGATATTCTACTTTGTAAAAGCAATTCTCTCATTACAGAACACATTTACTGCTGTGTTCAATTTTGTTTTAATTAATTCATTTAAAAAGGTGTTTTTTTCCTTCCTGTAAGTTGACTCATTTTAGCATCTGCGAAGTTGCAAACTGTTTTCCAAACTGTTATTTACAGTTGTGCTCAAAAGTTTACATACCCCGGCAGAATTTTTGCTTTCTTGGTATTTTTTCAGAGAATATGAATAACACCAAAACTTTTTCTCCACTCATGGTTAGTGGTTGGGTGAAGCCATTTATTGTCAAACTACTGTGTTTTCTCTTTTTAAATCATACATACAGTTCATCGTACTTGATGTGAGATTACGGTGATTTGAAATTTTAAAAAAATGCTTTCTCTGCTACAGGTGACCACATTTTTTTATTAAAAAATTATGAGTTTTAATTAATCAAGAACATTTGGTTTCCAGAGACCTAGTAATTACAAAATGTGTAAGGCGTGCGGTAAGGGACGGGGAAGTAGAAGTGCTGATGATGGTGCACGCAGATGGCAAGGACGTGGGGCAGATGCAACTACATCTCTTGGTGGAGCGGAAGCAACATAACCATCCATGACACAAAGCTTCCTGTCCCACCTTGGAAGGAGGCACGGGATAACACTTCTGAAGACACACCAGTGCAAACAGTTGGTTGGTTGGATAGCAGATAATGCTTCCAGCCTGCTTGTTAGCACTACCCAGTCCTCTACACCGTCCAGTCTCACCACTCAAGTGTCTGGATCACTTAATCCTCACCCTGATCTTCCTTCCCCCAGCCATGTCAAGCCCCTGGAGACCATTGTTCCACACTAGAAAACTCTGAGGAGCTCTTTACATCATTTCTTAATTGTGGTCTTTCACCCTGCATGTTCTAAGAGGGACTGGAGAACAAACTATTTAGTGATGCACAAAACTTAGAGCAGCCATGGTCACAAGAAGATCAAGGTGGAGAATTGCAAATTTTGTGTAAAGAGGTAGCTGAAGATGAGATACAGTTGCTGATAAGTCAGATTGTTAAGTCACCAAGTCAGGAGGACCAGGGTGTGGCGGTGGAAGACGAGTTGGTGGATGACGAAGTCATTGACCCAACCAGGGAAGATGGCATGCAAGTGAAGACAGCATCATTGAGGGGAGGAATCGGCAGCAATGGAACAGGCAGGGAAAGACAGTGGGGAGATAGAGGGAGAAGGAAAGCAACTCTTCTGCAGAGCACCGACCCTTATGAATTTCTCAAAGAGTTAGGTGTTCCCCAGTCTGGGACTGATTTAAAGAGAGTTCTGAGACAAAAAATGGTCAATTGCAACCTGAGCCATGCCAAGATCTGCAGAGGCCTGACCGCTAAGAGCCTAACTACCACCAGCATAATCAGGCACATTTCATCTAAGGCAATAGAAAAACAAGAAGGAAGTGGATTCAGCTCACTCCCAGGGTTTATTTAAAAATCAGCACACTTTTATTAGGTTATCCTTTAAAAATTGAAAATTACAAGGGAACATCTCAGATGACACAGCAATAACATGGGATGGTGTGTAATGAAACCATACTGTATGGGTTTCGAACAAACAGCTTTTGAACAGCTCTTACACACCACCCCCTGTTATTGCTGTGTCATCTGAAATGTTTGCTAGTAATTTTCAATTTTTAAAGAAAACCTAACAAAAGTTTGCTGATTTTTAAATAAGCCCTGGGAGTGAGCTGGATCCACTTCTTTTTTTCTATTGCCTTGGACTCTGTGTGGCATCGCGGAGGCCGTGCTCTTTCTCGTGCCTGGAATTACATTTCAGGGGTGAGCTGAAATTTATTTATCTTTTCATGTATGTCATCTAAGCAACCAAATCGGTGGGCTGAACTCCATAATTGGTGCCAGTGAGTGACTCCACTGCCTCTTCCCCTGTGCTAGGTGCTTGCCAATCCTCTGTCCATGACACTGGCTCAGATGCTTCCCACCTTGTACCTGTCCTTGCACACTCTGAGGCACCATAATAATAATAATAATAATCTTTATTTTTATATAGCGCTAACATATTCCGCAGCGCTTTATAGTTTGCACACATTATCATCACTGTCCCCGATGGGGCTCTCAATCTAAATTCCCTAACTGTATGTCTTTTGGAATGTGGGAAGAAACCGGAGTACCCGGAGGAAACCCACGCAAACACGGGGAGAACATACAAACTCCTTGCAGATGTTGTCATGGGAGGGATTTGAACACAGGACTCCAGCGCTGCAAGGCTGAGCCACCGTGCTGCACCATCGTCAGCCACTTCAAAATCCTTGCCCCAGAACAGAGTTCAGCTGACCCTACCCAAGGTCTTGCAACGAAAAAGGAAGCTCCTATCCACTCAGACACAGGCCCAAATGCTAAAATGGCACATTTCTAGGCTGCTTGTCAGCCGTCCCTTGTTACTTGGTCCCCAGCCACCACTATTTCTCCCAGAGTGGCCTCCCTGCCTTGTGCCAGCACGTGTCCAGGAACATCACCCATACCCTTACCAATGCGGTTACTGAAATTGTTAACTTAAAGACCGACATGCGGACAAGCGTTTATTGCCAGAGATGCTAAATTTCCCTGACGGCACACTGGGTGATCTTTATGGAGGCAAAGGCACACCCTGGCATGACACATGTGCTACCGACACCAAGGATTGCTGGCACTACTTCTCTCAAGGTTTCCTCCTAAAGCAGTTCCTGTACCTCCTCCTGCTTCTCCTTATACTTCATCTGCTATGTGTAATCTCAGAACATGCTGTCCACATCAGCCGGAATGTGAAAGCTCTGCAGTTCTGCCTCAGCAAAGTGGCAACAGACTCTGCTTAAGCTAATTTGTCTAGGAGACAAACTGCACACTGTGGCAGAGTTATTGAAAGGAATAACATACCAGACAGATCTGTGGCTCTCACTGCTGAACCTCCAACCAGGCATGGTCATGTGTGATAATGGCTGTAACCTGGTGGCTGCGAAGTTTGGCAAGCTCACACATGTACCATGCATGGCCCACATGCTCAACTTGGTAGTTCAGTGGTTTCTGAAAACCTAACCAGATTTGACAGAGCTTATGCCACATAAGAACCAATTTCTACAAGTCAGCTGCAGCTGCCGTTACTCTGGCAGTTCTACTTCAGCGCATGTAAGTTTCAGCTCACCGACTGGTGTGCGATGTGACTACACGCTGGAACTCCACAGTGCACATGCTGGCAAAGCTTTATGAGCAGCAGAAACTAGTTGTGGAATACCAGTTCCACCACTCCAGTCACTATTCTGGTCAGTCTTTGCACATAACAACGGAAGAGTGGACATGGATGTCTGACATTTATACAGTTCTTTGAGACTTTGAACACTCCATAAAAATGGTGATGATGGTGATGACACCATCATGAGCGCAATGATCCCACTTCTGTGCCTACTTTAACATTCACTGCTGACAATTAAACATGAAGCTTTGCAAGCGGACTAAGAGGATATAGAGGAAGACATAAGACAGGGAGATACTACCCAGCCCAGTCTCATCTCACCTGCTCAATGCAGATTGGATAATAGTGAGGAGGAAAAAAGGGAGGATGATTAGAAGGAAGTGGAAGTCATCATCATGGTGGGGACAGGAAAGTGTAATGACCTTGGCACATATGGCCAACTTTATGTACCACCACCTTTCCCATGACCCTTGCGTTACATTCATCTTGGCCAAAAAAGATTACTGGTTGTTGATCCTGCTAAACCCATGCTCTAAGGAGAACCTTGCATCTCTGCTTCCGAGGCTTAGAGGTCTCCTAAAATGGGGCTATACCAGAAGGTCATTGTGGAAAATATGTTGAAAAAATTCCCATCAGGTAACGCTAGTAGCAGCTACCTTGCCAAACCAAGAAGGAGAGGTGTGACAAGCATACACTGGGTACAGCAGAAGCAAGGGTAAATTGCAAAGGTCTCAGCAAATTTCATGACACCCCCACAGCATCTAGGCCCTGATGACTGGATATTTTTGACAAGGAGGGAAAAGTTTATAAAGATAGTCAAGCAACACCTGGCCTACAAAACCAGAGTATTCCCAAATTCCTCTGCAACCTTCATCTATTGGGTCTCAAAGCTGAACACCTGACATAAGTTGTTTCTGTATGCCTTCCAGGTGTTGTGCTCCCCTGCCGCTAGTGTCTTGTCTGAGCAGGTATTTAGTGCCACTGAGGGGGTCATAACATAATTTTAAAGACCTTTTATGAGTATGGGAGTTCCACAACTACACTTTGTTTATAGTATTTGAATGAGATACTACAGTTGCTGCTTTGAATGGTGTCATTTTTTACAGCCTTTTCACAGGAGGAAGGGGGAGAAGGGAAGGCAGAAAGGTGCCCGATGTGTGTTGCCACAAAGTGGCTTCTTTCTGCCCTCCCCCCTTTCTTCCTATGTTATTCCTCCGCATGGTGCCTCTGAATCTTTATGCACTTCATGCCTTCCACTGGGTATTTAGCTTTGTCCACTGCGGTAACACCATAATAGCGTTCCAGCTATAGGTACTTTGGCAGATTATTATCTTTCTTATCTGTGTACCATACATCTATTTCTTGTATTTCATGGAGTTCCCCTTTAGATAGGCTTTCTTTTACTTTTAGTATGCTCTGATATACTGTATGTGATATAAATATTTCTTGGACATTGCCAATCATTATATGGTTGCCATTATATGCATGGTTGCACTTTAGCAGGTAACTTATTTATTTTTTGCCTACATCCCTTCACTTGGAGCTGTTATCCTTTTTGTAGTAAATACAGTGGGTATGCAAAGTATTCAGACCCCTTTAAATTTTTCACTCTTTGTTTCATTGCAGCCATTTGGTAAATTCAAAAAAGTTCATCAATGTTGGGACAGCTATTTTTGGGGAGCACTATACTCTGGAGAATGATATATGAGGCCCACCATACACTGGAGCATTCCAAAGGTGGACATCAGACACTGGAGCAGCATTTACAGGGCCCATTATGCACTGGAGCATTAGCAATGGGGCACATTATATATGGAGCATTATTTGGGCCCATAACACAGTGGAGCTTCATCCATGGGGACCAACATATACTGTAGCATTATGTGGAGCTCATCATATACTGTTTCAAACATTATATGGGACCAATGATTCTGTATGGAGAAATATATGGGCCTCATTACTCTGTATAGCACACTATGCGGTGGCCATAATACTGTATGGAGTAATATACTGTCCGTTTTTGGAGCTATTGGAGAATTTAAAATGGATATCAGTCATGAGATGTAAGAAGTGAAGTATTTTTCACTGTACTATACCGCTGTTTTTCTGCCGTATCAGAGGATCATGAATCGTGGCATGCCCATTGACACTCTTTGGCCCTGGGCCCACGAAAATCTGGAGCCAGCCCTACCCCCCACAACTTTAGCCAAATAACCCCCAGTTTTCAATGCGTAACTATTATAAAGTAAATTAAGGTTGACAAGCTTAAATAATAAGAATTGATGTTTTTGGCATGAAAATGGGCACTGTAGGTGTGTTTCCTGTCCTCCACTCCCTGCTGACTTTTCTTCTCCATTGACTTGCATTGGGTTTCATATTTCAGTCGGCCTTCGACTTTTCACGATAATCGGCCGATTTCGTTCGACCCGACTTTTGAGAAAGTCGGGTTTCATGAAACCTGACTCGACCCAAAAAAAGGCAAAGTCGCTCATCTCTAGTCAGCATATTTTGCCCAAGGACACGGTCCATGGAAACACACTGACATGTGCGCAGGCCCATTCACTTGAATAGGCAAATAGCGCTCTCTTCCTCCCAAATCTCCCCACATCGCTAAGTAGCACTGCACAGCCACATATGGGGTTATTGCCACGATCATTAGAAATTGTGGTAGAAATCTGGTTGCCATTTTTACCCACCTCTTGTATGAAAATGTAAAATCTTTGACTAAAGCAAAATTTTGGTGGTAAAAATGTAGTTATTTTGTCCTCACTGCCCAATGGTATAAAATTCAGTGACACACCCATGGTGTCAATATGATCACTGCACCCCCAAATGAATTCAATGAGAGGTGTAGTTCGCAAAATGGGGTCACTTATGGGGGGTTCTGCTGTTTTGGCACCTCATGGGCTCTCCCAGTGAGTCATGGCACCTGCGAACCATAACAGTAAAATCTGGCGCTCATTGCCTTCTGAGCTCTGCCATGTGCCCAAACAGTGGTCTACTCCCACATATGGGGTATCACCATACTCAGGACAAATTGCACAACAACTCTTGGGGTCCAAATTCTCCTGTCATCCTTGGAAAGAAAAAAAAGTTGGGGGCAAAAAATAATATTTTGTGAAAAAAATATGATTTTTTACTTTTATGGCTCTACGTTATAAACTTTTGTGAAGCACTTGGGGGTTCAAAGAGTTCACCACACATCTAGATAAGTTCCTTAGGGGCCTAGCTTCCAAAACGGTGTCACTTATGGAGGGATTTCTACTGATCAGGCACATCAGGGGCTCTCCAAACGTGACATGGCTGATCTTAGTTCCAGCCAATTTTGCATTGAAAAAGTCAAACGGCGCTCTTTCCCTTCTGAGCTCTGCCAAGCGCTTAGTGGCTTACCCCCACATATAGGGTATCAGCATACTCAGGTCAAATTGCACAATAACTTTTGGAGTCCAATTTCTCCTGTTACCCTTGGTAAAATAAAAAAATTGGATCTGAAGTAATTATTTTGTGAAAAAAAATTAAATGTTCATTTTTTAAAAAAAATATTCAGAATTGAGAGTCCTCAGTAGTTGATACCTTTTAATGGCTAACTGAAAAATTAGCCATTAAAAGGTATCAAGCACTGAGAACTCTCAATTCTGAATATTTTTCTATCTACTGGCTAACACGGTACAAAGATATACATTTTTTTGAACACATTCCAAAAATTACTGTGAATAACCTAAAGGGTTATTAAATGTCTTGAATGTGGTTGCAGTTTTTAGAATGGTGCCACTTTTGGGTATTTTCTATCATATAGGCCCCTCAAAGTAACTTCAAATGTGATGTAGTCCATACAAATAAATGATAAACCGCTGTTTAACTTTTATCCCTTTTAACTTTCTAACACAAAAAATTTTGGTTCCAAAATTGTGTTGATGTAAAGTAGACATGTGGGAAATGTTAATTACTAAGTATTTTGTGTGATATATCTCTGTGATTTAATAGCATGAAAATTCAAAGATGGAAAATTGCGAAATTTTCAAAATTTTTGCCAAACTTCCATTTTTTGATGACAAATAAACGCAAGTCACATCAAATAAATTTTGCCACTATCATGACCTACAATATGCCACTAAAAATAATCTTAGAATCACCAGGATCCATGGAAGCATTCTAGAGTTATTACCTCATAAAGGACAGTGGTCCGAATTGTAAAAATTGGCCCGGTCATTAACGTGCAAACCACTCTCGGGGTAAAGGGGTTATTGCTGTTGCTCATGAGACCATCAGTGAACAAACTGCCTTTGGATACATCCAAATATTCCACATTTTGAAACATCAGTCAAAGAACACTTTCTAATAATTGAAACTGCAAGGAAAAAAGCGCAATAGGGTCTTATCTGAGAAAACCAAGATATCAAATAGTAATTTATACTCACCGTATATAGGAGAGTAACAAGCATAAAGAAATGCGGTCAGCTTGCTGCACATCCAAATGACCACGCTGTGGCCATAAATCTTCAGATTCACTAGTAGGACTTTTATGGATTAAAACGTGCGCTGCCAGACCATCAATCCTCACAAGTTGTGTACTTAATATATTTATTTCCCAACGCGTTTCGAGGTCATAAACCTCTTCCTCAGGGGATGACATGTACAGGCAGGTAAAGACATTGCCGGTTTTATACATACACAGTTCAAATATTGGCGCCAAGAGTCACATGTTGGGAAGGGGATAAAGGTCAGAGATCATCAGTGTAAATGTTTAAAAACAGTACATCCAACAGAATTAATTCATTTGGTGTGTTCCCAGGTAAAAGATAGAAAAGAGAAAGAAAGTGAAGAAAAATAAAGAAGAAATAAAAGAAAAAAAGAAGGAAAAAAGAAAAAAAGAAGAAAAAAAAGCGCTACACGAACCCGCAGAAAAGGAACGAAAGAAAGTGATAGCCACTGTATAATCCGCTACTCCAAGTGAGCAGAGGAGAAGTTGCTGAAAGAGAGGAAGAAAAAGAATAAGAATGGGAGCCATTATGGGAAAATATCTGATAGTAAAAATGATGTGAATATTATTAGAAGTGAATGTGTTAAAATCTTTATTAGTATATAAAATGCAGTAAAAATTGGATGAATAAAAATATATGAATAAAAAATATATATGAATAAAAATTATATATGACTGAAATATGAATAAAAACGAGTCTGACCCAATGTAAGAATAAAAAATTAATAAAAATACACATGGTGAGAAATTAAGATGGATGTCTGATAAACTAATTGAAATCGCTGGAAAAAGAGCGTTTCTATAGACAGTCCTGAGGGCAGAGGCACACAGAAGAGGGAGCAGATTCAGGGAGGGAAATATGCACGGAGGATCAGAAGGAGAAAGATCGCGTCCAGAGGAAGAAGGGAAAAGAAGCAGGAACAGGAGAGTCCCGCATCCTGAAAGTGTAAAACAAATAAAGCAAGTGCAATAAAATTATATTATTATACAAGCAGTAACTTACACACAATAAAACAACAGAAGATAAAACCAGAAATAGTAAAAGAGGCATGACAAGTTCAGAGAGCGGTGGCCAGAGTTGAAACATAAAAACGCAATCTTAAAAATATGTTGTACAAAAAAATATATAAGAATAAACTTTATTAAACTCAATATCTATTTAAAAAAATTATTCAGACAAGGGGATGAGCAGTAAATTTATTTTTATAGGAAGACTTCAGTGATTTCGTTAAGACCATTAGGTCTTAAAGTATTCAGCCTATAAATCCAAAAAACTTCCTTTCTGTTAAGTGACCCCATTCTGTCAGTAATATTATTTGGAATATGTTCAATGGGGCTGATTTTCAAACCATTTGGATTTTTATTATGCTCAACTGTACAATGCCTAGAAAGACCATGCTTTAAAAACCCTTTTTTGATATTGTGTCTGTGAGAGTTAATTCTCAAATGCAGTGGTTGGGTTGTCCTCCCCACATACTGCTTACCGCATTCGCACTCAATCAAATAAATCACAAAGTCAGTGGTGCAGGAAAGAAACTCCTTAATAGGGAAAACTTCGTTTGTACTAGTTGATTTAAAGTTCTTATCTTTATGTGCGATACAAGTACAACATAGACAGTTCCTCTTGCCGCATTTAAAAATACCCTTAAGAGGGGTTTTATAGACAGATAAAAATTCACTACTACTTTTAACATTTTTTAACCGGCTAGGAGCCACTGTGCTCTTAATGGTGGGGGCTCTTCTAAACGTTACACCAGGGTTACTTGGGAGGAATTTCTGCAGTACGGGGTCATTCAATAAAATGTGCCAGTTACTCCTCAGAATTTTCCTAATTTCTGTGTGTTCAGAACAGAATTGCGTGATAAAATTAGTCATAAACTTGTTGCTTTTGGGTTTAACCGTTTTAATGCCATTAATAAGGCTATCTTGAGATAGATTAATGCATTTGTTGAAGGCATTTGTAAGTAAATTATCAGGGTAATTTTTATCGATAAACCTATTTTTTAATAATTCTGCCTGGTCCTTAAAAACTTTCGTGTCAGTACAGTTTTTCCTTATTCTTCTATATTGATTAGTAGGGATGTTCCTCAACCATTTCCCAAAGTGACCACTACTAAAAGGGATATAGCTATTTGTATCCACATTTTTAAAAAAAGTTTTTGTTAGAATTCTATTGTTCTCAATATAGATAGTTAGATCTAAAAAATTAATATTTTCTTTGTCATAGATTGCTGATAAACTTAAACCCCAAATATTGTTATTAATGTCCCGAATAAAATCACTGTTAGTGTCTTTGGATTTGGAGCAGCAGAGGGTCCGTTACTCTGTTCAAGGATGGAATATTTTCAGAATAGACTCTCGTCCAGAGAAAGATTAATACTACAGACAATTGGAAATATCGGCTTTTCTACTGGAGAGGAGGAAACTGTTAACCCTTTCAGTGAAGATGAAACAAAGACACTCCGGAAGATTTTTTATAACTTTAAAGAAGCTATTAAGGAGGAACTCCATTATGGTTTGGATGCACGTTTCTTATCGATCTATTTAGAAGAGAACATATGTCCTCGTGGACTGAGGTTAGTGTTCGACTCACCTTTTATGAATGATTTGAGCTTCACGCAAGATTGGGACAATAACCTCAACAATTGTATGCATAAAATGATTTTATTACTATATAAAAAAAGATCTAAATTGGCCGAACTGGCAGCTCTCAAGGTTATGAATCTATCAAAAGATCTTATCCCTTTCCATAAACATCCAGAATACAAGAAGATTAACTCTAACGTTATAACGCATGTCATGCAAGTGGAGCATGAAACTATATTAAAAAAATCAAAAAAATTACAGAGAGACAGAGAGGACTATAGAAATAAGACTAAAACCGTTGAGAAGAAATGTATTACCGAGTGTTTGAATGAAATAACCAATGTGACAGAACAAGATAAAATAAAAGACAAAACCACTTTAGGACAATCCCTTATACCTTTAGGTTTTCCTCCCAAAGGTCCACCAACTGGAAATAAGGAAAATATTTTTTCTAAACCCCCTGTTATAAAAAGCACTGCAACTACTGCACCACTTATTGAAGCCATTAAACATTTAGAAAGTATTAAAAAACAAATAAAACACTTTAATGATAATGACACTAAGAAGAATTTAATTGATACCACTAATCCTACCATTATCAATGATAAAATTATCACACCCACTCCTGCGGCTCTCTCTTCACCTGCACTTATTGAATTTCCTGAGTCTACTCCTAATTCACTATTGGACCTTTCTATACACGAGGATATGGATTTAAATATATCCAAAAACAATTCCGTCCCTAATGGTATTTTTTCCAATACTTCCAATGGGAATACGATCCTAATTGATAATTCAAACACTAATAATACTGCTACGGTTCCTTTTTTACCGCAGACAGTAAAAAACTCTCAGGTAAAAAACTTTTTTTCACCAAGAACTGGAAAAAGAAAGGGCTCTATAGAGGATGCAGAGGGGGCCGAAAAAAAGAAAGGCAAAATAAATGGAAAATAAAGGATAAAAATAATTGTTCCTCTGAGGGTAGTAATATCTTTAATTTATCCTCTCACATTCTCACTGTTGATGAAATTAGAGTCCTCTCAAAAGGATTGAATTTCTGCCCCACTTACAAAACAAACGATTTTGATCTTTTTTTAGACCTTCAATTGTTCATTAGAAAACTTACATTAAAAAGACATTTTGCAATTAAAGAAATGAATAACACTACTTGTAATGGTACAAATGAAGATACACAAATTAATAGTGAAGTAGATTATGAATCTTTTCATTTAAATGTCCCAATTAAATCTAAATTTTATCCATTAGAAGATAGAGGCCACTATCTAAAAGTCTTCAGCGATGTTGTACAAAGGAAATTCAAAGAGATTTTTTCTACTAAAGCTACTTATGGTTATAAATGTAATCTAACTAAAAATGTAAAAATCGCTCTGAAAACATTGAAATCTAATACCGAAATAATAATTCGATCTGCTGACAAGGGTGGAGGGATCGTAATCCAGAATAGAGATGAATACTGCAACGAAGCTCTCAATATATTATCAGATGATAAATATTATATTAAAGTCCCTTTTGACACCTTAATCAGGTCCAGAGTTGCTTATGACAATTTAATCTTGGAAGGAAAAAATAATAATATATTTGATAAAAATGAATTGAAATTTCTTCATGTAACGGACCCAAGGACCCCTTTCTTTTATCACTTGCCAAAAATTCATAAAAGCTTGGTTAATCCTCCAGGGAGACCTATTATCTCTGGCATCAACTCACTAACCAGTAATTTATCTCATTACATCGACAGAATAATGGTTTCTCATGTCCCCATATTAAAAAGTTTTATTAAAGACTCTACTCAACTAATCCAATTTTTACAACATATTGATTGGAAGCCACAGTATATACTGGTAACCATGGACGTATCTTCGTTGTATTCGAACATCCCACACAATTTGGGTTTAGCTTGTTTTAATAAAGTCCTATTGAAAGATGTTAGACTGAGTAAAGGACAAAAAAACTTTTTATTAAAGGGTATGGATTTTATATTGAATAATAATTATTTCACTTTCAATGGAATTTTATATCACCAGCAACTCGGGACCGCGATGGGTTCAAAAGTAGCACCCACTTACGCTAATATTTTTATGGGGGTATTTGAAGAGTTTTATATTTTTAAATCTAGATGGTGCAGTAACTGTATTTTTTACAAAAGATATATAGATGATTTGTTCTTTATATGGGACAACTCTGGTAATAATATTGGTGATTTTATTCGGGACATTAATAACAATATTTGGGGTTTAAGTTTATCAGCAATCTATGACAAAGAAAATATTAATTTTTTAGATCTAACTATCTATATTGAGAACAATAGAATTCTAACAAAAACTTTTTTTAAAAATGTGGATACAAATAGCTATATCCCTTTTAGTAGTGGTCACTTTGGGAAATGGTTGAGGAACATCCCTACTAATCAATATAGAAGAATAAGGAAAAACTGTACTGACACGAAAGTTTTTAAGGACCAGGCAGAATTATTAAAAAATAGGTTTATCGATAAAAATTACCCTGATAATTTACTTACAAATGCCTTCAACAAATGCATTAATCTATCTCAAGATAGCCTTATTAATGGCATTAAAACGGTTAAACCCAAAAGCAACAAGTTTATGACTAATTTTATCACGCAATTCTGTTCTGAACACACAGAAATTAGGAAAATTCTGAGGAGTAACTGGCACATTTTATTGAATGACCCCGTACTGCAGAAATTCCTCCCAAGTAACCCTGGTGTAACGTTTAGAAGAGCCCCCACCATTAAGAGCACAGTGGCTCCTAGCCGGTTAAAAAATGTTAAAAGTAGTAGTGAATTTTTATCTGTCTATAAAACCCCTCTTAAGGGTATTTTTAAATGCGGCAAGAGGAACTGTCTATGTTGTACTTGTATCGCACATAAAGATAAGAACTTTAAATCAACTAGTACAAACGAAGTTTTCCCTATTAAGGAGTTTCTTTCCTGCACCACTGACTTTGTGATTTATTTGATTGAGTGCGAATGCGGTAAGCAGTATGTGGGGAGGACAACCCAACCACTGCATTTGAGAATTAACTCTCACAGACACAATATCAAAAAAGGGTTTTTAAAGCATGGTCTTTCTAGGCATTGTACAGTTGAGCATAATAAAAATCCAAATGGTTTGAAAATCAGCCCCATTGAACATATTCCAAATAATATTACTGACAGAATGGGGTCACTTAACAGAAAGGAAGTTTTTTGGATTTATAGGCTGAATACTTTAAGACCTAATGGTCTTAACGAAATCACTGAAGTCTTCCTATAAAAATAAATTTACTGCTCATCCCCTTGTCTGAATAATTTTTTTAAATAGATATTGAGTTTAATAAAGTTTATTCTTATATATTTTTTTGTACAACATATTTTTAAGATTGCGTTTTTATGTTTCAACTCTGGCCACCGCTCTCTGAACTTGTCATGCCTCTTTTACTATTTCTGGTTTTATCTTCTGTTGTTTTATTGTGTGTAAGTTACTGCTTGTATAATAATATAATTTTATTGCACTTGCTTTATTTGTTTTACACTTTCAGGATGCGGGACTCTCCTGTTCCTGCTTCTTTTCCCTTCTTCCTCTGGACGCGATCTTTCTCCTTCTGATCCTCCGTGCATATTTCCCTCCCTGAATCTGCTCCCTCTTCTGTGTGCCTCTGCCCTCAGGACTGTCTATAGAAACGCTCTTTTTCCAGCGATTTCAATTAGTTTATCAGACATCCATCTTAATTTCTCACCATGTGTATTTTTATTAATTTTTTATTCTTACATTGGGTCAGACTCGTTTTTATTCATATTTCAGTCATATATAATTTTTATTCATATATATTTTTTATTCATATATTTTTATTCATCCAATTTTTACTGCATTTTATATACTAATAAAGATTTTAACACATTCACTTCTAATAATATTCACACCATTTTTACTATCAGATATTTTCCCATAATGGCTCCCATTCTTATTCTTTTTCTTCCTCTCTTTCAGCAACTTCTCCTCTGCTCACTTGGAGTAGCGGATTATACAGTGGCTATCACTTTCTTTCGTTCCTTTTCTGCGGGTTCGTGTAGCGCTTTTTTTTCTTCTTTTTTTCTTTTTTCCTTCTTTTTTTCTTTTATTTCTTCTTTATTTTTCTTCACTTTCTTTCTCTTTTCTATCTTTTACCTGGGAACACACCAAATGAATTAATTCTGTTGGATGTACTGTTTTTAAACATTTACACTGATGATCTCTGACCTTTATCCCCTTCCCAACATGTGACTCTTGGCGCCAATATTTGAACTGTGTATGTATAAAACCGGCAATGTCTTTACCTGCCTGTACATGTCATCCCCTGAGGAAGAGGTTTATGACCTCGAAACGCGTTGGGAAATAAATATATTAAGTACACAACTTGTGAGGATTGATGGTCTGGCAGCGCACGTTTTAATCCATAAAAGTCCTACTAGTGAATCTAAAGAACACTTTCTGTCATTTTTACTCTGCCTGGTTTCTATGTTTTGTGCATACTTGAGTCATGCGGCCCCTTGTTTCCATGTCGGAGTTATGGTTTTGCCTGCAATTCTTCGATGAAGAACACTTCTGGAAAGAGTTCTCTGAATAAAAGATTGGTGTTGCTGTGTGCCACCGGTTATTGAGAGTTCTGAAATTATGGCACTATTAAACATCTTACAATCTCAAAGGGAAGGAAGCATGATGCATCTTTCATCTGTTACATTCAGTGTTCTTGGTTGACCACCACTGTGTCTACAGTCCTCAATGTCCCTCATTTCTTGGTGTCGCTATTGCAGAAGAATACAGCCAGATACTTAGTCAAAATGCAATACTATTAAGAATGTGACTTACTAGCTCAAAATCTATTCTGTAGTAGGATAACAACCCTAAAGATCCAGCCAATAACAGTAAGAAGCATCTTTATTGTAAAGAAGAACAAGAAGTCCTAAGTGATGATATGGCCCCAAAGAGCTCTGAAGAGCTCTAATCTCAACATTGAGTTGGTCACATAAAATATTGATTTAAATTTGATTTATCTTTTATTCATTGACTTTGAATTTTAATTGATAAAAACAAACTAACTCTTTAATTATTGACTGCATTCTTAGTCTGAGCAATTTTTTCTACACCTGCCTAAAGCTTGTGCACATTATTGTACATAGACACACATACACATATATATATATATATATATATATATATTTGAAATTAGAGATGAGCAAATAGAGCAATATTCAAATTCATTTGTATTCTCTTAGAATCTAATGTTATTTATTCCAGACCCCAGAGCTTTTCTAAATGTCAAATGCAATAAATGATAAAATACTTATACCCTCTTATGCTTACCTCTTTGGCCACTCCCGCTGCTCTTTCTCCACTGTCAAGTCCTTCACACCTCTGTCACATTACATTTCCATCCACTCTAGGCTGGGTCTCCTGGCTGTGAGTAGGCCTTGCAGTTATCTATGCATGTGCAGTGACCTCCAGGGTCTGAGTCTGGAAGTATCGACCTAGCATTCTTTCTAGGCCAGAACTTCCAGATGCGAGGCCCTGGAGCATGAGCAGGGAACTCCAGGGCCTCATCTCGGCTGGAAGGTCTGTCCTAGAATTAACAGTGGGCTGGAGATGTGATGAGACAGAGGTGTGGAGGACCAGTCAGTAGGTAGGGAGCAGCAGGAGTCACCGGAGAAGTAAGTAGTGTGGTAAGTACGTATTTTTTTCTTTTTAACCTTTTTCTGCCCCTCTACTATTCAGCAAGCCACAGCTGGCCACCACTTTACTGAATTTGTGAGGAGAAATTTGAAAACAAATTCTTATTGTCCAAGATGTGGATTTTTTGAAAAATTCTAGTAGAATTTATTGTCACTCAAGTAAATTTGCCCATCTCTATTTGAAATAGTATTGTTTCCCACAAAACAAAGCTTTAAAAAGACTAGTCTTTAAGAGACCGGTCTGCTTTGTGGCACCTTATAAATTCTGCCAATGGATGACATATCTCTTCCTGTAAGCACATTAGTAATTGCAGTGAGAAAGCCTGTCGCCATTTCATGTTCAACAAAGCATTATTAACTTTAGCTTTGCTTCAATGTGTTATCCAACATTGTAAAAATTATAGATAAGTCGCTCATCTCAGTGCCACCTCCTGAACCTTTCCACCATAGGCACCAACTCCTAAGTGACTGTTGTAAATATATATTTATCCTTTGACCTAACTCTGCAGTGTAATTGTCATGCACCACAATATTATAATGACAAGGACTGTGTGTTCTCTCTTATGCGTGTTGCCATTTCTTCTTGTAACTAAAACTAGTAATATGTCATATGTAGTGAATTACAGAAGCAATGTTAAAATCTTGAACTGTTTCAAAAGACTAACAGCTACATCGAGAACTTTTTTTTTCAAAAATGGCCCACATATTTCTGGACTGTTTGGTTGTTTCACTGTTGAGAAAGCAATTTCTGTAATTTCCATGACACCATTGTGGAGAATTAAAAAGGAGAGCAACATCAGCAACGAAGAAGACAGAGATTATGAATTCTAGCGCAAATAGATTTATTTGGAATCCAGCATAAGCAAAGCATATATTTTCCAATGTTTTGGCCTAAATAGTGCTCTTTTTCAAGGAGATCTGGTGTATAAATAAAAATACATATAATTAATTGACCAAGTGTTGCATGATTAACTAATCAATTCAACCACCCAAAGATAGCAAGTTGGAGGACGGAACTGAAGGGAAGGGCATGATCCGGAAATAGAGAAAATAAAGTAGAAAATATCAGTTATGCTAAAATACTACTGTAAACACATGGAATATACATGTAAGGAATGAAAAAAATCCCATCGTAGATTCTGACATCATCATTCCTAAAGTATTGTCAAAATGTACATTTATACTACTATTGCCAATAAACTGTTTAAAAAGAAATAATAATATCCAGATTAATTTGTCCACTAACGGTGCTTACAGACTTTAACCATGTTTTTATTTGATTTTCATGTACAATTTTAGTTCAATGGGTAATCACTAGAGTTGAGCGACTTTTGCTTTTTTAGGGTCGCGTTTCGTTTCGTGAAACCCGACTTTTCCAAAAGTCGGGTCGAGCAAGATCGTCCGATTATAGGGAAAAGTCGGGGTCGTCCCGAAACACGAAACCCAATGTAAGTCAATGGGGAATAAAAGTCGGCAGTGAGAGGAGGACAGGAAACACACCTACAGTGCCCATTTGAATGCCAAAAGCATCAATTCTTCTTACTTAAGCTTGTCAACCTTAATTAACTTCATAATACAAGTTACGCACTGAAAAATGGGGGTTATTTGGCTACATTTGTGGGGGGGGAGGGCTGGCTGCAGGTTTTCATGTGCCCTGGGTGAAAGAGCGCCCCTTTAACACATACCACAACTCATCATGCTCCGATACGACAGAGAAATAGCGGTATAGTACAATGAAAAATACCTCACTTTTTACATCTCATGACGAGGCCCATCTATTTCTCCATACAAAATCATTGGTCCCATATAATGTTTGAAACAGTATATGATGAGCTCCACATAATGCTACAGTATATGTTGGTCCCCATGGATGAAGCTCCACTGTCTTATGGGCCCAAATAATGCTCCAAACATAATGGGCCCCATTTCTAATGCTCTAGTGTATAATGGGCCCTGTAAATGCTGCTCCAGTATCTGATGTCCACCTTTGGAATGTTCCAGTGTATGGTGGGCCCCATCTATCATTCTCCAGAGTATAGTGCTCCCCAAAAATTGCTGTCCCAACATAGAAAACAATCAAATAAGTCTACTCGCTAGGGAATCCCTGTACTTGTCTGGACAGGTGCTGTAGCTTGCTTAACAGCTCGCCAGCCGTTCTCACGCCCAGTATGGATTGCACGCGATTGCACAAAGGTTAGAAAGGGTACCGTATCCCTGGATAACATGTATGGATAGCATACACATTCAAAATATATGTCTATACAGCATGAGGCAGGCTCAGACGGTGTTAGGCCCAGTATGGATTGCACGTCATTGCACAAAGGTTAGAAAGGGTACCGTATCCCTGGATAACATGTATGGATAGCGTACACATTCAAAATATATGTCTATACAGCATGAGGCAGGCTCAGACGGTGTTAGGCCCAGTATGGATTGCACGTCATTGCACAAAGTTTAGAAGGGGTAACGTATCCCCGGATAACATGTATGGATAGCGTACACATTCAAAATATATGTCTATACATCAGGAGGCAGGCTCAGACGGTGTCAGGCACAGTATGGATTTGACAGCCCAGATTACACAGCGGAGGAGCAGGGAGAGGTAAAGATTGCAAATGCTGGGGCCCTGGCCAAGCAAGGGGGGCCCACTCGTGGGCGTCGGTACTGGCACTGGGCCCCTCATAGTACAGCGGTGTGTCTGACGGCGGGTGTGCACCACCACCGTCAGAGACACTTGATTGCACTATGAGGGACCCTGTGCCAGTGCCCGCGCCCAAGAGTCGGCCTACCCACCTGTCCAGGGCAACGGCACTCGCACGGTGTCGTGCGCTAGGTGGTGACCCCGGCCATGGGGGGGGAGGCAGCACAGTTAGGGAGTTTTAGAAAGTGGCATATGTTGATGTTGGACATTCAACTGATGCAAAAGGCGAAATAGGTGAAGTACCAGGAAGAGGTGGACCAAAGCAAGCCATTTTTCTGTCACCCTATGTGTCATCAGGGGAAGGTGGGACAAAATCCTTGGAAACCCATGCGTGGTTCATTTTAATGAAGGTTAGATCATCCACATTTTGGGTTGACAGACGGGTCCTTTTTTCTGTCAGGATTGATCCAGCTGCACTGAAGACTCTTTCCGATAGCACACTTGCAGCTGGGCAAGCGAGCTCCTGTAAGGCATATTGGGCCAATTCAGGCCAGGTGTCCAGTTTAGCGGCCCAATAGTCAAAGGGAATGACCTGTGTGGGAGAACATCGATATGGGAGGAAAAGTAGTTTGTAACCATAGTTGACAACTGCTGTCTCCTGTCACTTTCCATCGATGCAGTATTACCAGTTGTGTGAGCGGTATTTGAAAAATCAGTCCACAACATTGTCATGAAACCCCTGTCTCCAACGCCACTTCTGCTGTGTGCACCACGAACACCTCTGCCAAGCTGCCCCCGGCCCGTACGGCTCGTGTGAGAACCATCACCGCTGCTGTGTGCTGGGAATGCCTCAAGCAACCGATTTACCAGAGTTGCTTGTTTATTAGCCAATATTAGGTCAAGGTTCTCCTGTGGCATGATGTTTTGTAATTTGCCTTTATAGCGTGGATCCAGGATGCTGGCCAACCAGTAGTCGTCATCGTTCATCATTTTGGCAATGCGGGGTCCCTTTTTAGGATCCGCAAGGCATAATCTGACATGTGGGCCAATGTTCCCGGTGTCAATGATGCACTGCGAGTGCTGGGTGGAGGAGCACTTTCTGGCAAATCCACATCCCTCCAGTCACGCACAAACCCTGTACCAGACCTTGCCACTCCAACATTTTCACTTGCCCCACGAGATGCATCCTCCTCCCCTAAGTAATCATCCCCATCATCCTCCTCCTCCTCTTCTTCCTCCACCTCGTCCAGGAGAGGTCCCTGAGCAGACAATGGCTGAATGTCATCAAGGATTCCCTCCTCCTCTTCCTCCTCATCAACATTGGCTGCAGACGCCTGCTCCTTAAGGTGCATCAAAGTTTGCATGAGCAGACGCATAAGTGGGATGCTCATGCTTAGGATGGCGTCGTCTGCGCTTGCCAGCCGAGTGCATTCCTCAAAACACTGAAGGACTTTACAAAGGTCTTTCAGCTTCGACCACTGCACGCCTGTCAACTCCATGTCTGCTCTCAAAGTGCCTGGCCGTGTATCCTCCCACAAATGCATTATAGCCTGCCTCTGCTCGCACAGCCGCTCCACCATGTGCAGGGTGGAGTTCCACCTTGTTGCAATGTCGATAATGAGGCGGTGGTTGGGAAGGTGGAGCAATCGCTGCAGCTTCTGCATACGAACGGAGTGTACAGGCGACCGGCGGATGTGCGCGCACAGTCTTCGCACCTTCTGGAGCAGGGCTGTTAACTCCGGATAATTTTTGAGGAAGCACTGCACCACCAGGTTCAAGGTGTGACCCAAGCAAGGTATGTGGCTGAGTTTTGAAAGGGCTATGGCTGCCACAAAATTACGGCCGTTATCACTAACTACCTTGCCTGCCTCAAGATGTACACTGCCCAGCCATGACTCAGTTTGTCGCTTCAAGTACTCGGCCAGCACCTCGGCGGTGTGTCTGTCGCCCAAACACATCATCTGCAACACAGCCTGCTGACGCTTTCCACTAGCTGCTCGATAGGGGGACACATCGTGTGCAACAGTGGCAGCTGCAGATGGAGTGCTCGTACGACTGCGCTCTGTGGACGAGCTGTCGCTTCTGGAGGAGGAGGAGGAGGAGGAGGAGGGTCGAACGCCTACAGCCAACTGTTTCCTAGACCGTGGGCTAGGCAGCACTGTCCCACCACCGCTGTCCCCTGTGGACCCTGCATCCACCACATTAACCCAGTGCGCAGTGATGGACACGTAACGGCCCTGGCCATGCCGACTGGACCATGCATCAGTTGTGAGGTGCACCTTTCCGCTCACTGACTGCTTGAGTGCATGGACAATGCGGTCTTTCACATGATGGTGGAGGGCTGGGATGGCTTTGCGAGAGAAGAAGTGGCGACTGGGTAGGTCATAGCGTGGTACTGCATAGGCCATGAGTTCGCAGAAAGCTGTGCTTTCCACCAACCGAAAGGGCATCATCTCAAACGAGATTAGTTTGGCAATGTGGGCGTTCAAACCCAGTGTACGCGGATGAGAGACTGAGTACTTTCTTGACCTACTCATAGTGTCTGGGAGGGTGAGCTGGACTTGAGAGCTGCATATGGTGGAAGTAGCGGTGGACAGGGCGGACTGAGAGAGGGTTGATGATGGTGATGAAGTTGGTGTTCTTTCTGATGGCCTAGAATCAGTCTTTCGTTGATATAACAGTGGGATTCCCTGACTGCTGAGGCCTTGCAACGACACCAACATTTGCTGCTGTGCTAACCGGTGTGCTTACAGTGGGGGAAACAATGTAGCGTTGCTGACTACCTTCGTTGTGATCAGTTGCACATGTGGCACTTGAGGTTTGGTGTTGTGTCCACGCTTGCAAGTGCATGCTGGTTAAATGTCTAAGCATGCAACTGGTATTCAAATTTTTCAGATTTTTCCCTCGGCTAAAGGTCTTTGCGCACTTCTTACAGATAACCTTGGCCTGATCATGAGGATTTTGTTCAAAAAACTGCCACACTGCACTCTTCCTACTTTGGCAGACATTTTGCGGCCTAGCACGCTGTGATCTTTTGACCCTCTGGACAAGCTGTCCAGCAACTCTTTTGATGTTTGGAACCTGTCTTTGGAGTGCTCCGGGCCTGCCAGATAACAGCTGTTGCGATGTCGATGTCTGCTGTGGATGCTCCTCATCTGAGCTATTGGAAGCAGCACCCTCTTCCCCCAATGGATGCCAATCTGGGTCAACAACTGGGTCATCCATCACCTCCTCTTCTATGTCATGTGCACCTTTCTCTGTGTCACCGTGTATGGTGGTATAGTGTGCGGGAAGGGGCACCTGAGTCTCATCAGGGTCAAAATCTGGCTCTGTACACTGCGAGGACAATGTAGTGCTCTGAGTGAATGTACCAGCAGAATCATCCATCAGCGGCTGTGCATCAGTGCACTCCATGTCAGATTCATCTTGGCCTGGGTAATTCACCATTTGACTTGATAATCCAGGCATGGTATGTGAAAACAGCTCCATGGAGTAATCAGTAGTATGGCCTGCGTCATCCTTCAATCTTGGCTGGGGTGAAGGACACAAGGAAAGGTGTGGTTCATGAACATGAGCCTCCAATGACGACTCAGTGCTTTTACTTTTTACAACTGAAGAAGAGGAGGCGATAGAGCTGGAGGCTGAGTCAGCAATGTAAGACAAAACTTTTTCCTGATGCTCTGCCTTTAAAAGCGGTTTGCCAACTCCTAGAAAACTAAGCGTTCGAGGCCTTATGTAGACAGACGATGACGCAGGGTCAGCACCTCCTGCATTTGGTCCTATTTTGCTCTTGCCACTACCATCAGATCCACCACCAACACCATCATTACCAGCTGCCAACCCCCGCCCAATTCCACGGCCTCTTCCACCAGCCTTCCTCATTTTTGGTAGAAATGTAGACAAAATCCAACAAACTATATAGTAGTAATGTAAAACAAGGTACAAGGTGTCTATAGGACAGGGGAGTTTTAGAATTTCTGCACACACTTGTGGACAGTGGACACTTGTGGATTGTGTGCGGCCCACTGATATCTGAGCGCTATGTGACACGCTCGATGGCACAGCTGCCTGTGACCAAAGTGACGAGAGGATAATGGAGATTTTGAATCTCTGCGTACACTTTTGGACACTGGACACTTGTGGATTGTGTGCGGCCCACTGATATCTGAGCGCTATGTGACACTCTCGATGGCACAGCTGCCTGTGACCAAAGTGACGAGAGGATAAGGGAGATTGGATTGCTTTTAAAAAAGCAGTTTGCGGAGCAGTGGGTAAACAGCAATGCCAGCGTGTCAGGAAGCCTTAGAAGGCAGCCCAACAACCAACACCACTGATACACCACAATATAGCCTCCCCTTGCACTGCACACACAGTGACTTGTGTGTTGTGCAGGCCAAATCGCTAGCAGCAGAAGCAGTTTTTTTGTCTTCTTCCCTGCCTAACGCTCTCCCTACAGAATCAGCAGCAACCTCTCCCTATACTAAGATCAGCAGAAGTAAGATGGCGGTCGGCGTGCACGCCCTTTTATACCCCCTGTGACGCCCACCAATGCAAGCCAATCACTTGCATGCCCTTCTGAAAGATGGTGGTGACCCGTGCCTATGTCATCACGTTGCCCACAGTGTCCGTGGATCCTGATTGGCTGAAAAAGAGCGCAAAACAAACTTTTGAAACGCGACTTTGGCGCGTAAGTCGCCGACCTCGTGGCCGACCTCATCCTAGGGTCAGGTTTCGTTTCATGAAACCCGACTTTGCCAAAAGTCGGCGACTTTTGAATTTTTTCGACCCGTTTCGCTCAACTCTAGTAATCACCTTAGTTTAATTGATAGTATTTTAATTTAATATACTATATTGCATTATACCTTACCATATTTTGCAGTAGCTACAGGGTTCTTGTTATTTTTTCCCCAATCATGTATATAGCTTTTAAATAAATTGAACCATTAACAATTACTCTTTTAATGTCAACACATATTCTTTATTATGCTAAGCACTAATTTTATTTACCAGAAGCACTCTTTTCTTGAAGAAAGTGTGAAATTAAGATTTCCATTGTATATGAATGAAGCTAGAAAGGACTTCTAACACAGTTGTTATTGCTTTTCTGAAAAAAATAATTACTATTTCCGATATTTCAACCAACCAATTTAAATGAGGAAAAAATGTAGGCTACACACAGTTTTAAGCTGTACAGGGACAGTGGAACTGTAAAAGAATTGCCTGTAAAATAGAATATTCTAGAAGCAGGACATAATGTCCCCCGATGTGCACTACTGTGCCCACTACTAATACCCACATTAAAAAGAACAAAAAAATTCATTTCTGTTGGTGTTGGTTGGTGGAACATCATTGCATATCATTAGTTTTATTGTAGAATGGTGGTTGACGGCTTTGGTAATACAACCTTAAAAAAAACTCTATATAATTTTTTGACTATTAGTAGGTTATGTCAAAAACAAATTTCTTCGTGATGTTGTATTATTTTTTGATATGTTGAATTCTTACAATTTGTACTGACTTCAGTTTGGCTTGAATCTCTCCTTTCCCATATATTTGTGAGAAAAAAGACAAACTCTATGGTTACATTTGGTGGAGGCCTTTAAAGGAGTATTCTGAAGATGTCTCTTGAGCAACTCACAACTCTGCAATCTCTTTACGTCCTGATTACTAGCAGGGTAGACTCTCCTCCTTGAATGCCAGCTGTGGTGAATAATACTATTTTAGTATTAGTAAAACTATGAAGTTCAAAATTGTTATTATATTTACACCAAGAGATAACAGGACATTTGAGGAAGCACACAGCTTCGGACAGCTAGAGGGGAGCAGAGAGCCATTTGCAATGCTGCTTTGAACGCTGGTCAGCTGGTGATCTATAATTGTATCTGTTCCGAAGCTGAGATAGAGAGGAGGAAAGGGGAGGGAGGTGACCGGCAAACTGCTGTATAGAACTCAATGGATGGGAAAGAGATGACTTGAATGATGAGAGTTAATCGTTTTTTAGAAAGTAGCTACTGCACACTCTCAACCAAATTCCATGGAAATGAACTGTACACTCTAAATGATAATAGCTGTTAATACAGGAGAATGACAGGAGATAGCATTAAAATAAGTGAGTTTGTTTTTTCTGTTTGACTGATCAAATCAATTTAATAACTTAAGAAATCCCTTTTAAATTGTTACTTTTAGGGCTTAATTCCCGAAAGATGGATGTTGTAAGCCTCATTAATACCAAAGGCACAAATAAAATAAAAGATGACACCTATTTATAGAAAATTATGGATTTTCTCCCTGCACAGTGTACCTGTCACAAGGGTGTCATATACCCCGGGAAGACTTGGCGTTAGACAGTCACGTCGGGTAATGAATTGCAGGTCTTCTTTAGAGACGATGTGATTTGTGTCCCATATTAAATGGATTTAGTTTCCTCTGGTACTGAACAGGTTAACCCCGTCATGACCTTTGCCGCACTAGCACTGCTCTGCAGGAACTGCATTTCTGCCCGGAGCAGTACTAGTACGGTGGCATGATCACCGCGGCCTCATGCTGTATGTGACAGCTGACACCCAGCAGCAATGCACACAATCGGTGCTAGCACCGATCGTGGGCATATAACCCCTCTTATGCTTCTGTCAGTAGTGACAGCAGCATAGAGAAGCTGATCACGTTATTCTGATGGTCTTCATGGACACCGCCGGCACCAAGATGGCTGCGGGGTCCTTCCGGGTCCTGCAGGGAGGTGGTTTGTCAGTGCCTGCTAAGAGCAGGAGCGGAAAAGCCTCCTTCCCTGCCTGTCAGATTGCTGCTCTGATACTTAGCAGTGCTAAATGTCAGATCAGCGATCTGACATCATATAGTAATGTCCCATACTGGGACAATGTAATAAAGTAAAAAAAAATCTTATAATGTATAAAAATAATTTTTTTAAAAATCCCCAAAGGAAAAAAAAAATATTTTACCAATAAATACATTTATTTATGTAAATAAAAAAGCAATAAAAGTACAAATATTTGGTATCACCGCGTCCATAACGACCCGCTCTATAAAACTGTCCACTAGTTAACCCCTTCAATGAACACCATATAAAAAAAGCAAGGCAAAAAACAATGCTTTATTGTCATATCGCAGAACAAAAAGTTCAATAAAAGGCGATCAAATAGACGGATGTAAATAAAAATGGTACCGGTGAAAATGTCATGTCCTGCAAAAAAACAAACCACCATACAGCTCCATCAGCAGAAAAATAAAAAAGTTTTAGCTCTCAGAATAAAGCAATGCAAAAATAATTATTTTTTCTCTAAAATAGTATTTATTGCGTAAAAGGGCCAAAGCATAAAAAATATATAAATGAAGTACTGCTGTAATCGTACTGGCCCAAAGAATAAAGCTGCCTTACCAATTTTACCACATGCGAAATGGTATATTAAAAAAATTTCCTGAATTGCTGGTTTTTGTTCATTCTGTCTCCTAAAAATCGAAATAGAAAGTGATCAAAAAATGGCATGTGCCTGAAAATGGTACCAATAAGAACGTCAGCTTGTCACACAAAAAACACGCCCTCACATGACTCTGTAGGCCAAAATATGAAAAATGCAAAATATGAATGTCAATTTTTTATTTCCACGGTTCTACGCTTTAAACTTCTGTGAATTCCTGTGTGCTCAAGGTGCTTAATACACATCTAGGTAAGTTCCCTAAGGGGTCTAGTTTCCAAAATGGTGTTACTTGTTGGGGGTTTCCACTGTTTAGGCACATCAGTGGCTCTTCAAATGTGACGTGTCCAATAATTATTCCATCACACTTTACATTCAAAAAGTCAAATGGTGCTCCTTCCCTTCCGAGCCCTGCCATGCACCCAAACAGTAGATTTCCCCCACATATGGGGTATCAGCATGCTCAGGAGATATTTTACAACAAAATCTATGATCCATTTTCTCCTGTCACCCTTGTGAAAGTAAAAAAATTAGGTCTAAATGAAAATTTTTGTGAAAGAAAAGTAAATGTGTATTTTTTCCTTCCACATTCCAAAAATTCCTGTGAAGTACCTGAAGGGTTAATAAAATTCTGGAATGTGGTTTTGAGCACCTCGAGGAGTGCAGTTTTTAGATTGGTATCACTTTTGGGTATTTTCTTTCATATAGACCCCTCAAAGTGACTTAAAATGTGATGTGGTCCCTAAAAAAATGGTGTTGTAATTTTTTTTTTTAAAAATTAGAAATCACTGGTCAACTTGCAACCCTTATAACTTCCTAACAAAAAAAATGTTGGTTCCAAAATTGTGCTTATGTAATGTAGACTTGTGAGAAATGTTATTTATTAACTATTTTGTGCGAGATGACTCTGATTTAAGGGCATAAAAATTAAAAGTTGGAAAATTTCAAAATTTTCAACATTTTTGCCAAATTTCCATTTTTTTAACAAATAAATGCAAGTCATTTCGAAGAAATTTTACTGCTATCATAAAGTACAATATTTCATGAGAAAACATTTTCAGAACTAGTGGAATCTGTTGAAACGTTCCAGAGTTATTACCTCATAAAGGGACAGAGGTCAGAATTGTAAAAATTGGCCAGGTCAGAAAGGTGCAGCTCCATTTCAGCTGCTTCTGATCTGGTCATTACTTCTTCCTATAAACACTGGTCAGACCTTCTTATCCCTGCCAGTGAAAGATTTGTCTTTCTGTGCTGTATGCTAAAGCTAACTGGTAGGAGTAGAGTTGTTGCAGTAGTATTCTGTGGTTTGCTGTAGTACATGTGTGTTTATCTCCTGGTCCTTGTTCCCATTTAATTTATTACTCCCTGTCCTTCTCCCGATTGTTAATTTGTGCTTTTGTATAAGTTTTCTTTTATCTCTGTTTTGTCTTTATGTCTTGTTTCCCTTACATTTCTGTCCCATCCCTCATGGGGTAGGGGAGGGGATATATCAGGGTTTAATAGGAACATAAAAAGGACGGAGACTCAGGTCTCTCTACCTTCAAGAGCACCCCTTGGACAGGGATAGTTAGGGTCTCATATCCATTGACAGTTTAAGACCCCTTCCTTACTGAAGATTATCACAGCGTGACAGTATCCAGCACAAATATCACATATTATCCCAATAGAATTCTCCTATTAAACATGTTCAAACTACAAATTCCTACAGTCCATCTGGCTGCTGAATGATGAAAATAACAACTTAGACAAAATTCATTAAAAATAAAATTTACAAAATTTACACACACAAACACAAAATATAAACAGACCACAAAATGTGTCTTTTTGTATTTGTTTTCAATGAAGGCCCCGTCACACTAAGCGATCTCGGTAGCGAGATCGCTGCTGAGTCACAACTTTTGTGACGTAACAGCGATCTCACCAGCGAGATCGCTATGTGTGACAGCGATCAGCACGCGGCCCCCCTGCCGGTATCGCTGATCGCTGCAAGAAACCTCTGGACATTTCTTTGGTCGCTGGTCTCCTGCTGGCCAGCACGCATCGCTGTGTGTGACAGGCGGGAGACTAGCGATCAGGTGTAAAAAATAATAAAAAAAATAAAAAATATAGTTATTCTCACCTTTCGACGTCCTGTTCAGCCATCCTGCCTCTCTCCACACTCCGGTCCCAGTGATCCTTTGCACGAATGACCGCGAGACTTTGTTATCCCTCGAGACTGTGACATCTCGTGGTCATTCGTGCAAAGGATCACTGGGACCGGAGCATGGAGAGAGGCGGGATGGCTGAACGCGACGTCAGAAGGTGAGAATAACTATATTTTTTATTTTGATTCTATTTTTTACAGCGATGGCAAGCGATGCCGGGCGCTCGGCGTCGCTGTGCTGATCACTGGTGAAGCTGTCTGTGTGACAGCTCACCAGCAATCACATAGCGACTTACTAGCGATCCTGACGCCTTGATATCGGTGTCGGGATCGCTGGTAAGTCGCTTAGTGTGACGGGGCCTTTAGTAAAAGATTTATATGCAATATTTGCATTTTAAGGTAGTGAGGCTAAGCTGAGACAGATCAAATTGTGGGTCTGCTGAAGATAGACCATCATTATTAGGGTGGCATGTAAAAATTTGGGCACCTCTGGTCAAAATTACTGTTATTGATAACAGTTAAGCAAGTTGAAGATGAAATGATCTCTAAAAGGGCTAAAGTTAATTATGACACATTTCCTTTGTATTTTAGACAAAAAAGAATAATAAAAATAACAAAATGGTCAAAGTGCCCTGAATTCAGGCTGTAAAAGGTTTGATGGTCAAAATGTGTTTTTTGTATTTTGTCTTTATGCACCAAGAGAAATGAGTTGTGGTTTACCACTAGTTTGCCTTTATTTTACACACATTTAACATGCACACTCTACATTGAACACTGATTTCTGTGCAAACAATGGTTAAATGATGCTTATTTGATCTGTATTTGCCAATTCCCCAATGCGTAATAAGTTCCACTTGAATATGCCAAAAGCAAATGTTCTGTTGTGTAATTAGAACAGCAAGAGATAATTGGAGACCTAGTTTTAAATTGTGTGTGAAAAATCTAATATAATATTAGTAAAGTTTGGAAACATTGCACTCACACAATAAAACTGTCTAGAACAGGAACACTTTTTCTGAAGGGAATTCTCCAATAACACATTTCACAACAGCGTTGGATGCTTTTGACTCTTTTTTTTTTTTTAAGTCCTTCGAAATATAACACCACACCAAGAAAATGAATCCCTTTAAAGAGATCCATGGGCTTTCAAATTTTATGTGACCATACTGCAAACCTATGAAATGTCAGTCACAGCTGTTACAAAACCATTTTTGGGTCCACATATCAAGCACATGCCACCACTGCAGCCAATCACAGTGATAGGTTGCAGTGGTGATATCAGATTAATAATACACATAATCGTTGCAGCCAATCAACAAAGAATTAAGCAGTGGCAGAGAGGCATCTATGGTAGAGTAAGTAATAGCTGTAATTGTTATTTTATTTGTCTTCAGACTATGGTAAAATATTTAAATCCGGATAACCCCTTTTTATAGCTAAAGTAAGGCGCCCTGGCATTAGGTCATATCTGGTGCATGTCCTGAAGGGCTCGTGAATGATATAGTTTTAGTACTTTTGATCTCTTTAAAGGGAATCTGTCAGCACAGACTGACTGTAAAAACCATTTACAATCTCTTGGTGCATCATGGTGGGGCCAATCATTTAAGTACACCTTGCTTGTTTTCCATCTATCTCTGCCCTTCTCAGGGTCTATGAAGCTAGAGCTGTCAATAAAATAAGGGATGAGATTTGGGATAGAGGGAAAACAAGCAGATGGGAAGGTGCACTTAAATTATTACATGTTTTCATTAACATCGTAGCTTCTGGTCACAACAGAGCCACAACCGTCTTCTCATTATCCAATAAT
Organism: Dendrobates tinctorius; assembly: GCF_039654945.1. NCBI lineage: Eukaryota > Metazoa > Chordata > Amphibia > Anura > Dendrobatidae > Dendrobates > Dendrobates tinctorius. Next base: position 15,778,804 of record NW_027361749.1, read on the forward strand.
ACAAGCACCCCTGGCTCTTGCATGCTTGCGTCAATATCTCCATCATGTTGACAGGAAAAATAGCTTTGCATGCAGCACTATTTTCACAACAAATCTGACCGATCCTATGATGGAAGCTCCAAATGAAGCCATTGAGGCAGAACTATGCAGGGCAGATTATAGTCAGGGAAAGGGGAATTGCAGGCTGCTGAATATAAAATGAAAGTCATGCTTTCATATAAACAATCTCCAACCACTAGCACATTCTCTTTGCAATGCCATACCTCTGGCATGTAGTATTTTGGTTGTTTTTGACATTTATATGGAGGTCAGTGAATTCATTCTTGCTCATTGCTGTCGAATGTGTTGTTGTTGAGCTATGAGAAATAAAGAACTCAACAAATACAAATATCTGTTGATTCTTTGTAAACTAAAATGTATAGCAATTAAGCAACTGTTAAAGTGGTCAGCCCAAATTCAATTTTTTTTTTTCATTCCCCACCCCATAGCCTAATAACCTCTTTAACCCTTTGACAGCTGTCAATAAACTTTTATCCGAACAGGACAAATGAAAGAATAGCATTCCCTAACAGATGAGAATGCAATGAGTGTCAGCTGTTTACTATAGCCAACACCCTGCTGCATCAGCCATGATCTGTGCATGCACTGATCATGGCAATTTAATCCCCAGATGCCACTGTCAATACTGGCAGTGGTATCTAGATAGTTAATAGAGGGAGAGATTCATTCTTTGATCCCATAAGCACCATGATATCACAATTATGTGGTCATCAAAATGGTTGCTTCTATGGATGTTCAGACCCATGAATGTTCAGGTCCATCTGGTTTAGTCGAGCTTTATGAAAAGTTTGGTTCAGGTACCCGAACTCAATTCCAAACCTAGACGCAATTCAATTGAATGGGGGGCCTGAACATCCAACAGTTCCCATGCTGTCATCTGTGTAACAGCGTGGGAGACACCAGCTCTGATTGGCGGTAACCTTACTGATATTACCGTCAATCACAGCACTGCAGTTCCCACGTTGTGACACAGATGACAGTGTGGGAGCCAGCAGTAGTGACTGTTGGTGAAAAGATTAACGCTGGACAGCTGTCGGTTGATGACTACTATTCTCATCAGCGCATCCCTGGTCTCTCTGATAGCAGCAGGAGCAGGAATGCTCTGATGACAGTATTCGCCAGTTGGCACATGTGCATAATGAGAAATACATCAGTGAGATAATTATTGCAGTGCGTGTGTATCTTACTGTACATGCATGTACCTAATAAATGAAAAAATAGCATTTGATCCCCCTTATCTTTACTAGCCAGCAGAGGGAAAGCAGAAAGCTGGGGGCTGGTGTTATTATTCTGGGGGCCAACATTCATGAAGTATCCCAGGCTATTAATATCAGCTTTCAGCTACCTGTGTAGCCTTTACTGGTTATTAAAATGGGGCACACCTCAAAAAAAATTACATGCAGACCCCCCTAGATTTTATTACCAGCAAAGGCTAAACAGACAGCTGCGAGCTGATATTAATAGGTTGGGAAGGGACCATGGATATTGGCCTCCGACCAGATTAACAACATTAGCCCTCAGCTGCCCCATGAATGGCACATCCATTAGATGTGACCATTCTGGTGCTTATCCTTGGCTCTTGCAATTTGCCCTGGTTCATTGATAAGTGGGGTAATGGTTTTGGGGTTGATGTCAGCTGTTTTTTTCCAGTGATATCAAACCCAAGGTTTAGTATTTGAGAGGGGTGTATGAGACACCCCATCACTAACCTCATAGTGAAAAGTAATAAAAACACAGAGAATTTCTTTAATTGAACAAAACACCATCTCAAATACCCTTTTTCCCAAAGTAATCTTCGCCTCTCTGCCAATAATCCATAATGCTGATGTCCCACGTTGATCCCCATCTCTGCTACACCTGGTTGCATTGCTGAGTGGTTACATCAGTAATACTACAGCTCAATGTGGAAACTGGATCAGAGCTGAGCTTGAAAACGCGGCTGCATGTGACCAGGGGCCAGATTGCCCTCATTATTAGCCACCCTAAAGGGGCCCCCTTCCACCTCCGGGCTCCGGTGCAGCTACACAGGCTGAACATGCGGTATGTCTGCACATAATCTGCCCAAAACAAAAATGCCTGACTGAATATTGTCCATTTCTAGCAAATGTCAAATGGGTCTGTCTGTCAGTGGGCCACATTGACATCAACAAATGGTATCCACATCCTTACTGTATTGTCCCTTTTTATAATAATGCTCCCCGTTGTGCCTCATTTTAATGCCTGCCCATTTTGCCCCTTTTAATGCTCTCCCCATTGTGTCTACATAGAGTAATAATAATAATGCCATGTGCCTTTGTATTGTTATAATGGGTCTATTGTACATTATAACAAAAAGGCACAGGGGCCATTATTATGAGAGGAACAATGGAGACCATTATTATAAACAGGAGGACATTATCATGATAAGAAAGAGGGGGTTACATTGTTAGTAAATGGTGCTATATTACTATAAGGAAACACAGGGGAAGCTGTTGTGAGTTCACTTTCCCCTTCACCATTGAGGTCTGATGAACTCCCTCTTCTGGTGAAGGAAGGTAGTGAGGCTGATTACCAAGCACCTGAGCAGAATGATGATGACTGGGTGACTGGAATTGCTGACTGGATATAAGGCAGCCGACGCCCTTCTGCCTTGAGGGTCATTTCTCTGAGGGATTCTAGGAGACCAGTCTGATTCCTGCTCCTCAAAAGCTAAGTTTTCTGCTCTGCTTTTTGCATTTGTGTTTTGGTTTTGTTTTGCCTTGTTTTTCTGGATTTCTGCCATTCCCTGCTGGGGTGAGCTGAATTCCTTTTTGCTCTGTCTTCAGAAAATACTTGAGTACTGATATAGTCTTTTTGAAGCCTAGCGTCTTCAGGGCTTTTTTTCCCTATCAGTCTGTTGGCTCTTGTTTTGATAGGGTTTTTGGCGGATTGCAGACAGCAGCTTTTCTATCCTGTCCTATTTAGTTAGCTTGGGCCCCATCATTTGCTCAGCCTATCTTTCTATCTGTGTGAGTGTTTTTTCATCTTGCTTCACCTTCATTATATGTCGGGGGCTGCCTATTGCTTTGGGGTCTGCTCTGGGGCAGTTTAGATTTGCCTTTCTGTCTTTAGGCTATTTAGTTCTCTGGCTGTGATCGAGGGGTCTAGGGCACCGTAGGAACCCCCCACGGCTATTGCTAGTTGTTGTTGATAGGTTCATGGGTCTGCAATCCGATAGCTGCCAACTTCTCTGGTTTTCTGGACTTAGCTAGTGTTTCTGTTTTTGCCTCCTACGGTGCCTCATTCATAACAGAATCACCCGCCATACCGCAGATCCTAGGGTACTCAATAGCAGGAAAGAATTGTAAAAAAAATAAAAGTGTGTATATTTTTTCCTCTATATCTCTGAGGCCGTAGGGTGAATTTTTTTTCTCTCAATGGAGATAAAGCAATTGTCTGATCGTGTGGAGCAGCTCGTTGCGGAAGTGCGGGGAATTTCCGCCTACCTTGCTCATTCACATGCTGCTGAACCAAAGATCCCTACTCCTGATGTGTTTTTTGGGGATCGGTCTAAATTTTTGAATTTCAAAAATAATTGTAAATTATTTTTTGCCTTGAAGCCTAACTCGTCAGGGAGCTCGGAGCAGCAGATTAAAATTGTCATCTCTTTGCTGCGTGGCGATCCCCAGGATTGGGCGCTTTCTTTGAAACCAGATGATCGTATTCTGACAAATGTGAATGCATTTTTTCAAGCCTTGGGGTTGTATGATGAACCAAATGCTATTGATCAGGCTGAAAAGACCCTGTTGGCATTGAGCCAGGGTCGAGATTCTGCAGAATTGTACTGTCAAAAATTCCGAAAGTGGGCGGTCCCAACTACCTGGAATGATAATGCCTTGGCAGCTCTCAATCGGAAGGGTTTGTCAGAAGCCATAAAAGTTACTATGGTGAGATTTCCTGTTCCCTCTGGTCTTGACGATTCTATGTCATTAGCCATTCAGGTTGATCAGCGTTTACGTGAACGCAGGACTGCACGAGAGGTGTTGCCACCTGTTGAACAAGTGTCTGAACCTATGCAATGTGATAGAGTTTTGTCCAGGGAGCAACGTCAGGAGTTCAGAAGGCGTAATAAGCTGTTTTTTTGTGGAGATGCCTCGCATATTATTTCTGTCTGTCCTAAACGACAGAAACGTTTTGCACACACGTTTTCTGTGGGTGGTGTTCAACCTAAGTTTCTTCTGGCAATTACTCTGATCTGCTCCCTGTCCACATTTTCCGCCAAGGCTTTTGTGGACTCGGGAGCAGACCTGAACCTAATGGACTTGGATTTTGCTAAACATTGTGGATTTCCTATGACACCTCTGTGGACGCCTATCCCTTTGAGGGGGATTGATGCTACTCCTTTGGCGAAAAATGAACCTCAGTTTTGGACCCAGGTGGTAATGCGGGTCGCCCCAGACCATCAAGAAAATTGCAGATTTTTGGAGTTGCATAATTTGCATGATACCATTGTTCTGGGGTTTCCCTGGTTGCAAATTCATAATTCAGTTTTGGATTGGAAATCTGTGTCTGTGGTGAGTTGGGGTTGTCGGTGTGCCCTTAGTGAGGCTCCGGTTTTTTCCACCTCTCCTCAGTCGCATGATGTTCCTGACTATTTGGCGGACTTTTATGATGTATTTAGAGAGAATGAGTCTGCGTCTTTGCCTCCTCATAGGAGTTATGACTGTGCAATTGAACTGAGCCCGGGTGTAAATTTCCCAAGGGTCGGCTCTTCAATTTATCTGTACCCGAGCACGAGGCTATGCGATCCTATATTAAGGAGGCATTGGAGAAGGGTCATATTAGACCATCCTCTTCACCCTTATGTGCCGTTTTTTTTTTTGTAGCCAAAAAGGATGGTTCATTAAGGCCTTGTATTGATTATCGTGCCCTCAACAAAATTACTATTAAATATCAGTATCTGTTACCCCTGATTTCTGATCTATTCTCCAGAGTTAAAGGTGCTTGCTGGTTTACCAAGCTTGACCTCAGGGGGGTGTATAATCTTATCCGCATTAAGCATGGGGATGAATGGAAGACGGCGTTTAATACTCCGGAGGGACATTTTGAGTACCTGGTGATGCCTTTTGGGCTCACTAATGCCCCTTCTGTCTTCCAGTGCTTCATGAACGACATTTTCCGAGACTTTGTGGATAAATTTTTGATTATCTATCAGGATGATATTTTGATCTTCTCCAAGGATTGGGATTCTCATGTGGAACATGTTCGGACTGTGTTCCGGATCTTGAGGGAGAATTCCCTGTATGTCAAAGGATCGAAATGCCTTTTTGGGGTACAGAGGATTTCATTTTTGGGATTTATTTTGTCTCCATCAACTATTGAAATGGACCCAGCCAAGGTACAGGCCATTTATGATTGGGTTCAGCCCACTTCTTTGAAGGCCCTCCAGAAGTTTTTGGGTTTTGCTAATTTTTATCGGAAATTTATAGCAAAATTTTCTAGTATTGCCAGGCCATTGACTGATGTGACTAAGAAGGGTGCTGATGTGTTGAATTGGTCTCCGGAGGTTGTTTCTTCCTTTCAGGAGCTAAAGCGAAGATTCACTTCTGCCCCGGTTTTGCGGCAACCTGATGTCTCACTCCCGTTCCAGGTAGAGGTGGACGCTTCTGAGATTGATGCAGGAGCTGTTTTGTCCCAAAAGGATCCTGTAACATCTAAAATGAATCCCTGTGCTTTCTTTTCCAGAAAGTTCTCTCCATCTGAACGTAACTATGATTTGGGGAATCGGGAACTGTTAGCCATGAAATGGGCATTTGAGGAGTGGAGACATTGGTTGGAGGGAGCTAAACATCAAGTCGTGGTCCTCACTGACCACAAGAATTTGATTTACCTGGAGTCGGCCAAATGCTTGAACCCTAGACAGGCTAGGTGGGCCTTGTTTTTTACACAGTTTGATTTTGTGATCTCTTTTCTTCCTGGCACTAAGAATGTCAAGGCAGACGCCCTCTCTAGGAGCTTCTTTGCTGATTCTCCTGTGGTGACCAAGCCTGCTACCATCTTAGGCGAAGGGGTAGTTCTTTCTGCCATCTCGCCCGATTTGAGACGTGCTCTGGAAGAGTTCCAGGAGGACAAACCTGAGCATTGTCCCAGTGGAAAGTTGTATGTTCCTGACCAGTGGAAGAAGAGAGTGATGTCTGAAGTTCATTGCTCTGCATTGGCTGGTCATCCAGGTATTTTTGGTACTAAAGATCTGGTGAGTCGGTCTTTTTGGTGGCCCGCCTTGTCTCGTGATGTCAGGAATTTTGTGCAGTCCTGTGGGACTTGCTCCCGGTCTAAACCTTGTTCTCGCTCTAGTGGGTTGTTGATGACTTTGCCGGTCCCCATGAGGCCATGGACCCATATTTCAATGGATTTCATCTCTGATATGCCTGTCTCTCAGAGAATGACTGTTATTTGGGTGATTTGTGATAGGTTCTCTAAGATGGTTCATCTTGTACCACTCCCTAAGTTGCCATCTTCCTCTGAGTTGGTGCCCCAGTTTTTGCAACAGGTGGTTTGCTTGCACGGTATTCCTGAGAACATTGTATCTGACAGAGGAGTTCAGTTTGTGTCTAGATTTTGGAGGACTTTCTGTTCCAAGCTGGGAATTCAGTTGTCCTTCTCCTCTGCTTTTCACCCTCAGACCAATGGGCAGACGGAGAGAACAAACCAGACCTTGGAGTCGTATTTGAGATGTCTTATTTCCGCTGATCAGGATGATTGGGTTTCATTTTTGCCCTTGGCCGAATTTGCTTTAAATAATAGAACTAGTTCTGCCACTTTGATGTCACCATTTTTTTGTAACTTTGGGTTTCATCCTCGATTTTCTTCAGGGCAGGTGGAGCCTTCTGCCTGCCCAGGTGTTGACACTGTAGTGGAGAGAATGCACCAGATCTGGGACCAAGTGGTGGATAAGTTATCTCTCTCCCAGGAAAAGGCCCAGCGGTTTTCCCACTGACATAGGACCATTGGTCCCCAGTTTAAGGTTGGTGATATGGTTTGTATCATCAAAAAATATTGCTATGAAGGTGGCTTCTCCTAAGTTTAAGCCTAGATTTATTGGACCTTACAAGATTTGGGAGATTATTAATCCGGTCTCTTTTCATTTGGCTCTTCCTGTCACATTTAAAATCCATAATGTGTCTCATAAGTCCTTGTTGAAGAGGTTTGTTGAACCAGTTGTTCCTGGGGTGGCACCTCCGGACCCTGTATTGGTTGAAGGTAACATGGAATATGAGGTAGAGAAGATACTGGATTCCCGTCTGGCTAGACGGAGACTCCAGTATTTGGTTAAGTGGAAGGGTTATGGTCAGGAGGATAATTCCTGGGTCTCTGCTCTGATATTCATGCGAAAAGATTGGTGCGTGCCTTTCAGCGGGCTCACCCTGATCACCCTGGTGACGTGGATGAGGGTTCGGTGACCCCTCCTCAAGGGGGAGGTACTGTTGTGAGTTCATTTTCCCCTTCACCATTGAGGTCTGATGAACTCCCTCTTCTGGTGAAGGAAGGTAGTGAGGCTGATTACCAAGCACCTGAGCAGAATGATGATGACTGGGTGACTGGAATTGCTGACTGGATATAAGGCAGCCGACGCCCTTCTGCCTTGCGGGTCATTTCTCTGAGGGATTCTAGGAGACCAGTCTGATTCCTACTCCTCAAAAGCTAAGTTTTCTGCTCTGCTTTTTGCATTTGTGTTTTGGTTTTGTTTCGCCTTGTTTTTCTGGATTTCTGCCATTCCCTGCTGGGGTGAGCGGAATACCTTTTTGCTCTGTCTTCAGAAAATACCTGAGGTACTGATATAGTCTTTTTGAAGCCTAGCGTCTTCAGGGCTTTTTTCCCTATCAGTCTGTTGGCTCTTGTTTTGATAGGGTTTTTGGCGGATTGCAGACAGCAGCTTTTCTATCCTGTCCTATTTAGTTAGCTTGGGCCCCATAATTTGCTCAGCCTATCTTTCTATCTGTGTGAGTGTTTTTTCATCTTGCTTCACCGTCATTATATGTCGGGGGCTGCCTATTGCTTTGGGGTCTGCTCTGGGGCAGTTTAGATTTCCCTTTCTGTCTTTAGGCTATTTAGTTCTCTGGCTGTGATTGAGGGGTCTAGGGCACCGTAGGAACCCCCCACGGCTACTGCTAGTTGTTGTTGATAGGTTCATGGGTCTGCAATCCGATAGCTGCCAACTTCTTTGGTTTTCTGGACTTAGCTAGTATTTCTGTTTTTGCCTCCTACGGTGTCTCATTATAACAGGAAGCATTATTTCAGTTTGTTGTGACATAGGAGTCAGTATTAGTATCTAGGGCACTGATTATACACTATAGTATACAGTATGTTTTATGTAGAGGTGAGGAAATATGAGGAGGGTTTTAGAAAATTAATAAGCCAATCTTGTCTGTGCTACATTTTGTAGAATCAAGCCATGGATGGACAACCTGGTCATAGCGGTCTAGGTGAGTTACGGGATTTATCTGTAGAGTATTCACATATATGGTCTGAAGAACACTGGTGTAAAACTGATATTATCATTATAAATCAATCCTAACACAGTGGTTATCAATATGATATGTATGATCACTACTGTATATGCTGATAATATTTGGTTATGCTCTGGGGGTAGTATTTGTCTCTTGCATTGCAATATTGATGGTAATATTGGTCCTGGTACACTCATGTTGTCAAAGGGGTTGCCTGACTCACTGAGAGTGTTTTCAACATGCATTTCAACTAGCAAAATCCTAACAGTGTGTAATGTACACATCCTTGGGATTTGGGTTCGGATCTACTTGCCAATTCTGTCACACACCATGTGACCATAAATATGAAAAGTAAATAGCTGCGATGATGTAAAGGCCACTGGAACTAGCAAGCGATGCAGAATTCTAAAGGTGTGTACATTATGTTAAGATTCAGCCAGCTGCATTGCTTGCTGAAACTGTTCTTGGATGGACAACCACTTTAATGATTAGTCTGTTGGCGTTATTCTTTCACTATATGGCGCCATGCTGTAGTCATAGTGTAGCAGTATTATTTAATCTTATATAACAGTAATATATAGCTAGTTATACATCAGCAATATTGGTTTTGCAGTAAATCTTTATTTGATCCAACTTCAGGCATGGTCATATTTGTAATACAGACCCCGTCTAGAGAAGTGGGCTGTAGGGATGCAGCATAGGACTGTGTGCTTTGAAATGAAAGAGCTCAATTTCAGTCCCAGTCTGACTGTGCTAATCACACTAGGTAAAGATATACTGTATTAACCTCCATCCTTTACGAAAGAATTATGTATGTATTTTAGATGTATACTGAATTGTGCAAAAGTTTTAACTAAAATTCTACAAAATCTGAAGCTCAGAGGCAAATTTGCGTATTCATGTGTAGAAATCGCAGGAACGTGGGATGCAGTGACAGACAGGAAGTAGAGCAAGGGTAAACAGGTTTATTTACAGGGGAATACTCCGTGCAGGGAGTTAGAGGGTTAAACAGGAAATTCACAATTTAAAGGCAAAGGGTATGGTGAAGTGGAAAAAACAACGTTACCAACAATGGCTGTTCGTTAGCACATGCGCCAGGAAGTCCTTAAACTGGAGCTCCTGCTGCGAACTCATTAGTGCTGGCAATGGTGGATGCAGTGTCTTTTCCAGAATGATGCTGTAATCGATGGTCCGTCTTCTGGCAGCAGTGGTCGGTCTCCGGTACCTTTCACTGCCCCTAGTCCTTATACTGCAGTAGTTAACAAAGGCACGAGTCACAGTCCTGTATGAGCCCAACGTGGCTCCTAAATAATCTTCACTGGAGAAGTCAGGTCACAAATGTCAGGGCAACTATCTGCTGACACGTCAGGGTGCAAGTGTCAGGGCAACTATCTGCTGACAAGGTCAGGGCACAAGTGTCAGTCTCGTATGTGGTCTCTCTTGGACAGTGCATGTGCGATACTCGCGGTCACGTAGTGTACAGCACCCAATTCTCTGCCAGTCAGTGGACACACACTGCACGTCTCGCTCTCCCTGGTCCCCGCTGTTGGCGGCGGGTGACGGAAGATGCTGGTCTGCGTGGCACTGGTGCTTCCAGGATGGAGCACATTTCTCTGTGGCTGCTGCAACACCTGGCTCGGCTCTGCTCTGTGTGCACGGCTCTGCATGGCTCTGCTCTGCACAGCTCTGCTCCGCTCTCTCTGGATTACTGCTGGGCACACTGCTTCGCTCAGCACAGCAGTGCCTGCCCTTCTGGTCGACTGCAACACTGCATGTCGCAGCGCCGGTGCTATGTGTCAGGCTGGGGAGCGGAGCACACTGCTCACCTGACGCCACGCTGTTCTGCACTGGCACCAAACTGCCTTCCTTCGTGCGCTTTTTCTTTCTCCTTTTCCGCCCCCCTCCAATAGCAGGAAGCCCCTCCTCTCTAGAGCTTCCCCCAGGACACAGGGGGAGGTCCACCTCCTTCTTCCCCCGGGAACAGTGGATGCAGCGTCTCTAGTTCCGGACACAGCACGCAGGTATTCTCTGCGTTGTTGACCCCCCTATAGTCACCTTTCTTTTAGCTCACCATTCCACGGGCAAAAATTCGTACTCCACTACACTCTTCTGAGGGGCGATAGTTGCCCACAATTTTCGCAACCACTCCTGCCTCCCTGGCTCCTCCTTCTGCCAATATAGTTCTTTTAAGGTACTCCAAACTTTGGGTGGAGTGGCAGAGAATGGGAGTTCATTCGGGTTCCACAGAGTAGCAATCTCCGGGGTCTGTTCCTCTTCTGTGTCAACATGTTGCAACAGTAAAAATATACAGTTGGGCTCTCTCCTATACGCAACATAAGTTCTTTAAGTAGTTGACATGTAACTGCTCATAAACGATTTGCATAATTACAGAACTTACTAGTTGCTCTACCTAATTATCTCAATGTTTAGAGAAAAAATATAGCCCCTGCTTCATTGAGAAAAGCAGGAACATAATCTAATAGACACTTTAACCCCTTAACCCCCGGAGCTTTCTTGCGCTTTCATTTTTCGCTCCCCTCCCTCCCAGAGCCATAACTTTTTATTTTTCCGTCAATATGGCCATGTGAGGGCTTATGTTTTGTGGGTCAAGTTGTACTTTTGAATGACACAATTGGTTTTACCATGTGGTCTACTAGAAAATGAGCAAAAAATTCCAAGTGCCGTGAAACTGCATAAAAGTGCCATCCCACACTTGCTTTTTGCTTGGCTTTTTTACTAGGTTCACTAAATGCTAAAGCTGACCTCCCATTATGATTCTCCAGGTCATTACAAGTTCATAGACACCAAACATGTCTAGGTTCTGTTTTTCCTAAGTTATGAAAAAAAATTCCAAACTTTGATAAAAAAATAGAATTGCACCATTTTCAGATACCTAATAATAATATAATAATAATAATAAATTTTATTTTTATAGCGCCGACATATTCCGCAGCACTTTACATTTCAGAGGGGATTTGTACAGACAATAGACATTACAGCATAACAATAATCACATACAGTAGATTATAACAAATACCAAGAGGAAAGAGGGCCCTGCTCGCAAGCTTACAGTCTATGAGGAAAGAGGTAGACACGAAAGGTGGGTGGTAACAGTTGCCCTGATTGTATGGACCAGCCATAATGTTAGGTGTGTGACAGTATGGACACAGAGGGCTAATGGATGCATAAAGCATGTGGGAGAATGATGCGGGGAACCTGGTTATGGTAAAACTTTTGGCTCTGCCACACAGGGATAGATTAGGTTAATGTGTTGAGGTGATAGGCCAGTCTGAATAAATGCGTTTTCAGGACACGCTTAAAATTGTGGGGATTGGGGACTAATCGTATTGACCTGGGAAGTGCATTCCAAAGAATTGGCGTGGCACGTGTAAAGTCTTGGAGACGGGAGTGGGAGGTTCTGACTATTGAGGATGCTAACCTCAGGTCATCAGCAGAACGGAGGGCGCGGGTAGGGTGGTATACTGAAACAAGGGAGGAGATGTAGGGTGGTGCTGAGCCATGGAGGGCTTTGTGAGTGAGGGTAATAAGTTTATACTGAATTCTGGAGTGGATGGGTAGCCAGTGTAATGACTGGCACAAGGTAGAGGCATCGGTGTAATGATTGGTGAGGAATATGATCCTGGCTGCAGCATTCAAGACAGATTGGAGAGGGGAGAGTTTGGTAAGAGGGAGACCGATTAGAAGAGAGTTACAATAGTCGAGACGAGAATGAATAAGAGAAACAGTAAGAGTTTTTGCAGAGACAAAGGTAAGAAAAGGTCGAATTCTAGAAATGTTTTTGAGGTGCAGATGACAAGAGCGAGCCAGTGATCGAATGTGGGGGGCAAAGGAAAGCTCGGAATCAAGTATGACCCCAAGACAGCGGGCCTGTTGCTGGGGAGTAATAGTGGAACCACACACAGAAATAGCAATGCCGGGTATAGGTACATTAGTAGAGGGAGGAAACACCAGGAGTTCAGCCTTTGACAGGTTCAGTTTCAGATATAGTGAGGACATGATATTAGACACAGCGTTTAGACAATCGCCGGTGTTTTCTAGAAAGGCTGGCGTGATGTCAGGAGAAGAAGCGTATAATTGGGTGTCATCAGCATAGAGATGGTACTGGAAACCAAATCTACTGATTGTTTGACCAATAGGGGCAGTGTACAAGGAGAAGAGGAGGGGGCCTAGAACCGATCCTTGGGGGACCCCAACAGTAAGGGGAAGATGAGAGGAGGAGGAACTGGCAAAAGATACAGTAAAGGAGCGGTCGGAGAGATAGGAGGAGAACCAGGAGAGAACGGTATCCTTGAGGCCAATGGAACAGAGCATAGTGAGGAGGAGCTGATGATCCACAGTGTCGAATGCTGCAGAGAGATCCAAGAGAATTAGCATGGAGTAGTGACCATTTGATTTAGCTGTTAGCAGATCATTAGAGACTTTAGTGAGGGCAGTTTCAGTGGAGTGTAAAGAGCGGAAACCGGATTGGAGAGGGTCGAGAAAAGAGTTTTTTGAGAGATAGCGGATAAGACGGGAGTGGACCAGGCGTTCCAGGAGTTTAGAGATGAAGGGAAGATTAGAGACAGGTCTTTAGTTAGCGGCACAGTTTTGTTCGAGGGATGGTTTTTTAAGTAGTGGATGTATGATGGCATGCTTAAATGAGGAGGGAAAGATACCAGAAGAGAGAGAGGTTAAATATTTTAGTTAGGTGAGGGGTGACAGCAGGGGAAACGGACTGGAGGAGCTGTGATGGAAATGGGTCACTGGTGCAAGTAGTTGGGCGAGAAGATGCAAGGAGCCTGCTTACTTCTTCTTCTGTGACTGGTTCAAAATCAGAGAGTGAGTTAGATGCAGTGGGGGAGGGAGGACAGTGCATGGTATGAGGTGATTGGGAGATAATTTCCTGTCGGATCTGGTCAATTTTTTCTTTGAAGTAATTGGCCAGATCGTCAATTGTAATCTGGTCGGATCTGGTCACTTTTTTTTTTTACAGTAATTGGCCAGATACCTGTAGCATCTCCATTTTACTTGATCTTGGGTTGGGTGAGGGCTTATTTTTTGCATGCCGGGCTGACATTTTTAATGATACCATTTTAGTGCAGATACGATCTTTTGATCGCCCATTGTTGCATTTTAATGCAATGTCACAGTGACCAAAAAAATGTAATTCTGGCATTCTGACTTTTTTCTCACTGCGCCGCTCAGCGATCAGGTTAATCCTTTTTTTATTGATAGATCAGACAATTCTGAACATGGCGATATCAAATATGTGTGTTTGATTTTATTTTTTTATTTTTATTGTTTTATTTTTGAATGGGATGAAAGGGGGGTGATTTGAACTTTTATTTTTTTATATTTTAAAACACTTTAACTTTTGGCATGCTTCAATAGTATTCATAGGAGACTAGAAGCTACCACAACCCGTTCGGCTCTGCTACATAGAAGCGATGGTCAGATGTAGTAAAATTGCGCTCTTGCTATGAGCGCCGGCCACTGGGTGATGCTCACAGCAATCCGGCACTGACAACTATAGAGGTCTCCAGGAGACCTCCGGTTGTTATGCCGACACATCGGTGACACGTGCTCACGTGACGCGGGTCACTGGTGTGCATATTTCCAGCACGATTGCTGGAAACGCTTGTTAAATGCCACTGTCAGAGATTGATAGGTGGATCGCGATTCCACCTGCGGCTATTGCGGGCACATGTCAGCTGTTTAAAACAGCGGAGATGTCCTGGGAAATATGTGGGCTCACCGCCGGAGCCCACATCAAAGGAAGGGAGTCCGACATCTGCGTAAATATATGACCGATGTCGGAAAGGGGTAAATTATGAAAATCACACATGAATGGTCATCTGATGACCACTGTAATCTGCAAACAGAATGGAGTCCTGACAGTGAATATACTCCATGTTGTTTTGATTTGGCATGTTAATGCTTTTAACATAATACAGATGCTGTAATCCTTAACTTATCAAATGGCACAATACTTTATAGCCATGTATCACCAACAAGTTATGGATTGTTACCTGTGTACAGGATCAGTACCAATGACTGTACAATAATACCTCACGAGAACCACCAAAAATACAGTAATAGATCACCATAAACACCATTACTTAAAATCAGTAGAACCACTAACAGCACATAAAAACATCACCCAAACCATCATCAGTAAAGGAATACAGCACCTGAACCATCAGCAGTACAGAAATACGTCAACAGAACCACCACCAGTACAAGAATACTTCATCAGAACCACCATCAGTACAGAAAATCATCACCAGAAGCACCAACAGTAAAAAAAAAATCACTAGAACTACTATTAGCACATGAATACATCACCCGGAACTATCAGCAGCACAGGAATACAGTTGAAACCAGAAGTTTACATACACTATATAAAAAGACACATATGCATGTTATTCTCAATATCTGAAATGAAATCAGAGTAAACATTTTCCTGTTTTAGGTCAATTAGGATTCCTATAATTATTAATATCTGTCAAATGCCAGAATGATGAGAGAGAGAGAATGTTTTAAGGCATTTTTATTATTTACTGCAAAGTCAAACATTTACATACTCTAAGATTACTATGTCTTTAAACAATTTTTCTTTATGTAGCATCATAGGAAAGTCTCAAGAAATCAAAAGAGATATCACAAAGAGAATTGTGGACTTGCACAAGTCTGGCTCATACTTGGGTACAATTTCAATATAACTGAAGGTGCCTTGTTCATCTGTACAAGCAACTATATGCAAGCACAAACAAGATGGGAATGTCCAGCCATCCTACCACTCAGAAAGGAGACGGGTTCTAAGTCCCAGAAATGAACATGATTTGGCCCTACAAGTGCATATCAATCCAAGGACAAAAGCAAAAGACCTTCTGAAGATAATGGCTGAAGTTGGTAAGATTGTGTCAATATCTACAGTGAAATGAGTTCTGTATCAACATAGTCTGAAAGGCCACTCTGCCAGGAAGACATTACTCCAAAAGAAATATAAAAAAGCCAGATTAATGTTTGAAAATGCACACAGGAACACAGACCTTAATTGTTGAAGACATGTCCTGTGATCTGATGAAAGTAAAATTGAACTTTTTGGGCATAATATCCATCGTTACATTTGGAAGAAAAAGGGAGAAGCTTGGAAGCTTAAGAACACCATCGCAACTGTGAAACACGGGGGTGGCAGCATCATGTTGTGGGGTTGTTTTTCTGCAGGATGTGTCATGCTACTGCAGTGCAGTATAGCGTAACCTCCACCAGGGAGTGATGGTGAAGTAAGAGAGGTTGCATACACAGCGTAGCAACATGGAGTAGCAGCACAAGCGCCAACAGGTGCCGAAGGAGTGGTCAGACGAGCTAAGTCAGGAGCAGAAGTACCAGAGGCCACAGAAGTACACATGGTCATAAACAAACCAGGGGGATCAGCAAAGGTCGGAAGCAGATAAAACAAAGACAAAAGACAGAAGCAGGTCCGAATACAAGCCAAGTCAAAACCAGGGAGTCAACAAAATTGAAGGAAAACACTGAGTCAGGATAGACAGAGGGAATAAACAGACACGGGGCAAGTCAGGGATCACAGCAGGATAAATCAGGATATACCAGAGTCAGATACACACACCGAAGGCAGAATTACAGCTGACACCACCTGCAGGGTGCAGAGGAGCTAAATAGCAAACCTGAAACCAGACTGATGCTGAGAAAAGTTAACCCCGGATCATGACAGTACCCTCCTCTCAAGGGGGGCCACCAGACCACCAGGTTCCCCAGGGTAACATGTATGAAACACCTGAACTATTCGATCAGCATGGACAAATCGCGCCGGGACCCAAGATTGATCCTCAAGACCGTAACCCCTCCAATAGACCAAATACTAAAGTGAACTGGGGATCATGTGAGAATCCACAATCCATTCCACTTCATACTCAGTCTGACCATCCACAGAGACAGGAGGCAGAGGAGATGGGGACCCAGCAGAGGATGGTACAAATGACTTAAGAATTGAGTTATGGAACACATTGGGTATCCAAAGCGACAGAGGAAGGCGTAAGCGAAAGGCAACTGGATTGACATCCTTAATGATCTCGTAAGGATCAATAAACTGTCATGGTATGCCTAGGTTACTTTAGGCAAAAACCCCGGGACCCCTGCGATGTCCCTCAGACTAGGGGAACCCTGTCTGTCCCTCTACCCAGGGTTTACACTGAAGGTGTGCCTGCCTGAGCCTCCACCCTGTCCCTGTCTCCTGTCCAGCCCTAAGCTGAACCCACCACCCTCCACCCAGTGAGGGGACCAGACACCAGACCCCACAAATACGTATGGACAGGGGTAAAAGAAACACCACACAGTTAATACACAAGGGAATACAATAATGTGCAAGGGCAACCAAATATATATATAACAGATTGGAGAAAGAACCACTGAGGGATATACTGCACCAGATATCAGACGCTCCAACACCACCACTGCTGACCGGTATTGCTAGCACTAGGCTAAAGCTATAGTCGGCGACGCCCATAGTCAGGACGAACTATTTAAAGACCAAGGGCGTGGCCCAGCCCTCAGCCAGCATGACAACCTGGTTAACCCTATCCCGACTGGAACAGAATACCCAACAGGGTATTACCGCTGTCTGCCGGACACCCTGGTGTGAACAGTGTCCGACATGACAGTACCCCGCCTTCTACGAGGGACCTCCGGAACCTCACCATGTCAAGGACCTGGCTTGTCCGGATGACGACGATGGAACATAGTAACCAGTCGATCAGCATGAATGTCAGAGGCCGGCACCCATGTCCTCTCCTCAGGACCATAGCCACGCCAGTGGACCAGGTACTGTAGAGTGCCACGCACAACCCTAGAGTCCACCACTTTGGACACCTCAAATTCCAACGCGCCATCCACCAAGACGGGAGGTGGTGGCCCGGGGGAACCATCCACCAAACCCACGACCTTCTTTAGCAATGCTTTGTGAAATACATAATGAATCTTATACATAGCCGGCAACTCCAAACGAAATGCCACGGGGTTGATCACTGCGGAGATTCTAAATGGGCCAATGAACCTGGGACCCAACTTAAGTGATGGTATCTTGAGCTTAATGTTCCTAGTAGATAACCACACCCAATCACCCACACACAGGTCCGGACCTGGCACACGTCTGCAGTCAGCTACCCGTTTGTACCTGGAACCCACCTTCAACAAGCGCTGCTTGACTCTCCTCCAAACAGACGACAATTGAGCTCCCAACTGGTCCTCCTCAGGGACGCCAACTGAGCACCCCTGACGCAAGGTGCAAAATTGAGGATGTTGACCATACACACAAAAAAAAGGAGATTCCCCAGACGATTCCTGGCAATGGTTGTTTATTGCGAATTCTGCCAGAGGAAGAAACGCTGACCACTCTTCCTGATTGTCGGAAATAAAGCAGCGCAAGTATTGCTCCAGGTTTTGGTTCATCCGCTCAGTCTGTCCATTCGACTGAGGGTGGAAAGCCGATGAATGAGATAATTTGATTCCAAGGCGAGAACAAAAAGCTCTCCAAAACTTTGCCACAAACTGCGTACCTCGATCAGACACAATGTCAGACGGGACACCATGAAGTCTGACCACCTCGCGAATAAATATCTGAGCAAGAGTCTTAGCATTGGGCAAAGACGGTAAAGCAACGAAATGTGACATTTTGGAGAACCTATCAACAATTACCAAAATGACCGAGTTCCCTGCCGAGGCGGGCAAGTCAGTAATAAAATCCATGGAAATCTCAGTCCATGGCTTACTGGGCACCCCAAGAGGCTGCAAGCTACCAGCGGGACGGGAACGAGGAGTCTTGGCCCGTGCGCATGTGGTACAGGCAGCCACATATGAGGCCACATCCTGCCGGATTTTAGGCCACCAAAAACGACGCGATACCAGTTCCAGAGTGCTCTTAACCCCTGGATGACCTGCCAGTACCGTGTCTTGATGTTCGCCCAACACTCTAGAGCGTAGATGTAGCGGCACAAAAGATTTATTAGCAGGCAACCCCGGCGGTACCACCTCCTGAGCCTCCGCAATCTCTGTCTCAATCTCTGTCGTGATGGCAGATACCACCACACCCCTTTGGAGAATAGGCACCGGCTCTTCACATAACTCTCCACCAGGAAAACACCTGGATAAAGCGTCTGCCTTAATATTCTTCGAACCAGGTCGATAGGTAACAATGAAGTTGAACCGGGTGAAGAATAATGCCCAGCGAGCCTGTCTGGAGGACAGGCGCTTAGCAGATTCTAAATAAAGCAAATTCTTATGGTCGGTTATCACAGTAATCTGATGAACAGCCCCCTCCAAGAAGTGTCGCCACTCCTCAAATGCCAATTTGATGGCCAATAGTTCCCTGTTGCCAATATCATAATTACGCTCCGCAGGCGACAGCTTCTTGGAGAAGAAGGCACACGGATGCAACTTGGCCCAAGAAGGGCCCTGAGACAGTACAGCCCCCACTCCAACCTCCGACGCATCCACCTCCACGACAAACGGTAAGGAGACATCGGGCTGGACCAGAATGGGCGCTGAGGCAAAACTATTCTTGAGGAATTCAAATGCCTGTACCGCAGGCTCAGACCAGTCAGAAAAGTCGGTACCCTTCTTAGTCATGTCAGTCAGTGGTTTGGCAATCATAGAGAAGTTCTTAATAAATTTCCTATAGTAATTGGAGAAGCCAAGAAATCGCTGAAGCGCCTTAAGATTATCAGGCCGATCCCAATGTAGTACCGCCTGCACCTTTGCGGTGTCCATCTTAAAACCTGAGGCGGAGATTATATAACCAAAGAACGGTAGCTCCTGTACGAAAAACACACATTTTTCAAGCTTGACATAGAGCCTGTTCTCTCTGAGCAACTGCAGAACATGTCTAACATGCTCTATATGTGTATCATGGTCGCGAGAGAAAATGAGGATGTCGTCAAGATAAATTATAACGAACCTCCCCAACAACTGAGAGAAGACATCATTAATGAAGTGTTGAAAGACCGCCGGTGCCATAGTCAACCCAAACGGCATTACCAAACTCTCAAAGTGACCCTCAGGGGTATTGAACGCTGTCTTCCACTCATCCCCCTGATGGACTCTTATAAGATTGTACGCCCCCCTGAGGTCCAGTTTGGAGAACCACCTGGCACCAACCACTTGGTTGAATAAATCGGGTATAAGTGGCATAGGGTAAGGATCACGGACCGTAATCTGGTTGAGTTCTCTGAAATCCAGACACGGGCGTAAACCGCCATCCTTCTTTTTAACAAAGAAGAAGCCAGCAGCCAGAGGAGAAGAGGAAGGTCTAATATGACCCTTGCTCAGGCTATCCGCAATGTATTCCTTGAGAGCTAGTCTCTCGGGACCTGAGATATTAAACATTCTAGCTTTGGGTAACTTGGCCCCTGGCTTCAACCTAATAGCACAGTCATAGGGGCGATGCGGTGGTAGTTCCGAACAACCCTTCTCAGAAAATACATCCGCATAATCCAGCACCGGCTCCGGGATACTGGGGGTCAAAGCGGAAATACATGTAGCCAGGCACCTCTCCTGACACTCCCTGCTCCACTGAATTATGTCCTGGGTCTTCGAATCAATAACAGGATTATGCATTGACAACCATGGAAAGCCCAGAACCATCTGAGCCGGTAAGTTACTAAGCACCTTACAAGTTACCCGCTCTGAGTGTAATACTCCGATGTGGAGTTGTATATCCAACACACACTCTGTGATCTCCCCTTGAGACAACGGGGAAGCATTGATGGTAACCACCCGGATGGGGTTCGGCAATTTCTCCACCGGAAATCCCGCTGTATGCGCGAACCTCTCATCAATGAGATTGGCAGCTGAGCCACTATCAATAAATACTGTAATAGAGAGCATTTGCCCCCCAAGTACCACCCTAGCAGGGAGCATACACTGGGAAACCATGACGGAGGATACACAAAGGCTCAGACTAGACTCCTCCAAACCCTCTGAGCCTATCAGTTTTCCGCCGGCGCTCCCTTCTTAGGTACCAGGGGGCAAGCGTTAATAAAATGTCCTCCTTTGCCACAAAAAAAACAGAGCCCCTGCCTTCTGTGCCAAGGACGTTTAGGCTTGTTACTCGGTGACTGTGCTATACCAGCGATCTGCATGGGTTCCACGGATTCACCCGCGGCAACCTCACCGACCACTCCCCCACCCCCCGAAGGCAACGAAACCAGCGCCCCCTGACGGAGACGTCGGTCTATGCGTACTACAAGTGCCATCGCAGCCTCCAGAGAGGCGGGAGTCTCGTACATTAGGAGAGTCTGTTTAACCCTTCTAGAAACCCCATGCAAAAATTGACTTCTAAGCGCAGGGTCATTCCACTGCGTGTCCACCGCCCAGCGCCGGAATTCCGTGCAGTAATCCTCAGCTGGTCGATCACCCTGTAGCAGTGAGCGTATCTTAGACTCTGCTAAGTTTAATCTATCCGGATCGTCATAGATCAAACCCAGAGCAGAGAAAAAAAAATCTACAGATTCAAATGCCGGTGAGTCTGAAGGGAGTGAAAAGGCCTAGGCCTGTGGGTCACCACTCAGCAAAGAAATCACCAAGCCCACGCGTTGAGCCTCATTACCTGAGGAATGTGGACGCATACGGAAATACAATTTGCATGATTCACGAAACACTGTGAACTTACCACGATCACCAGCAAATCGTTCAGGAAGGGGAAACTTGGGCTCAGCTGCCCTGGCTGCAGCCTCAGCAGGTACTGCAGGAGCTGACAGGCCTTGTTGCTGGACCGCCCCCCTGAGTTCAGTGACCTGTATGGATAGAGCCTCCAGCTGCTTGGTTAGGGAAAGTATAGGATCCATAGTAAGTAACCCCTATATTCCCTAGCTATACCTTTTTTTTTTTTTTTTTTTTTTCACTTTATTATTTGGGCCGACTATAATGTCATGGTATGCCTAGGTTACTTTAGGCAAAAACCCCGGGACCCCTGCGATGTCCCTCAGACTAGGGGAACCCTGTCTGTCCCTCTACCCAGGGTTTACACTGAAGGTGTGCCTGCCTGAGCCTCCACCCTGTCCCTGTCTCCTGTCCAGCCCTAAGCTGAACCCACCACCCTCCACCCAGTGAGGGGACCAGACACCAGACCCCACAAATACGTATGGACAGGGGTAAAAGAAACACCACACAGTTAATACACAAGGGAATACAATAATGTGCAAGGGCAACCAAATATATATATAACAGATTGGAGAAAGAACCACTGAGGGATATACTGCACCAGATATCAGATGCTCCAACACCACCACTGCTGACCGGTATTGCTAGCACTAGGCTAAAGCTATAGTCGGCGACGCCCATAGTCACGATGAACTATTTAAAGACCAAGGGCGTGGCCCAGCCCTCAGCCAGCATGACAACCTGGTTAACCCTATCCCGACTGGAACAGAATACCCAACAGGGTATTACCGCTGTCTGCCGGACACCCTGGTGTGAACAGTGTCCGACATGACATAAACCTGGGACCTAGCTTAGTAGAAGGAAGTTTTAGATGAATGTTCTTGGTAGACAACCACACTTTATCTCCCACCAAAAACATAGATCTTACAGACCGTCAATTATCAGCAAAATGTTTATGTTTGCCCTGAGCCTCCCTAATGTTCTTCTGGACCTCCCTCCACACTTCCACCAACTGTTGAACTGCCGTATCAGCCCCTGGAATCCTGAATAAAGCCTAGAAAATTCAACAAAATGCGGGTGAAAACCATAGTTACAGAAGAACAGAGAGGTGCCAATGGACTAGTTAATCCGATTGTTAAATGCAAACTCAGCCACGGGCAATGAGGAACACCAATCATCTTGCTGAGACGTAGCAAGACACCGAAAAATCTGTTCAATGACTGACTGGTCCTCTCCGTCTGACCGTTGGTCTCGGGATGGTAGGCAGAGAAGAAGGTGAAGCAAATACCCAATCTTTTACAAAATGCCCTCCAAAATTTGGACACAGATTGTACCCCTTTATCAGAAACCACACTCAAAGGCACGCCATGCAGCCATACAACATGCTCAACAAACAACTTAGATAGTGTTTCTGCATTAGGCAATCCTGTGAAAGGTACAAAATGCACCTGTTTACTGAATCTGTCAACCACTACCCAGATCACAGTTTTGCCATTGGAAGGAAGGAGATCAGTAATAAA
The DNA here is from genome assembly GCF_039654945.1 of Dendrobates tinctorius. Lineage (NCBI taxonomy): Eukaryota > Metazoa > Chordata > Amphibia > Anura > Dendrobatidae > Dendrobates > Dendrobates tinctorius. Next base: position 15,801,524 of record NW_027361749.1, read on the forward strand.
ATCCATAGACAAATGAGTCCAGGGTCTATCCAGAATTGGCAATGGCAACACTTCCCCGGCCAGCCGGTTATGGGAGCTCTTAGCATGGGCACACATATCACAAGCGAACACAAACCTAGCAACATCAGAGGTCATGGAGGACCACCAAAACAGCCTAGCTATGGCTTTCCACATGACCGAGATCCCCGGGTGCCCACTGAGAACAGAATCGTGGAACTCTTGGAGAACCCTCAACCGGTACTGAACCGGGACAAAGAGCTTATTATCAGGCAAAGATGGAGGAGCATGAGACTGAGCCTCCTGAATTTCATGCTCCAATTCAGAGGATACCTCAGCAACAACTACCCCATGCTGAAGAATGGAGGAAGGAGGATTGGGGGGGTGATATCAGATCACAACTGTGAGATAAGGCATCCGCCTTGACATTCTTGGAACCAGGCCGAAAGGTGATAGAAAAATGAAAACGAGGAAAAAAAAGCGACCACCTAGCCTGTCTAGGAGTTAACCGCTTGGCAGATTCAATGTAAGACAAGTTCTTGTAGTCCATAATCACCGTGATCCTATGAAACTCCCCCTCCAAAAAATGCCTCCATTCTTCAAAAGCCAATTTTATGGCCAATAACTCCCAGTTACCAACATCATAGTTCCTCTCTGCAGAAGAAAACTTCTTGGAGAAAACGGCACTTGGTCTTAAATTGGTCAAAGTAACGGGTTCCTGAGACAACACCCCCCACTCCCACCTCCGATGTGTCCACATCCACAATAAATAGTTCTGATGTATCGGGCTGAACGAATACAGGAACAGACATAAAACACTGCTTTAAAGTAGTAAATGCTTCAACCGCCAAGGGTGATCAGACTTTGAGATCAGCCCTCTTGCGAATGAGATCGGTGAGTGGCTTTACCACCTGAGAAAACCCCTTGGTGAATTTTTGATAATAATTGGCGAAACCCAGAAAATGCTGCAGACCCTTGAGGTCTCTGGGTTGCACCCAATCAACAATGGCTTATACCTTTCCAGGATCCATCCGAAACCCATTGGCAGAAAGGATGACCCCAAGAGCGGAAAACAAACATTTCTCTGGTTTAGTGAAAAGAGAGTTTACCCATAGCCTATGAAGAACAGCACGTAAATGACCAATGTGGGATTCCTTGTCAGGCGAGAAAACAAGGATATCATCCAGGTATACAACCATAAAGTGCCCGATAAAACCAGAAAAGGCATCATTCATGAAGTTCTGAAAAACCGCAGGTGCATTCGTGAGACCGAAGGGCATGACTAAATTTTCAAACAGACCCTCGGAGGTGAGAAATGCTGTTTTCCACTCATCCCCTTCCCGAATGCGGATAAGGTTATATGCTCCCCTGAGATCAAGTTTGGAAAACCACTTAGCTCCTGACAATTGGTTATAGAGATCAGGAATGAGTGGGAGCGGGTAGGTATTTCTCACTGTAATTTTATTTAGCTTCTGGAAATCAAGGCACGGGCGTAAACCATCATATTTTTTCTTGACAAAAAATTATCCAGCGGCCACAGGTGAGACAGAGGGACTGATGTGACCTTTGTGTAGACTGTCAGAGATATAGTTTTTCATGGCGGTACGTTCTGGTCCAGAAAGATTGTACAAATGGGCTTTGGACAATTTAGAACCCGGAATAAGATTAATGGTACAATTATAAGGATGATGTGGTGGCAAGACCTCAGCCTCTTTTTCAGAGAACACGTCCCCAAATCCTTCAGGTACTCCGGAATACCCTCCGGACTAATGGTAGTCAGAAAAACAGCAGAAAGACAACCATTGGAACAATTAGGACCCTATTTAACAATATCACAAGATCCCCAGTCTATAACAGGAATATGCCTCTGTAACTTGGGGAACCCCAGCACCAGTTCTGCAAGAAGATTATTCATAACATAACATGAAATTTGTTCCTGGTGCAAGGAACCCACCTTGGGTAGGAACTCCTCAGAGACAAACTTAATAACATTTTGAGCCAATGATGTCTTATCAATGGCAATGATATGGATGGGAGTCGCTAGCCTAACTGTTCCTAACTTTAACTTGGACACCAGATTAGCGTCCTTGAAGTTCATGGATGATCCACAGTCCACAAAAGCTGAAGTGGATGCAAAACCACCTCCATAACACAGTTCCACCTCTAACAAAACTTTTTGAAATGATGAAAATGGTACCTGAAAGTCTGGGTGACCTCCTCAACAATCACCTAGACTCGGCAGCTTGTTACTCGATGGACAAGAGGGGCAGTCCTTCTTCCAATGTCCCGGATCTCCACAATAAAAACATAATTTCCCATCACATCGTCGCTTCCTCTCTTTCTCCTTGAAGTTGGTGGCACCAACCTCCATAGACTCCGTGAATGGCATCACCTAAGACTTGGCAGGTAATAAAGGAATCTCACCCTGGATAATTCCTCTCTCCCATAACCTCCAGTCCATACGAATAGCCTGGGTCATGTCCTCCTCCAGGGAAGGGGATGGCAGATGGAGGGCCAGCACATCCTTGAGATGATCAGAAAGTCCTCTCCTGAACTGGCATCTCAAAGCAGAGTCATCCCAAGACACCTCAGTAGGCCACCGTCTAAACTCAGGACAATATCATTCAGCAGTGAGTTTACTCTGGGGGAAACCCATGATCAAGTCCTCTGCTACCCTGACCCAGTCTGGTTCATCATAAATCAGTCCTAAAACCTCAAAGAACCTGGCCACAGATGTACGTTCAGGGGCAGAAGCAGGTAAAGAAAAAGTCCAGGTTAGAGGCACCTCCCAGAGTAATGAAATAATTATTCCCACCCGTTGACTCTCATCTCCAAAGGATCTGGGTCTAAGGGAATAAAATAGCTTACAACTTTCTCTGAATGCAAGAAACCTCTCCTTCTCTCCAGAGAAAGTATCAGGGAGTCTGGCTGTAGGTTCAGGAGAGTGTAAGGACACATCAGTGGGATTAGATTGCCTAACAGCTGATTTAGTCATGGAACCCTGAAAAGATTTAACAGTCTGAGTAAGCTCCCGCTGGAGTTGGTTGTGAGAGGAAGCAAGAGCACTATGTTCCACTGGCAAATCCTGCATCATTTGGTTCTGAGAAAACCAAAAACAAAACACAAAACAAATATCCTGGAATAAAAAAGTAAAAAAATATATTGCAAAAATTGCATGAAAGTAGTAATAATAGTAATAATAAGGGTATTTAGTTAACATAATTTTGATCAAAATAATGTAGAAGCCATCCCGCCACGTCACGGCAACCCTTGTGGGACAGTCCTAACTCTTGTATTTAAAACCTTTCCACTTGTCAAGTGACGTAAATGTGAACAAGGACAGAGGGACTGAACCACCAGTAATACTATAGGCCAGACAGGATGGATTTTCCAACTCAGACAGGGCGGTCACACCCTTATATGCACAGAATGCACAAGGAAACAAATGAGAAACTGGGTCTGAGCAGAAAAAGTAAATTAATGTGCATGCAATATGTAATTGCATATGAACACATGACCTTTACACAGAGAAAAACAAAAACAAAACACAAAACAAATATCCTGGAATAAAAAATTAAAAAAATATATTGCAAAAATTGCATGAAAGTAGTAATAATAGTAATAATAAGGGTATTTAGTTAACATAATTTTGATCAAAATAATGTAGAAGCCATCCCGCCACGTCAAGGCAACCCTTGTGGGACAGTCCTAACTCTTGTATTAAAAACCTTTCCTCTTGTCAAGTGACGTAAATGTGAACAAGAACAGTGGGAGTGAACTATTTGGTTCTGATTGGACACCTGATCTGCCAAGTTACAAAGCAGATCCATGATCAGATCCATGATCAGAGAAAAAATATGCAAAATCCCCTTTAAATGTATTGGTCAGCTACAATGTCATGCTACTGCAGTGCAGTATAGCGCAACCTCCACCAGGGGATGCTGGTGAAGGAAGAAAAGTTGCACACACAGCATAGCAACACAGAGCAACAGCACAAGTGCCACCAGGTGGTGAAAGAGTCGTCAGGCCACAGCAGTACATGTGGTCAAAAACAAGCCATGGGATCAGCAACTGTCAGAAGTGGATAAGATAAAGGCCAGAAGCAGGTCCGAATGCAAGCCAAGTCAAAACCAGGGAGTCAACAAACTTACAGGGAAACACTGAGTCAGGACAGACAGAGGGAAGTCAGGGATCACAGCAGAACAAATCAGGATATACCAGAGTCAGATACACACGCCGAAGGCAGAACTATAGCCATCACTGCCTGCAGGATGCAGTGGAGCTAAATAGAAAACCTAAAACCAGACTGAGGCTGAGAAAAGTTAACCCCTGAAATGAACAGGCCGCGCACATGGAAAGACAGGGCTCAAAACTCGGTCTGGATCATGACAGGAGGGACTGGTGCACTTCACAAAGTAGATGGCATCATGAGAAAAGAAGATTATATGGCAATACTGAAGCAACATCTCAAGACATCAGCCAGGAACCTAGAGCTTTGGCAGAAATGGGTCTTCCAAATAGACAATGACCCGAAGCATACTGCCAAAATGATAACAAAGTGGCTTAAGGATAACAAAGTAAATGTTTTCGAGTGGCCATCACAAAGCCCTGATCTCAATCCTATTGAAAATTTATGGGCAAAGCTGAAAAGGCTGGTGTGATCAAGGTGATCTACAAACCTGAATCAGTTACACCAGTTTTGTCAGCAGAATAGGCACAAATTCTGACCAACTTTTGTGAAAAGCTTGTGGAAAGATATCCCAAACGTTTGACCCAAGTTATTCAGTTTCAGGGCAATGGTACCAAATACTAATGAAATGTATGTAAACTTTTGACTGCAGTATGTAATAAAAATTAGAGTTGAGCGAAATGGGTGGAACAATTTCAAAAGTCGCCGACTTTTGGCAAAGTCGGGTTTCATGAAACGAAACCCGACCCTAGGATGAGGTCGGCCACGAGGTCGGCGACTTACGCGCCAAAGTCGCGTTTCAAAAGTTTGTTTAGCTCTCTTATTCAACCAATCAGGATCCACGGACACTGTGGGCAACGTGATGACATAGGCAGGGGTCGCCACCATCTTTCAGAAGGGCATGCAAGTGATTGGCTTGCTTTGGTGGGCGTCACAGGGGTTATAAAAGGGCATGCACGCCGACCGCCATCTTACTTCTGCCGATCTTAGCATAGGGAGAGGTTGCTGATTCTGTAGGGAGAGCGTTAGGCAGGGAAGAAGACAAAAAAACTGCTTCTGCTGCTAGCGATTTTGCCTGTGCAACACACCAGTCACTGTGTGTGCAGTGCAAGGGGAGGCTATATTGTGGTGGATCAGCGGTGTTGGTTGTTAGGCTGCCTTCTAAGGCTTCCTGACAGCTGCATTGCTGTTTCCCCACTGCTCTGCAAACTGCTTTTTTAAAAGCAATCCCAATTTTTTTTTTGTCCTGCTAAGGTACTGAGCGTGCATTTATTCACACCATACAGCGGTGTACGCTCCTCACACAGTACCATGTAACGGCTGTTATCACAGCCACAGTGAAGCTGTGTGTCACTGTGGAAGGATAAGTGGAGGACTTGTTCCGTTCTTACAGACCTACACTCTAGGGAGATTCCTATTCTGCCCAATTCTACAATTCACTTTTTTCACACCTGTGCCATCGAGCCTGTGACATAGCGCTCTGATATTCAGTGGGCCTCACACAATCCAAAAGTGTCCAGTGTCCACAAGTGTCTGCAGAAATTCAAAATCTCCCTTATCCTGTAGTTACTTTTTTCACACCTGCTGCATCGAGCCTGTGACATAGCGCTCTGATATTCATTGGGCCTCACACAATCCAAAAGTGTCCAGTGTCTGCAGAAATTCAAAATCTCCCTTATCCTGTAGTCACTTTTTTCACACCTGCTGCATCGAGCTTGTGACATAGCGCTCTGATATTCATTGGGCCTCACACAATCCAAAAGTGTCCAGTGTCCACAAGTGTCTGCAGAA